>NC_137462.1:199720106-200453560 GCF_964235325.1 Thermobia domestica | reverse complement strand
TAGGATGATTCTTTTCCTACGGTATTAAATTTGCACATAGTAAGTGCTATGGAAATAGGTAGGAAATTAGGACTTTTCTAGAGTAGAGAAGAGGATATTTAAGCAATGAAGTGCTATATTCCTTGTATTCTTGGATATAGTACTTAGAATAGAAATTCTGTAAACATTTGATAGGAATTTAGAGATACGAAAAATGCCAACTGAAGCTCTATTCAGCTTCGGTCGGAATTACGCTTATTTATTCCTCTAGAAGGAACGCAATAGGAAAGCTTATATAATTTGAATTCTAAGTAATGGGTTCGGTCCCCTGAAGTATACTTCTGTGAGACTACTGATACAGTTTTCTGTTTTGTTTTTAATTAAATCTCCTGTATTCAGGAGTATAGTTCTCTCTTTACCTCTCCTAACGGATCTCTATAAGGATCTCTTCGCTATTTGAGGCGAATTCATTTCCTTACCTACCCATCCTTTACAAGTGTTTTTCCGATTTAATTAAGAAACAAAATAGGTGGTAGGGGAGGGTTTGTGGTTTAATAAGTCAATACCCTTTAGAATTTAAGGTGGACAGTTTGTAAGGTCCATAAGATATAATCCTGCGGCGGAAATCACCAATTTATATAGCGTTACACTATAGTCCACAGTCCGAATATTTATAATCTAATTTACTATTTTACCAAAATTCACTTAAACACTTCATCTTGATATTACCTTGTATTATAGTGAAGGAAACATTTACACATTTTAAATAACATACATGTAGATTATACAAGATGGATCCTTTGTTATATCATATATATCACTCGTTACTATCACGACCAATAACACACATCATCAGATTGCTATGTTAACAGAACATCTAAACATCAATAATGATATCTGAAGGAATTTAATTAATTTTCTTTTTTATATTTTCTTCTTCTTCTTTTAGCTACCATGCGCATATTTTAATAGCACATATTGCCCTTAATACAAGTAATAATGTTAAAAATACATAATATCGTTATAAGTTAACGTTTTTTTTTAAATTAGAGCTAGTCCCCTTTTGTCTACGACAAACGCTTTAAATTAGAGAAATATTAGTTGATTATAGAATTCTTAAACTTAGAAAGATTTTTACAGAATTACAGAAGAGAGAGTATCCCTGTAGATAATTCTCATGCATTTCTATGGGAAACTTTTTCATAGGGTTGATCTATTTTTTTAAATAAAAAGATTGTTGAGGTAATCAGTTTGTTCTGATTGCATATACAAGATAAGAACCTGAAGTTTTTTTTTAAAAAAAAAAAAGCCATTCAGGCTTTTGTGTGCGGTTAAAGAAGAAAACTAATACCCCTAGACAATTACTTATTTTTATATTAGAAACGAGCTATAAGATACTATATTTATATATTCTAATTTTTTAAAAAGTGTTTGTCAAAAATTCTTTGGCCCTATATTACATAGAGCTTAAGTAAAGCAAATATAACTTTATATATATATATATATATATATATATATATATATATATATATATATATATATATATACTGTGTAGATATATATACTGTATATAAAGATATATATTTTTCGACAAACACAGAAGAAATAAGAAGTTTCTAATTTCCTGAGAAGTTCCAGTGATCAGCCGAAGAAGTGAACTCCAGAGATCATGGGCAGGAAAGAAGAGTTTTAGAATTCTCCAGTGAAGGCAAGTACGAAATAAAGTAGTTTGCAATATACTTT
Source organism: Thermobia domestica (assembly GCF_964235325.1). Lineage (NCBI taxonomy): Eukaryota > Metazoa > Arthropoda > Insecta > Zygentoma > Lepismatidae > Thermobia > Thermobia domestica. The sequence goes on along the minus strand of NC_137462.1, from coordinate 200,451,838 downwards.
TACTTTATAGATTTGCAGTAATATAAGTAGCATGTAATGTTCTTACTATGCTGTACTATTGCATGAAGTATTTACAGTTATTAAAAGGAGACTATAATTATTGGACGATATTAAAACAGAAAATTTGTACTTGAAGACGAAGAGATTAACAGAAGACCATGGAGCATGGAGGCTTCTCAGTTGCAGCAAGTGACCTGCCAATAATGGTAGAAAACCCAGAGTGATAATGATGAATTGTAATGTATGAACTTTTACATTCATGTTTCGAGATATATACTTTACTTGCAAATTGTGGTTTCATTTTCTTGCGGTCGATAAAATACCTATCTCATGTAAATAAACAAGACATGTTGTTGAGGACTAGATAAATATTTTGTATTGATCACTCTTTGCTTAACAATTTAGCTATATACCTTTATTTCTTTATTATCACTCTAGCTTAAATAAATATTTATTTATTCTTTTTATCGTTGTTTACTTTATTAATTATGAACTTTTCCTTTCCATAAAGTTTAATTATTATTCCTTTCTTTTCGTTGATTCAACCTCGGCTTGTATCATTTGGTATTCATAGCTACGTTAATATAATTATATTATGGATTAGCATAGATATTTTAAAGTTTTTATACATATAATAGCCATAGATAATGTTTGAAGTTGAAAAAACGACTTACAGTGTTAGATGTAATAGTTGTTATATACTTCAATGCAGCAAACTAATATATGTGATAGACCAGGATTTCTACACTCTGAGCATTTTCTTCTGACCATTAAAATGTAAGCCATGATAGTTGTAAATAATTTAGTGTAAAATAAACGAAGGTTATTAGTGAAATTTTGCTTTTTTTTAAAAAAATATATCACTCATATTTATAATATTTGGTCTAGGAATTAATTCGTGCGGGTGGACAAGAGATGGCGCAACGAACGGAGCGTCCCACAGTTCCGTGTATCCACACATGTGTTGCAAACCCCTGTCATCGCGTATCGTTCTTAGTATAGGGCAGTGGATTAAAGCGTCAACAACACCAGTTTGTAGTTAAGTGAACATGGCGCAATTTGTGCCTGATAAAGTGTTTTTGCGGGGTGCCCTGCTGCATGTAATGTGCCATTACAGTCTAATGAGATTATGTTTTTAATAGGAGGGTGCCCGAAATTTTTTGCACCGACTGTATCTGACGTTTAACAAAAAATTTCTGGCTGTTCATATAATTCGTAATATTGTTCGTTATTCTATTTCAAATTAACACGGAAAACTAAAAAAAAATTCATTACGGATTATAGTTTTGGGAATCAATATCTTTATTTATATTTTAAATTAGTTATAAGTCTTGTATATGGATGTGTAAATGGATTATTACAATTCTTACGGTGTCAGTGCTATCCGAAAATATAGATCCACTATTGGATGGAACTTTCAGATTAAATAACCAATCTAAAATTCGACAGAATTTTCAGGACCACCCTTCACCTCTCTTTTAGATACCTAGGTCCTTCTAAAATCTAGTTTGATCCAGATTTTACCAAATTTTATTCGTGTCAAAGCCCCACCGCCAAAATGCTTAGTTTTGATTGGCTGATAAACCCACGCTATGATATTAGGGCGCAATTATTTCCATTCCATGCCAAGAATTCCACTGATAACAGCCAGATTCGGATCTTCTCGATCATAAAGTTGAAAAGGGAGTAGAAAGCTGTAAACCAGGTAATATTTGGATTTCATTAACACCTAACATCGTTGGAAGTCTCTAGGAGCCAGAAACTATTAAATTCCATAGTAACAACTGAACTAAAAAAGCTGAAATAGGAAGCATAACTCGCTGACGCCATGTTGTGCAGATATAGCTCGTGATGGACAGAATTCAGGATAGTGTGTGCATTTAATCTCCTTTCCCAAACCCAATTTGCAGTTCAGTGAATCAAATAGTTAAATTTCCCTCTTGCCCCTCCTGAATCAGTGTAGGTTCGGTAAGACCTGTCCGTATATAGATTTGTTTATGTAGGTAGCGAGTGATTTTTTTTTTACATATATGGCGGTATTTTTAGGTCTGTTTGTAGTGTTAGTAACTATCAGCATGTACGTGTAAATTAAGCAGGGGGCTCCTATCTGACTCCCAAATTGGGAGTACGGCTTCCAGCGGGATGAGTTGAACATGTAGTTTGTTTCCGGGTTCCTGCCCCTTCAGGGCAGGGGTCCTATTGTTAGCCAATACTTCGATATGTCCCCTCGGGGCATTGATTAAACAGGTCGAGTAAAGAATGTGATTTAATAAATATAAGGGCCAGTTGGCCCTGTTCATTTCTTTCCTTTCGTTACCTTTCATAGAGCCGATTTAACATAGTAAAGTATGAGTGCTTTTTGTGTATATTTATTAGTATAACATGTATTAATGTAGTGTGTAGTATGGACGTGGCATGTATGTGTTTGTAATGTAGTATCATTTAGCAATTGTAGTTAAGTGATGAAAGAGTGTGTGAGAGAATTAAACATGGACGGTGTAGTATTTACTATGTGATAATTTTTTTATTATTCCGTCATTAAGTGAACTCACACAATATTCAAAAGTGAACATAATATAGTATAATAATTCCGTGTACAAGGTCACATTCGGTGGTTCAAGGGTTGATTATATCATCGCTAGCCTCTAGTGTCAAAAGTCAGTACTAATCGCCATTCTTCTGTCGAGGTGCTTAGTGATTTAGTTTTCATGGAATTGACCTTTCTTTTCGAAATAAAATCTAGAAGGTATAATTCACAGCCCATATGAATGTACAGTTAGGTCAAGTGACCCAAAATTAATATATTCTGAAAGTTTCAACATTTTGCATAGTCTAGAAATCGAAATATTTAAATAAATAAACAATACGTAATTTTTTAACAGAAGTCGGGCGATATGATGCTAGTTCTTCGCTTTGGAATTATATTAGATGTTCATTTTTCTTCGTGGCTGCAGAAGTTCATTGTTACTGCAGAATTTTATAAACATTAAACATTATCGCGGATAATTCTATTTTCAGTGAACATACGTAGGATTTTTTTTTTCTTTCTTCTTAATAAAGCTACCGAGTATTACATAGTATTGTGTGTGGGATGAGAGTCTTGGGTTCGAGTGAGGTTGTCGTGCGGTGATCGGAATGGGAAATGTTTGTAGTCATTATAGATTTTAAAGTGTTATGATGAAATGTGTATATAGGCTGGGCGTAGATAGAGGAAACAGGGTGTTTGTAGAATATAGCGTCGTGGCAAATGAATATTAATGTGAATATGAATATAAAGTATATGAATATTGTAGTAAATGAATATAGAATATAGGACACCCATATAGTTAAATATATAGTAGCCCAGTGAATACTTCGCCGCGTGTTGATATATAGATATTGAGTAGATACGTGTAGCTACAAACATCTCAGGTTCTGACCCCTGCACCATAATATCACGCGGACCGGAGGGCGATATATAGTCGGACTATGGTAATACTTCGTAGTTTAATGTGTTATAGTAATAATCGACCATAGTAATACCATCTGATAGAATGGGTAGCATCATATAATCGCTGACTAGACATATTGCATAATAAATTATGAAAAGACAATAGTAGTTATACAACAGGGCTGTAGTGAATTATATCTTCTGGTCAGTTTTAAAATAGAATATCCTGCTCCGTGAGATTTTTTTTTTCCTTCACGTTACCTACTCGGGCTAGCTTACAATGTTCATGGAGGCGACAGCTCTGACAGGGTTACAGAATCAAAACAATTAATTATTGAAATTTATTATCGCGTACCCGGATGTCGACCCCTAGTCCCTTTAAGTATTTTCATTTCTTTTCTTAGTTTAATTAGACGAGGGAAATTAACGACATCCCAGACTGTGGCGTGTCTGCGCAGGGTAGCTATCGGTGAAGTTTGGCAATAGAAATCACCGATCCAAAATTCAGTTTATTTAATTTTTTTTTTATTTTGGCAAATCATTAATTAGGGATATCTTAGCTATTACTCTAATTTCATTACTATCCTGGAATCTTCTAGTTTTCAAGAGGTCGGATGATTTTTTTTTTTTCTCTTTTGAAATCCTAAATTAACGCCGTCTCTAACCTTCCGGAGGATTTCGGAGTCTGCAAGGGTGTTGACCGGATACGGTGAGTGGTGGGATTTCCCTAAAGCCTTTGTCTTTCCGAAAATCCCATCGTGGACACAGACTTGTCTCATCTTCGCAGACAGTTTTATCGGCTAGTTATTTGGTGAGCCGAACCCCTTTTGGCATGTTAAGAATATTTTGGCTATGGATTTTGTTGAGAGCGAAATTCGACTTCCATCTTTGTAGCGTTAGTTATTTCTCACTTAAGTCTTTGGCGCCCCTATTCTTCGTCTTCCTTCTTCTCTATCTCTCTCTGTCTTCATTTCTTCAAGTTTTTTTTAACTTTTCCAACCTTCCCCCCCCCAAGATTTTGAACTTGTTACTTACGATTTATTTAACGTACAACTCTGATCTGAAATTACCGGCTGAGACATTGCAAGACACAATTCATGGATAGAGTAGATAGTGATTGGGTCCTCCATCACATTTTGACCTATCGCCGAAATGAACAAAGACTTCGTAGTTGACGACACTTCGATTACGTTCTGTCACCGTCGTCCTCTTAAGTTATTTTTTAATCCATTGGTCACTTTCCTTCCGTTTTGGTTTTTGTTTACCTTGTAGTTGACCTGGGCCCAGAAATTGTATTTTAGGTTATCTAGTTATATCTTTAGGAATGCTCTGTGTTACGTGCCTGCCTTCCAAAGTTTTTTTTTCTTCATGATTTAAACACGAATTGATTATATAAGAGTGAAAAATTTATAGATGCGCGGTATCAAGTAAAAATCAATTTTCTTTTTTCATATGTAATGTCGGAAGTCATTTGTTTTGGGACAATGTTTGCAACCTTGTAAGAATTTTATTATTGGGGTGATTAATTTAAATGTGTGCGCATTTATAATAAATAAATATATATGTAGAGAGAAATGAATACGTCGAAATGTATATGTAAGTAGTATGTGAATATGATTTTAAAGTAAAAGTATGATATTACATGTATTATGAATATATGTAAGAGCGCTCGTGTCTGTCCCCCTAAAACGTGTATTGGTTGCTATAGTTTACCACTGAGTTTCCGACGAATTTAAGAATGTAGTTTTTGTCAAGAATACCGCCGTGCACTCAAGTAATTTTTCTTTTCTTCTGAATAAATGTAAATGACAACTTATGTAATTATGTAATGGCATGTATTGAAAAGTAACGGCAGGTCTAAACGTAACCCACATCATAACGAATATTATCCCTGAACAACTAACCTAAAACCATTGTGGAAAGTGCACCTTGAATCCTTCTCACCATTCATATGTATCCTGTGACTTGACCAGTTTTTTTTTTATCCTCAATTTGAACCATCATACTTCGTACACCTGTGGAAGATTTTTTTTTAAATCCGAACCATGTATACATATATCCAAAAGTGATCTAAAGGAAAGGTCTCATGACGTGTCCCTGTGTTGAACAAATAAGTAACTTGAAATTATTCGATTAATAAATTTGTGAATGGACTATCTAAGAGGAGAAACATCCTCTGGCGAAAGTGATTATTTTTTTTGAAATCCCAAGATGGGTATAAACATCGCAGTGTGCGAGTGCAGATATAAACTGCGAAGAGTTACAATCGAAATATAGTCGATGAATGTTTTTTTGTAAACCAATAGTTTATATATATATATACATATATAGAGAGAGATATATATAAACACAAACTAAGTTAAATGGAGCGAAATGTTTTGGACACTATGAGTAGTGCGTGATCTGTGATTTGAACGCTCAAAATTATTAATATTTTATTACCCGATGTGAGGTAGAGACTCATATAAGTTCTAATACAGCTAAAAGTTTTTTTTTTCCACTTTCCTTTCCTCTTTGTCCAACTTTTTTTTTTTTGTGAAATAAGTGTCTTTTTGCGTATGTCGCAAATTATAATTTTGCTTTAGCATGCCTAAGATATGATACATGTAATTATATTTTTTTTTCATTTGTTAATATGATTGAATATATAATAATTTACTAAAATATAACACTTTGTATTCTATTGATATATAACCAAGAACTTGTGCTTTTAATATTTTCTTCATAATTATTTGTTTGTCTTTTCTTTTCACTATGAATGTAATAAACTATTTGTACCCTTGTAGCTAGTTGATTTTCCTTTAAACATATATACACTGTCCTGAGTGAGTGAGCGTGTGAATGCATGATAGATTTAATATAAGTAATTTTAGTGATATCATTTGTTGTATTAACATCTATAATATATGTGTCATGTTTTAATATATGTGTTAAGGTAAATAACCTAGGTCATGAAGGACCGCTACTAATGGTTTAAATCGGCTCTAGGAGTGAAACAAAAATAGCAGGATGAGCCTAAATACGACATCTTTCTTCCAGGAAGTTGAAATTCTTATTGATACGATACGTAAAGTTATATTGAGTTTATAAGTCTGATTTTTTTTTTTCCTCTTGGCTAATTCATATGTGTGGTCGATCCTAGAGAACAGAGTTCAGATGCTGGATGGTTATCAATCACCGGTTAGAATAACAGTACAAAGAATGATTTCACTTTTCTCATTTCCAGGTCTAGGTCTGGGCAACCCCACGATCGTGGTGCCTGGAGCTAGGTCTGGGTGATATGAGGGAACATGTGTCTATTCCGAAGCATTCCCAAAATTGATTAGTCGTTAATAACATTTAGAATGATTCATCTTTCAACGACTTTCCCGACATTTTACTATATTTCTGGAATTATCCAGTAATCTGTTTTCTTATTAAAATACCCTATTTCTTTTCTTTCTTCTTTTCCTACCTCCTTCTTTTACCCTTCTACTTTCTTTTCTTTCTTTTCTATTTCTAAATGAAAGAAAACGGAGTCATGACTGAGAGTAGTCGCTATTGGCACGGTCAATAAGTTGTTTAGATGAGTTTTCTTCGGGAGTCCGATATGGAATAATCAACAATAACAAGAAAGTTTATTGGAATTTACTTTATTGGAAAATAATCCGGATTTCAATCAGTAGGTGATGTTTCGTAATCGTCCTCGTTAAAGAGAATTAATTTTAGCGACTTCTCTCCAGTACATTGCACTTCTTTATTATTATTTTTTCTTCGTTTTTTTAACGTTTTCTTTCAAAATTGGCTAACCGTGACAGGATCTGTTGCCCTGGAAACGGCGGTTTCTATGGCAACGGACAACGTTTTCTTTCAAAATTGGCGACCGTTGACATCGGACAGTTACCATTTAAACAATTGTTTTCCCTGGTAACGAATCTGAAATTATTTATTAAACACTGTTAGGATCGAGCACATATTGACTTGGCCACAAAAGGTGCATAATTAAAAAGTTACAGTGAGATTAAATAATTATAGTCATTGGCTGTTCTGCTATCTTTGTCTCTCTCTGTAGAAAGGGGGAAATGAAGGAATTTGCTAAAGTGACTTCTAAAATTTGAAAATGCAGGAAGTTGACCCAAGGAGGGAATTAGATAGGAGTCCCTTAATTTATGAATAGTATCTGATTAATAAGTATTGTTAGTTTATAAGGATATACTTGCATGTGTTTATATTGTGTCTTTTTATATGGAAACTATGGCAACCAATAGGGAAGTAGTATCACACGAGAACGCGGAAGTCTCATGTACACAATGTACTTTAGAAAGTAGTGAGAAAAGAGCTCGCGTCTCTCGTAGGCTAGTGAGGTGTCACGAATGTGGGCTGAAATGGATTCATTTCAGTTGTATTAATTTAGAGGATACTGCTGAAAATGCAGAAAAGGTCCGGGCTGGTGAGATAGTTAAATACTGTAAAGAATGTGAGGGGAAGCTCCACCAGTCGCGTGAACCCATGAGTTTATCCTCTGAGAGAGAGAATGAACATCCCGATTCGGACGGTGAGCGAGGGTATAGTACCCCGAAGAACCGAGGCCAAATATCTCCAGTGGAGATATCTGACCTCGATGATGATGAAAGAGATGGGGATCCAATTAGTGATAAACCCAAAGAAAAGCAAAGGAAGACTGGGTCGTCTAATAATGACGCTCTCCTCCTTTCGTTGCAACAAATGCTACAGGAAATGAGACGCGAAATGAATGAGAATAGCCGGGAGATGAGACGCGAAATAAATGAGAATAGTCTGAAGATGAGACGTGAAATAAATGAGAAATTTGATACCTCGAAACGAGAAACCGAATCTCGATTCGAGGTATTAACTCACAAAATAGACAATATATGTGTAGACTTTGCTTCCTCAATAAACAAATTGAGGGAGCAAACGTCTACTGAAATTGATTTGGTCAGATGCGAGGCTCAACAGTCCCTAAAGCAATTTCAGCAGGAGACTGAGGGTAAATTAGATCATGTACATTCTGAAATTGAACACATGGATACTAAATTGCATAAAATCGACAATAAACTAGAAACACAGCAGGCCGAAATTGATAGTTTAAAGTCAACCTTGTCGGACTTATCATTGGAAACCAAACTGGAAGTAACTGACCAGAAAATTTCGAAAATTCAAAACGAGATAGTAAATATTCAAAAAGAAATGACGAAATCTAGTCGCGAAAAATCAGAGGTAACCTATCCTTTCCCCGGTAGCGATTCCTCAGAAATATTACCTGCTATAACAACTACCTGTAGCGCAGGAAAAGAAAATTTAATGTCAGTTGATGCACGGGATATTGCGACGCACTACCCCATGCATCAGTCAGAACCAAAGTCGTTCAATTCCAATAGTGTGCCGAATCAGTCGAGTGTTGTGACGACTACGGTCACTAGCGTGAATGCTCCCTCCTTACATGGAGGTATACAATCACATAGCGTGTTGCCGGGAAGAGGAGATGGGTACCATTCTGAGTCGTTGTTCACGGGTGCGATTGGTCCGGGGATGGAGCCCAACATATTTAATACGACCAACAAAATCCCTTTCACTTACATGGGTAATTATAACACCGCTACTACGTCGTCGGTGGTAAATCCGGTGACGACCCCGATTGTACAGGATATGTTAATTCCCACTAACTATTCCCCTACTTATGTTAGTATGAGCTCTAAAGTGTCCCTCCGGGATATTGAACATTTTCCCACTTTCGATGGGAACATTGCGAACTGGTTACCTTGTGTTTTCCTGCTACCTAAAAGGTGAACTTACAATTTCCAGAATCTTAAGCTTTTCAACTGTACCGAGGACAAAAAACGGGAACTTCTATCTCAATACCCAAAGTGAATGTTACACTGTCTCATTTGAGTGCATGAGAGTATGAGTGAGTAGTTAGCTTATTAGTATTAATACATGTTAATTCTATTCAACAAAATTTTGTTATTCAAACAAAATTTTTTTTTAACGACGCCGGGGAACTGTAATGTGCCATTACAGTCTAATGAGATTATGTTTTTAATAGGAGGGTGCCCGAAATTTTTTGCACCGACTGTATCTGACGTTTAACAAAAAATTTCTGGCTGTTCATATAATTCGTAATATTGTTCGTTATTCTATTTCAAATTAACACGGAAAACTAAAAAAAAAATTCATTACGGATTATAGTTTTGGGAATCAATATCTTTATTTATATTTTAAATTAGTTATAAGTCTTGTATATGGATGTGTAAATGGATTATTACAATTCTTACGGTGTCAGTGCTATCCGAAAATATAGATCCACTATTGGATGGAACTTTCAGATTAAATAACCAATCTAAAATTCGACAGAATTTTCAGGACCACCCTTCACCTCTCTTTTAGATACCTAGGTCCTTCTAAAATCTAGTTTGATCCAGATTTTACCAAATTTTATTCGTGTCAAAGCCCCACCGCCAAAATGCTTAGTTTTGATTGGCTGATAAACCCACGCTATGATATTAGGGCGCAATTATTTCCATTCCATGCCAAGAATTCCACTGATAACAGCCAGATTCGGATCTTCTCGATCATAAAGTTGAAAAGGGAGTAGAAAGCTGTAAACCAGGTAATATTTGGATTTCATTAACACCTAACATCGTTGGAAGTCTCTAGGAGCCAGAAACTATTAAATTCCATAGTAACAACTGAACTAAAAAAGCTGAAATAGGAAGCATAACTCGCTGACGCCATGTTGTGCAGATATAGCTCGTGATGGACAGAATTCAGGATAGTGTGTGCATTTAATCTCCTTTCCCAAACCCAATTTGCAGTTCAGTGAATCAAATAGTTAAATTTCCCTCTTGCCCCTCCTGAATCAGTGTAGGTTCGGTAAGACCTGTCCGTATATAGATTTGTTTATGTAGGTAGCGAGTGATTTTTTTTTACATATATGGCGGTATTTTTAGGTCTGTTTGTAGTGTTAGTAACTATCAGCATGTACGTGTAAATTAAGCAGGGGGCTCCTATCTGACTCCCAAATTGGGAGTACGGCTTCCAGCGGGATGAGTTGAACATGTAGTTTGTTTCCGGGTTCCTGCCCCTTCAGGGCAGGGGTCCTATTGTTAGCCAATACTTTGATATGTCCCCTCGGGGCATTGATTAAACAGGTCGAGTAAAGAATGTGATTTAATAAATATAAGGGCCAGTTGGCCCTGTTCATTTCTTTCCTTTCGTTACCTTTCATAGAGCCGATTTAACATAGTAAAGTATGAGTGCTTTTTGTGTATATTTATTAGTATAACATGTATTAATGTAGTGTGTAGTATGGACGTGGCATGTATGTGTTTGTAATGTAGTATCATTTAGCAATTGTAGTTAAGTGATGAAAGAGTGTGTGAGAGAATTAAACATGGACGGTGTAGTATTTACTATGTGATAATTTTTTTATTATTCCGTCATTAAGTGAACTCACACAATATTCAAAAGTGAACATAATATAGTATAATAATTCCGTGTACAAGGTCACATTCGGTGGTTCAAGGGTTGATTATATCATCGCTAGCCTCTAGTGTCAAAAGTCAGTACTAATCGCCATTCTTCTGTCGAGGTGCTTAGTGATTTAGTTTTCATGGAATTGACCTTTCTTTTCGAAATAAAATCTAGAAGGTATAATTCACAGCCCATATGAATGTACAGTTAGGTCAAGTGACCCAAAATTAATATATTCTGAAAGTTTCAACATTTTGCATAGTCTAGAAATCGAAATATTTAAATAAATAAACAATACGTAATTTTTTAACAGAAGTCGGGCGATATGATGCTAGTTCTTCGCTTTGGAATTATATTAGATGTTCATTTTTCTTCGTGGCTGCAGAAGTTCATTGTTACTGCAGAATTTTATAAACATTAAACATTATCGCGGATAATTCTATTTTCAGTGAACATACGTAGGATTTTTTTTTCTTTCTTCTTAATAAAGCTACCGAGTATTACATAGTATTGTGTGTGGGATGAGAGTCTTGGGTTCGAGTGAGGTTGTCGTGCGGTGATCGGAATGGGAAATGTTTGTAGTCATTATAGATTTTAAAGTGTTATGATGAAATGTGTATATAGGCTGGGCGTAGATAGAGGAAACAGGGTGTTTGTAGAATATAGCGTCGTGGCAAATGAATATTAATGTGAATATGAATATAAAGTATATGAATATTGTAGTAAATGAATATAGAATATAGGACACCCATATAGTTAAATATATAGTAGCCCAGTGAATACTTCGCCGCGTGTTGATATATAGATATTGAGTAGATACGTGTAGCTACAAACATCTCAGGTTCTGACCCCTGCACCATAATATCACGCGGACCGGAGGGCGATATATAGTCGGACTATGGTAATACTTCGTAGTTTAATGTGTTATAGTAATAATCGACCATAGTAATACCATCTGATAGAATGGGTAGCATCATATAATCGCTGACTAGACATATTGCATAATAAATTATGAAAAGACAATAGTAGTTATACAACAGGGCTGTAGTGAATTATATCTTCTGGTCAGTTTTAAAATAGAATATCCTGCTCCGTGAGATTTTTTTTTTCCTTCACGTTACCTACTCGGGCTAGCTTACAATGTTCATGGAGGCGACAGCTCTGACAGGGTTACAGAATCAAAACAATTAATTATTGAAATTTATTATCGCGTACCCGGATGTCGACCCCTAGTCCCTTTAAGTATTTTCATTTCTTTTCTTAGTTTAATTAGACGAGGGAAATTAACGACATCCCAGACTGTGGCGTGTCTGCGCAGGGTAGCTATCGGTGAAGTTTGGCAATAGAAATCACCGATCCAAAATTCAGTTTATTTAATTTTTATTTTATTTTGGCAAATCATTAATTAGGGATATCTTAGCTATTACTCTAATTTCATTACTATCCTGGAATCTTCTAGTTTTCAAGAGGTCGGATGATTTTTTTTTTCTCTTTTGAAATCCTAAATTAACGCCGTCTCTAACCTTCCGCAGGATTTCGGAGTCTGCAAGGGTGTTGACCGGATACGGTGAGTGGTGGGATTTCCCTAAAGCCTTTGTCTTTCCGAAAATCCCATCGTGGACACAGACTTGTCTCATCTTCGCAGACAGTTTTATCGGCTAGTTATTTGGTGAGCCGAACCCCTTTTGGCATGTTAAGAATATTTTGGCTATGGATTTTGTTGAGAGCGAAATTCGACTTCCATCTTTGTAGCGTTAGTTATTTCTCACTTAAGTCTTTGGCGCCCCTATTCTTCGTCTTCCTTCTTCTCTATCTCTCTCTGTCTTCATTTCTTCAAGTTTTTTTTAACTTTTCCAACCTTCCCCCCCCCAAGATTTTGAACTTGTTACTTACGATTTATTTAACGTACAACTCTGATCTGAAATTACCGGCTGAGACATTGCAAGACACAATTCATGGATAGAGTAGATAGTGATTGGGTCCTCCATCACATTTTGACCTATCGCCGAAATGAACAAAGACTTCGTAGTTGACGACACTTCGATTACGTTCTGTCACCGTCGTCCTCTTAAGTTATTTTTTAATCCATTGGTCACTTTCCTTCCGTTTTGGTTTTTGTTTACCTTGTAGTTGACCTGGGCCCAGAAATTGTATTTTAGGTTATCTAGTTATATCTTTAGGAATGCTCTGTGTTACGTGCCTGCCTTCCAAAGTTTTTTTTTCTTCATGATTTAAACACGAATTGATTATATAAGAGTGAAAAATTTATAGATGCGCGGTATCAAGTAAAAATCAATTTTCTTTTTTCATATGTAATGTCGGAAGTCATTTGTTTTGGGACAATGTTTGCAACCTTGTAAGAATTTTATTATTGGGGTGATTAATTTAAATGTGTGCGCATTTATAATAAATAAATATATATGTAGAGAGAAATGAATACGTCGAAATGTATATGTAAGTAGTATGTGAATATGATTTTAAAGTAAAAGTATGATATTACATGTATTATGAATATATGTAAGAGCGCTCGTGTCTGTCCCCCTAAAACGTGTATTGGTTGCTATAGTTTACCACTGAGTTTCCGACGAATTTAAGAATGTAGTTTTTGTCAAGAATACCGCCGTGCACTCAAGTAATTTTTCTTTTCTTCTGAATAAATGTAAATGACAACTTATGTAATTATGTAATGGCATGTATTGAAAAGTAACGGCAGGTCTAAACGTAACCCACATCATAACGAATATTATCCCTGAACAACTAACCTAAAACCATTTTGGAAAGTGCACCTTGAATCCTTCTCACCATTCATATGTATCCTGTGACTTGACCAGTTTTTTTTTATCCTCAATTTGAACCATCATACTTCGTACACCTGTGGAAGATTTTTTTTTAAATCCGAACCATGTATACATATATCCAAAAGTGATCTAAAGGAAAGGTCTCATGACGTGTCCCTGTGTTGAACAAATAAGTAACTTGAAATTATTCGATTAATAAATTTGTGAATGGACTATCTAAGAGGAGAAACATCCTCTGGCGAAAGTGATTATTTTTTTTGAAATCCCAAGATGGGTATAAACATCGCAGTGTGCGAGTGCAGATATAAACTGCGAAGAGTTACAATCGAAATATAGTCGATGAATGTTTTTTTGTAAACCAATAGTTTATATATATATATACATATATAGAGAGAGATATATATAAACACAAACTAAGTTAAATGGAGCGAAATGTTTTGGACACTATGAGTAGTGCGTGATCTGTGATTTGAACGCTCAAAATTATTAATATTTTATTACCCGATGTGAGGTAGAGACTCATATAAGTTCTAATACAGCTAAAAGTTTTTTTTTTCCACTTTCCTTTCCTCTTTGTCCAACTTTTTTTTTTTTTGTGAAATAAGTGTCTTTTTGCGTATGTCGCAAATTATAATTTTGCTTTAGCATGCCTAAGATATGATACATGTAATTATATTTTTTTTTTCATTTGTTAATATGATTGAATATATAATAATTTACTAAAATATAACACTTTGTATTCTATTGATATATAACCAAGAACTTGTGCTTTTAATATTTTCTTCATAATTATTTGTTTGTCTTTTCTTTTCACTATGAATGTAATAAACTATTTGTACCCTTGTAGCTAGTTGATTTTCCTTTAAACATATATACACTGTCCTGAGTGAGTGAGCGTGTGAATGCATGATAGATTTAATATAAGTAATTTTAGTGATATCATTTGTTGTATTAACATCTATAATATATGTGTCATGTTTTAATATGTGTGTTAAGGTAAATAACCTAGGTCATGAAGGACCGCTACTAATGGTTTAAATCGGCTCTAGGAGTGAAACAAAAATAGCAGGATGAGCCTAAATACGACATCTTTCTTCCAGGAAGTTGAAATTCTTATTGATACGATACGTAAAGTTATATTGAGTTTATAAGTCTGATTTTTTTTTTTCCTCTTGGCTAATTCATATGTGTGGTCGATCCTAGAGAACAGAGTTCAGATGCTGGATGGTTATCAATCACCGGTTAGAATAACAGTACAAAGAATGATTTCACTTTTCTCATTTCCAGGTCTAGGTCTGGGCAACCCCACGATCGTGGTGCCTGGAGCTAGGTCTGGGTGATATGAGGGAACATGTGTCTATTCCGAAGCATTCCCAAAATTGATTAGTCGTTAATAACATTTAGAATGATTCATCTTTCAACGACTTTCCCGACATTTTACTATATTTCTGGAATTATCCAGTAATCTGTTTTCTTATTAAAATACCCTATTTCTTTTCTTTCTTCTTTTCCTACCTCCTTCTTTTACCCTTCTACTTTCTTTTCTTTCTTTTCTATTTCTAAATGAAAGAAAACGGAGTCATGACTGAGAGTAGTCGCTATTGGCACGGTCAATAAGTTGTTTAGATGAGTTTTCTTCGGGAGTCCGATATGGAATAATCAACAATAACAAGAAAGTTTATTGGAATTTACTTTATTGGAAAATAATCCGGATTTCAATCAGTAGGTGATGTTTCGTAATCGTCCTCGTTAAAGAGAATTAATTTTAGCGACTTCTCTCCAGTACATTGCACTTCTTTATTATTATTTTTTCTTCGTTTTTTTAACGTTTTCTTTCAAAATTGGCTAACCGTGACAGGATCTGTTGCCCTGGAAACGGCGGTTTCTATGGCAACGGACAACGTTTTCTATGGCAACGGGGTGCCCTGCTGCATTACTTTAACATGTAGAAAAGTGCGACTGAAAGTCATCGTATTTTGGTGGAAGTGTATGGTGACCATGCTCTAGCTGAGCGAACGTGTCAGAAGTGGTTTGCACGGTTTAGAAGTGGTGATTTCGGCTTGGCAGACCAAGAGCGAGCTGGACAGCCAAAAAAATTTCAAGACGAAGAATTGACAGCATTGCTCGAGCAGGATTCGTGTCAAACGCAGGAACAACTTGCAGCAGCATTAGGCGTTGATCAAACAACAGTCTCCAAACGCATGAAAGCCATGGGAATGATTCAAAAGATGTCACATTGGGTTCCACATGAATTGAAAGACAGAGACGTTGAAAGACGAAAAACCATTTGCGAATTGCTGCTTCAACGACAGAGCAGAAAGGGGTTTCTGCATCGAATTATTACGGGTGATGAGAAGTGGATCCATTACGAGAACCCTAAACGAAAAAAGGCCTGGGTGAAACCAGGTGAACCAGGTCCATCACAACCAAAACGAGATACTCACTGTGCAAAGGTTATGCTGTGCATATGGTGGGATATGAAAGGTGTGGTGTACTATGAGCTGCTGCAACCGGGTGAAACTATGAATGGAGAACGTTATCGACGACAATTAATGCGTTTGAAGCAAGCTCTGGCCAGAACACGACCAGAATGGGAGAACAGACATGATAAACTTATTGTTCAACATGATAACGCTCACCCACATGTCGCAAAACCGGTCAAAACCTATTTAGAAAATGTCGGATGGGAAGTTTTACCCCACCCGCCGTATTCACCAGACGTTGCTCCTTCGGACTACTACTTGTTCGATTGCATGAACAACGATTTGATTGGACAGCGGTTTACTTCTTCAGAAGATATCGAAACATGGGTCTCTGACTGGATCGCTTCCAAGGATGAGTACTTCTTTCGCCACGGAATTCGTACATTGCCTGACAGATGGGCGAAAGTGGTGGCTAGCGATGGACAATATTTTTCTTAAGGTATTTATGTATTTTGTGTTTGTACTACAGCTTCAATGTGTGCGTACCAACCGCACGAATTAATTCCTAGACCAAATATAATTAATTTAAAAGGTGGGGAAAGGAGTTTGTCGGCAAATAAATCCTGCTGAACTCCAGAAACTTAGGCTTCCATATTCTCCACAATTAATTTCTTAGAAAAATATTAAATCCAGTTATTTAAGTGTACTGTAGACTATTAAATTATTCAAAAACAATATTAATCACTATAACTTTGACTGGCTCCTGCTTTAAGAATTAAAGTAGCTTTTCCTTCATATGAATGACACCATTGCTTCCAAGGATGTTATAAAATAGCAGATCTGACTATTACAACAAAAAATCGTGAAGTCCTCGTACGTCACAGTTTCCCCGCCTCTACTCTGCCCATCCAATAAGATTGCAATGTTTGGAGCCAACCTTTATGGTGGAAACGAGAGTAGCCAATCAAACTTGCCGATGCTCGGTTGTTTTTTGGCTTCATTAAGTTAATAGGATGAAGATACATATTGGCAGGTCCTCTGTTTTATAACATCCTTGATTACGTTTTGATGTTTTAAAATGTATAGTTGATCTAGTTTTCTTTTATTCTAGATATAAATAAATTGTAACTCTGTGTTTAATACGTTACGCAAATGCATGTTTATGTTAAAGCATTCTTTATGTTTTGAAATAAATAAAATATGAGATAAAATTAAATGAAACTATAAGCAAACAACAAATGAAATACGCTAACACCAGTAGCGTACGCAGGAATTTATTTCGGAACAGGCCCATACTTAATATGAGGGTATTTTCTATTAAAATTCCTAAAATTACCCCTAAAATTAGGCTAAATTTACGCAAAGATCGTAATTTCGGGAGTGGGGTCCGGACCCCCAGGACCCACTCCCTAAGTACGTCCCTTACTAACACGGTGCAGATCATGAAAAGCATAATTCCATAAGTCCATTGAGCAAAATTGAAAAAATGTTAATTAAATTATAATGTTCGATGCAAAAGATGAGTGCTGTATTATACAGTAAGAGTATGTAGTTAAGGTTGAAAGAGGAGATGGATGTAGATGGAATGGACACAATGTTGTTCATCATTGAATTAAAGATTGATTTGCAACGCTGTAGCCCGTCTATTCGTTCTTACCATCCGTGCAAACCGAAGGCAATCCCTGTCATCAATGCGTCGTACACCACAACAGTTGACCCTGGCGACACGGTGGTTTCGCCCTAGTTCAAGGACTCACGGTACGCTATTGATACGGTAGCTCTTGGAGACTCTAGTAACTGCATGAATTCAGAAATTTAGAGGCCCATACGCCTAGGTTCGAAAACCACGTTGCAATGTTAACAATAATTTTAGTTTTAGAGAATTGTAAGAAACAAACTGGTTTTGTTCACTAGGTAGAATCAAATCGTTCCTGCCATGCTACTACAATACTACTGACCAGTCATGATTCCAGACGATTTTTCTCAGGGGAGAATTTCAATATATACAGGGTTAAAGTGGTGCTGGAATAATGCTGGTAACTCTATTAAACATGATCAGAGATTTGCCATGGGGTAAATTCCGTGGGCTATACCTGAAATCACTGTTACTGACACTAACGTATTGTTGCCTCGTTATGGAGAAACGGTAAACTATGTGTTGGATGTGAATAAACACTAATGTATTTACGATTCTCAATAACATACTTTCGATTCCTGTAGGCGAGTCCTCCGTAGTAATAGGTTTCCGAAATTACGGAGGAAATTATTTTCAAAGTATTTCTCATGGAATTATTCATTTCGCTAGAAGTAATTTGAAGCTACAAATAAAGATACTAAAAATGTACCCTTTACTTAAAATGCAAGTAAATAATAATAAAATTAATAATCATAGGTATTCTGCCACCATGGGGGTCACTTACCTCAACTGAGAAGCTTCCATGCTCCTCGGTCTTGAGCTAACCCTTCGTCCTTTGTACCTTTGTACGATTTGGTTGTGATGCTGTTCATGAACTGTAGAGTTCTTCTTCTCTCACTTCTCTCTGTCAACCTAGCACGTTTCTCATAATATAGTTAATTCTTAGTCAATGTGCCAACCAGTTCTTTTTTCCTCCTTTCAATTAAATCTAAAATTGTTCTTTTCTTCCCTACCATTTCTAACATCGTCCTAATAGTTTTCTGCTTGACTCAGCTACTTTTTTCCATTATTCTCCACACTCACATTTTAAAAGCTTTTAGGCGTTTATCAGCACTTTTCTTAATGATCATGTTTCTGCCCCATACGACACAACACTCCACAGGAAGTATTTTATTAGTCTTTTTGTCAATTCTTTATTCAAACTGGAACATGATAGACTTTTCCTCTTCCTTAACCTAGTCATTTGTTCTGTTTTCTTTTATTTTCTACTTCTATATTTAACACCGATGGCTTCATTCCAGTTACCAGTCTTTCTAATATTTATTTTCATCTCATATTCTTCTCAGCCCTACCTCAAAGTTTGTAACATCATATGATTTCTTTTACAGATTCCGCAGTAAACGTCATATTATCGGCAAACTGTTCACAAATCATTCTACCTCCTACTGAAGTGCCTTTTTCATTATGTATTTAATATTTATCTTCTAGATAGATATTAAATAATGTGGTAAGAGACAACATCTCTGTCGGATTCCGCTCCCAATTAGATTCTCCTATGTCATTTCCTGCAATATTCTAACGCTTACTTCTTAGTTCAAAAACATTTCTTTTGAGTCTTTGATCTTTCCATTTCAACTCAACCTTCTTTAGAACTCCAAACTGCAATTCTCAGCTTATGCAGATTTACTTGATTACATGATTCAATGAATTTTTGAAAGGCTAAAATATTTGGCTCTCATTAAATGAAGTTTTTACGTAATGTTCTCGAACTTTGATATTTTGATATTTGTCATAATAACAGAAACTCACTTCGTGTAGAAAATATTTAAGTAATGAAACAATTCATAGGGAGCGTTCCTTTCTTTTCATGAGAAAAATCACTTTCGGTTCAATTTCTGAATCTGACTGTAACTATCAGTACGCTGCTTGGAACTTCAGTTCCGAATAGAGCTTGCTTCTTAAATTAGCCCATTCATCTTGTTAAATAAGATAAAGTCTTCATATTTCAGAGAACAGAAAATATATCTTATTCCGTAGTCATAATAAGCAAACAACTACAGGAGATGATTGACAAAATAGCTGACGCTTGAAAACTATAATGGATATCAATAGTTGTAATGGATATCAACATCGAAAAATCGGAAGTCATCAGAATATCCTGTGGAAATGCTGCCTTACGGGTCAGAGCAGAACAAAGAGTACTTGAAGAGGTCGACCAATTCAAATATCTTGAAAGTATTTTGGCGAAAGACATGTACTGCATGAGAGAGATCAGGTCGAGAATTCCCATAGCCAAAGTAGCATTCAGAAAGAAAAGGCCACTCTTAACTCACAGGCTTAATATTGGATTAAAAAAAAAAAAAATTGGTCAAATACTATATATGTGGCATTGGACTTTATGATTCAAAGACTTGTACATTAGGGAAGTTCGAGAAGAAATATTTAGAGAGCTTCAAAATGTGGTGTTGGAGGAAGATGGAGAAGATAAAATGGACGGAAAGAGTAACAAAGACGTTTTGAAGCGGATAGGAGAGAAAAGGATGCTTCTAGCCACCATCCTTCGTAGAAAGGCCAATTGGATTGGACACATCTTAAGAAGAAATTGTGTTCTTCATACCGCCATAGAAGGACAGATGGGAGAAAGCGAGGAATGGTAAGAAGAAAAACATAAGTGATCGATGATTTGAAAAATAGAAGAAAGATTGGGACTTAAAAGACGAAGCTGAATATCGAGAAACATGGAAGAAACATTTCCAGGCCCAAATTGAAAATTAAGAAGAAAGAGAAAAAAAGAAAAAAGTCATTAGTCCCAGGATCTGCCAAAAGGCAGAGTACTTAATAATAATAATAATAATAATAATAATAATGATAATTATAATAATAATAATGTTTATTTCTGTGCCATGAACAGCCTAACGGCAAAAATACAGCACTTTGTCAGACAAGATCAATTCATATTGCATACAATGTGAGCTACATACTAAAACAATAAAACATAATGATAAAATAAAATAATATCGGATTAAAATCAAATTAACACCAAATTAACACCAAATTAACACCAAATATTTTTAGTCTCAATATAGATACATCGTCATAAATACTAAAAATAATATTTGTCAAGCTCTAAAATTCATGCTTCTATACTGATAAAAATAAATTAAACTAAATTAAAAGAATTGGTCAATCTTCTTAAAATTACAGATTTCGGATTCAAAGGAAGTAACGTTGATCTATTTCTTGTATTATACATTGGTACCTTTATACCTATATTATGCAAGGAATATTCACCATGATAGCTATTGTCTAGCAGTTTCTTAATAAAATCTCTTTCAATAAGTTTTCTCCTGTCGCACAATGCCTGCAATCCCCAAAATTGACATCAGTATTCATAACTACGTGAGTAGTAATCTCTATTCATTTTATGGCAGAGTAACCTAATAAAACATTTTTGTACTGACTCAATTTTGTTTGCCAATGTTATACCTATACTATTCCAAATAACTACACACAACTCTAATCTTGATCTTCCAAGCATCTTGTATGAATATACATATGAACTGGCATTTCTAAACTGAGGATATTGTTTGAGAATAAATCCTATTATTCTTCTAGTCCCTTGGATTGTATCATTTATATGATAGGTGAATTTTATATTTCTATCGAATACTATAAGCACATCTTTAATTTCTTCGGCTTTATGCAATGTTACTCCATTAATTACATATTTGCTCACGTAGTATTGGGTTTTGTTAATATATGATATGTATTTAGTTTTTTCACAATTTATTTTCAAAAGGCTATTTTTACACCATGTACTAACAGTTTCTAGATCTTCCTGTAGTAAGTAATTATCATACTCCTATTTACTATTCTAAATAATTTTAAATCATCGGCATACAACAAAATATTTGAGTATTTAAATTTCTCAGGCAGAACATTAATAAATATGGAAAAAAGAAGGGGTCCCAGAGGAGATCCCTGAGATATGTCATTCTTTATACAACCATAACTAGAGGTTATTTGACCAATTTTTACTTTAAATGTTCTGTTTGCTACATAGCTCACAAACCAGCGAATGTACAATGGAGATAGGCCTATATTTCTTAATTTATAAATAAGAAGTTCATGCTCTATAGAATCAAAAACTTTTGACAAATCTATATTTATAGTGTCTACTTGTAATCTATTCTTAAGTCCTAAATGTGTAAAATCAGTAAAATGTACAAGATTTGTTACAATCGATTTCCCTTTATAAAATCCATGCTGAAATTCATTTAATTTGTTTTTTACATTAAAATATGAATGTTTGTGTATTATAATTTTAAAAATATTGCAAAATGCATTGACTAATGTTATTGGCCTATAATTTCTTATAATTCTACGATCACCTGTTTTGTGTACTGGTACAATGTATACTTGTTTCCACATTGAAGGAAACTTACTGTTTCTCAGGAATATGTGTTAAAGCAGTTGACAATTCGGTACTATATAATAGGGGATATTGTCAGGATCAGGAGCAGTGCTCGCCTTAATAACTTTAATTGTTTGAATTACATCACACTCAGTGATATTCGGTATGTCTACAACATCATGGTTGCTAATGAGCGATGGAGGATTCATAACCTGGTAATCTGTGTAATGTTCTAATTCTAAATTAAAATTTTCACTAAAAACATCTTTAAATAATTCCACAACATCATTTGATTCTGTGACTGATTTGTCATCATGTTTCATTTCAGTTGGTACTTGCTTGCCATCAGAATTCTTAAATATTTTCCAGGAAAACATATTGTTATTGACAATACTGTTTTCTAGACTCATATAATATGATTTTCTGGCCCTTAAGTATTTATTTTTGACAATTTTCCGTAAATCGGAGTATCTTTGATACCATGCATTATTTTTTGTTTGTCTTGCTTTTACAAAATATTTTGTTTTCTTATTAATTAATGATTTCAGTTCCTTGTTCATTCAGGGGTCTTTGTATTTAGGCCTATTTCTAATTGGTCTCTTAGGTACACAATTATCTAGTACATCATATATATTGTTATACAATATATTGGTCAATTCATTAACATCACTACTCTTTGTATCTATCCGATCCATTTCTTTAATTCCATTATATATACCTAGAAAATCAGCATTTATAAAATCATAAATTCTGGCTTGATTTGAGGTGTTCCCAAAGTCATTATTATCATTTTTTGTTATTTTCCATTCAAATAGAAAAGGTGGATGGAAGTGATCAATTTTTGTTAACTGTGGAATTTCAAATATTATTGAATTATTTTCCATATTGGTTAACAGTAGGTCTAATCAACATGCACGGCAGTTAATGGCAGCCAAGTTCCGCGAATAAAATGAAAATTGGCTTGCACTGCCGTAAGCGTATTATACACGAACAAGAGTTTTGGGTAAAATCGCCGATTTTGAGGCTTTGTAAAAACGATTATATTAAGGGTAGAAACATTAAATTTAGAATTTAAGGAGATATCCGAGAGATCTACTCATATATCAAATCTCACGTTCCTGCCTTTAACCATATTCGAGTACTGGATCCCTAAAATATGCAGTTTTCAGGCTCACTGACTCACTCATCAAATTGATTAGGTACTTCCCAATGAGATAGAGACGTGAAACTTTGCATGAAGGTACTCTATAATCACTTGAGTCTGGAAAAAGTCCGAAATGTGAGGAATGTGCTATGGGAAATTTTCTATGGGCAAAAAGCTATCCTTAGCCAGGAAAAATATCGTTTCACTCACTCACTCATCACATTCATTAGGTACTTCCCAATGAGATACAGACGTGAAACTTTACATAAAGGTACCCTATAATGACTTGAGTATTAAAAAAATCCAAAATCTGAGTAATGTTCTGTGGTAAATTTTTATGGGCAAAAAACTGTCCTTAGCCAAGCAAGAAATCGTTTCACTCACTCACTCATCAAATTGATTAGGTACTTCCCAGTGAGATATAGACGTGAAACTTTACATATAGGTACCCTATAATGACTTGAGTATGGAAAAAGTCCGAGATCTCAGGAACATAATATGGGAAATTTTTATGGGCAAAAAACTGTCCTTAGCCAAGCAAGAAATCGTTTCACTCACTCACTCATCAAATTGATTAGGTACTTCCCAGTGAGATATAGACGTGAAACTTTACATAAAGGTATCCTAGAATGACTTGAGTATGGAAAAAGTCCGAGATCTCAGGAACATAATATGGGAATTTTTATGGGCAAAAGCTGTCCTTAGCCTAGCAAGAAATCGTTTCACTCACTCACTCATCAAATTGATTAGGTACTTCCCAATGAGATACAGACTTGAAACTTTGCATAAAGGTACCTATAATAACTTGAGTATGGAAAAAGTCCAAAATCTGAGGAATATTCTGTGGTAATATTTTATGGGCAAAAAACTGTCCTTAGTCAAGCAAGAAATCGTTTCACTAACTCACTCATCAAATTGATTAGGTACTTCCCATTAAGATAGAGACGTGACACTTTGCATAAATGTATCCTATAATAACTTGAGTATGGAAAAAGTCCGAAATGTGAGGAATGTTCTATGGGAATTTTTATGGGTGAAAAATTGTTTTTAGCCAAGCAGAAATCGGTTCATTCATTCACTCGTCACATTGATTAAGTACTTGTTTATGAAATATTGACTTAAATGTCTGCATATTGGTACGTTATAATAACTTGAGTATGGCAAAAGTATGAAATTTAAGTAATGTGCTAAAGGAAATTTTTATGGTGAAAACTGTCCTTAGCCAAGCAGAAATCGGTTCACTCACTGACTGACTCACTCATAGCATTGATTAGGCAGTTCCCAATGAGATAAAGAAATTAATCTCTGTATAAAGGTACCTTATAATGATTTGAGTATGGTAAATATCCGAAATTTAAGGAATTGCTATGGGAAATTTTATAGGTGAAAACTGTACTTAGTCAAGCAGAAATCGGTTCACTCACTCACTCATCACATTGATTTTGTACTTCCCAATGAGGTAAGACGTGAAACTCTGAATAAAGGTATCTTATAATGACCTGAGTATGGAAAAAGTCCGAAATTGACGAATGTGCTATGGAAAATTTCTTATAGGCGAAAAATTGTCCTTAGCTATTAGGTACTTCCCAATGAGATGAAGATGTGAATGTCTGCACAAAGGTAGCTTATAATGGCATGAATATAAAAAATATCCGAAATTTAAGGAATGTGCTACGGAATTTTCTATGGGCGAAAAACTGTCCTTACTCAAAGATCGGTTCATTTACTCACTCATCATTGATTAGGTGCTTCCAAGTGGATAGAGAATTGAAACTCTGCATAATGGTACCTACCTTACGTAATGACTTGTGTAAGTAAAGGGTTCCTAATTTAAGGAATGTACTGAGGGAATTTTTATGATCGAAGAACTGTTCATAGCTATTAGGTACTTCTTAATGAGATAAAGATGAGAAACTCTCCATGAAGGTACCTTATAACGGCTTGAGAATGAAATTTGAGGAATTTGCTATGGAAAATTTTTCATTAGCAAAAAAAAAGAAAAAATGTCCTTACAATAAGAAATCGGGAACGATTCCGTTATTCAACACATCATGTACACTCATGTCCAAAATGATTGTCACATATCTATAACTGTCTCCTTGTAGGAATATAATTTGATAATGATTTTGCTAGGTACTTTTAATACTGATGCTATGTGTATAATCAGAAAGTGTACATTTGTGGTAAATTTCATAGGAAAATAATTATAAATACGAAATTTAGAATGAGTAAAACAAAATGTTGCCAAATGAACAAGAAAGTTTTATTTTCGTTTTATTGTTTTTATTTACTGCTCTTTTCATATGAAATTTGCCACATACATGTCTTTGCCGATTATACACATACTAACATTATAAGAAGTACCGAGCGAATTCGTTATCGAATTAAATCCCTACAACAACATATTTATAGACATGCGACAATAATTTTGGACATGAATGTATATAGTGATACGAGTAATGTTGTCAATCGTCCAAGTGGTAGAGTTGGTGCCTTCCTCGCTGGTCTATTGGCTATCACGTGCGTTTTTGGTGTATGGGGTCCCGGGTTCGATTCCCGGTGGAACAGCCTTTGGAATCTTTACTCTCCTCGATGTTTTTGTGTTCATTTCCCTGTCGTTCTAGGTTAATAGAAAAACGAGCTAAGGTCACTGAGAAAAATCCGTTATCCGGACAACGGTATAGTGTACAAATATACGGGATCCTTATGTTTACTACAGAAATCAACAATTAACATACGTTATCTATTTGCTACATACGTACTGCCCTCTTTCCCGCTTAGATGTTACACAATGTTGTTGCAGGATGTCTGACATCTAACAGTCTTCCGTACATTCCGTACGTCTGCTATAAGTTACATACGGCCAACAGTATGTGAGATCTTAACCACCTACATACAGTTCTTTCCTTCGTGCGGAAAGTACGTTTATTCGGAACACTTATATGGAAACTATGTTCAAAACATACTTTTTTCAGTTATACGTTTAGTGTACGTTAAGTCCCAAAACTGCAGAATTTACACACGTAACCTACGTTTTTACGTACGCCACATACATTTTTCTCAGTGTGCGAGTAAAATAAGTGAAAGCTAGTAATAAGTAGTTAAGCAAGTTAATGAGGCACTATCTGTGAATTTCCTATAGGTTAGTTCCAGGAAGCTACAATCGTGCCGAATTTCATCATTCTAATCCTGCCGGAAGTGCCTAAACATTTTGGGGTGTAGATGACGTCCAATATAAATCACATGGAAAAGGTTTTTCTGTTCCCCATAAAACTATTCTACAGTTGGAAATTTTTATTTTTACTGATTTACTTAGGTAATACTAACAAAAACGTTCAAGCATACCGAATTTCACGTTTGTATTCCAATTCAAGTACCTAAAATATGAGATTATAAGTCCAAAAAAGGCCCATTTAAATAGTGTGAGAAATTTCTTCATCTCCCCTTTAGACTCTCTAAAAATTAATAATATTCACTTTTGGCAATTTTTCTGTCGGTTAGTCCCGAAAAGCTACAATCATGTCAAATTTAATCATTGTAACCCTAAAGGAAGTGCCCTATAATTTTGGGGTGTAAAAGGTGTCCCATATAAATAACATGGGAAAGATTTTTCAGTTCCCCATAAAACCGCTCTAAAGGTATAATTATTTATTTTTACTGCTTTACTTAGATAATACTAACGAAAACGTACAAGCATACCGAATTTCAAGTTTCTGTTCTAATTCCAAGTTCCTAAAACATGATATAGATAAAAAAACATTTAAATAACATGGGGGAAATTCTTCACCACCCTTCATCATTTTAACTTTCAACATCAACCGGAAGCATCCCTTTAATTTATGTTAGTTCATGTAGTTTTATATACAGTTAGAATATGTTGGTGGGAAATATAATTAAGATTACAAGCTATTTGAAAGGTGTATATCATTGGAAGGAAACTCCGAGGCAGTATGAAACTGCGCAACATGCGCGTTATGTAATGAACTCCGTAATTTCGAAATGTGGAATGGTAGAGAACAACTAAGTATATTGAAACACCAGCCACGTCTAGTGATGTAGCAGCGAGGATTCAGCATCAAGGGTTTTGGACCCTGTTGATACTCTTCGTATTTAGGTAATGAAAAATGAGATGTTAGCGATCGTGATTTTGTAGTTCGGGTAAATGAATTAGAATTTTCTTTGGACATAACTATCTGACAGATATTTAATTGAATAAATCCCCCGCTGTTCTAGTGGCTAGCATGTGCGCCTTTCTTGTATAGGGTCTTGGATTCGATTCCCGGTGGGAGAGCACTTGGGAACTAATGTTGCATGTAACACATTATGACTCCTTCAAAAATGTACAATTTTAAATTTAAATCAAGCAATATGCCACAATTGAGAATCCCAATATACGATATTGACATGGTGAACTGCAAAAATGAAGTGAAATATGAACAAAAACACCAGAGGTGCAAGAAGTGCAGCCAAGTTCGTCAGTCTCAAAAAGTGTTGAGATGAGGATGGATGAGCCAAGTTCCTTGGCCACTGCATCTGAAAGGAACACTGGAACTTGGCGCGAGGTGTCAAGGAAAATGATGTTAAGGAACCTTAGGGATAGTGGTGGTGGAGGTGGTGGGTTTGGAACCACCACCTACCTTAGGAATATCAACTTCGCTAAGGCGCTAAGGCACATTTGTACAGTATACTGCAGTTAGATTGGTGGTTCGAAACCCAGACAAGGAAAACTTATATTCTTCCACGAAGTGTCAACGTAAATGATGTTGACGAGCCTTTGGGATGGTGTTTGTGAGCGAGGTTGATTTGGGGGTCACCACTAGTCTTAGGGTTGAAATGTGCCGGCCGTGAAACTAGGAACAGACATCTTAATGTATTCGAATATGTTAGACACCTCGCACCAAGTTCCAGTGTTCCTTTCAGATGCAGTGGCCAAGGAACTTGGCTCATCCATCCTCATCTCAACAATTTTTGAGGCTGACGAGCTTGGCTGCACTTTTTGCACCTCTGGTGTTTTTTTTCATATACTCTATCTTTCTTAAAGGGGTCATATGATCTATTCAATTGATTTAACTGAAGAACATTACTTAATTCAACTATTTTTTCAACTTTTTTTCTTAATATAATACTTACTTATATTTATATTTCCGGTAACCCAATTTATTCCACCTACGTTAAAATCACCTAAAATTATAAAATTATAATAATATTATAAAATAATAATAATAATAATAATAATAATAATAATAATAATAATAATAATAATAATAATAATAATAATAATAATAATAATAATAATAGGCAAAGGTCAGAGCTAAGGATTTAACTTACAGAAATTACGTACCTAATTACAGAAATAGGGATTTAAAACGGAATCAAATGAAACAGGTTAGATCAATCACCTTCTTTTGATCAAAAAAGAAAATCTTTGAGTTTTACGTCCCACGTTTATGCAGGCTAAGCTAAGAGAGATAGTGGTGATGAAATAATTAATGAAATTGTAGAATGAGAAAGTGGAAGTAAACGGGAGAGCCCCGAGAAAACCCACGCAAACGGTGTTTGTCCACCAGAAAGTTCACTTGGTGCGAGCTGGAATCAAACCAGGGACCCCTAGCACCAGAGGTGAACGCTCTACCACAGAGCCACCGCGGTGCGCTTGATCAGAAAATCGAGGAATCATTTCGGAACACTATGAGTATGATACCCCGTCTTTTCTATAAATTTATGGTCTAATTTACGGGTGATTTGAAAAATTTTGATATAATTTATCCTCATATTGAATTTGAACTCCCAAAATCTTTCGACCCCTCCCGAAATAAATTCCTGCGTACATTCCTGTTCCCAGGCATTTGAATTTGTATTCAGCTTAAATACTCAAAATATTTGCTAATTAACAAGCCGTATACCGGGCCCATAGCCAGCCCAAAAATGTACGGGGAGCCCTGTAGAGCTTAGGGGAAGCCCGATCCATTTATATTTTTCTTCATTTTCAAGCCTAGGGCCAGTAAAAATCAGGTCGCCCGACCTCCCTAGACCCCCCCTGGACTGTCGTACACTATACAAATTGAACTTGAATGATACAATAAAACTTTATCAAAGGGATAATATAGGTCTAAAACCTTCGAAATTTTAAATTTAAATGTTAAACCCATGAAAAAATATAGACAAGGAGCATTAACACTTTTCTTAGTTCCATGGTCTTAACACCATTATTTGTATTATAATTTTTCAAAAAAGTTTACAAGAGGATATGCAATTTTTAATAAAACAATTTTTTAAAAAAGAAATTAATCAAACCTACAAAAACATGTTTGTTTCTTTTATAAGTATTAAATATTAAAATATTGGTATTGATTTCAAATTACTGTTTGTTTCTAATTTTAAGCAAACATAGTTATGGAAGACCGCATCATCTGCTGGGAAAATATCTAATAATAATAATTTAATTTAAACAAATGAACATAAATTATATCGAATGGATTTTAATTGTATTAACTTGTGTTACATTTTTAGAGATTACTAGTTTTCAAATTAATGTATTGTTACTGTGACCAACATAATAATAATAATAATAATAATCATAATCATAATGAAGAGAGACATGTATTTCCGATTATCCATTTCTACAAAATTTTCCTACGGAAATGGGTAAAGTGATTTCTGGGATATAATTGATGCACGCATGTCCCATGCCCTGTGATAATGCTGAACATGAACTCATTTCCCTCTCGCGCGTACTGCGTCAAGTGATCGAGGATTATTCCCATTCTTGCACTCTTGTGATGTGGGGTCAGAGTTCTCGGCACCCACCTTCCGGACACTTTTCGGTAACCCAACACATCATGGAGTCTGCGATGAGCCTGAGTATGTCCAATACACAGTGTAGACGCCACGTCTGACACCGTTATGCACCTGTCCGCTAAACACCATATCCTGTATTCTAGCAATGTTATTTTCATTCGTGGAAGTGGAGGGACCTCACTTCGACCTTCATCCTCCACATTCTGCCTTCCTTCACTGAACATGCAGCACCAGAGACCAACCATTTGACGCGACATGATCTCTTCACCATACATGATCCGTAGGCGTTCATAGATGACGGACACACTAGTCCCAATTCCCCATTCATACCCAGATAAAAGCACGCACTTCTACTGGCAACCACGTTGTCAGCACATGTCTGCCATCGTGAATTGCACTCGAACAACTTCGAGCACGCCGGTCTGCTGCTACTCTCTCTTCTTCGGCGCTCTATCTATGCGTCATTCCTTCGCTGACGTTTCTTCCGTCGTTGAACCAGCAATGGGTGTGGTTTCTTATGACAATTTTTTTTTTTTTTTTTTGCCTCACCTGGTGTACCATCTTCTCGTTCAAAACAAACGACGAAACTTTCTTTGGGAACATACCTCGTAGTTTACCATAATGATAGCCTTTCTTTTAGGGACACATTTTTTTCGTTGAGATATTTCACTTTTGACAGAAGATGCGCGTTCAGATTTTGGCAGGTGAGGAGAGCCGCGTCAGTAAAATAATGTAAAACGCCACGTATATAAGGATCACAAATTTATTATCCAGAAATAAGATATTTTTGGAACAGAGTGTTATCAAGCAGCTGGGACCAGTCTCATTCTAGGCGTCTAACAATCATAGTTTTCTGTAAATAATTTCTTAAAATAATTAACTCATTATACAAAAAACTTTCTCGAACTGCTCTAGTAATCTAACTTAACCTACTAACCATACCTATCCTTCTAACAACCCAACCTAACTTCTCTACTCGCGCAAAGTAACGTTTTCCACTCTAACCTAACGTAATCTACTTTACCTAAGATATCCTATTAATGTAATATAACCTACTCTACTATAACCTACCCTAGCCGACTAATGTAACTGAACACACTCTACTAACCTTACTCATCCTAACTGTACCACATCATGGTGCGCGTTTATTGTATAAATAATCGTTATCATGGCACTTCAAGATTTAGGATTTAGGATTTAGATTTCTGGGCTTTCGGCATCTAAGGCCAGTTAATCCTTCACGTTTTGAGGGATGACATCCCTTGGCGAGCACATAATCCGGGGAAAAAGAAGGGAGAATGGATGGGGGAAGGAAGGAAGCGGCCTGGGACCTATAAATTAGGTACCACCTGGGCATTTGCCTGGTGTGGGTGAGGAAAGCCCAGGAAAAACTCATTTAGGGTGGCTGGCCTGAAAAAGCATTTTTACACTTTTGCGATCGAGTGCCCCCACCGGGAATCGAACCCGGGACCGCTCTCATGGCACTTCAGTTTGCACGTATACAATCAATCTGTACGCAATTATTTGTGCATGTACCACCTTAATAACAGTGCAAAATGTCTTAGAAAATAATTTAAAGTCAGAAAAGAAAAAAATGTGACGACCCATTCTCAATCTGCATGGCTATTTGCTTGCGTATACGCATACTGTTTATATATTTATTTATATATGCTCCTATGTTAGGTGCGGCTCGTATTTTGACTTAAGGCTTCGTAGAAAACTCGTAGTACTATGTGCGCCGTAAACTGAGACAATGTGGGAAGTAGTGACGTAGATAATACAATAGCTACTTGTAATAATAAAATATTACACAAACCAAATCCAACAGTTCTAAATGTTGCCACTAGCTGGCGGTATATCTCTTTCCACGATAAGTAGTCATAAGAATTGTTACTCAAATATAACAAGTATACAGGTAAATAAGTGATTTTTCATATTTTTAAACTGCAGTACGTTTTCACGCTTTTTTCTTGTTGTTGTTGTTATTGTCTAGGTAAATAAATCCACACTTAGCCTCTAGTGGGAAATGTATGTTAATTGATTGTAGTCTCATTAACGATGATCTATAAAACATGAGGAGTTCAATTTTATTCCGTTTTCTTTAATGAAACTTTAATTAAACATACATTTTATCAGTTTCCTCGTATAAAACAGTGAAAAGATTAATGCTTAACCCAATTTGTTACAAAAGATAACAGAGTATATCTAACTGCAACATTATGTCCAATAATTCACTTTACGTTTTCAATAATCATTTCAGCAAGTTAAGTGTGAATGTGGGTTCCTGTCACCACGGCATGGCGCGTCCACAGGTTGCGGATCGAGAAGGCCTCTAGATATAGAGGTTAGCTGCAAATATACTGAATAAGCAGTCGCGGACAGCCGACTAGAAGTGGTCCTCCAGCTTGGGGGTTTGGGTAGGGCTAACAACCTCATCCTGTAAAAAAAAAAAAAAAAAAAAAAAAAAAAAAAAAAAAAACACTTGTTCAGAAATATTCACAAAAGCCTCGGACAAGGACTGATAACTTGGCACGACCTCAGCAAAAGAAAATGGACATGAGATTTGGAACATGGAATATTAGAAGTCTTTATAGGGCAGGCGCGTAAAAGTCCGTAACGAGTGAGTTAGCGAAATACAGGATGGACGTAGTAGGAGTTCAAGAAGTTAGGTGGGAAGGAAATGGATCTGTGAATTCCGGAAATTTTACGTTCTTTTACGGGGAAGGAAATAAAAATCAAAAGTTAGGAACAGGGTTTTTCGTTCATAAACGTATATTACCAGCAATTAAACGGGTTGAATTTGTTACTGACAGACTTTCTTTTATTACTGTTAAGGGACGGTGGTGTGATATTATTGTTTTAAACATAAATTAAACATAACTTTCTTGCAAGGCTGTCTGTATTCTTTATTATAAATTAACGAGAAATGTAACAGTTTCGGAAGTATATCACTTCCTTCTTCAGACTACTATTTCAACTGAAATCATAGATAACATAACATAATTTGTTATCTCTACCAATCAAGAATCATCTTTTTCATTAAAATTCAAAATATATGCCCATTGTTGTGACAATTTTAAACTCTTAACAGAAATCATACATTGTTACCTAATCTTTATATTTCTTGTAACATATATTAACTAAATCAAATACCAATTAACTATCCAAATATAGAAATTTTGTACCTAATATTGAACACTAAATCTTCTACCTGAATATTCACCACCAATTAACCACGTGAATATTGAAAAACATATAAATAAACTTTTAACCCTATATTGTCCTTATATTCTACTTTTCTTCTTTCTTCTTTCTTCTCTTTTCAAAATGTCCTCCCATTCTTCATTAATATTCAAACCACTATTCAAGTTCATAGCTTTAACGTACACTTCTTTTATCCTCTTCGCTTCTTTCCACTTCCTAACCAGTTGTCTCCCTTCATATTCTAATATTTTCGCTCCTTCCCAGTTTACTTCATGGCCTGTCTCCTCTACGTGCTTGTAAATGGCATTCGTGTCTCTCTTCAATCTTACGTCATCTTTATGCTGTTTTAAACGTTCTTTCATTCTCTTCTTGGTTTCTCCTATATACACCTTATCACACATCCCACACGGTACTTCATATATCACTCCTTTCTTGCATAATTCCGCTGACTTTCTCATCTTCTTTTTCTTGATGATATCTATTATCTTCATTCCTCCTTGCCTGTACGTCTTAATACCTTCTCTCTTAAGAATTCTTCTTATTTTCTCTGATATCACCCCTGCATTTTCAATACCATGCCATCTTTTTTTCTTGTCCTCTTCTTTCTCTTCTTCTTTCTCACTTTTCTTCCTTCTCTTCCTGCTCTTTTTCTTGTCCTTTTCATTGTAACCATTGTCTTTCAATTGTTCCCATAGTCTTTCTATGTCCTTCTCCTTTTGATCTTCCTTCGTATTTATCATTTTGATCCTATCTTCCATATTCCTAATGAAATTCATTTTTGTTCCTTCATCGACATCACTTCTTTTATTGCAGTAAACTTCTGATGCACATTCTTTTTGAAACCACGATGTTATAAAATTTCCTTCCTTTGTTCTCTTTACTTTGATATCTAAGAAATTTATTACACCTTCTTTTTCTATTTCCGTCTCTAACATGATACCTTTTCTTTCATCATTTAATTCTCCAATAAATTTCTCTAATTGCCTTCTGGTTCCTTTCCATACTCCAAAACAATCATCCACATACCTACAAAACAATATTAATTTATCACCACCTTTTTCTATCACTGTTTTCTCCCATTCATTCATTACCAGATCTGCTATTACTGGGCTTATACATGATCCAATACTCAATCCATCTTTCATTTTCACTATCTTATCACTTATCTTGCAGAAACTATTGTCCCACACAAACCTTAAAGCTTTTTTCATTTTCTCCTTATCCCAGTTTTCAATTTTTCTGTCCTTCATCACCTTGTCTACTATTCTTAGAACTTCTTCTCTCTTGAGGCTGGGGAACATACTTTTAACGTCCACACTAAACATAACAGTCCTTTCTTTTCTGGTTCCTAAACCTTTTATCAATTCTTTCACTTCTGCTGAATTAACTACCCTCTTGCTATCTTGAATTCCTCTAAGAGCTTCTGCAATCTTTTTAATCTTTTTCTCCAATGCTTCCATGAAATTACTCCTACAGTCTAAAACCGGTCTCAGTTTTACTTCCTTTTTATGAATTTTAGGAAAACCTTTCATCTTCGGTATCCTTCCTTCTTCATCAATAAACTTTGATAATCCTTTCTTCTTACTTTCTTCTATCACCTGTCTTCTTACATTCTTCTCTTCTTCTTTCCCTGCTTCTGCTATTTTCTCATATGTACTGTCATTCAACTGCTTAAGCTTCTCTTCATACCAACCTTTCTCCATAACCACTATTGCACCTCCTTTATCCGCTTGTTCTACCACTATATCTTTCCTGTTCTTAATTCTCTTTAAGCCTTGTAATTCCTTTTCATGTAGATTACTTTTCTTCTTATTTGATACATTTTTCACTAATTTCACTATTTTCCTTCTTACTTCTTTCACCTTCTCTTTATCTTCTATCTCCTGTAATGCTTCTTCTGCTCCATAAACCAATTCTTCTATGTCCGTTTTACATTTTACCACCTTAAACTTGTATCCTAGACTTAAAAATTCCTCTTCTTCTTTAGTAATCTCAGCTCCTCCAATAACTACTACCTTCTTCTTGGAATCTTTTCTT
Organism: Thermobia domestica; assembly: GCF_964235325.1. Classification (NCBI taxonomy): domain Eukaryota; kingdom Metazoa; phylum Arthropoda; class Insecta; order Zygentoma; family Lepismatidae; genus Thermobia; species Thermobia domestica. Next base: position 200,416,484 of record NC_137462.1, on the reverse strand, counting down.
TTCTCTTCCTTCCATCCTATTCTTCTTCCTTTTTCATTTAACCTCTTCCTCTCTTTCTCCCTGTAGCTTTCTTCCCAACGTCTGAGACCTTCTATCGTCCACTCTCTGACAAATATACTTAGTTTTTCTTCAAATTGGCTATTGTTTCTCTCATTACGCTCTTTTAAAGTCTTCACTTCCATTTTCTTCCTCCTGATCACATCCCATATGAGTTCTTTTTGTATCTTTCTAATCAAGTTTCTATATCTCACTGTTTTGCACTCTGCTCGTTTTTTCTTTACCACTAATCCTTTCGGAGTTACACCTTCTTCTAAGCATTTATATAAGAATCTCAGTTGTTCTTCAATTTTAATTTCCTTTCTTTTGTCATCTTTCTATTCATCAATTTTCCTCTGAAGACTCGGAAAATGACCAACATAGATATTTTTATAAAAAGGCCTTGTGTCCATCTTAAACATAAATTAAACATAACTTTCTTACAAGGCTGTCTGTATTCTTTATTATAAATTAACGAGAAATGTAACAGTTTCGGAAGTATATCACTTCCTTCTTCAGACTACTATTTCAACTGAAATCATAGATAACATAACATAATTTGTTATCTCTACCAATCAAGAATCATCTTTTTCATTAAAATTCAAAATATATGCCCATTGTTGTGACAATTTTAAACTCTTAACAGAAATCATACATTGTTACCTAATCTTTATATTTCTTGTAACATATATTAACTAAATCAAATACCAATTAACTATCCAAATATAGAAATTTTGTACCTAATATTGAACACTAAATCTTCTACCTGAATATTCACCACCAATTAACCACGTGAATATTGAAAAACATATAAATAAACTTTTAACCCTATATTGTCCTTATATTCTACTTTTCTTCTTTCTTCTTTCTTCTCTTTTCAAAATGTCCTCCCATTCTTCATTAATATTCAAACCACTATTCAAGTTCATAGCTTTAACGTACACTTCTTTTATCCTCTTCGCTTCTTTCCACTTCCTAACCAGTTGTCTCCCTTCATATTCTAATATTTTCGCTCCTTCCCAGTTTACTTCATGGCCTGTCTCCTCTACGTGCTTGTAAATGGCATTCGTGTCTCTCTTCAATCTTACGTCATCTTTATGCTGTTTTAAACGTTCTTTCATTCTCTTCTTGGTTTCTCCTATATACACCTTATCACACATCCCACACGGTACTTCATATATCACTCCTTTCTTGCATAATTCCGCTGACTTTCTCATCTTCTTTTTCTTGATGATATCTATTATCTTCATTCCTCCTTGCCTGTACGTCTTAATACCTTCTCTCTTAAGAATTCTTCTTATTTTCTCTGATATCACCCCTGCATTTTCAATACCATGCCATCTTTTTTTCTTGTCCTCTTCTTTCTCTTCTTCTTTCTCACTTTTCTTCCTTCTCTTCCTGCTCTTTTTCTTGTCCTTTTCATTGTAACCATTGTCTTTCAATTGTTCCCATAGTCTTTCTATGTCCTTCTCCTTTTGATCTTCCTTCGTATTTATCATTTTGATCCTATCTTCCATATTCCTAATGAAATTCATTTTTGTTCCTTCATCGACATCACTTCTTTTATTGCAGTAAACTTCTGATGCACATTCTTTTTGAAACCACGATGTTATAAAATATTAGGTACAATATTAGGTACAAAATTTCTATATTTGGATAGTTAATTGGTATTTGATTTAGTTAATATATGTTACAAGAAATATAAAGATTAGGTAACAATGTATGATTTCTGTTAAGAGTTTAAAATTGTCACAACAATGGGCATATATTTTGAATTTTAATGAAAAAGATGATTCTTGATTGGTAGAGATAACAAATTATGTTATGTTATCTATGATTTCAGTTGAAATAGTAGTCTGAAGAAGGAAGTGATATACTTCCGAAACTGTTACATTTCTCGTTAATTTATAATAAAGAATACAGACAGCCTTGTAAGAAAGTTATGTTTAATTTATGTTTAAGATGGACACAAGGCCTTTTTATAAAAATATCTATTGTTTTAAATGTATATGCCCCAACTGAAGATAAGGATGACGATATAAAAGACAGTTTTTACGAAGAAGTGGAACGGATATGTGACCAACACCCGCGATACCATATGAAAATTCTATTAGGGGATTTCAATGCGAAGGTAGGACGAGAAAATATTTTCAAACCGATTATAGGGAACGAAAGTCTGCATAAGGAAAGTAATGACAACGGTGTTAGACTCGTGAACTTTGCAACATCCAAAAACCTAATCGTGAAGAGTACAAAATTCCCACATCGCGACATTCATAAATACACTTGGACATCACCAGACGGAAAAACATATAATCAAATTGATCACGTTTTAGTAGGTAGAAGAAGGCAATCTAGCATAATAGATGTCCGTTCGTTTAGAGGGGCTGATTGTGGCACTGACCACTACCTGGTAGCAGCGATAATACAAGAGAGGTTATCGTTGAATACAGGTAATATTCAATGTCCGAAAACGGAGAGATTCAATTTAAAGAAATTAGAAGAGAGCCAGGTAAGAGAGAAATACCAGATTGAAGTTTCGAATAGATTCTCGGCTTTAGAAGATTCGGAGTGCACTAGTATTGAGGATACCTGTATTGAAATTAGAGATAGAATTAAAATTTCAGCAAAAGAAAAATTGGGACACGCGGAAATATGTAGGAACAAACCATGGTTCGACTAGGAATGCATAAAACTAGCAGAGAAGAGAAAACAGGTACAATTACGCTGGCTACAAAATCCGAATGAAATAACTACACAAAATTTCGCAGATATCAGGCTGGAAGCTTCCAAAATTTTTAGAACAAAGAAACGTGATTTTCCAAAAGCTAAAATTAAGGAACTTGAAGATAATAGTAAAAATAAAAACATACGGGTCATGTATAAGGAAATCAACGAATTTAAGAAAGGCTATAAACCTCGTGCTTATATATTAAAGAAATCTGACGGTACAGTTCTCACTGACACGGATAGCATCTTAAATAGATGGAAAGATTTCTTTGACGATTTGCTTAACACGCAATCAAAAAAGCGTGTGTGGAGAAATGGAGATACACACCGCAGAACCATATTTTCTAGAACCCAACCGAATAGAAGTAGAAACCGCTATAAAGAAATTAAAGAAACACAAATCTCCGGGTGTAGATGAAATTCCGGTTGAGTTAATTTTAGCTGGAGACGAAAAACTGTGGAACAAGATACACAAACTCATTCTCCTTATCTGGAACAAGGAAGAATTGCCACAAGAGTGGAAAGAATCAATCATTGTTCCAATTCACAAGAAAGGCGACAAAACTGACTGTAATAATTATCGAGGCATTTCTCTTCTGTCAACATCATATAAAATCCTTTCAAATATTCTATTAGCAAGACTGACCCCATATGCAGATGAAATTATTGGAGACTATCAGTGCGGATTTAGACGAAATCGATCAACTACCGACCAAATATTTACCATTCGCCAAATACTCGAAAAAAGTGGGAATACAATACCCGGTACATCAACTATTAGTGATTTTACAAAGGCGTACGACTCGGTTAGGAGAGAAACGTTATACAACGTTCTTACAGAACTTGTAATACCGAGAAAGCTAATTATATTAATTAAGATATGTTTAAATGAATCCCAAAGTAAAGTCCGGGTAGGAAAATTTTTGTCCACGAGCTTTCAAGTCGAAAATGGCCTGAAAAAAGGAGATGCGTTGTCGCCATTATTATATAACTTCGTTGTGGAATACGCTATAAGGAAAATCAAAGATAGCAACCAGGGCCTACAATTGAACGGTATTTGCCAGGTTATGGCATATGCTGATGATGTAAATTTAATAGGTGATGATAGGAAAACATTAGAAAGAAAAGCAGACATGTTGTTAAACGCTTCCAGGGACATGGGTTTAGAAGTAAATGCAGAGGAAACTAAATACATGGAAGTGCGTCGGGACCGGAATACAGCAAATTATGGATGCGTTAAAATATTAAGTAATACTTTTCATAAAGTGGATAGTTTCAAATATCTAGGATAAATATTAACAGAGGAAAATCATATTCACGGAGAAATTAAATGTCGACTAAGAGCAAGGAATTCGTGTTACTATTCGGTTCAAAATCTCTTGTCGTCGCGAATTCTGTCGAGGAATTTGAAGCTTAAAATATACAAAACGATAATCATGCCTGTTCTTCTGTATGGCTGCGAAACATGGTCACTTACTCTGAGGGAAGAACATAGACTGAAAGTATTTGAGAACAAGATCATGAGACGAATATTCGGACCTAACCCAGATAGCAAAAATGACTTGCAACAAAATTGCAGCAGATTTGCAATTCAAGTCTGGCAAACTTGCAGCAGACTTGTGATGCAAGTCTGCAAGTTTGATGCAAGTTTAATGCAAACTTCCTAGTTGACGCTCTTCGAACTTGCAGCACGCCTGCAGTGCAAGTGTATGGTAAGTTTGCAAAGCAAGTTTCTGCAAGGGGTTTACTTCCACAACAAGTCTGCTGCAAGTTTTCACTTGCACTACAAGTACACAGCAAATCGGCAGCAAGTTAGTGCAGGTTTGATGCAAGTCTCTGCAAGGATACCACTTGCACTGCAAGTCTACAGCAGGTCCTCAGCAAGTGAATGTAGTAAGTCTTCTGCAGGCATATACTTGCATTGCATTGCATGCCTTTTATAAACCGAACATTTACTGTATACGAACAATCACACAGTATATTTTTCTCAATAACTTTGTCAAACAATACACGTTTAAAATATAAATTATCTCTACATACTGGATACTTACGTAATTAGCTTAATTATCCACTTGTTTTAATGCTTCACACACTTCGCACCTACTACAAATGGCGGCCTGGCGGCGAAATTTCTAAGATTAGACTTTTTTGCCACCTTTTGGTAGAAACTAGAACTGACACACTTGCTACAAAGTTGCAGCACGCCTCCGAGGCAAGTAAAATCTAGCAAGTGAAAATTAAATTACAACATTTGCGAGTAACTGTTTCAAAACGCCTGCAGCAGGTGTACAGTGCACGGAAAGTCTAGCAAGTTAAAATCAAATATAGTGAAAGACTTGCTGCAAACCAACATGCTATTAGGGAAGAAGAACGGGAATGGGGAATGGCGGAAACTTCATAACGAGGAACTACATAATTTATATGGTTTACCCAACATTGTTAGGGTCATCATGTCTAGGAGGCTTAGGTGGACGGGTCATGTAGCTAGAATGAAAGAAAGTAGAAACGCTTTCAAAGTCTTGACTGGATAACCAATTGGGAAAAACCATTAGGAAGTCCTAGGCGCAGATGGGAGGACAATATTAAGATGGATCTCGCAGAGATTGGAGTACAAAGTAGAAACTGGATGCAGTTAGCTGAGGATAGAAGTCAGTGGAGAGCTTTTGTGAACCTACGGGTTCCATAGGCCATAGAGTTAGTTAGTTAGTTAGTTAATTAAGTGTGAATTAATAAAATTTGCTTAAAAGCTAAATGTGGTATGGAGTTCGCTCATCATTCATTTCAGCGACTTATCAGAGATTTCAAAAATCATTCCACTGTTCCTCCGACTGATTACGACTAACCTTACTCAACTAAAATTCGTTTCACATGCTACGAAGAAACGCACGAAAATGTTACACTACAGCAAGCGCCACGCAAGCCTTGAAACTTCATTTGAGCTTGATCAAATTTCCTGTAACAGTGTTCAAACTATGTTTGTATTGCAATAGATGAGTCTTCCAGTGCTAAATTTCCATATGAACCTATTTACAAACTACTGTTATACTATTAGTTTGACCTGTTTATACTATTTATTTTAAGTAAAAGATTTCATCCAGCTCTTGTGCTGATGGGAAGGATTTTAAAATGCTGACTGCAATTCCTCTTTGTATTGCTAGGCTTATTCGTTGTAGTAAATAGTGTTTGCTTCTTGGGTCGCCTGACTTCTTAATTAAAGTGGATCCTACTTCATTCAAAAATTCACTGGCTTCTTTGCTAAAACCCCCATCGTTTTTGTAGCAAAGGCAACAAAAAGATGAACTTTCAGTCTTTAGTACTTTGTATGTTTACGTTTAACAGCTACTTCTGCCGCATTTCCTGCTTCAACACAAGTTAGTGTTATGTATGAAGGAGCGAAAGTATCAAGACATGTTACATCCCATACAAGACTCTGGCCCATTTTCCAAGGGATTGAAGTTACTCCGCCCGGTCTTTTACATCACTTACCGTTGCCTTTTCAATCCTTGTGGCTCTATGATGCTAGGAACATCGATGCTGGCGAGTGTTCGTTTGATTATTTGGTTTAACTCCGTGTGACATGTGATTCTACCACCACTTCTTATGCAGCTCAAAGCATGTAAACCTTCTCGTCCGCTCGATTTTGGCACGTACATGTGAATGGGTGGCAAACATTTAGTACCAAGCGTAATGCTACACATATTTTGAAAATATTATCGTCTAAAAAGTTCAGAGTATTTTTGAAGGTGTAGCTTGTAACCAGGCGCCAGACTCTTTTTCAGAAGTGCTTTTAGGCGAGCAACGTCAAAAGTATTTTATGAAATTACCTACTTCCTAGCTATCTCGTTTAGTAGGATTTCATCCCATTTTCTTTGTGATTCCTTGACCTCCGGAATGGTATTATTAATAGATGCTTTTCCATAATTCCAATGCTTCCGACAGATGAGGGATTTTCACTTCGTCAACTGAAATTTTCAAAATGTTGGAGACTAGTGACAATACCCCACAGCAAGAAGACAGAAACGCAGGAAGGCTCAAATCGGATGCTCTTCGAATATTTAAACCATCGAACCGTATTGGTAAACTTGCCTGAGCCCATTGACTTTCATTTAAAACTTGATTTATTATTGATTGTAAAGAATGTTTCAGGGAGTTATTCAACTGAGGAATTTTTGATGGGAGAAGCCATGTAGGAGTGGTACGCAAAAAGTAAATTAATTTGGGGACATCTAGACAATTTTTTAGAAGAAAGAAGGCTATATGTGATGGTAGTCCTTTTAATCTATGTGTTATCATTTTAAACTGTTCAAATGGTCTTTCATAGCTATCTTCAAGTAGTGATGTACCTAATAACGATAGCTCGTGAGCTTGTGTTGTCCGAATTCAAGGCAACAAATTCTGAAACTGGGCTTCTATAATTGGATCTGATTTACCCGACGTGAAGAACAGTTCTCATTTAGAAGGATTAACTTGCAGACCAATCTTCTTAGATTCTGTCAATAAGAACTTTAGATCTTGTATAACCGTATCTGGTGAGCCCCCTAATGTGCCATCATCTAAATAAAATAGATTTATTTCAGAAGAAAGCAAGCGCACTATTGAGTGGATTGCAATGCTAAAAATCATCAGTCCAGCAGGGCCCCCTTGTTGGCATCCTACTTATGATGAAATAGTTCTATTTCCATAAAATAACAATGATGGGCTAGAATAGCTCTGCCAGAGATATGGATATAGTTGAGGTAAAACTAGTTTCACTTCCTTTAACATGGAATCTCTTTCGACTGAGTTAAAAGCATTTTTGTAATCTATTTTGATGACTACCTTGTTCGAATGTACATTTGATGCTCTTTTCTCGAAGATGAACTCGCGTATGCAAATTCAGACGTATGTCTGTTACTGTATAAGATACCGGTATGTTTAGCTGTAGTTTTCAACTTGTCTAAGGTTTTAGTTTAGGCTGGTATTCGCAGTGATGCTGACCTGTGGGAAAATCTCATTTGGTAGGATTTTTTGACGTTTATCCCATACGAATGGGATAAAGGAAAATTTCGTCGAAACTGAAAACATATGTGGGATTTTTTGCTATATGTATAATCCATGTGCGCCGCCGACTACGTGGATGCTCCGGGGATCCAGCACGCATACATATGATCTTGCAGATACTCCGCATCCACAAGATTATTTTCATAGAAACAAATATTTCTCACATGCCATTACTAAAAAATAATAAGCAATTAAAACATTGAGATAGAAGTTAACATTTCTAACTTCTAAAACATAATCGTTTGTTTCAAATGTGTTTGTGCAAAGGCCACCAAGTATCACACTTTTCCTTCTTTGCCAGTCTCTGGACTAGTGATGTCGAATTTTTGTAACATTTGCGGTTTTAGGTTTTTGAGAAAATCGGTTTTCTGAAAACCGAAAACGGCAACTGCGGTTTCCGGCTTTTAAAACCGACATTTCGGTTTTATGAAATTTCACTTTTTTGAAAAACCGATTTTCGTTTTTTAGAAAAAACCGATTTCGCCATCACTACTCTGGACTCTTCAAAGGCAGTCCTTACAATAAAATATGGAACTATATATTGTGAATAGAGTCGAACATATTGTGATATTATGACTTTGTTCATAAAATATTTTAATTAAAAGGAAATCAATCAAGAAACATCGAGACTCCCCTGAAAACATAACACGTCCCGCCATTGATATGCACCCACATAAATTTTGGAAAGTCGGCGCTGTTGGTATAATTCTCTACGAGCAGACATTAGACATAGTAAGTCATCAATAAGCGAGTCAATGTTGCCAACGTTTAGTCTAAAGTCTTTCCTTTGTCATTTGTAAAGTCCATGATAAGTACAGTGGAGTGACTTAATCATATCTGATTCTTAAAAATCGAAGAACTGAGAAACAAAATTTGTGATCTGTTATTTGAAGAAAGAAGAAAACAAGACAATGAACTAACGAAACAAAGAAAAAGAAAGTATCAAACAAGAAACAATCAATTTGCAAATATTCCACACGAAAGTTGAGAACAAAACTTTTCTAGTATCATTCAAATCAATGTAAGATGATGATATAAATGGGTGATGTAGTCACTGTTTTTGTGACACTATAACAAAATACACTACACGTTGTCGATTAATAAAACTAATCATTTACAATCTATTTTATAAACGTGGAAGATTGAAATTTACTAATAATTCGCCCCGAAATTGAAAAAAAGTAACAGGACATAAATAAGTTTCATTATATATATATATATATATATATATATATATATATATATATATATATATATATATATATATATATATTATTTAAAAGTGGGAAATTAAGATGCAAAATGGGATTTTTTACCTCTCGAGATGGGAATTTGTAGCGTTTCAGGATAACATCGCTGGGAGTTCCATTTCTGTTCATGTCGCATGTTATGTACCGCCTTTGCATAAATAATTGTAACATTATCTTATTTATCCCAAAGGGAACAACTGTTCAAAGTAACGTTCAAATAAATAAATATGTTTTGATTATTTCTCGGCAAGGATTTTGTTTGACCACATCAAAACTATAGGGTATTCCATCAAGAAATGTCGGCAGTGAGCCTTAGCTCTGAGATGTGAGTCTGAGCTCGGGGACTAAGGCACATTCGGATTATAAATACTAATTAATTTTAATTAATATTTGCAAGGTCATTTGTGTAATTTGACATCACATCAGCGTACTAAAGGATCAAAAGATGAAAATGAAATGTATAGTTATAGGTCTCATAAGGGTCTTGAATACGGCGAAATTAAACTACCGCTAATTTTAGAGTTTTTCTGTAATATCTTCAAAAGAAATAAAAATATTCGAAAAGCAGAAACGTAGTGAACTAGACAATACGATTTTACATATGATGCCGTTATCACAACTCATCTATCTGCTTTTGATTTGCAACTGTAGATAGATTTAGCATTTTTTGTGGGTTCTGTAAATAGTGGCACACCAAAAGCAGGTAGGTGAATTGTGATAAAAGTATCACATGCAAAATGGTATTGTCTACTTCACTACGTTTCTGCTTTCGGAACATTTTTATTTGTTTTGAAGATATTACAGAAAAACTCTAAAATTCGCTATAGTTTAATTTCTCTGTAGTAAAGACCCAGCCACCATGAGCCACTCTGACCCACGACCCACCATGATACACCACCCACCGTGACCCACCACCCATCATGACCCACCACCCACCATGACACATTACCCACCATGAACCACTTTCATACTCTCATCATCAACTCTGACACATGATCCACGGCCTCTTCTCTAATGACTAAAGAATTTACACTTGTATAGAGGTTGTTCAGTCTACATTTGGCCAATTTCGACGGAGAAATTTCTGCAACTACTCATCGACAATCTGCTTGTTAGACTTAGGTCTGACAACCATTTTTCTCAGTCAGTTTTGAAATACTCAGCAAGAAGTATTACCTCTCTATCACCATACAACATCTTTTCCATATCGACCATGTTAGTTGGCAATGTCGACTCATGGAGAACAGAAACTTGATCTACCACACCTTCGATAGGTAATCTTATGCATAATTAGCATTAGTTAGGTGCCCTCAAGAGTAGGGCATCTCTGTCCTTATCCTCTATTGAAACCTGGAGTTGAATAAATTTAACATTTCCAGTTTCATTAAAGGGTCCTAGGAGAGGGGAAAATTGTAAGAAATAAGAAGAAATAATTTTTGATATGGATTTAGTTCCCAAGAGTACGTTTCATTTTCACCTATTGTCTACGGAACTGATAAATATTGGTGTGTTGTAATTAAAATGTCTAGCTGATAAGTATCACTTTCAAAAGAGAAAACAACTGGCTAACTATAGTAGCCACATGAAAAAAGAAGTCGAAATCTGTGATGCCAAGAAATTCTGAAACACACATTGCACTGCTCACTTATCAGGGAAGCTCTTTCCTGCCAAGAGCTGATCGAGCAGGAAAAGGTAGTAATTGGTGAGAAGCACGTTAGGGGACTATGGTGTAAGAGTAAGGGTTTCATATTGCACAAGTCTAACGTTACACTGTCACTTGATCTAAATGTAGTAAGCGTGTAACATGCAACGTTGTGTCTATTGACCATTGCTAGATACTTCAGCACAAGTTTGAGATTTAAAAAAATAGTTAAGTACTGTAAAGATCCACAGCGATGGTTTCACCTCTACGATAAACAAAATATGATGAATCACCCCATAATAGACTAACATACCCTCAACATTGTGTTCGTATGCAGAAGTGATATTGAAAACCATTCTGATATTCATAACTATATAGCCACTGTCCTGATCGTTTACCAATGTAGTAACAGGCCCATTCTTCATTACAAGTGGCAACCCGATATAGAAAATCTTCCCGTTAATATCGCACATCAGAGAACTCCACATCTCCAGATGGCGATCCTTGTTAACCTGTGTTAACTCATGTAGCACCCGTGAGATCATTTTCTCATGTTACTGATTGCGCTAATTCACCGAATGACAGTGGCATAATGTATGTCTAACTTGTCTGAAATTCGATGAAGACTATTCCGATGTTCATTTTCATTATGGTCTTTAGGAGCTCATCAGAGATTGCTGTTCGTTGGTAACCGTGAAGCTGATTTGTCCATGTTATACCACCGGTCAGAAATATCATGGACCAACGGCTATCGTCACTTTTGGCTCAAGTGCATCGTTGATATTTTTTCTGGCTATATCTGCAATTCGGCATGATATTTCAGTTTGAACTGGAAAAGGAAAATCACTCATAATTGTGCTCTTCATGGCGCACTTCCTTAACCCTGTTCAACAAAGCACTGCCTCCTGATCAACTGGACTCCCCTGCCTATTTTCTGAACACATAACAATTCGTAACGTCGTACTCATAACCTCGGTTCATCAAATGGTTGGTTATAGAGGGTGATTTTCATCCAGATGTTACACTAGACATTTCAATCACTTAATTCAATATGTATACAATTTATTGAAGACATACAATATACAGGGTAAGTTAAAAGTCCCTTAATAGCCCTTAATAGTTGAAAGCGAGTGGTAATTGTATGGACACGTTAGATCGAGGATGGACCTTTATGACGTCTCAGGTAAACGGCCGCCATTTTGAATCTCGCTCAAAAAGTTGAAATGTGAACGGCTGTTATACATGAAACAGGGCTAGAATTTTAATAGAAACTCTATGTTGTTTTTCAACTCAACGTAACTGTAACAATTTTGAAGTTATAATAACATGAAACTAAGATTATTTCTTGTAAACTGTGTTCAATGTGCATGCGCTACTCATGTTTGCAGACGCGTCTCTCAATCTGTCTGAACACGTAGTAATCTCTAAGGTGTGATTTGTCCATATGCATCGTGTATCCATTGCTCCAAACGATCCCGATTCTCAATCTTTTCGCATTGGCCTTAGGTAATACTGATAAATCAGGCTATATGGCAGGCCATTCTACGGGTCCACGTTGACAAATCCATCGACCAGGAAATTGTTCATTCAGAACTGACGAACTTATGTCCATTATGAGAAGGTGCCCCATCATTTTGGTAAAATAAGGGCAAGCTGTCATTTGGGGCCGACACTGACGGAAGAATGAGTTGCTCTAACATGTCCAAGTAACGCTCTGCGGTTAAGGTACCAGGGATTACAACTGAAACAAAGATACGTGTTCCTCAGATCCCTGGCTACACCATAATTTTCCTTGCAGCAACCATTTTACAAAGATCTGTCCACTTGGGGATATCTGGAGACCAGTAGCGTAGATTTTGTTTGTTTACCTGCCCTGTAAGATAAAAATTATCGATATGTAAGATTTGCACGGCAAAGTTGGAATCCTGCTTCAATTGTTCCACTGCCCACTCACAAAATTGCGTCTCCGATCTGGGTCATCCTAAGAAAGATCTTGCTGCATCTTTTAAGGATGCCACTTCTATATGTCGTTAACATCCTGCAAATGAAGGTTTAGTAGACATAGTATTTAAATGTTAATCGGCGTATTCTGCGCTGTGGAGTCTTGACAAACTATGCGAACACTTCCGTAGCTGTTCCTTTGTCAGTGGCAGTCCTGGATCTACTTGATCGTGGTCTATCCTCGCTTGTACTTATCTCTTCGAACCCGTCAGTAACTATGCCACTCCAACGTGGGAAACTGGAACATGTTCAGAATGTTTTTCACTGAAATCAGGAGCTACAACACAGAGATTTTTACCATTCCACATCTTGAAGATCTTGATGCGGTTGGCTTTGGCTAATTGCAAGGTTGAGCTCCTGGAAATAAGATATGAATTTGAGCTTCATGTGATTATTACTTTAAAGCTATTACAGTTATGTTAAATCTGATTATACCCACCAGTTTCTCTTAAAATTTTGACTGTTCGATATATCACATGACACCCTTCCCATCCAAACTTTTTGAGTAAGATTCAAAATGGCGGACATCAAGATGACGGCCGTTCACCTGACGCGCGCTATAAAAGTTTCTTCTTGGTCTAATGTGACGCTAAAATTACCAATTCCGACTACCTACACTCGCTTTCATTTTATAAGGGGTTGTAAGGAACTTTGGAATCAGCCTGTAGTATAAAGCCATTTAAGGTGAAACATAAAATATTTTTCTATTGTTGAATTCTATGATGTATGAAATGTTTCAATACAAAATACGGTATAAATATTTCATTTCAATGAATAAAATAATAGTCGTAATAACCTTTAAACTTTGATCCTAATTATTTATATTTATTATATCCTTTATTTAATACATTTTTATTCTAATAGGCAGTTCATATTATGTTTGCTGATCATTTTATGGTCTTGTAAAATATTGTTCATTATTACAAAACGACTAAAAAGAAAGAAAGAGTAAAAGTATTTGTTGAAAAGAGTCTCATTCTGTGATAAAGAAAATAAATTAGTCTATTATCATCTTCCCTGCCCTGTCTAATATGCAATACATGATAATAATAGTATTCAATACTTCCGGTTTTCAGCATCTCGCTGGATATGTCTTTGATAAAAGAGACATAGTTCCTGTATAAATCAAGCCAATTTTATATAAAGAGTTAGTTGCTAATTAGTTTAAAAGTTTCGACTGCTTCTTACAAGAATTAGAAAAACGTTCAACGACGAAGTTTGTTATGTCTTTCCAGGTGGAACCAGCCCTAAACAAAAAACACGTGTATCCGTAAGGTTGAGGCGATGAGAAGCTCAATACACCTCGTCTGTTTTGGCCAAAAGGCTTTTCTACGGTGGAAACCTTATATAAGATTAAGACTTTACCACCAGCCATCCGAAGATAGAGTGGAAAATCTACGTTTGATATGTGGAGACCAAGACTTAAGAGTTTATTACTGTTTGAATTTTTCATATTGACCTTAATATCAGAGCTTAACAACAGATCTCACACTATTTCTATAGAGGTAGGAAACACATCTCCAAGAGGGTAATGAGATATGCCGATTACGCGATAGGCCTATATCCAAGTTATGCTTACTGGAAAGGAAACTCCTGACTTACCGGATGTTGGGACTGGAGTGTTAAGGCAAGGTAATTTCTCACATGTCACCAGGATGGAACTCAACACCACCAGGTACCGAATCCCACGGCCTTACCAATTCGGTAGAGACGAATTCCTGAAACTTATCTCTTGAGAGGGTTTCTCAGATTACGTGAGAACTATCTCGTGCACTTCCACACCCGACAACTCGTGTAGGCTACTTATTCGACAATGGGAAGAACCACTCCTTCCCCGTCAGGATGTCTCTCCGCAAAGGTAAACTTTAATCTACATAGGAGAAAGTCTTTGCAAACGAAGAGTTACGTTGTATCTAGCAAGAGAAATACCCGGGGACGGCTTGGAAGTCAGAGCAATCTGAAAAGCCATCAACTAAATGTTTGGATGGATAGATGCTGTGAAGCACCAGAGTCACTTATTAGTCAGCAATATTTTTTTACGCATCTAGTAAAGTTTAAGCCAAATGAAATAGAGCAATCATCTGTCCGTCATAACCAGTGATGGGCAAAATGATTAATTTCGGAGAATCGATTCATTTACTCTGGTTCACTAAAATGATTCGATCATTTATTCGTTCATATGAATTGGTCGTCTGCGCATTCCCTTCACGCAAGTGAATTGGTTGGGAATGATTCGCTCATTGAATCAGTTAGGTTTCCGTGCATCTATTTTGCGCAATTGAGTTATTCGATCATATGACTTGAGTGGGAATTATTCGATCATGTCAATCGCTTGGACTACTGCACTTCTTTTCTGCGCAACTTAATAAATTCCTTGTGAGGAAGTACAGCCTCGTGTATCATCTTTGCCATATGACACGGCCAGCTTTGCGTTGAAATGAGTGGAGTGGCTCGGGAACTCGTAAGCTTCAGTACTATTACGAAGTTTCAATAACATGCGGTTGCTCTACTCCCATTGTTGTTATTTTTACATCCTGTTTTCATATTTAGGGCTTGAGGCAAAGACCAAAACTGTTGCAATCTCCACGTTTTTTCTGTCAATTTCAGTTTTCGAGGATATACTTTGTTGAAATATACTCCATAAGATTTTCACGGAATACGAGAAGTTATAACAATTTATTTTCAACTTCTTATTGTCGTACATATTAATATGGAGAAAAATATAGAGCTCTAAGTGGAGGGGCGGACCAACGCAAATTCTTCACCTGGGCAAAGTGACTTTTTGGCGTCCCCTTCCCTAGTTTTAGCCTATATTTTATATTTCATTACAGCGATTTTAATATTTTAAACCCATTTTTTAAAAGAAAAATGAATACTCAAATACATGATATAGGTTCACTCTTTCTTCTACATGCCAAATACTCAAATCTCCATTTGTCGGTACAGTCCCCCTAGTATTATGAAACTGTCTTCTTCCATGGTGGAATGGAAGATGATATAATTGACTTTACTTTATAAGAATATAAACCAAAAAATCAGTGGAAAACACGTTATAAAATTTACTTGTTGAGGCTCGTTTTGGCGCCCCGAGCAGTTGCCCGGGTTGCCCTCCCTTGATCCGCCCCTGTTTAAGTGTAATGTATATGCGACATTCATGCTTTTCGTTTTAAATACAGAAAGCATTATACAATGGGTCTGTAATGTTAAAATCATTTCTGGTGAGTATCATTTTTCCAAGTCATATACACTTTGTAAAGTACACATCATATTAATTGATTTCTTTTGTTGTTGTAACTCTTAGAGTAATGCCCTGTAGGGTAAAGAAGAGCTGGATGATTAATTAAAGTAAACTGCTATCTCATAATAATTTCTATTCTATTCTGGGGGTGCGTGTGGTCCATGGTTTGATCTACTGTTAACTAAGTTTGTAGTGTATATCATGATATCCGTGGGTTTTGTCGGGGTACTCCCGTTTCCTCCCACACTCTCATACAGCCCATTCTTCCATCATCATTTATATGCCCTAATCATTCGTCTCCCTTTGCCTATAAGACGTAAACGTGGGATGTTAAACTGCGAGGTTTCTATTTTATTCTATTATATTCTAAAATATGTTCTATTTTATTCTTGACTGGCAGAAAATAATGATCTTTCTGAATTCCTTTGAGCTAGAGAAGAAAGGGAGTTGACACATCAACCTGTATTTAATATTATTGTGACCATTTTAAAAGGTTTCCCTAGGGGAGGCTTTGAATAAACGCGGAATGAAATGGAAACTTAAAAAGTTTTACGTTCCATGCTTATTATCATCGTGTAGACTGAAGGAAACGATGATTATGAGAATGAATGAAATAGTGAAATGAAGGAAGTGTGCGAAAACGAAAACCCAGAGAAAACCCACACATATGGTGTTTGTCCACCATAAAGCCCATTTGGTGCAAATAGAAGAAAACCAGGGACCCCATCACCACAGGTGAACGCTTTACCACTGAGCCACCACTACTTTAATAAGCAAGAGATAAACATATATTTGCGAAAATACTGGTAACCCCAATTGAACCCAATCTGAGAAAGCCCCAAGCGAAACTTCTTAGCCCCGGGGAATTTTCCCCAGGTACCCCTGAAATCATCAATGTTCGTCTATATTCCGAAGAGTAAACCGAAGTTAGTTAAATTTAAGTTTAGTTGATTTTGAATTTTACGTTCCATTTAGCAGCGAGGGTATATGAGACGTGGATCTACTGATTAACATGGAGTCCGAACCACATGAGCTCTTGCCGGGAATCGATCCCGGATCTCCCACATCCTCTTGTTTACATGGAATCTTAGAAAACCATTTTATATTTACGACTATTTCGATAGTAGTAAAGCGAAAAGTAGGGACCACTAAACAAGGGCGCCGATTTTACTGTAACTTTGTAGGGGGGAACATTCAGGTGTGTTTGGTTGTAGACAAGGGTCTAAACGATTTTAAGACGATTTCAAATGCCGAATATTGTATGTTCACAAAAATACATGGGTACCCACATGAGCATTCGGGGTGGGGGTGGATCGACGCCCTTTCCACTAAGCTTTGTTCCATGTGGATAAGTTTTTATCTTCCCAGAAAGAATCTACGTTCGTCTTTCTATATATACACTCTAAATACAGTACCCACTATTTCAGAGGTACGAAACGGGCGTTTTGTACCCATGAATTTAGCAGGTACATAGTACCTAAAAGGTAGCAGGTACAATGAACCTGTGATTTCTTAGGTACACATATTTTTCATGGGTATTAAAGCTCCTAATTTCATGGGTACAAAACCTAATTTCACGGGTATATGTACAGTCAGAAACAATATTAAGTATAGGTTTGAGCTATAATTTCATATACTTTCAACCTATACTTAAGTTAATATTGTTTCTGCCTGTGCCTATTACATGGAGCTGCAGTGGTTCAGTGGTAGAGCGTTCACCTGTGGTGCATGGGGTCCCTGGTTCGACTCCAGCTCACGCCATGTGAACTTTGTGGAGGACAAACACCGTGTGCGTGCGTTTCCTCGGGGTTCTCCCATTTCCTCCCTCTTCCTTCATTCTACCATTTACAACGACTCACCAAAGGTAGTCGTTAACCCTGGTTCGGCTAATGATATCAGTGAATCTTGTGTGGCAGTAATTGTTTACACATAAAAATATCTTCCATAATTATATACACTATTATTCTCACCTTTTCTATCGAAATTACAAGTCGATGATCGGTATTAAATGGTTTATTAGTTGATACTCTTTTAACGTATTTTCACTCAAAACTGTCTTACAAACATACGTGTTGATTAGGTATCTGTAAACAGCTACATAGCAACCAATTATACAATAATGTATATTTCTTACATATATCAAAAACATTCTTCTTCTGTTATTTTAAATTGACATTATCTCAAGTATAGTGCTTGAGTATGAGCACTTTCTGCCCAAGGTACAAGTAATTATTAAACGATACAAAGTATCTCGTTGTATAAAAATGTCGCCCGACGATGGGACTGAATATAAAAGTTACAAGCGAGCTTAGCTTTTATATTCAAGAACCACTGGTCCGTTTACAAATAATGATGTTACATTACTTATGTTCTTTACATTTTGATCGCCCCTTGTATATATATATATATATCTTCCTTAAGCTTCATATATATAAATACATTTATAATAAATCTTTTATTCCATTATCATTTATCTTTTTATTACACAAACGTCGTCGCTTAATAATATAATTAATGAAGGGTGCGCAGTCAAAATCATAAGAGGCAAATTACCTTTTAAAAACATAAATCACAATGATTAGCATTTTCAATCATTATTAAAACGGTGATGTTAAGAAAAATAATATTTGATCTTTCCAGGGCGCATTATATGATAACTACGTTAGATGATGTTTTAAAATATACATTGTATCCATAAGGCATCAGAATATAGAAGAATCTTATTCGGGTAATATATAAAGTAGCGCATAAAGACAGTCGTCGGATAAATGACTTAATAGAATGAACCTTATTCTTAACATAATCTTTAACAACAAATTCTCAACACAAATCCATATAATATAAATAACCTTTGCCTTTGATCAAATTATAAATCGAATTATAATTCTTCACATTAACAAAAGAGAATTAAAAATCATTTGAAAATTATCATTGGTTAATAAGAATTAAAGAAAATTAAATTAAGTAAAAATCAAAAATTAAACGTAACCTACGTTTAGACGAACAAAAGGAAGAAAATAAATCTATTTTTACACAAACAGAAAACACTCTTATATATATATATATATATATATATATATATATATATATATATATATATATATATATATATATATATATATTAGTCTCCCTCATTCTTATTAATTTGCGCAAGAATGTCAGGTGCAACTAGTCTCTTCACTAAACGCATCCATTTTTCTCTTGTATACTGGGTAGGCCTCCAAACCTTCAACTCGTCTATATTACGAAGCCCAATTGACGTACCCGTTTTAGCGTTCAACAATTCAAAAACTTTAGGGTTTATTTCCTTAAAACATAAATAAGGACCTGAGAAAATGTCACAAAATTTATAAATCTTCTTCAACAACGCATTACTTTGTGGATGTTGTTTAACAAAAACTAAGTCATTGATCTTGATTCGATATTTTCCTTCTTGCAAGGACTTTAATTGAGAATTACGTTTCACAAATTTGTTATGTCTTCGGATTTTTACCATATTCACTAAATTGGAAGAATCTACGATTGTTGAATCTTCTAACTTGACATTAAAATGTCGTTTTCATCATTAACATGAACACAAAAATTTGAAGATAAATGTTCATAAGAATCGATAGCTGATATGGGTTTTACATTATCACATAAATTTGAAAGTAAATGTTCATGAGAATCTATAGCTGATATGGGTTTAACCCCTACCACATCAGCTGCAGTTAGTTTAAATTCATACTCGTGTATGGTTCCAATAAAGTGCATTGTACTGCACAATCGTGATTATGTCCCGTATTGTTATTCTGTACAAGAATTGTGTCATTCTCTTGATTTTGATGCGGAATGCCATCTCTTGAATTACGACTACGTCTATCCATGTAGTTTACTGTATTCCTTGAATTTCGCCATGTATTACGTCTATTTTTAAATCTATTTTGGTTATATGGTCTATCATAAGGATTGCCACGATTACGTCTATTTTTAAATATATTTTGGTTATATGGTCTAACATAAGGATTGCCACGATTAATTAGGTTAGGTGAATTTCCAACATATCTTTGCCTATTTTGTTCGTTCGGATTGCTTAAATTCACTCGATTTAGGTTGTGTTCCGTATCGTTCGCTTTACGGATATTTAGATTACGAACAGGTACAAAGTGATCTGAATTATTTTTAATTTTACCTACTCCCGCTTGATGATTCTGAGCGTGGTATTGAGTTTCATAACATTGTACAAGCATTAATAAATGATTAAAACTCATACACTGGGTAGAAAACAGGATCTGTTGTAGTTTAAACGGTAGCAAATTTCTGATTGATGCAATTACTCTGGATTCTGATTGCAACGGATTAACGACTTTTAATTCGTTATATGTATTTACAACAAAGTCAACAACAGATTTGTGCAAACGAGGATTGAAAGGTTGATTTCTAATCGTGGCATCTCTGTTTGCAAGCAAAAAGTCATTTTCGTAATTTGCAATCAGCGCAGCTTTAAATTCCTCATATGTATTGACGTGATCTCGTACTGCTTTAAACCATAAAGAACGTGGTGGGAGTAATAAATGAGGGATTAGTTTCATATATCGCGATTTATCTATACACATTATATTGCACTCATCCTGAAATTTTTCTAAGAAAGAGGTAGCGTTTTCGTTACATTTACCACTGAACTTACTCATCGCACGTATTTCACTCATCTTTACACTTAACTTTACCTTTCTTTCACCTTTCCGTGTTCGTGTTGAGTGACAATTCCTACCTACTGCATGATGTGTAGTTCCACCATCTCTTTTACGCCCATCTGTATTCCTTGGATGAATTTCTTCCAAAATAATGTCCTCATCGGATGGGTTACTAGAAGATGAGATAATGCGAGGTTCACATTGATCTGCTACAGGTGACTGCGAGGTCATCTCCTGTGAACAAGGGAACTCCAAATGATCATTAACCATGTTGTTTTGGTATGCGGTGTCCTTAATTTGTAGCATCCTGATTTCCTCTTGTAATGCAGATATCAACTGAGTATTCGCACGTATTTTGGTAGAATTATCCGTGACCTGAATCTTTTGTTGCCGTATAGAAGATTCTATTACTTCCAAATCCTTTTTTACACAGTTGACTTCTTGAATTGTATGGTTATAATTATCCTGGCAATCTTCAGATACTCTTCTTAGCTTTTCATGGAACTGTGATGTAATGTCACTCACCGCCTGGATAATAGATTGTTTCGTCTCTCCGGATGTCTGTTCCAATCGTTTACTTAATTCCTCGTACTGTTTACTGGAAGTCTGCTTTAATTCTTCATACTGTTTACTGGAAGTCTGCTTTAATTCTTCATACTGTTTACTGGAAGTCTGCTTTAAATTTTCCGACATCTGGGCTAAACTTTGTTCCAATCGTTGTTCTTGTCTCTGTAAAGCCATTAAGATTTTGTCTTCTAACGATAACATTTCGGGTACAACAGGAGCTGTATTTTGTTCTTCGTTATCACTGTCACCAGTTTCTTTTTCCATTACCTCACAGATCATCATTTTTCTTGTGATTATTTTACCACTTCGAAGTATAGTAAAGTTCGTAGTCATGAACCTTCTTACAGAAGTAAATTCACCCTTACTTTATACTTCAGGGTAAGAATTTACAAAGTTCCCGGGTGAGGTAAACCAAAAATTTTACAACGACTCACCAAAGGTAGTCGTTAACCCTGGTTCGGCTAATGATATCAGTGAATCTTGTGTGGCAGTAATTGTTTACACATAAAAATATCTTCCATAATTATATACACTATTATTCTCACCTTTTCTATCGAAATTACAAGTCGATGATCGGTATTAAATGGTTTATTAGTTGATACTCTTTTAACGTATTTTCACTCAAAACTGTCTTACAAATATACGTGTTGATTAGGTATCTGTAAACAGCTACATAGCAACCAATTATACAATAATGTATATTTCTTACATATATCAAAAACATTCTTCTTCTGTTATTTTAAATTGACATTATCTCAAGTATAGTGCTTGAGTATGAGCACTTTCTGCCCAAGGTACAAGTAATTATTAAACGATACAAAGTATCTCGTTGTACATTTCATTCATTTATCATCATCACCGTCTTCTTTAGCCTAGCCAGCATAACCGTGAAACGTAAAACTCAAAGATTTCATTTCATTTTGTACCTGTTTTATTGATAAAGACAAGGTGACTCAGTCAATATCTAGATTGCAACACTTAACAATATTTGCTATTATAGGTTGTAATCTAAGCATTTTTCAGTCAACATTAAAAACCGCAATCACTCTGATTAACGTAAATATGCTTAAAAAAATGTGATGGTTCTGTATAAAACTTAGGTAGGTGCGTGAAAACTTTCGTAACGTGAATCTGTTGCCCATTTCACAAGTAGAAATATTGGTTTAATGTATTGAAAAAAAAAACTTAATGGAAACAAGAGTCATGTGATGCATCATCTTTAAGACTAGATTTCAATAGAAATTCAAAGGCAAAGTCAGATTTTCAGTATTTGTACCTGAATATATCTTGTATGAATATACATATGAATATGAATATACCTTGTACTTTGTTCCTTATTGCTCCTTGTATTGTTCCTTATTTTAAACACAAATATTTATTTGATTTGAAATGTTTGAATACATTTTATATTAATAATAAAGTACGGCCATTCGTCCTATTGAAAGGACGTGCCTCCTGATTAAAAAATGGAGAATATGTCCTTCCGGAAGAATATGGAACTCCTATAAGAGGTATCCTGCAAAAGAATGAATATCAGCGTGATATTATACATCAAACATCACCTTCGGAAAGCATCTCACCTTTAGTGAACGAACAATCGTAACTTTTTTTTTTTTCCTAAGATTGGATGCCATACAGAACTGAGACTTCCTTTTTCCTTAGTGATGCTTTCTATGCTGCTACAAATATGCAAAGTCCTCTTAACTGTGGGAAAATATTGTAGTACCTTTTGGACGTTCAGTTTTTCCTGAAGGTAAGTTACATGTTTTCTGATGAAAATAATGAAAATACCTAAAAATAGCATCGATGATATTTTCGACATCAAAGCTCTGCTTTTATCAACCCAAATAAAATAACTCAACAGCTGAGCAATGCAAATACCTTCCATTAAAAGCTAAGCTTTTAGTTTTTAATAAAACTTATTTTCTTTGCTTTGCTGTTATTTTCTTTTACTTGAGGCAAAATGCCACATATTCTTCTTCAAGCTGTGGATTAGGAATGAAGAAAGAATACTTCAGTTTGCGCGTGCGGACTCACACCGATTAAAGCATCCCAAATTGAATAAAGCAGATCCGGAAGCTACGCGAAAAATTTCAAGAACAACCAAGGACCAGACTGGTTTGTTGGATGAAAGGGGGGGCTGATAATGCAAATTTGATGTTTTAACCTTATTGTTCACAATTTTCGCTGCTATATTACATAAACTTATTAAATAACAAATAAACATTATTATTTTAAAATGAAGTGCTAAAAATACTTGATATACAGGAACATAATTCAAGTGATACAAAAACAAGTTTATTGCTATTGTTTAATTGTTATTCTTACAGTTGTTTTCGTTATAATTTTTACTGTTTTATATGATTTCTGCAGTACGGTGCGTTTAATATTTCTTTGTTAAGTGTCTAAAATTGCAAGTCCCAGAAATTGTCCAAACCAAGTTGGGTATTATAAATTCTTAACGTAATAAATACATGAGAGCAGCAGGGAGGTCCCCTCGATATCACAACTGTTTCCCCATTTCCTTTCCACAGCATTTTGGACTCGGCAGTATAGAACAGGGTTGGTCCTTGAGGTTTCAAGGTTTCTGGAAACGATGCCTAATATATATATCCAAAAGGAATGAGTTTAGATATGTTTAATAAAAGAAAGAATACAGTACATATTTACATAAAGAAATAAAATCACGAAATAACAATGCTGTGTAAAACATGCAACAATTATCTTATCAAGTGTAGCTACATCTAAATTGAAAAGTTGTTTACATACTATCGTTATGTAGACGACACGATAATTCTTTATAAAGACGACAAACAAATAGAAGTACTCCTTACAAGCAAGGGGCGCGATATCGAGACTCGAATTGCGCAATAAGAGTTACATATACTGAAAGAGCATCAGGTAGTTAGTAAGTTACCAAATTATTAGCTGCAGTCCGCCAGTAGGGAAGAAGTTATGGGACTGTAAAGTTCAGAGCCTGGCGTACGAAAACCGCACAAAACTTAGCATTTGGCTTGTTCCTCTTTGTATTGACAAGAGATAATAAACTCTAACGTATTTGCGTCACAGAACATGATGTTTGGCATAAGAAAATCTGTATGAGAAGAATTGTCAGTGTTGCCATCCATAGAAATTACAGTGTTGCCAGAATAAGAATACCGCGAAAAGCTTGGTTTCCAGCGAATGGAAGAGTGAACACTATGTATTTTGTGACATCATGTTTTCGCGGTTCGCACGGAACTACGTTTTACATAATACGTTATTTAGTTTGTAAGAATCAAAGTAATTATACTTGTTTTCACATTCCAGAATATTATTTAAACAGAAGTGCAAAAGCTACCAAGAGAACACTAGTATGAAGGTGCTTCGCAAA
Source organism: Thermobia domestica (assembly GCF_964235325.1). NCBI lineage: Eukaryota > Metazoa > Arthropoda > Insecta > Zygentoma > Lepismatidae > Thermobia > Thermobia domestica. Next base: position 200,391,934 of record NC_137462.1, on the reverse strand, counting down.
GTAGACCTCACGATAAACCTGTGAAAATGTCATTCGGGTTCGCATCGGTTTGTTCGTTGGGCATTTATCATGAGGCATACCGACAGACAGACAACACAAATGCCGAGCATCGCGAATCGTAAAACTCGGTTCGTGTTGTCAGTGATATATCATTCAACGCCGTGATACATCATCCAAGCGGGATACATGGACATCGCACCGGAAGCATTCCAGACACCAATTCAGTACTGTTTTGACTCCCTTACCACAGAAATGTGTTATCGCTGCGCGTCGCTGGCTATCGTCCGATGTGCATATTGTACTAACTGTTTTTGTTTGGATCACTCGATACTCTCTGCTCTTCATATCAATTGTGTGGCTTAACACTGTTATTTACATAGCTATCTCCCCTTACCAAACAAATACCATTTGCTATTGCACACACAAACAGGTTATTCCTTCTGTTTGCCATAGACTCATGTTCACTTTGCAGCCCCATAATTTTGCCCTACTGGCGGACTGCAGCTAATAGCATGGTCACTTCATGATTGGTGCTATTTCAGAATATACTTTATAACCCGTATTGTGCAACGGAAGTCCCGATCGCGTACTATTTCCTTGTAAGCTTTTCGAGGTATTCTTATTCTGGCAACACTGTAATTTCTATGGATGCCAACACTGACAATTCTTCCCATACAGATTTTCTTATGTCAAACATCATGTTCTGTGATGCAAATACGTTAGAGTTCATTATCTCTTGTCAATACAAAGAGGAACAAGCCAAATGCTAAGTTTTGTGTGGTTTTCGTACGCCAGGCTCTGAACTTTACAGTCCCATAACTTTTTCCCTACTGGCGGACTGCAGCTAATAATTTGGTAACTTCCTAACTACCTGATGCTCTTTCAGTATATGTAACTCTTATTGCGCAATTCGAGTCTCGATATTGCGCCCCTTGCTTGTTAGAATGTTTAACAATATTAATTTTAAAAACGAAATATGTTATACCTTTGGTACGTATTTTTAGTGGTAACATACTACAAAAACTTACAACTTTCCTTTGGAATTCGCTTGTTCTCGGTAAAAACTCTGTATTTTCGTCAGAGTTTGCCCATGTGAGCCCAGCTCAGCCAAAAAAGGTGTTATTTTTTTCGGGTTGGAAACCTGAAAAAACCCACCTGGTTATTGAGCTTTTGATGAGTATATTAGTCATACAACTAAGCGGATCACATTGAAAGTGATTTTTACAAAATTTGGACTTTTAGGCATACATACTAATTAAGTCTTTTCTAGGACCTTTGTAAAGTACTGAATGAATTTTTAAAAACTCAGCTTGAGATAAATATGGAATTAATTGAGATAATTATACAATTTAATGTATAGATTATGCTTATATTTGAAATAAATGAAGTCTTTGAGTTTTACGTCTCATGGTTATTGTTTGTGGGCTAAAGGAGGCTGTGATGAAGAGAAATGAACGAAATGGTGAATTAAGAAAGTGGGAGGAAACGGGAGAACCCCGAGAATACTCACGAGTACGGTGATTGTCCTCCACAAAGCCCACATGGCGCGAGCTGGGATCGAACCAGGGACCCCAAGCACCGGAGGTGAACGCTCTACCACTGAACTACCGCGCTCCACTTGTTGCAAATTGTGACAATGAGAATCTTGAAATATAAATTACATTTTTAATATTTTTACCCACAGATATTTATTTTGAAAAATAAAGATACATAGATATTTTGAAAAATAAATTAAATCCGATGAAACCGATATGGGCGCAGGTGGATTGTTTTTTTTAAACCCTGATTTTAGCAACTCTCGATTTTGATTGGGTAAGTTTCTAAAATCCACAAACAATCATGCTCCAGTGAGAATCGAACCTGGAACATTGAAGTCAGCGCCCTTACACTTCAAAGCGCACGGCTACTACGGTCAACTCTCGTTCTCATTTACAAAATCAAGTAAAAGCTGATACAAGACTTCTTTCTGAACTGCAAAATTGGTTTGAAAGTACTTTTAAATTCTTATGTGCAACAGATGTAATCTGTTGGTGGTAGAAGGATGTCAGAAGGAAAAGAAAAAATGTATACAATAAAAATATATTAAAAAACTGCAGCAATTCCGTGGAAAAAGAGCGGCAGATCGCGGAAAGATCTACGCAACTTTAGATAAGTATAGTTTAATGTTAAATTTAGAATTTTGCAATCAACATACAATGAATTTTATGTTGAGCATTCACTGATACAGTAATTCCAGCAATTTCTTCAAAAGTGATGTGTGATTGGAAAACAAAACTAGTACACGTGATTAAAGGTATTGGTACAGTAATTAATTAATTGGAAGTTTACTAAATGTAATAAATGTATACAGGTACCTATAATTATTACTGCTATTTAAATATACGTAGCAACACTTTACCATTTTAATGGTAAGATAACATTTACTTGATCTTTAAAATATCAAAGCGAATATTTATTAAAATATACGTCGATTTTGCTGCTATCTATGGCTCATAAAATAACGGATTGAGATCACAACGCAAAGGCGAAGAAACGAAATTAATCAAATTGCGTGGTCCCAATTCCAAGCTCTTCTATTCTAACAGAAAATAAAGAATATCCTTCTGTATCCTACTGCCATATTACCAGGTTTTACTACAATACATGAATATTGCATAAACAGGCTATTCAAAATTCCTTCTCCAATTTACTGTAATTACTGATGACGATCTTAAAGACATCCGAAACATTGATGTTGCTATTTCTAATAAATTTATTTTCAAAATAATAAAAAATTGCAAAAGATAAAAATAAATGGTTAAAATTTCGTACAATACTAATACCTACGTTAACGGGTTTAAAAAGTAGACACTGGCCTTATTTAAGGCACCATTACAGCATTTGGCTAGTACGACTGAGAGAAACCAGAAATAAACGGTTGCTGAGCGCGAACCCAGGACCTTCGAAATACGAAGCCAACGCTTTACTCAACTGCCGTACGGTTACTCGCTAATATAAAACAATACTTTTAATATAATTACCGCTATCTCCAGTAAGTAGTCAGATACATTTTCTCTGAATTTGATTAATGCGATTTCTCATTAGATGAACCGGCCAAGGGTTCATTTGGAACGACACAGGTTTGTTTCTATTTTGATATCAGTTTTTGCCTCTTTCTTCCTCTGTCAATCTTCTTATGAAAATACCTTACGAACAAGAAGAGAAGAGAACTGTCACTTTTATTTTACCAATAATAAGCTAATTCATAACTATAAAACAAAATAAAAGTTGCTTTTTTTTTTAGAGATGAAGCAACACATTTGTATTATAATTGCGCTATTTATTCCTATTGCATCAGACAGCTAAACAATTTTCTTGTAATCGATGTCTACTTTCGGAAAAAGATCTACTTTCATATCACTGTGTTGCATAAGGACGTTAAGGCAAAATAAAATTATTTATATCCATATGTAATCTAAATAAATTAAGAAATTTATTTAAACGAAAACACCGGTTAAAAAGAAACGTATTTTTTTTGCCAACCCTGTGTAGCAGAACAGATACTGGCACCCAACAAAATATTTCCCACCAGCTGTATCGAATAATATTTAAATGTTAGTAGCATAAGTTATTTTGGGGGTCTTATAAATTACACACGAGTAGAATCACAGTATTCACAGACAAATTGTTGAGTGGATCAGGAAAGTTTAACGAAATTATATTTGTCTGTTTGTTTGTTTAGTTTGAGATATTGCATTGCCTATTTGAGTTTGCGATACTGAGCAAGAAACACTGAAATTTCGAAAGAACCGTATATTTTATTTTTGTTTTGGCCAAGTTTAAGCTAGCACCGTTCATTAAAAAAAAAATAGGACCAGTTGCTAAATCTTTCCTTCGATCGCTTTCACTTTTTTTTTCTTTTTTTTTTTTCTTTTTTTTTTTTTTTTTTTTTTTACGAACTTGTGGAATATCAGCTAGAGCCAGGTTAATTTAAGTCCTTTTAGTTTTCGTCGTTACTTTCGTGATGTAGGCCTATCAGGTGAGGGAAAGGATAACCCCTCCCCCATTATATTGCGAGTTTTATTGCCGCATTTTGATAAAAGTAGGCCTTCTCTGTGTGCACATTGTGTATGTTTTCTTTGTCATGTACTTGTACAAGGACTTCGAGGTATCCGTAGAAGGTAGAGGGGTGCAACGTTGTGACTGGTGTCCGAGGGAGAAGGGGCATTTGTTTTATATCGAGTGCCACATGAAAATAGAAAAAAGTACCAAAGTGTACTACACTTGGTTAGATTACATTACGTTACGTGAGGCTAGGTTAGGTTCAGTTACCTTCAAAACAGAGGCATGTAAACTTTTAAAATTGGCATAAAAAATTACTATGGCGTATAAACACGGCGTCCGGATGTATACTACAGTGCTGGGTGCGTCCGAAGGAAGCAGGCGTGTTAGCGATGGTGGGTATGCGAGTTGGTAGTGAAACAGATAGTTTTTGGCAATGATACTAGCTTCAATAGCACTTCATATTTGTAAAGCTCCACTTGTAAACAGTATACTCTTGTCTTTCACACAATGTCAACAACTGACATTCGTTATTTTTGTATAATTCTATAAAACGCAAACAGGATATGTCACAATCTTGACATATACGCGCTATTACCACACTGTCTTTCCCGCCACTAAATCATAGCAAGTGTACTTCTCCGCCAAAGAGTCACTTCCGCCTCCACATACAATATCCCTTACAATATCAAACACAGCCTACATAAATCACTATTCCCCTCATCTGACTTTCACTCACTCTTCCTCTCAAACCGAAATAAGTAAATTTCCAAAAATTGGTCCGGCGATACAACACTTACAGGGCGAAGTCCTTGCACAAGCACAAGGTACAGGGATTTAGTAAACGTTTCCTTGAAGTAAGCACCAGAAGCCATAAACACAACTTATACAAACCAGTGAAGTGCAATGTGCACGTAAGCATGTCTGTGGAATACTATCCCTTGCACTTTCAATTCCATAAATGGCTCTTGATTTGCCTACATACGTTAATGGCACCCACGAAAAAGTCGGAATATTATTCAGATAAAGTCACGAAAATTAGCATGTTGTGCATGTTAAAAAAAAACTAGATTTAAAATTTAACCATGAAAAATTGTTTCAAAGGAACTATCGCTTAAATTGCTGTTTGACTATTGAAATATAATATACATTTTAGACAAGTTAATTCATTTAAAATATCCAAATACAATTATAAATACAGAATATTCCACTTACTTTTCTATGTGTCTCGTTTGATTGGTAACTCGAATCTTTCCAATCTTCATTCAAATAATGCACAAACAACACATCAACCGATAACACACAATACGGCGTATGTTCATATTACCTTATTGTCATGGGTACATTCTTCCGTACGAATTTACTGTACCCATAAATCTTCCATGTACCCACTAATTCATGGGTAAGAGGCTGAGATGCGGTGTGTACCCACTAAAGTCTTCGGTACATTGAATTCTCATTGGTACATCAGCGAGGTACCTTATATTTCATGGGTACTTGTGCAAAATCATGGGTACTGTTTTTAGAGTGTACATTAGTAAAATCCATTATGTATAGTACAAATATTTTACAGTGCACTTTTCTGTGTAAATACTGTATTTAGATTGAACATAATATAGTACTTTGAGTTGATTATGAAACATTAAAAATGACCTCTTTTTGGCTAGTGCAGTCGAAAGTTATGATAATAGTTTAATCCAATGTACATACAGTATCATAATAAAATGGATAAATGCTCATCAAGGGTATGTTGATATTAACTACAAAATCTTATTGCGCCTAATTGAGCAACACTGCCAATACGTCACGTCGAGAAGCAAGTAACAGGAAAGTTTATTTGGAAAGTAATCTGTTTCTATGAATGCGGCTTCCTATCTTTGCAGGAAGCAACCCTATCACGCAGGAAGAAAAAAAGCTCGCGTATGGTTTTCTTTCTTTTTTTTTCACTGCCCGTCAACTGCAAACGCATTTGCAGAAGCATCCCTACCAACTCTCTCACATCAAGCTGGCAGTTTGTGATTCACAATTCATTTCGATCACGGCAAACAATTCAGTGAAAAGTACAAATGATTCATTAGAAGAATCGATTCATTTGTGGGAAGAATCATAATTCATTTGATTCACGCCATGATTCGTTCATAATGATCGAATCGTTCATGATCGACACAACACTAGTTAGAACTATCGTATGCAAATAACTGCATGTGGCGTCAAAACTGTAGTAAGGATTATATTCTATATATGCGATACTCTAAGCGTAGAACTGTTTCATTTGGCGAATTTGGTTTTCTTTAAAATCTGAAAGTGATGGAATCGAGAAAAGGTACACGATTAACACAAAATCGAAAGAAAGAAAAATCTGGATATCAGAAAGGTAAAGAAGCAGAGAACATTACACTTATCGCAGCTGGAAGTGATTCAAAGCAGCAAAAACTGCTTTTTCTATTAAGTTCTCAAGCGGTAAAGGTAAGCTTTATATTTTGTGTATCTTTCATTCATTTATTTGAATTTGTGGGATGGCAGCAACAAAGCAATTTACCTCAAGAGAAATAACAAGGGGAAAACGTTACCCACAGCAAGTTTCTGATTAATCCGCGAGGAGGCCTCCAAACTACTTGAAAAATTACCCCTCATCTAAATCGCCCCTGTTCATTCCTAAAAGGGGAGTTCCATCTCCAGACCAACTCGGTATTCATCAAGGCCCTTAAGCATCATTCTCTGGGTGGGCCCAGTCCACCTCTGGAACTGGTCTAGTACAAGTAAAAAATAAACCAACCGATGAATATGGTATTAAAAAGAATAAGTACTAACTAAAAGAATATACGCAGTGTAAGATAACATAAGAACTAACCAAAACTGTACGGCCAGAATGAAACTTTGACATCCTTGAGAGAAATTGTTACATGTTTAGAGAGCGGATATGAGAGGTAATGGGTGGATCCAGGATGGACTTATGGGGGGGTTAATACTGCTGCTTAGAGCTACTTTTAAAAGCTCCAAACTCTGGTGATGGGTTTTATTTATATATATAAAATAAGAAAGATTCCTCTTCCGGGGGGATCTCCCCGATCACCCTCTGGATCCGCCACTGTGACAGGTTCTATTGTAAGTTAATTATTAAAGAGTTGTATACGCTTAAACATTTGGTTAAACTTATTAAAATATATTTATTTTTGATATCTTACCGATATCTTGAAGAAAATTTTGAACTAATTTTCTGTCTACCTGTAGAGCATGTCACATATTCCAGATCGATGCAGTATCAGCAATGCTGACTGTAGCAACATGCTGCATTAGTAGATCGTTATACAGGTTGAGTGAAAATTCGGATAAACTCAGCATAAAACAGTAAATGCGCAGGAAAATAAAACATAACTTCGACGCTCATTGTTTTAAAACTGATCTGAAAAATAAGTATAAAAGTTTTAAACAAAGCTGAAGATTGAAAATATTTGTCTAATTCTAACTGATGTCTTTTCTACTAATTTACTCGTGCCATAGTGTGTTATTATAGGGTGAATGTGCCAATAGTCGTCACTTTTTGATTGCAACTTTGCCTTTTACTTCATAACTTTTAACAGATACAAGTGAATGCTTAAATTGCACATTGGTTCTAATATTTGTAGCTTATTGTGTGATACAGGATCATTACCTTTGATATAAAACACATAGAACAAAGTTTACAATTAAAACAATCCAAACATGCGGAAAATGCCTATAGTCGTCACAAAAATTCTCAAAGTCGTCACCTTAAACTTCCAGTGTTCGTCACTCTTACAAATTCTTATAGTTCAAGCTTATACAAGTATTAACGCTTAAGATGAGTGGCTAGCATGTAAAAGACGGTCAATATCGTCGTCACTATCACGCACATCGAAACAATTTTCGCACATAAATTCCACATCTGAATCAGAATCATCCACACCTGGGAAAAATTCTTTCTGTGATTTGCTAATACAATTAGCGTGAAAGATTTTGTTGCATTTGATACATGTAGGGTTATCAGTAAGTATTACTAACTCATTACACTTGGCACATAACTGAGATTCATTGCGTGGCTTTGTAATTGTTGTTTTCTTTCTTGTTTCAGCTTCGAGTCTTTTTCGTTTTCTTGCTTCTTGAGAGAGAGATTTTTCTCTTTTCTCAGCTTCCTTTTTCTCATAGAATTGCTTCCATTCACCAGACGAAACAGCTGATGGGAACTTCTGAGTTGATCCTCTGGTCTTCTTGCGTTCCACCTCTCTTGGCCACCAGAGATGTTTCTTAAACGGAGAAGGAACAGCAACTTGTGATTTGACAAGAGAATCTCCATTAGAACTGCCTTTCTTCACGGGAGTTTTCGACGGTTTATTTAATATTGGCTCACTTCCCACACTCACAGACACAGAATCTTTGAGCAGATGATCGCTTATTTCTGCTTTCTTCTTAATTGATTCCCAGATATTGTAGAGCTTTTGGTCTTCAGGGTCGAGAGTAGATTTTCCTCCCAAGACGTCGTTAAATTTAACAACTGTATCATGACCGATTTCATTCTGTAAAATATTAAGAGCCGTGTGATATTCTTCGATACTATACTTCTTAGAGATGGTGCTTTGAAGTTCGATAGTTTCTCCCGGTGTGTGGTGATCCAAACATTTCGAATAATCAACTGCATCTACATTTAAAGGGGCAAGTCCACACACCCGAAAGCTACTTTTTATCGTCTCCGGTGTGGCTTTGGTTTTTACAACGTCCACTACAATTGGTGCACAATCTGCTTTGGTCACTGTTCGATTTGGATTAAGCTTCTGCCAGTCATAAACAGCTTTCCTCCAATGTTGTTTTATTGGTTTATAAACCCCTACATCTGTAGGCTGGATTATATGTGTGGCATTTGGATGAAGAGCATAAAGAACAATTCCATTCTTGCTGCAGAAATCAGAACACTCTTTGGTAATGTGAGATTTATGTCCATCAATGAAATATAGAAAGGGAAGTCTGCTAGTTTATTTTAAGTAGGGATACAAAATATTTGCAATGTATTCAAAAAAACACACCTCACTTCATCAATTCAGATTCAGAGAGTCCTATTCCCCACGATGCCGGAACGGATTCACAAACTTCTTTAGGTGGCTTAATGTAAGGGTAGACAATCATTCCCGGTAAAACTTCTCCATCCGAAGAAAATGAGCACATAACTGTAATGGTTTCCTTTTCGTTTCCGTGTTTTATTTCATAAAAGTTTTTCCACCCTTTTACTCCAATAACAGTTCCACTTTTGGGGCATAGTTGGAAATTTGTTTCATCCCCATTTCCAACTTTCCTTGGAAATCCTTTCTTTGCAAGATCTACCAACCATTTAACAACAATGTCCTCTTCTTGTGGTAGTTTTTGGGCCCATTTTTCTTTGTTCAGGCACTTTTCCACTAACTTTATCTGATAACGTCATTCGAGGAACACCAAAAATTGCAGCAGCCTTCTTGATACTCATAGACTTTGACCGTACTTCAGAAATGGCTTTGTGCATCGCATCTTCAGAATATTGTAAAATCTTCCGTCTTTTGGTATTTTCGTTCATAGTTACAGCATCTGAAAATATAGAAAAAAGGATATTAATATCGTAGGTAAGAAAAAGTCAGGTTCTAAGACGTTTCACCAACTGCCAAAAGCTCATAGATAAGCGAGGTAAGATCTTTAAATAAAACGGGAATTAAATTCAAAATTCTGGTACTAATGAAAACATGGCAAAATGAAACAGTTAATTTGCTTTTCTTAAAATATTATCTCATTATAAGACAATTTTATATTTTTACATTTGAAAATCAGTTACAGATATGAAAGTTCTATAGTTTAGTCACCCCGGAGAGGAAAGAAGGCAAAATTATCCAAAAGAAATAAATTATTCCTAATTACTCTGTAGTCGTCACCCACTCAACCAGTGTTCGTCACCCCTATGACGCCCTTTGGAAGGATACAAGATATTAACCCCAAAATTTTGTAGCTGATACCTTTCACCCCAACAAAAAATTTAAAATGATTTTGAAGCTTCTACTAACATGTTCGTTAAAAAACCCAGTCTTCGGCATATCTGACGAAGTAAGGAAGATCACAAATTTTCTTAAACCTATAGTCGTCACCCCACTGTTTTTTGTTCAAATATGAATTTCAAAGACAAATGAATGGTAAATATTTAAAAGAGACTTAGGTTGATAAAAATAAATAATTATCTTACCTTTTAGAGCTTCAACTGCGCCGTCCTCTGCTGTTTTTCAACCGGCAGCAACAAGTTTTTTAATTTTCCAAAAACTGCAATTAGCACGCAAAACAACAGCCTTTGCACTTCAACTGAAAACAGAAAACAAAAGACACCCGACTCGGTGTTAACGCAAGGCGGGCTAAAAACTAAAACCATAGACGTTAGAGATGAGCCAGCTTGTATTCGTATAACCATGACTTACGCCATCTTATGAACGAATTAATTTGGCCATGACGACCATTGGGGGTATGACGAGAATAGGCGCATTCACCCTATATGACATCGGAAACATTGTTCAAATATAGGTTCTATAACTTTAGTGTGGTTTTGTATTATAAAACTAGGGATGGTTTTTACATTTAGTATTGGAAAAGACGATAAAACTGAACAGCAGCGTATCCAGTTCTTTTAAGTAGTAACAGCACAAAGCGAAGCCTTCTTCTCAGATGTTCTCATCAATATAAAACCCGGGGCAACTATTAAAAATGCTGTAATTGAGTAGCGATGTGAGTTTACAGTTTCCTAAATCTTTGAAAATACCGTTACAAACGTTTCACAATTTCTTTGAACTATCTCGAAGCTTTAGTCTGAGCTCGCAGAAACAAAACCCTAATATCTGATTTTTGCTTATGACTATCCACTTCATAATAATAATACAGATTATTTATCTCCCTGCGATTATACTTTTAATTACCTCTCGCCTTGTCCATCATCTGTAAGGTCTTTCGGGAAGATTTCCAATAGAAATTCTATCTCCATAAAGTCTATTACTCATGCATATTTAATTGAATATACATAGGCCTACAATACTAAGGAATCGGACACAATAAATGGTCTGTGGGCTAACAAATGAAACAAAGGGTGTGATGTGACGTGAACATGTTGCTGATTTTTTTTTTTTTTTTTTTGTGTAAACTTATGTGAATGTGTACAAAGTAATACCAACGCTGCGGTCCTCTCATTTGCTAATAGAGTTTTAAGAGGTTTCGTAGCACCGCCTTCAAATGTCATAAACGCTCTTCCTTCGTACATCTGATACAAACATGTCCACATAAAGTATGCACACAGGATATCTCACATATCCCTTAAATCTCCCCGACAGCACAAACTTTAAAGACAATGGAAATATATAGGAGGATTTGCCTCGGATTTCAATTAAATGTGTGGGGCGCGGTGGCTTAGTGGTAGATCGTTCATCTCCGGTGCTTGGGGTCCCTGGTTCGATCCCAGCTCGCGCCGTGTGGACTTCGTAGTGGACAAACACCGTGCTCGTGTGTTTTCTCGGGGTTCTCCCGTTTCCTCCTACTTTCTTCATTCCACCATTTCACTCATCTCTCATCATCACCGTCTCCTTTAGCCTACCCGGCATAACTGTGGGACGTTAAACTTAAAGATTTCATTTATTTTTTTTTTTTCAATTGAATATGGCAGTCACGGGACAATATTTACCCTAAGGTCATCCTGTGATTATCGTTCAAAAAGGGACCAGAATTCCGCAGGAAGATTTGTGTCCAGCATAAAAGCTGTCATTTGGATATTTTGATATTCCAGAACTGCCGTAGATTGAGCGTATTTTCCTTTAAAAAAAATGTATTTTTCTCTCAAGGTTGTACTTCATATAGTAATAAAAGATAAACTGCATTTGCCTCAAGTTGGGGACAGAACTGACAGGCCCAAGAGCTTGATGGAAGTAGATCCAGCCTCTTTAACCCCTTGTTTCCCTAGTTCTCTATTTCATAGAGACTTGGGGTACTCCCGAGTTGTATTAGAACGAGGCTGAAACGATAAAAAAAGAATTCCTTCTTTACCGGGGATCAATGCCAGGTCGTTCGGTTAGTAGGAAGATCCCTTACTAACTGCGCGATGGTGGGAATATAATGACTAAAATTATTTTTAAGTTCTTCACACAAATGTCACAAGAGTTCCTCAATGTTAATTTATTCTTAAGATTCTTGTTAAAGTCATTCTTCCTAATAAGTACTACGCCTAATCTACTTGAATTTATTCATTTTCTTTATATAATTACTGACTAGTTACGTCCAAGTTTTCAGCCCTCTTTACTTTGTAGGGTAAAATCGTGTTTAATTAAAATATATTTGTATTCTAATAATATACAGTAAAACACGTTTATATTTAGCATCACATTCAAATAATTAAATGGAAACAATACAGCTTCCAAGTTGGAAATTAATCGTCACAATGGTTTTAAATCTCCAAATTGCCTGCACAGTAGCCGCATCAGGCAGCCAAGTAGCACATGTAGCGTTGCATATTTGTCCAACTTGCACTATTAGACATAAGGATTACTCAAACACTGATAGGTTCTTGTCAGATCTGGACAGATTTGATGAAGCCTTAAGAAATTGAAGATGGTGGAGCCCTTTACACATCCAGCTCTCCTTTCTCAATGACAAACTGTCTCCAGTGCAGTGTGCAGCTGCATGCTAAATGTTGCCATGCAATCAGCCCATGAAGAACGTAGGCATCCTAAACGAGTGATATTTTGGGACCAGGCTAGCAGAAGGAGCCACATTACTTACTCATAGAAGCCTACACAACACAAAATAATGTTGAAATATACCTAGGTAAGCTTTATTTTACTAGTATTTTACGTTATATTTTGAGGTCCTTCCGGAGATTACATTCCAGCAGAATAACGCGCGCCCTCATGTTGCACATATTGTCCTACACTTCTTCGCTGGTCACAATGTTCTTATGCTTCCTTGTTCGGCTAGTTTTCCGGATCTCTTGTCGATTGAACACCTTTGATCGATGGTTGTATAACACCTCTCACACCTGCAAATTCTGCGAGATACACTTGATGAGCTGTTTCATCGAGTCAAAGACCGTAGAAGGATATTCATTGGCTCATCCTCTTGATGCATCATCGTGTTGTAGCCGCTCCGACCTTTCGTGGCGGGCCCATAAGTTACTGACATTTGTCAGTTCCGCTCCGCTATCGCACGTTACCACACGTTGCACAAAACAAGAAGTTTAATAATCTGCTATTTGTATCATCAGGTCCCTGCCCGCCAATTTTGTCGCTGTTATCTGGTTTCCTTTTTATATTCTAATAAGTAGTCCAGGACATTAGTGACACACGTCACCTTGTCAATTGGGTCAGAACATTTGATAGTATCGCTCGGTTCTGGGTCTCGCTTCTTAGATACAGTTTTACCCGAAGCAGCCAAAATGTAACTTCGACACCATTGCTACAGATTTTCAAGGAACAGGTACAGTATGTCCATTATTCCAGCTGTTTGATCCCGGGTGTGACATTTATTAATGAAGGTACCACGTTTCCACTATTTCGGATATACGTAGTTTCATGTTTACTCATCTTCCCATACTGAAAAATAATAGAGTGGTTTTGAACAGAGACTTAAAAAAGGATTTAACAAAACACTATTGCCTCAGCAGCATTTCTTCCACGACAAATTCTACAGGAGGTTCAATCGATTAAATTATAACGACTTCTTAAGAAAAATATGTACGGTAGCTTTTCTTTTCTACGATTCTCACGCGTTTATAGTCTGAGGTATCATTTAGTTATCTTTCAGTGCAATGCTTTGGCACACAGACCTACAGAAGAAAGAAGAAAATTATAGATTTAGAGAGAAGAGAAAGAGAAAGGAGCGAATCGCATTTCATAGATATTACATTAGCAGCCTCCTACCACTCTTCAAGCAATGACGATATTTGGTCGTTTCTGGGTCATGAGTATAACTGATTTCGGGTCTTTCAAGCCACGAAGTTCATGATCTGTTCCGTCACGAACTGTAAATGTGTTACTTAACACATAGAGCAATATTTTATTAAATTTTCATTCATTGATAAAAAAAAAGGGAATCACAACAGACAGATAAATACTGATAGAGGGTAAATTGGGTACAATTATATTTTTAAGAACGGTCGAGAGTATGCCTACCAAAAACTTAAGCATTGCATCAGTATCTGTATATATTCCTCTCAAGCGTTGTATCTCATTTATCTTTCATGTCTTGATACTATTCCGTGTACGAATTTTTATTATTAGTGACTATTTTGAAACGTGTAGCTTCTTTACATTCTAAATTCTAACTCATAGTGCAGCAGCCCTTAGGTGAAAGCGACTCATGTTTTTGGGTTAATGTGTGATCAGCACATCGACCCCTCTCACTTTTAAGGTAGTTCTTTTCTTTCAATAGCTCCTCAGCTGCCCTCACGACGCTGGATAGACGCCAAAGTGCAAACACCAACTAGTGTGTACGAATGGTCACCCATCTTTCCACGGACCAAATCCGACAATGTCTGACTTCGCTGCTCCCAAGAGAAGTAGTATTCTAGTACATTGACAACTTTTTTTTTTTTTAACATTAGCATTTTTAATTTTTGAACTAAATACTTTCTTCAAAACAGTTTCGAACATCCTAGAAGCCCTGTTCTACGCTGCGAGCACACACTATGTCTACTTCCTTATTTTTACATATAATTTGAATACCTCATTAAGACTGAACGACCTGTGGAGCAGCGGCACTAGAAAGGAACGTTAAGCGTAAAGACAAACATTACTATTACTAGTTGCATAGTAGACTATAGATAAAGAGTTTACAATATTACTTCATTTCATAATAGATGTCAGAGAGTGTAACTTACATAATTCCTAACATTATTTACAAGCTAACTAATTTTGCTTCCAAGCAACTATCCAGATGGTTTCAAACATTTGTATTTAAAGAATATGCATAATTAAATCTGGAAATACCAGTTTTTAATTATCAGATATATTTTTATAAGATAATTCTTGTATAGAAGTATCTTTTGTTATCTTTCAAAATTCAGCTCGACATTTTTCTAACGATTACTCTGGTTTAAAATTTTGTAAATAAATTTCTGAAGACAAGAACTGGTATTTCATAATACTCATGCCAATCAACAATCAAGGACGAATTTTACTGAAAAATACTTTTTCTCTGAATTGAAAAGAGGATACTCAGGAGATATTATAATAAAATGCATCTTACAACTACGAAAATCAAATGTTGATTGATTTCCTTTCAAATAAATTGAAGTTATTTCTTACTTTGTGATGTTATTAGTCCTACTATTATTTTTTTTATTTCGATACATGATAGTGAAGAAAATACAATAAAATTTTGAAATTTTAGTTATATAAATAAAGTGTTCCTTCCCATCCTCAACCCAATACCTCTGAACGTTATTATTAATGTTGAGTTATACATATTATTGAGAATTCTTAATTCATGTAGTATTCTGTTTTGTTCTATTGATTTTGTGTTGATATGACCTACTACTAATCATTCTTGTGAAAGGACGTAAGTCGTGTAATTTCATAATCAGTTGAATTTGATTGGGTGGTTTTGAAGTTATGATCTCGTACAATGAGCAAATAACCTGGCCCGTCACTTGATTTGGGATGAGGTACTTGTTAGATATATTTATGAATTTATTTATTATTTTATGTTATGGTCGAGAATCGAGAAAGATGTAAAGACGAAACATGATTATTTCAGGTGAAATCGCTTAGTGGTAAATGTGTTGTATACTTTATTTTGCTCAGATTAACGTTACTGATGTCAAAATTAGACAAGTAAACTGAAACTGTACATAATTGTTCACTGAGTTATAGTGTATTTGTGCTTTGTGAATGGAATTAAGAATAACGAGGAACGAGATAGGAGTATGATAAAAGGAAAACAGTTGATGGAACGATTAAAATGAGATATTTGTTATGCTATGGAAGCTGTGTTCATCAACGTTTCTCCGTTCGCTGCAAAAGACCTACAGTAATGCCAAAATACCTCAAATGGTGATTATTGTGTTTAGCATTTTACCTCTTTCTTTCCTTCCAAACATACACGTTTTCACAAAGAGCTCGAATTCAGAAGGGAAAAGCTCTATACTTCAATGCACTAGTAGTAACTTCATTGTATTGGATCTAGAGAAAGGCTCATTCATTTTGAAAAAATGCAAACATACAATGTATAAGTAGCACTCCATTAATACACAAAAGCTGTTCATTTAATTCAGATATATTCTTAACATTAATTGTAGCTCGAGAAAATGAACTATTTCAGTTTTACACCCCACAGTTATGCCATGTAGGATAAAGAAGACGGTGATGATGAGAATGAATGAAAACTGTGAAATGAAGAAAGACGGAAGAAACTGTAGAACCAAGAGAAAACCCACGCAGACAGTGTTTGTACACCACAAAGACCATTAGGCGCGAACTGAGACTCAACCACTCCAAGAGATTCAGGAACCCCACGCCAAGAGATGAACGAGATTATTATTTCGACGAAAACTAACTTAACTTCTCGTTTGATACTAGTTTTTCAAATACCACAAACCCAATTTATAGAAATTTAAGTTGTTTATAAAATATTGTTCTAAGTCTAAAAGACCTTACGTTTCCATTTACTCTCAAGATATTGGAATATTTAATAGACAAAACCCGTAGACATTATTAGAACGAAGCTTGAAGGTTTATTAGTTATCAGATTTGTGGAGATGAGAATCTGCATATATAAAATTTAACTGGAAAAGTAATATACATTCACAAGGTAGATAAGATGTAAGAACAGAGGCAGAAAACACTATTTTGTCTTTCAATATGTTGCAGTCAATGATTTTTACTGTCATTAAAAGAACATTTGTTTTGCAATGTTTTTGTTGACTGGAACAGGTACCATGTCTCTATTCTCTGCTTTCAGAAAGGAATTGAGTTAAAAAAAAAACAGAAAGAACCGGATTTTTGAAGACTTACAAATCTAATATAGCTAAACTTAATTTTTTTTTGAAAAGCAGCAAGAACCGGATTTTTTGAAGATATATAAATCTAGCACATCTAAACTTATGGTAACATCTAGTTTACTTTATCCACTAATATCAATAATAACAACAATAATGGGATAACTCTGTAACTGAAAGTAGCTTTCCATTTGCATAAAAATACCAAACATCTTGAATTTCCTCTAGGAATCAAATTTAGGTCCATACGCACCAAAGATACGCACGCATACCCTTCAGCGACGCTAGCTAACAATTTATGAATTTATTAATGTTCTATAGGTCACTTGGAAACAAAGAAAGAACTTATTAAATGTTTGATAGGTACAATAATAACGAGGATGTTGAATGCATATTAATATAATACTGTCGTCGTTCGGGCAGAAGTAAATATCTCCCTGTATCTGAGTTTATATACGTTAATACAGAAAGCGGAACAGCACAAGAACAGTGAAATTATGTGTAGAAATAAGAACATAATATAAGACTAGAAATAACATAAAATGTATTTCAGCTTTGATCAATATTGCCAAACCAATTTTAGCAATGGTTTTCTAACTTTAGAACAGCTATATTTCAAAATTCAAAACATATATTTTGATCTTAGTGACTTGTACCAGGTAGTCGACGATGTGCTGCATTAAATTTGTTTTGCTATTTTACATAGTAGTTAGTTTGACTCATTCGCGGATTTAACTAGCTTTACAGCAAACTATAACAGGATTATTATCCGTGCAGAGTTTTTAGTTTCTATTCTGTGCTGAATAAATGCAAATAGATTTTACAACCCTTTTCCCTACACCCATTTTCAGACAAAACTGATCACATTTCACACTATACTGTACAAGCATTGAACATCTACTTATATTGCTTATTCTTCTGGCTGTAAGAATATATTAATTTTAGAATTAACTTGATTGTTAAATTTACCATAACTTTAGGATTTTCCTATCACGCGTTCGAATTTAAATATTTTCCATAATACGGGGTGCGTTCACAAAGTTTCAAGACTGAGTGTTACCTGAGTAGGAGCGTGCGCACAGAACGACGACAGTATTTATATTAATATGCATGAATTATCCTCGTTATTATTGTACCTATCAAACATTTAATAAGTTCTTTCTTTGTTTCCAAGTGACCTATAGAACATTAATAAATTCATAAATTGTTAGCTAGAGTGGCTGAAGGGTATGCTTGCGTACCTTTGGTGCGTATGGGTCTGAATTTGATTCCTAGAGGAAATTAAAGATGTTTGGTATTTTGATGCAAATAGAAAGCTACTTTAAGTTAAAGAGTTAACCCATTATTGTTGTTATTATTGATATTAGTGGATAAAGTAAACTAGATGTTACCATAAGTTTAGATGTGTTATATTTATAAGTGTTTAGAAATCCAGTTCTTCCTGCTTTTTTTTTTTTTTTAAACAATTCTTTTCTGAAAGCAGAGAATAGAGACATGGTACCTGTTCCAGTCAACAAAAACATTGTAAACCAATGTTCTTATAATGACAGTAAAAATCATTGACTGCAACATATTGAAAGACAAAATAGTGTTTTCTGCCTCTATTTTTACATCTTATCTATCTTGTGAATGTATATTACTTTTTCAGTTAAATTTTATATATGCAGATTCTCATCTCTACAAATCTGATAACTAATAAACCTTCAAGCTTCGTTCTAATAATGTCTACGGGTTTTGTCTATTAAATATTCCAATATCTTGAGAGTAAATGGAAACGTAAGGTCTTTTAGACTTAGAACAATATTTTATTAACAACTTAAATTTCTATAAATTGGGTTTGTGGTATTTGAAAAACTAGTATCAAACGAGAACCTAAGTTAGTTCTCGAAATATTAATCTCGTTCATCTCTTGGCGTGGGGTCCCTGATTGAATCTCAATTCGCTCCTAATGGGCTTTGTGGTGTACAAACACTGTCCGCGTGGGTTTTCTCTTGGTTCTACAGTTTCTTCCTTTTTTCTTCATTTCACAGTTTTCATTCATTCTCATCATCACTGTCTTCTTTAGCCTACATGGCATAACAGTTGGGTGTAAAACTGGAATAGTTCATTTTCTCGAGCTATAATTAATGTTAAGAAAATGTCTGAATTAAATGTACAGGTTTTGTATATTAATGGAGTGCTACTTATACATTGTATGTTTGCATTTTTTCAAAACGCAGGAGCCTTTCTCTAGATCCAATACAATGAAGTTACTACTAGTGCTTTGAAGTATAGAGCTTTTCCCTTCTGAATTCGAGCTCTTAGTAAAAAAAAATGTATGTTTGGAAGGAAAGAAAGAGGTAAAATGCTAAACACAATAATCACCATTTGAGTTATTTCGACATTACTGCAGGTCTTTTGCCGCGAACCTAGAAACGTTGATGAACACAGCTTCTATAGCATAACAAATATCCCATTTTAATCGTTCCATCAACTGTTTTCCTTTCATTATACTCCCTATCTCGTTCCTCATAATCAGCTCCTGCTTACTCAACGTTCCAACCAATTTTTATCCTTCTATGCAATTACAAGTAGCTACATTTAGGATTGTTCATATCTCCCCTAATATTCATAACACATTCTCATTCTTTTCACGTTTGATTTGAATAATAAGGCACGATACATACATAAAACTACAGAACAGTACAAGAGGTTGTTATAGATTTGTCTGCATACTCAAGTATACTGCTAATTATTCTTAATTCCATTCACAAAGCACAAATACACTGTAATTCAGTGAACGATTATGTATCTAGCTGTGCAGTTTCAGTTCACGTGTCTTTAAATTTTGACATCAATAACGTTAATCTGAACAATATAAAGTGTACAACACATTTACCACTAAGCGATTTCACCTGAAATAATCACGTTTCGTGATTTACATCTTTCTCGATTCGTAAAACGCACGAAATTTAGGGGGAAAAGTTGTATTCTATTTAGAATACAAGGTACTACTTTTCAAAGAAATCGCAATTAATCTAGATGTCAGTAAGCTGCATATGCAAGTAAAAACTAATAACATTACCATAACATAAAAAAATAAATACATTCATAAATATATCTAGCAAGTACCTCGTCCCTAACAAATATATGGCTCTCCTTTCCCCACCTCCGTGCTGCTGCACACGGCATCAGAATTGTCACTGTTAATCTCAGCTACTCCTAAAACTATGGATTCGACACTAATATTAGTCATTTTTGATCATTTTTAAATGTTTATTCTCTTCCCCTACTTGTACCCTTCTCTCCCTAATTATCAGAGCTGAACTTTGATTGAAACAGCTTCAGAACAGACACCGAAAACTATGAATTCAACACTAATATCGGTCATTTTTGATCATTTTAAAATTTCTCTACCCCTCGCCTTCCGTTACGTTACATCGTCAAAGTAAATAGCCTAAAGTAATCCCTGCCCTTAAACTCAGGTATGATGAAAATTTGATTGAGGTCGGTCGGGTGGTTCAAGAGTGATGAAGTCACAAAGGCAGTCATTTTAATTTTAATTTTATATATATATATATATATATATATATATATATATATATATATATATATATATATATATATATATATATATATCCCCCTCCCCTAGGTTGGCTTGTCAAAGTGAAACGATAAGAAACACCCAACACCCAACCCTCATATATGTTGAAAATTTGATCGAGATTGATTGGGTGGTTCAAACGTTATTAGGTTTTATTAGTAAATATTTATACGTCCCCCTCCCCCGGCCCCTAGGATCTACTATTAAAGTAAAATTACAAAAATGTTTCCGCATCTGAACCTCATGTATCTTAAAATTTTGATTGAGATCGGTCTTATAGTTCAAGAGTTATTAACTTACAAAAATAGTCACTTTTAGTCTTATACTATATAAAATGATTTTTATACGTCTCCCCTTCCTTCTCCTCCCCTGTGTTGCTCCATCAAATTTGAATCATAAAAGCGATTCCAGGCCTGAACCTCATCTATGTTGACAATTTGATCAAGTTCGGTCGAGTGGTTCGGAGTTATTAAGTTTTATTTATTTATTATATATCCTCCCCCGCTCCTCAATTCTACCATCAAGGTGAATAGTCTAAAACCAGTCCAGCCTCAAACCTCATCCATGTTACAAATTTGATCGAGATCGGTCGGGCGGTTCAGGAGATTTAGAGTCACAAAATAGTGATTTTCAATTTTATATCTATATATACACATTAGTATACATATGCTCTATCTAGCAAACCAATTGTCCTTTAACTTGTCTATTGGCTTCTCTTTAATTGAACGCATTCTGAGAATAAGATACCTAAATTTCTGCATGTCTGGTTTGTCTGATAAATAACTTTTGTGAGATATATTAAATCGAAAAAATGAAATGAAATCTTTGAGTTTAACGTCCTACGATTTTGTCCTTTAGACTAAGGGAGACAGATAATCAAAGCAAGTCAATAATGATGGTAGAATTGGTGGAATGAGAATGTGGGAGATAACGAGAGTACTCTAAGAAAACCCATAAACCCTATGTTGTCCACCACAAACTCACTTATCCGGGGATCTAACTAGGGACCTCTCACACCAGAGATAAGAGCTTTACCACTGATCCACTATGTCCCCATATTAAATCGTGTTAATGTGTAGTAAGAGTATAGTACTGGCAATTCTTGTAACGTTTTATTTTTTGCAAATCGCAATCCATACAGAATGTTAGTGACAGCTTTATACTGTATAATTGATTGATGATACATATATTTTTTTTTCTGGAGGTACATAATTTTTCATTGAAAATGATGCAGTGAAACATCTGAATAATGAACATCAATGGAAATAATAAACTTAAGAAGATTGAAAATTCATTACCACAGAAGCAAATGGTTGTCATAGACATAATTATGGACAGAAGATACATTACACTAATTCTTTTGTTTGAAATGTAAAATATAGAAACTAGGCTATTCATAATTGAGAAGAGCGAATAAGCACATCTTCCTCATCTTTGGAAGTAGCATGACAAATATCATGGAGCTTACAAAACTTAAATAGTTTACAAAATTTTCAGTCCAAAATGTTCATAATTTCTGTACAAATTTTCTGTACATATACATATAATACAATTTTGTTCTAACATTTTGCGTTTTAATAACTCCTTCACTGTGTGGACTGCCATTTCAGCGGAACAGTTTTTCTGAGCATTGTTCAAATATCTTGTTTATTCCAATATTCCTGAAAGTTTCTAGCTGTAAATCAAGGTTGATTATCAGTAACCATCACCGTCCTTTCAAAACACATATTTAATTTTATCATCATTTCAGTAGCTGTTAACTCTCCATACTTCTATACATTTTGAAAATGAATCACTCAACAACAGAAACTATCTTGCGGCGAAGTAAAAAAAAATATCTAAATTTATACTTTGCCCAAGTTTCTTAGCGTTTATCCATAGTATAAATGTATTATGAGTTAGTATATTAAGCATAGCTTCCCAAGTAATTATTCCTTCCATGGTGGGCCACCAGAAGTGTTTTCGAGTTTCTGTTTTAATTCTTTCTAAACCTAAGTGTTGGTGATGTAAAATTTCTAAACTTTCGGTTTTAATTCTACTGGTACTACTAATTTATGTCCCCAAAATATGCATTTATATTCTAAATGTAAGTCGTGTTTTCTCCAATAAATATTTTCATGATTTAATTGGTGTCATATTCCTTAACACCTTTGGTCAACTGTTCAATGTTTATTGTATAATCTTAATTAGCAGACTATGTCATGACGTTCCTTGTTTAATAGATTGAAACTACGGGAGATCAATTGAAATCATCTCCAAAAATTGTTGCGATATTTGCTAGTCACCAATTTTATCTAGTAATGATAATTGAAAGAGGGAATCCTCTATTTCCAGATGCTTAAAATAACTAACTTTATCCTCGTAATTCAAAAGCAAAGAAAGAGCCCAACGTTTTAATGGCGAAGTTAGTGTGGGAATGATTGCAAGTTTACCAAAAATAAATTTCAAAGGCAATGCATCAATAAAGATCTCTAAAGAACGTCCGGAAAGATTTTTATGGTTTTTAAGAGCAAACATTACAACTAATGTCTCTTTCTCAAATTGAATATAATTTGTTCTGCATCTGTAAGATTAGTTGAGGCACTGGTATATATTTTACCGTTACATTTAATTACAAAATTGTCTTCCTACTCCCTAGGAACTACTGCCGGTCATTATCACGATTTCTACTGTTGAATTGAAACTCCACGAAATCCATTACCTTTTTTAACAACCTAATAAATTGGACAATTTAATGGACAAGTTTGAAAAATTTTTATGTACAATTTTAACATTCCAAGATATGATTTAAATTATGAAACATCCGTAGGGGAAGCAAATTCCGCAGTTGGTTCCTAATATTTAAGTAAGCAAACAATTCCTTTTATAGGTACAGTACGTCCTAAGTATTCCAGTAGCGGTTTAAGAAAGTGACATTGATCTAGTCGTGCCTTAACGATGTACAAGTGTAATATTTGAGGCTGGTTATTAGTTCGTTCCACGGATTCCTCCTGATCACGGTGTGTGACTGCACTATCATCAAGAAATATAAATGTGTATGACAAACCTCATAATATTTGATCTATAGTGTGCTGAAAAATGGGAGGGTTGCAGGTTAGTCGAAAGGCAGACTGTGGTTGATAAAGACCCCATGCCATATTCACTATTAAGAAATTTTTATATCTATCGTCGACAAATATATGCTGCAGGGCCGTAAGTTATGGGGGCAGAGGGCGGAATTGCCACCCCAGGGAAGCTCTCCGCCATTCGAAGGGGAGCCACTTTAAGACAAAATTTTCTTACTCCATATACGATTCGAACATGAAATTATAAAAGAAGCATCACACAGGTTCACTACATGACATGAGCAAAACAGCACACAAAAGGTAAATAAAATAAAAATTTGTCGTTGGCCCATTTCAGTAAAAAATGTCTACTATTAGGGGCCCTAGAAATAATATTTATTCATATGGCTTTGAGATTTCGACGTGAATGCTCGGAGCTTTCACGTCGAATATGGCCTGAAACAAGGAAATGCGTTGTCACCATTATTATTTAACTTCGTTTTGGAATACGCTATAAGGAAAATCAAAGATAGCAACCTGGGCCTAAGGTTGAATGGTATTCATCAGGTTATGGCATATGCTGATAATGTAAATTTAATAGGGGATAATAGAAGAACAATAGAAAGAAATGCTGAGATCTAATTAAACGCTTGCAGGGACATGGGTTTAGAAGTAAAGGCAGAGAAAACTAAATACATGGAGGTGCGTCGGGACCTAATACGGCTAATTACGAATGTGTCAAAATATTAAATAATACTTTTGATAAAGTGGATACTTTCAAATATTTAGGATCAATATTAATAGACGAAAATCATATTCACGAAGAAATTAAATGTTGAGTAAAAGCAGGGAATTCGTGTTATTATTCGGTTCAAAATCTCTTGTCGTGAATTCTGTCGAGGAATTTTAAGATCAAAATACGAGGAGCACTACGAAAGTTTTGAGATATGAAATAACTTACATACTTAAAATCAATTTAACACTTACAGTTTCTCACAGTATTCACCATTACACTGTACACACTTTTGCATCCTCGAAAATCACTTTTGGAAGCGCTGTTGCCAGTCTTTTTCTTCAAGTGTTGAAAGTTCATTTTCGTATGCCACTACAGCTTCTTCAGGGCTGCAAAATCTCTTCCCACACATGCGATCTTTGATCCTGGGAAACAGAAAAAAACCACACGGGGCAAGGTCAGGGCTATACGGTGGATGAGTCATAAGTTTGACCTCTGTAGATTCTAAAAACTGAATTGTGATGTTGACCGTGTGTGCGGACGTGTTGTCATGATGAAGCAGGTTCCCACGCAATTCAGTTCTTTGACGCCGTTCCGAAGTTTCTGGAACACTTTTGTTAGGCAAGCAGTTTTGTACCACTGAGCAGTAACAGTCCTTTGTTCTTCAAGTGGAACAGTTGCAACATGACCAGATTTGGAGAAGAAAGTTGCGACCATCTTCTTCCTCACACTTCGCGGTCGCTTCGCTTTCGTGGGTGGATTTTCGTCTGGAAAGATTTCAACTGTAGACTGGCGTTTATTTTCAGGGTCAAATTGATAGATCCAAGTCTCATCACCAGTAACAATGTCAAAGACGCGTCGAGAATTGCCTCCATAAAGTTTTGCAAGCATTTCTTCACACCATTCCACACGCATGCGCTTCTGCTGTTCAGTCAAAGTGTGAGGCACCCAACGAGATAAAGCCTTCCTGAGCCGAAGATGACCATGAAGAATTTTTGTTGCTGCTGGCGATCCAATGTTCACTGTAGATTCAATGTCCTTGAAAGTTGTTCGAGGATTTTCTCGAATCATTTGTTCCACAGCGGCAATGTTTTCATCTGACACAGCTGTTACCGGAAGTCCAGCTCTCTCTTCATTTTTAAACGATGTCCGGCCTCTTCTGAATTCACCAAACCACCGAAAATTGTAGCACGGGAAGGAGCAAGGTCCGCAAATGCCCCCTGCAAAAGGTCAAAGCTTTGTGTCTCGTTCAAACCACTTTTGAAATCGTAAAAGATCATTGCCCGAAAATGTTCCGTTTCGAGCTCCATTCTAGACAGCCGAACAAACAAGTGAAGGCGATACGGCCAAGCCAATAAGCGAGGCGAGTTGAAACTTGCTTCGCTTTTTCGCTCTGGATACCACTACCGAACGCAATTGTTGGAATTCAAATACTGTGCCACAACAAAGCATATCTCAAAACTTTCGTAATGTTCCTTGTATATAAAACGATAATCATGCCTGTTGTTCTGTATGGTTGCGAAACATGGTCGCTTACTTTGAGGGAAGAACATAGACTGAAAATATTTGAAAACAAGATCCTCAGACGAATATTCGGACCCAAGAGGAACGGGAATTGGGAATGGCGGAAACTTAATAACGAGGAACTACATAATTTATACGGTTTAGCCAACATTTTTAGAGTCGTCAAGTCTAGGCGGCTTAGGTGGGCAGGTCATGTAGCTAGAATGGAAGAAAGTAGAAACGCTTTCAGTGTTGACTGGAAGACCAAACGGAAAACGATAATTAGGAAAACCTAGGCGCAGATGGGAGGACAATATTAAGATGGATCTCGCAGAGATAGGAATACAAATTAGAAACTGGATCCAATTGGCTAAGGATAAAAGTCAGTGGAGAGCTTTTGTGAACGCGGCATTGAACCTCCGGGTTCCATAGGCCATAGAGTTAGTTATTAGTTAGTTACAGCTTTGAGATTTGTCAATATTGTCCCCTTAATTTGTCATGTATGAAACAGACCCAGGGTCGTGCGGAGGGACCACAGGCTCGGGGAGCACACAAAGAGTAAGAGAAAAATGGAATAAAGAGGCCTATTTTTTAATTTTGCGGAGGGCCCAAAACAACTTTTTCTAGGGAGTCCAAAATATTAATGCTTGCACCCCATCCTCCCGGAAAAAGTCTATGGCGCTGATATACTGATATGCGATTCCGACAAGGAACGGACATGAACATGTCATACTGACATCCAAATCAAACCTAGTCCATTCGATAAACATAGCAAAGATATGTTCATGCACAAAAAAAATAAATAAAAAAAATAAGTGCCATGGACAAAGGAGTAAATCCCTGGGGCCCATTAACTCTGTTAGTATAAAGAAAATCTTAGATTCGGCGTGGAATAGCTATTGCATCAACACTGTTCATGGGAAAGTCATGATTTATACTTTATTCTCTTCAGCCTGAAACAAGTTTTACAGAAGTACTAAGTATTGGGACCCATAACATACCTCAACAGGGAAAATTGGGGAAATGTCTGGAGATCCTGCAAAAATCCCTCCCGTCAACTTTGGCCCCCTCTAGAGTGCCACTTGGTAAAAGCAGAAATTCCAAGCGTATCTCGAAGAATATTATAGGTAATAAGAAATGTGTGTACCAAGTTTTGTATTGATAAACGGAATAGATACGAGGGAAAAGCTTGTATGCCAATACACGAGTTCCCCTCATACTGTGTATTTACTTCAAATTTTAAGATGAAATTTATTATAACGTATGGTCATACAATAAATACCTACTTCCTTCGATTAACTTTCTCGAATAAAATCTGTGATTGCATTATTTTTTTATATGATTATTGTGTTAAGCCATCTTAATTTTTCTTTCGTGTGGTTCGGATTCCACGTTAATCAGTAGCTCCATGTCTCAAATAGCCTCACCACTGAAAGGAATGTTAAACTCAAAATAAACTCAATCAGTTTAATTTTTCTTTCGGTCCGCCAATTAGTATAAACAAATTGCTTATTTAGAGATTTGGTATACATAGACATTCTCTAGCATTTATCCCATCAATGATCCTCTTAAACGTCTTACACCTTTATAAGCATTCATCATGAAAGTTTCACAACGCGTCGCTTAAACGTGATTACGCTGTGACCATTTAAGTTTCTATTTTCAATCACTCATGTTCTAGAATACGACCCACTCGGGAGAGTAATACTCCCGGAAGTACGTTTTTCCGCGCGCTACTCTAGCCAGCTGTTTTACGCGCTATCCTAGCCAGTTGTTTTAAGTTGGTCACAAAATTTATATTATGGAGTACAAGGGGAACAAAAGGAACCCTGCGGGACTTCTAACCCGTTCCTACTACTACTACTACTACTACTTATCTGCACAAAAGTAAGTAAATCACTTTTTTGAGTATTATTTTCCTATTATTTTAATTTAATAAGTGTTATAAAAATGTAAAAAAAAATGTAAAAAAAACTTTCCTCGGGCCGGGTTTGAACTCACGCCAAAAGAGATTTGTGTTACTAGCATATAGCGCTAGCCCACTCTTTTTTTAACAGTCAGTTTTATTGCGAGAAATTACATTACATATATGTATATATAATAAGAATAAAAGAGTAATCACAAATTACAAAAAAGATACCACTGCAATACAATTGAAAATCAATCACATGAAGTATACACACAAACACACACACACAAAAAAAATAGTAAACAGCAGTCGGGTAGTGGTCAAAATGACGCAAGCGTAGATCTGAAGGCATTGTTTTTAAGGAGCACTGTAGTCTAAAAATGTACATGGCTTGTGTCACCAGCTCATTTTCGGTAAGTAGGATAGCCGCTGTGTGAATAATTAACCACACTATGATATTGTGTTTAGGACGTGGGAAGTATTTGAAATCAGGCAAAAGAAAAAACGGCTCACTATTAATAATCTGTTGATCAACACGAAGTATTCGTGCTATAATATGTGTGTAGCTACGCCACAAATGCTGGATGGATGGACATGTTTGCAAGCGATGGATGAGTGTGTCAGCTTGTCCACATCGGATACATTGAGCATCTGGTCGAAACCAAGTTCCCATGCTCGATGGTTAGTAAGAAATACATTATGCACTAACCTATACCATAACTCTCTCATTCCAGGGGGTAAAAAAGAGGAATTAATATTATGCCAAATTTGCGCCCAAGAACAACTGGGATGGTGAGTAACACATTTAGGGGGAGGGCATAGAGATAATTTGCATAATAAGTATACAATTTCTTCACAGTCATATCTTCAATAGCTGTGTGACTGATAAGAGCATACGAAATGTCTAGAATGACGGTGCGCAGGTAATAGTAAGGTTGGGACCAGTTCAGAATAGAAACAGGTGAACTGAGAGTCACGTGCCGAAGGCAACGCATGACATGGCACGCGGAGAAAGACTCAGAAAAGGAAGTTAACAGCTGACACGTGCGGTGCAGTAGTAGACAACGGCCTGGAAGAGCCACGTCTTTAATACCTAACCCTCCTACTTGCTTGGTCGTACACACAGTTCGACGATGTACTCGCAGTGTCGATTGATACCACAAAAAGGCAAACAGGTGTTTGCTAAGTGTGTTAGCGTCTGAGACAGAAAGCTGAAAAATCTGCATTATATAGTATAATAGACTGAAGGCAAAATATTTAAGAAGGTCGCTCGCTCATGTAATGTAAGATTGCGAGCTTTGTGTTTATAAAGCAAGTTAATGACCTTATGAACAGTCACTCCATATGTTGCCTGAATAGATGCTTTTATATTGGTATGCCAAGTAATGCCGAGAATTTTATGAGTGTTAACGACAGGGAAGGGGGAGGCAAAAGGGCAAGAAGATGTATCATTCAAAACAAGTAATTTGGTTTTCGTGGGATGTAATTCCGCACCAGACAGTTGACTAAATATCTGGAGATTAGTAAGAATAGTATCTAAATCGGGCTGGGAGTGAAAGAAAAAGCAAATATCATCTATGAAACTCTGAACTTTAATAGTAGCCGGAGGAACACACAATCCCGTCATTTCATTCCGGATCTTATGCAGAACCGGCATAACGGCAATGCTGTAAAGCATGGGGGACAAGGGATAGCCCTGAATAAGCCCCCGGTTAATTGGAAAGACCCGCGTTAAGGCTCCGTTCAGTTTAAGTTGGGCAGTACGCTGGGAGTATAACGTCTTAACCATATTTAAATATACTGGCCCGAAATGAAGTCTCTCAAGAACTGTGAATAAGTACTGATGGCTTAGTTTATCGAAGGCCTGAGAAAAATCAGTACTCAAAAGCGCTGCAGTTAATTTTGGACGACTTTCAAAATAAGCGATCGTGTCCCTAACATTCGATAAAGCCAGATATATATATATATATATATATATATATATATATATATATATATATATATATATATATATATATATATATATATATATATATATATATAGGATGCTGCTGATCGTGACCAAATTGTTCCGGTAACAGAATGGAACTTAAAGTATTACGTAACCGAGCTGCTAGAACTTTTGCGAGAAGTTTATAATCACAACATGCGAGACTGATAGGTCTAAATTGGTTGATGCGGGTGCTCCGCAGGAATGATCACTATAATACTGTGTGTAAATGTTTTGCCGACTTGTAAATTAGAACGAAAGGCATTAAAAAGTTCAGTAAAAAAAAGGAATGAAAAGATCTGGGAATGTCTGGTAAAATTCGTAAGGTAGGGAGTCAATGCCACTAGATTTATTCTTTTTTGCCTGGTGGAGGGCATGCTGAATTTCAGCTTCAGTAAATGGAGCATCAAGCTCTGCTTGGAGTTCAACTGGGAGAGGATACAAGGTATCGAAAACACCGCCATTACTAGCTGGAACATCATAGTTGCGATATAAATCAGCAAAATAGCGCACAAAGTATGGAATATTAGTTCCTTCATATAAAACAGCTTTATCATCCAGTATATTATGAATAATCTGTTGCTTGCCTCTGCGACGTTCAGCACTGATATGTACAAGACTCGGAGGCTCAGTGGGTGACATTAATGAGATTTTGCTGTGAACAGTAATACTGTGGAGTCTTTTGCGGTGTAATGTTAACAAGAAAGCCTTTACCTGTTTAATTTGTGGAAGTACAGGTTCACCGTTAAAAAATGCCGTATGATAGTAACGTAGAAGCTGAGAGTAGTAATTATATTGTTCATGGAATCGCTGTGACCGTTCTCTGCTGTATTATTTACAGATTTGTTTCAAAGCTGGTTTGCTCCGTTGTTCCCACCATTGGATAATATTGTTCCGTCGCAAAAGTTGCTGATTAATTTCTCTCCAGCGTTGGCGTAGCAACTGCTGGAATTCTGGCTCAGAAAGGATGCCGGTATTGATGTGCCATAAGCTATTATGGTACAGAAGCTTTTGAAGCGGTAGCTGGATAGTCAGAACTAATTAGCCCCATGTGATCCGAAAAACAAACAGGAATCCTTTCCACAGATTGCACATGTGAAAGTAATGACCGTGAGATATAAAAAGAATCGAGGCGTGAAGATCCAGTGGCGTAGAAAAAAGTGTGTCCAGGATTGTGGGGATGAAAATGACGCCAGACATCACATAAATTAAATTGGTTAATCACCTGTAATAAAGTAGGGCAGAAGTTCGAAGTAGAAGTGGAATCTTGAGCGGAAACTATACTGTTATGAACTCCACCCTATATAATCAAACTAGAACTGTCATGTAAGGCGGAGGCTACCTAGGAATTAAAGAAATTATGACGTTCACGCCGTCTGTGTGAACCTGCAGGGGCATACGAGTTACAAAACCGGATATTGGCCACATTTCCAGTAATAATCCGGCCGGTGGGATGTTTGTATAACTGTTCAAATTCTATATCATTACGAAATATAAGTGCAGTACCCGTGCCGTTAACAGTTTCGTTAGAAAAAAAGGTGTGCTGATAAAGGCCTTGAAGGTCGGTCAAGGTCACTTCCTGAGCAAACAGTATATCAAGAGAATAACATTTAATGAAATTTATGTATTAACATGTGGAGGCACACACAAAAAAAACCCGGCAGACCCAAGGAAAGCAGCATAAAGATGCAATATTAACAAAAACAAAAGTCACAAACAGACCACTAGCATATTCTCACTGCGTAGCGGATCTGTCCAAAGTCTCGGGGACAACCTCCCCATCATTACATGTAGTAGCCTCTAATTGAGACATCTGTCGTAATCTAGTACGAGTTGATCTACTGTTCGAATCATAGGTCTTCCCGGTCACTTTCAGAACTTTCCCAGTGTTCACCTCGTGACTGGAACGTTTCTTCTTTTTCAGTTGTTCACTAATAGGGGGTTCAAGAATGTCATCAACCCTGGATGTAGACGTAACTGGGGAACCACTACCAGTCGAGTCGAGCACATCGGAGAGAGGAGGCACCGTGTCAAGGAAATCACTAACAACAGGTTCAGGCCGAGCAGGTGCTGAAGTATCGAAAGTCATTTGCTGGGGTCCGGGACACTCAGTCTTATCAGATAAGTCACCTACCTTATTTGCGTCGGGGTTAACCTCAGGAAGAATTTGGCTGGCCATACCCTCGTCATGAAAAGGGTCCTGTGAGGATGTATCACTTGGTCGGGACACAGAAGCTGCCTCGCAGGGGACTGGCGAGGTAGAGTCATCCAGAGTTGTCGGCATGGTAGTAGTAGTGGGCCCGCTTTTTGTAGGCAAAACCGGAAAAACACTATAGTCGTGAATAGCAGGCGCATCCTTCAGTTGTAGGATAGGTCAAGCAATTCGGTTACCCAAAGTAGAAATTCCAGAAGGATCACTGGACCGATGATCTAAACGGGCGCTAAATGTTCGGCTATCACACTGGGACACCAAATGCGTTTCACTGTCACACCTCGCACAAGTATTTGTCTGTCCGGGATACGTCACCCAACAACGAAGAGAACTGAGAGTAATATAGGAAGGGATATTCTTTTTTAAAATCATTTTCACAACTTTGCGGCCGGTACGTACTTTATAATAATGACCATCAGTATAAAGTTCGTCACTAAGACTAAGAATTTCACCATAAACTTGAAGCGCTTGTTTCACTTGATCATCAGAAATTTCCATAGGTACCGCGTGGATACGTACCAATTTAATTGTATGAGAAGCCGAGTCAAGTGGAAGGTCGTAAGTACCTTCTGCATCTACATACGTTACTTTATTGTCAAAGTTAGTAATGATCTGTTCACAGAGCTGTTGAGTAATTAATTTGATATATAGAAGTTTACGTGGAAAGTCTAGTTCAATACTTAATACTGCATCTCGTGTAAGCTCAAAAGTGGTTCGTATCCACTCATGGAGCGAAATCGAATTGGGGACTTTGGAGACAGGTTGAAAACTAATACGAAGAGTGTTAAGCCTAATATTGTCCATCGTAATCAGTCGTAATCTTGCACTTCACTTAACAAAAACGGGGAGAAATCACCCAAATCAAGTGGTAAGCTCACTCTGCTGAAGTCCAAAAAGCACAGCAAAAACTCACAAAAAAAAGACTATCACCACTGGCAGAATCAGCACCAAGGCGCGAGCAACACAGGACGTATTGCCTTGACGAAAACTCAGGCGCAACTGCCCACTCGACCACGAAGACCGACAACAATTGTTTGATTTCTGCTATTTGAATGCAACGTGGCAAGAAGTGGATAACGCCAACCAATCAGAACTGTTTTTCGTTTCTACTTCCGGGAGCATTACTCTCCTGAGCTAGTCCTTCTAGAATTGCTTTTCGGTTCACACAAGAATACCATTTTCCTTTTGATATCCTGTATGTGTTCATTTTCTGAAGCACTTTTACCTCAATAGATCCAACGTACTTTCTCATCTACAAATGTAATACAAATTTGTGCATATTTCATAACTCCCAGATGGTTTGAAAGATGCAGAGACCTAAAGAAAATGTCTGTAATACACTCTGGCATGTTCTAATGTTACTATGCTCTGATTTATGATCAGATAATATGGGACTGAAACAATTATATTTTATTTTTGTCCTACAATTATGCTGTATAGGCTATCGGGAACCAATGATGAGATACGAGGGAATAGTAATGAGAAAATTCCTAGAATGGAAAACTGCAAGGGAATTGGATAACTCCGAGAAAACACACCGACAGAGAATCATGGTGGAAAGACTACAAGGTGGATGCAATGCTGTGCTACATTCTTGGCGCATGACGTCATTTTGGTCGCAGACGTGGCCAGCGAGAGTCAGATGAACTTTTAACAAGCGCTTGCTCGCTGGTATCTTACACTCAAACTTCTCTTCTATTTATAGTGATCTTCAACGAAGTAAAAATTTTAGTACAAACAATAATTATATAAACGTAATGTAATCAATGCATGCTTAAGCTAAGTGAATTCAAAGGAAGATATTTACAATAGCAAAAGAAACAGTAATATCAGATCACATCGGATCACAACTTTGAAGCTTGAACAAGTCAATACTACTCACTACATTTTCTGCTTTTTTTTTCTTTCTTTTCTTTTTTAAACATCTGAAGTAATACATTCGAGTATGTTTAGGCCTGAATAATCTATAACACTGTGTGTCGTTAATGCATTTCATTATTATATATTTATGTATGCTCAAGTATATTTTCGTAACACATTGATCGGTTTTGATTTACTATTATTATTATTTTGCTTGAAAGAGAATTCTTTACTGATGACCCCATATAAATTTTGAGAATATCTCAAGGGAGAATTCATGGTTTTCGTAAACATAAATGCACGTAAGTACCGTATATTTTCGTTATGCTTGGACAGTTTTTTAAGAGGTTGCTCCCACTTAAGTTTCGTCAGAATCTCAGGGGAGGTTAAAAACTTTATTGAGTAGGACGCAGGTATTTAATATTTAAAACACCATTTTTATTTTTGATTTATAAAAAAATCATCTTATTTGAAATCGTTGATCGCTTATTTATAGAATTTGTATTTAAACAAAAGATTTGTTGAAATTGACAGTTCTCTGAATATTAGAAACCGTAACAAACTGTATTATTAAACATTTGTACGAAATAAAACGTTACATATACTATTGTGTTCTAAAAATATATAGAAATAAATATGTATAGCTATACAACGCACCTCAATGAAAGAAATTGCAACTTGACTATTTCAAGCAAGAAACAAAGTACTAGGCGATGTAGGGGTGTTACAGCCAGACTAGAAAACATATAAACCATAAAATTACATAATTTTCTTAATTTTCTTGATAAGTTTTCTGTTTTCTGTCCCGTGGACTAAAGAAGACAAAAGATAAATTCAAGTGAATGATCATGTGGAATTTGGTGGAATGAGAATGCGGGAGTACCCCCAGAAACTCACGGACACGATGTTGTCTACCACAAACTCACTTGACCGAGAAGCGGACCAGTATCCCTTGCATCAGAGGTGAGCCTTCTGCCACTGAGCCACCGTGCTTCCTTGATTGGTTGAGATTCTACCATATTTTTAAATTTACTGCAGTCATTCTTAATTTTGTAATTCTGTAATTTTGTAATTGGCCTTAAATATTATATGTAATTATCCAAAGTTATGATTAAAATGAACAAAAATTTCAAAATCTGAGTGTAAAAATGTCCTGACAATGTCGCCCTGACATGGTAGGTGGATACTTTATTCTCTTGATCTAATGCATTGTTATATATCTTTGTAACCTTTAATCGTTATTACGAACCTTCCATTCGTTAGTTAATTTGAAGTGCAACCGTTTTAGCACCGAGGCTACAGGGAATGCAGACCTCCAGAATGAAATGGGACCTGAACTACTTTAACACGTTCAATGGTCTCCATTTGCGTAACTCGAGGGATGTAAGCCTCCTAGATCATGCCTCCCTTCTCGAGTTATATGCCTGCCTCTGTGGGGAAAATTGTGTCTCAATATCTTATGTAGAAGGAAATGATGACAGAAATTATAACCTCTGTTGGTTCCCCTCCCTCATGATTTCGAATCCGGGTCTTGCTTCAAAGTTCGTCTTTTTAAATCGTACTATTGGATCTTTGTGCAGCATCAACACAAGCTACTGTAGCCCTATATATTATTATTACATACTATTAATATTAAAAAGAAACTACATAATGAAATCGCTTTTTTATAATTTCATTTAACATTGCATTTATTTATTACTTTTATGTAAAATTTACCGAATTTTAGGTTTATTTTGTTCTGTCGCCTGCAAGCTAAAATCCATTTCTGGAGACTTTCCCTCTCTTTTTGAGGAAATCTAAAGTATTTTATATTAGTTCCCTTAGTTTTTCTGTAATAATTACTACAGCCGTACACTGCACAGTTAGGCATTTTCGATATTATTTAAAAGAACAAAGTAACAAAGAATTTCCAATTGTCACTTAAAGCCGCGCCTTTTCCCGTTGTCTCTTGCAAACCAGATGACGTCACAGCCACGACAGCGCTCCAGGCGACATGCGCATGCAACCACCTTGTAGTCTTTCCACCATGACAGGGAATATGTCAACTACCAATTCAATAAAACCCACCGTGAAGAACCTGTTCTCTTGAGATTATACAAATAGGAAGTTAAAAAGCCTTCTATTGCAGGAATAATGGTAATTTACATAAGCCCATAATTGACTCAGTTCTTGTACACGTAGTACCCCTAATTATAATACTTGCCCAGGTTTCTACGTATAGGGTCTATTTTTCAAAAATATCTAGGAACTCTACTTCTATTCTTCTAGCTTAGTAAACCCACCCGACTCAACTAATTTAACGGAAAGTGGGTACAATCGGGAAGAACGCGGACAAAACAACCTATTGTATGGCTTGGTGTTAGGTATATAATCTACCGGATCGGAAATAATCCGGTTTTACACTGAATCATTGTTTCGTAGCTCCCAAAATAAATACTTTGATTTTTTAACACACGAGAATTATGTACTGAAAATAGAGGAGACGGTGATGATAAGATTGATGACAATAGTTATATGACCAGTGGGAGGAAACATGAGAAACCATGCACACGGCATTTGCAAATCACAGAACTCTCATTTCGGCAGGTGCTATGAAACCCCACGCACTACATGTGAGTACAACCACTGAGCCACGGCTCCCTCATTTTACGAGTACTACACTTTGATTTACTACGAAATCCTGAAATTAGTGCTCTCAACGGGTCGGGTCGGGTCGGGTTGAAGACCGACCCGACCCGACCCGTGACCCGAATTGACTGACCCGACCCGATGACCCGACCCGACCCGACTGACCCGAACCGTGATTCGATCTGATTGACCTGACCCGATAACCCGACCCGAGCTGACCCGGTTGACCCGACCCGACAACCCGACCCGAATAACCCGACCCGACAACCCGACCCGAGCTGACCCGATTGACCCGACCCGACAACCCGACCCGAATAACCCGACCCGACAACCCGACCCGAGCTGACCCGATTGACCCGACCCGACAACCCGACCCGAATAACCCGACTCGACAACCCGACCCGAGCTGACCCGACTGACCCGACCCGACAACCCGACCCGAGTAGCCTGACCCGACAACCCGACCCGAACTGATCCGACTGACCCGACCCGATAACCCGACCCGAATTGACCCGACTGACCCGACCCGATAACCCGACCCGAATTGACCCGACCCGTAACCCGATCCGAACTGACCCGATCCGAGTCGGGTCGGGTCGGGTCAACCCGACCCGTTTGAGAGCACTATGGTCACGACACTGAGTGAACGCCAAAATGCACTCACATTGGGAAACTAGTTTTAAAAGCATAATTTTATAAAATAAAGCATAAAGCATAATTTAAAATATATAGCACAATTCTTGGAAAATTCTCTTTAACTGAAATTTAACATACTGTGTTAATATTTTTAAAGCCAATATTTACAATGCAAAATCATTGAGAACAACAATGCAACAATGAAAAGCTTATTTTCATTTCTGTAAACTTTTCGGTGTAATCCTTTGATGTGGAGAAAAGAAAGTAAAAGAAGAAATTTTTCCGCCAACAATGAATAGTATGCAAGAACTCCATACTATATTGTTACAGTGACGACGCCAGCTTTAAGTTCTTAGGGGGGCAAAGGAGTGGCAGATACATTTTCGGGGGGCGGCTATTTGCCAAAAATGACATATTTATTACGTTTGACTTATTTTACATTACATTGTGTATTCCGTTGCTTTTTTTATGTTAGATCTATATGATTATAAATTAAACTTATTTCAAATAAAATTTGTAACTAACAAATAAGTAACGTCTGCACATGAAATATTTTTCAATGAAACTTTTGAAGCCTAAACATAAATTGAATTACTTTCGCGTATGCTACAAGGAACACATTCGTCTATATGCTACGTATCTCTCTCTCTCTCTCTCTCTCTCTCTCTCTCTCTCTCTCTCAGAGAGAGAGAGACAGAGAGAGAATTTACGAGGAGCTGCTGAAAATGTCGTAGTCCAATCCAGAAGGAGTGTAGGTACTAGGTAGAAAAATGAAACCGTAGTTTAGAAAAACATATCTCTGTATGTACAAATATAAATTTTCATATTAATAATGAAATTCTTATTGTTTCTCAGGCCTCTGAAGTGATTATGTGTGCCAAAACAGATAATTTCACGAACATCCAGATCCTTACTGTTATAATATTTTTGTTCCACCAAGGAAAGTCACCGAAGTAAATTAATTAGGAAATCAGTGAAACACCACGGGACTCCTCCGTTATATATAGTGGTGAAGAAGTAAGTGGCTTAGTATAAACGTAACAATTTCTCAACAAATTATGCTTTACATCCAGGATGATTAAAAGCAATGACTCTTCCTGGAATCATGGATGCAATTTGTGACATTATTCTTGAAAATTGCAGCATTTCAGCCAGTGGTGGATATAGCCCGGGGCCGGAGGGCCTAGGCCACGCCAGTTTTTGTGTGACAAAAATAATTTAAGCTATTTATATTTATTATAGTCTGAGGTCTGCACCCCGCTTTCTCAGTTTTTACCTTCTCAGCAAAACTTGTGTCAGGGATTCTGGGCTTTTTTTTTTTTTTTTTTTTTGGAACTCGTCGGTAGCATAATTCAGAATGGCTTGGGTATGCGCAAGTTCTCGGCATAATGGGTTCCCAAAATATATGTCAGGAGAATAAAAGGGTAACGGTATTAAGAGAAGTATTCTTCCAATTTGACCGTAATGCTGATCAATTTCGCTGACGAATAGTAACCATAGATGAAATATGGTTGTACCTCTATGATCCTGAATCGGAACAACAGTCAATGGAGTAGTAGCACTCATTTCTCCATCGCCCCAAGAAGTTCAAGACACAGAAGTAGGTTGAGAAACTGTTTGGAACATTCTTGTGGTATAACTATGGAGTGGTAGACTACCTCCTCAATGGTCAGATATTTAATCCAGAATCTCTACATTACTTACAAAACTGAAAGAAAAATTCAAAGTTCAACGCTGCGGAAAATGAAAAGAAAGGAATTCTGTTCCTTCAGAAGAATACACCTGTCCATCAAGCCCCTACGAACATAACTGACATTGCATAATCTAGGATTTCAATGTCTAGATCATCATTCTTATTCCGCAGATTTAGCTCCGTCTAACTATTACGTTTTACTTATTTCCCAAACGTAAATAACACTTGAAACACGCCATTTTAGATCTGATAGGGGTTGTGCTACGAACAGTCGTGCGAGGAAATCTAGATTTTTTTTAACTTTTCTGCAAAAGCTGGAGCACTGTACAAGGTAGTATAATGACTCTCGGGGGAAGAGAAGAAGAAGTAAAACTTCACCAATCCATGTGCACTCCTCCTTCTGCTACGAATTTTTCAGCAGTTCCTAGTCAATATGGTAGACGTCACGTCAGTACTTTGAAACAAAATAAGTAAAGGAGCACTAGTATAAACCAATTACTAACTAAAGATCAGCACTCTGACAATACATTTTATTGGGAATCAATTTGATTACATAATTTTATTATTATCATTTGCAGGAAGGGAAAACACAACTCTTTTTATCTCCTTCAAAAAATTAAGCCCTGGTAGTTGCAAACTAAGCTGTTATAAACACATCCTCTGAATATTGGAAGCAGAGAATAATGTTTCAGAAAAAAGAAGTTTTAAATAAAACAAAATATGAAACTGAAAACTTCAAACCTGGACAAATACAAACAAGTTTCGTAACTGGTTTTACCTTTATTTTGTTTCCAATCGAAGTTGATCCAATGAGAAGAAAACAAGTTGACCAAATCTACTATTGTTCGCTAGGCACAATTATTAAAAATCATAAGAAAGAAGTATAACTAAAATTTACCTCAAAAGGGGCTAAATTAAAAAACAGAAATATGCGTGCATACCCAGACGCTCAAAGAAGAAAGCTTGAGGATTAATCTGCCACATAGTAAATTCATGGAAAGTAGACAACACTTTGTCAATGAGATTGGTTATGATACTGATATATAATACTACATGAAGAATGTTTAAAGATTGTACGAGTCTTGGGGGGCTGTCTAGGTGGCAGTCAGGGGGGCAGAAGTAGCTACTAGGGGGGCGATCGCCCCCTTGCCCCTCTCTGGCGTCATCACTGTATTGTTATGTTTACTTTTTGAACTTAAGCACTTTCTGTACTTTTTGGTGGCATCTTTTACTTTCCCTTTCTGTATTTATGTACCTGTAAGGCGCACACAAATGATAGAAAAAATTTATTCGAGCAAAGCACCTCTTTACAATGAATTAAGTAGAAAGTTCATTAAATATGAGAGAAACTAGTTGCAAAAAAATATCAATAAATAGATCAAGATATTTAGAATATTTGATGTATAATAATTATACATTATACACGATTAATGTAAAATAATCGTTGAAATTAACAATAAAGCATAATTTTAAAAAAAAGCATAATTAAACAAGAAATAAAGCATAATGTGGGTTGCTCTAACAATTAAGTTGTATGAAGACGAGAAGAAAACGAAAGCTGATTCCTTAACAAATTTCGTTGATCTTCTTTGTGTCTACAAAAACGCATTCCTAGAAACCTACAAGCTAGGTATCATCTCTGTGATTATATCAGTTTCTAGTGCTACATGTGAAAGGTCATTCTCTTCTTTGAAAAGATTAAAGACTTGTATACGCAAGTCAATGACTCATGATAGGTTGAAAAACTTAGTGTTACTTTATATTGAGAAGAAAATTGCTAAATCGTTAGATCTTTAACAAGTTGTGGATATGTTTGCTGCTGCCCACACGAATAGAAAAATCCTCTTCAAGTAGAGGCATGAACCTATAAGTTATTTTCTTTACCTGTAAAATTGTGTTTGCTTCCACTTAAGTCAACCAGCTACACATATTTTAAACGCCATGATTAAATAACTATTTACTTATATTAGAAATCAATTGCATTAATGAATCCTAGTTGTTTGAGGTACTAAATTCTTATATTTTCACTGTTTTCCAAAGAGTAAAATCATGAACAATAAAGATGGAAACATTCACCTTGAATACACACACACACACACATATATATATATATATATATATATATATATATATATATATATATATATATATATATATATATATATATATATATATTTGAGATGTCCCCCTCAAAATCCTCTTGGGCCCTTCATTGCCCCCCCCTGAAAAAAACTAGCTACGCTACTGGACACCATGCACCAGAGATGAATTCTCTACCACTGAGCCACCGCGGCCCTGCTTGGGCTTGGTCGTCCATATCCAATCTCTCTTTTGGCGTTGCTTAAACAACTTCTAGTTTTGTTCTAAATCCAGACTCCATATTGGCGTAAATATTAATATTACAGTCGATTGGTAAAATCAATCTTCCACATTTGAAAATTAAAGTACACACAAGTAGAAAAATAAGCATTTATCATAAAAACACTAGCTGCAAGTGTTCAAAATAGATTTATGATTTCTATAAAATCAATTGAAAATTGCTATTTTTAATTAGGCAGCTAGTGAAAAAGAGCAGCTTTCGACTCCAGCCGAGTTTAAACTCAACCTAAACTCAGTTGACCAAAGTGAACTGACCCGACTGACCCGACCCGATAACCCGACTGACCCGACCCGACAACCCGACCCGATAACCCGACCGATAACCCGACTGACCCGACCCGACAACCCGACCCGAGTGACCCGACCCGATAACCCGACCCGAGCTGACCCGATTGACCCGACCCGACAACCCGATCCGAGTTGACCCGATTGACCCGACCCGACAACCCGACCCGAATAACCCGACCCGACAACCCGACTGACCCGACCCGACAACCCGATCCGATTAGCCTGACCCGATAACCCGACCCGAGCTGACCCGACTGACCCGACCCGAGTTGACCTGACCCGACCCGTTTGAGAGCACTACCTGAAATCAAATACGTACCCACACACAACTTGTCTAATTGAAACCTACAAAGTAAATTAAATTATTGAGTGACAGGAAAACAATGGATCGAAAGTTATGTATTAAAAAGGTAAAGATTCAACCATTCCACATATCATGTATGTGACGATGTGCAGATCTCTTTCTGTTTACTTAGCTCATTAATTTCCACATTTTATTGAGAACTGCTCACGCTATATCTTAGCGGGTGTCACGAAAGAAGTGCACTTAAATTACACCATGATTTTCATGGGAAAAAGTGGTTTAATCTAGGGGAATGACAACATAATTTCTAAAAGGTAAGTTTATTACATAACTAAAATTGTAATATGCAACAACATTTAAATGAGTGATTCAACAAGAGTTATTTGATATCTGATAGTTCATTTTATAGTTTGATATCTTAATACAGATCGATTAATAGGCAAGATATTCAGATATTTAAGTTATTAGAGATGGAAGATGAAATACAAGTATGCGACAACAGTTCTTAATTTTGAAAGTTTTACGGTGGGTAAACAAAACATTTTGACGTACTGCATGACATCTCTAAACTTAAAATTTATGATGCAACAAGTGCTTATAAATATCTTATGGTAGTATTCTTGTAACTCTTAGAAGTTGTGACGATGATTCTGTCAGCTTACGACCGACGTCTCGAATTTCTTGAACCTCTGCACCTCTGACTTCTGAACTTCTGAACAACCGTTTGAGACCTTGAGGTCCTTTTATATTATTCTCGAGGGACACACCCAAACCTCGTATCAGTCAGTTCATCCGTTTTATCATCTCCACAAATATGGAAACTTATTGCTCTTTTGCATTCTGATTGGCTCTTAGAGACTGCCGCACCTAAGATACGTGGCGTGGCACACATGTACACACGTGTACTGTCACAGCCGGAAGAATTCAATAGCATGATTTCTAGACTTATCTATAGATTCCTAACTATTTAACCAATTTCCGCACATTAATGCGGCGTCACGTTGTCAAAATCATAATTATGTATCCTGTAGGATGACTCATAGTATACTCATAGTATAGTTACTCATAGTATAGTTACTCATAGTATATGATAGATGACTATGAGTTACCTTCGACAAGTAAACTTCCTACAAATTTGCGCAGCAAAAGCAACATCAGTCACCTTCAGAAAGTTTTACATATTTCCTTTCTCTGTGGCTAGCTTGTGGCAAGTCAAGAGAGAAAAATGTCTTTTAAAATGCATATTAATCAAAATCATCTTTTTCAATTCCTTCAATAAAGAGCAATGTAACCATATTTTTGGATTCAGCGTCACACGTATGTATTTGAGTTTTTTAATTATATTATGTATTTGATGGATGGATGGATTTCGTTGAGCATCCTTTTCAGCAGCGAGACTATGGACCTACAACTATGGACCCCGGGAGCAGCGAGTTATGAACCTGTAGAATCTGAACCACATTAGGTCCCAAAACTCTCTCGTGGCTATTTCGATAGTGTACGCACCTAATGTGCGACAAACTCCTCTTCGATTCCGGGCGAAATTTCATATAGTTTGGATCCCATGTTAAATTGTCCCCTCTCTCATATAACATCGTTGCTGAACATGATACTATATTCAAATCAACTCAACTCGACATGAGCTCTCGCCAGGAATCTAACCCGGGTTTTCCGGGTCTAAGACGCATATGTATACTAGCGTCTCACCTGATTTTCTCTTGTTTTAAGTTCGAGAGAATATTATTCCATCTTTAAATTGTTGATTAGCACTGGTATCAAGAAATACC
The DNA here is from genome assembly GCF_964235325.1 of Thermobia domestica. NCBI lineage: Eukaryota > Metazoa > Arthropoda > Insecta > Zygentoma > Lepismatidae > Thermobia > Thermobia domestica. The sequence goes on along the minus strand of NC_137462.1, from coordinate 200,348,356 downwards.
AGTTCTTGCCTTCAGAAATTTGTTTCTTACTGAGATCTATTGTATTCGCCTGTACTAATGACAGACTATTTCTTTTTAAATAACGATAATAAAATATATTCCTGTGGAAACGTTTTCTTATGACCATATATCTAACAATCAGAAACTATTACTTCCAGATTTTTAAAAGTACTCTTTAATTACTCCAGTTTGAATCTATGGGGGTACTTGTTTGGAAGCAAAGTTAGTAAACTTGAAAATAATGTTAGGAACTATATAAATGAATATTATTGGCACCTATCCTGAAACAAGGTAACTACCGTAACATTTATAATTTTTATTACACAACTATCAATTTTCATGGATTTTGTTTATTTGCTATATGTTTAACGTCCCGCTTCAGAGGACATTGAGTATGAATGTGAACTTTAAAATACCATGAGGAAATAACATGTGGTATCAATATATACAGAAGATTGGTCGGTTTATATCCGACCAATTTAACAACGCAGCTATCACTTATGTAGCTACGCCAGAATAATGAAACAGGCACGTTCAGTCTGGTGTCAGCTTTCAGAATATGGAATATTCAGTTATTAATAGTAAAATTTATTATTTCGCCACTGTCTACGATTGTTTTCAGATAATTTTTTTCTAAAATTTTTAACGGTCCACTCGCTATTCAGCTGAGGGTTGTTAATTCTGCTTTGACATATATCACCCTGCTTTATCATGATATAAGACAGGAAATAAGAATTCGTCTTATTCTCTTCTTTGGCATTTCTGTTAAAATCCTTAAAGCCAGCTCCAGGGGTTCCTGCACTTTAGTGGTCTTTAAACGTCTACAACATCACAACTCAGGTGGCTCAGTGGTAGAGCGTTCACCTCCGGTACTTGGGGTCCCTCGAACGATCCCAGCTCGCGCCGTGTGGACTTTGTGATGGACAAACACCGTGCTCGTTGGTTTTCTCGGGATTCTCCCGTTCCTTCCACTTTCTTCATTCCACCATTTCATTCATTTCTCATAATCACCGTCTCCTTTAGCCTAACCGGCATAAAACTGATATATTTCATTTCATTTCAACATCACGACTCATGTACTTTCACTAGTGTATGAAAACCTACAGCTAGGAGTGGGATGGAATTTATATGCCTGTGATTCAGTGTACTTTGTTGTATTAGAAATTGCGATGTTTGCCAATCAACTTCTTGTTCACCTCAACCATAGACTGGTGGATAGCATGGAAATTTTAAATCTTTTCTTTCCCTTCGGAGAGCTGTTTTATGCTTTAACAAGGCTCTTGTTCGTAACTGCATCTAGATATTCTATCCTTGGTCTTCCTCTTCCTGATGTTCCTTCTGCCTTTCCCTCTATCAACACGGTGATCCAATCGGAGTGCCGAATAAAATGGACAAGCATGCTGTTTCTTCTTTTTCCTATTATCTTCAGGAGCTGTCGCCCTTCATTAGCTTCCCTTAGTACGTTTTCATTCCTTTCCCTTTCGGTCCATGCTATGCGCAACATCCTGCGCCAACATCACATTTCAAATACTTCCAGTTTGGATATTTCAGCTTGTATCAATATCCATGTCTCTGATCCGTAAAGCATAACGCTCCATACCAGGGTCTTAATAAATCGTTTACGAGTGTCCAACTGCACATATCTTGATGTTAGTAGTCTTCTTTTCCTATTGAATGCTTGTTTAGCCTGCGCTATTGTGGAACTTACGTGTTTTCACTTCCTCCTTGCGAGAATATTAAACTTCCTAAATGGGGAAACACACATGTTTGGCGATAGTTCATAGTATTGGTAATCTGATATAATACAAACAGTAGTGGTAGCTCGACGTCTCATATAAAGGATATTTTGAAAGTTGGTCGATATATCCTGATAATACTTCTGTATTAATTATGAGTAACGCTGTACTGTACTAGTTTTTGGTGTAAGAAATTCTGCCCCATTAACTTGATTCAGATGTGAATGTCTATTGTAAAATACATTCTGATGGTAGAAAAAGGTAGTCGTATTTATGTGTTTGTCACTACTATTTTGAAAGATTTCTGTAATACCAATGGGTTAAATGTTAATTGGTTAGCTTAAATATTTTAATATGTTCATGATGTTGGTTTTGTACCCGATATGACGCATTACTGATACATCAACTTACGTAATAGCTTATCGTTAGGGAATCCTGGGTTCTGCCCTATGTTGTTCGGCTTTCAACTGGGCTCCGCAATTTTACCAGATGTTAGACATGAGATAGTTTTCTCAGCTGTATGAGTTTTACGCATATTATAATCTCTAATGCAGAAACGCCCATATGGGGAATGTCTAGCACAATAAATTACAAATAGTAAGTGCTTAAGAGTTAGAAGTTTTTTCGCGACTATTAAGAGTATGTGTGTTACCATCCGGAAAAAGACAAACAATAATCCTGTCGATAAAATTTCCTTTAGCAGGATAAAAGTTATTTATTATTATTATTGGCAACGGACTACATAATATTTAGTGAAGTAGAATTTCTTTTTGATCGACTTTTTCGAAAACTACGCATACGAATTTATCCTCAAGCATATCATTTTCTTCAGCTTGATATGGTCTATTATTTGACACATGTTTTACCCAAAGTTAAAGTAAATTTGGGCTATATATCATTAACCATACCGTATACTGGGTATATCTCATAATCATATTTTATACTTGGCTATATCTCATTAACCATACCCAATACTGGGCTATCTCGCATTAACCATACCGTATACTGGGCTTTATCTCATTAACCATACTTTATACTGGGCTATACCTCATTAACCATACTTTATACTGGGCTATATCTCATCAACCATACCGTATAGTGGGCTATATCTCATTAACCATACTTTATACTGGGCTATATCTCATTAACCATACCATATACTGGGCTATATCTCATTAACCATACCATATACTGGGCTATATCTCATTAACCATACCGTCCTGGGCTATATCTCATTATTCATATCATATTCTGGGCTATATCTCATTATTCATATCATATTCTGGGCTATATCTCATTAATCGTATTTTATACTGGGTTATATCTCATTAACCATACCGTATAGTGGGCTATATCTCATTAACCATACTTTATACTGGGCTATATCTCATTAACCATACCATATACTGGGCTATATCTCATTACCATACCATATACTGGGCTATATCTCATTAACCATACCATATACTGGGCTATATCTCATTAACCATACCGTCCTGGGCTATATCTCATTATTCATATCATATTCTGGGCTATATCTCATTAATCGTATTTTATACTGGGTTATATCTCATTAACCATACCGTATACTGGGCTATACTCATTAACCATACTGAATAATATCATGATCCTGGTGCCATTCAGTTTTTCACGGTTATGCCGGCTAAGCTAAAGGAGACGGTGATGAGGAATGAAAGAAATGGTGTAATGAAGAAAGTGGGAGAAAACGGGAGAACCCCGAGGAAACCTACGCACACGATGTTTGTCCATCACAAAGATCACTTGGCCCGGGTTGGACTCGAACCAAGAACCCAATGCGCTCTACCACTGAGTCACCGCGGCCCCGTTGTTGCCTTATTGATGAACCTGATGATAATATATTTAAGTATCAATTTCACCTTAATTGATGGCGTAGTTGTCGTACAGCGTGAACTTCTAGGATTACAAAGAAATTCGCTTTTCCAAATTTTCTCAAAAGCTACGCATGAGGTTTTAGGCTAATGCATATCATTTTCTTTAACTTGATTAGAGCTGTCAATTGGTATAAGTCTCATCTTTAAGCAACTGTTCCTAATAAAATAAAAGTTAATAATTTTGTAGAAAATTTGAGGTTTCTAGTTTAACATCCCATTTTTACGCACGGCTATACAAGGCTAAGAAGGACCATGGTGATGAGAATGAGTGAAATGGTGAAAAGAATAAATGGGAGGAAAGAGGGAAACCATGACAAAACCCAGTGTGTTTAGCCATCACAAATCCCCATAGTACGACCTGGGATTGAACCTAAGTAAGTAAGTGTTAGGCAAATATGTCGCTCCTAGGAAACCTATCACCCTAGTCTCCATATTACTTAGCCTAGGCAATAATCCGAACCGAAGTACTGGCATCGGAAATACATCATGCTTCGCCTATTTACTGCAATGACCTAGAATGAAATCTGTACACTGGATTGGTACTACGAGATTTGTGAAGAAGTGATCACAAAGACCGTTCATTTTCATTGTGTACATTAATACCTAGGTAATTGTTACATTTATACTTAAAACAATACTTGTAGGTTACTATTGTGTAAAGGTTGCCTGTTGATGTGTATAAATGGGTATACCATGAATGTTATTTTTGTCAGCAGATTTGTTAACAGATAGATTTAATAAATCTCCAGAGAAATAAAGTAAATCCATTGTTGAGGTTATATCGGAATTTCAGATGTCTTTGCTTGTATTTTTGTATTGGAAAGGAATCATTGAAAATATGAAAAAGAGTTTACGCTCTTTGAGCAGTGTTCGTAGTTTGAGGGAAATATACCTAATCTAGGGATTTTTCGTAGGTACATTTAGAAAAAAGGTGAAAAGGGATTTTTTCAATAAAACGTGAAAATCTAGGAAAATTCTTGCATTGACTGATTGACCAATATAAAAACTTAAACTTTTCTTTCATCTTCAAAAATAAAGAAATATAATAGCAATAGTGAATGTGTTTTTAAAGTAGCATAATTTGCAGTCGTCGTTGGCTGGGTACCGTATGTTTCTGTGTATTTTTTTTGTAAAACAAATGAAGAAAAGAATAAAAAATAGAAGCAAAAACAATTGTGATTGGCATTTCCTTTAATATTGCTAAATTAATCTTACTCGTATCCCATAACATCTGTCTTAGGAATTGGACACTCAACAAACTAGGGAAAATTTGATAAGAAAAGGGAAATGTTTTTCAGTCTAGGGAAATTTCCTTAAGGAAACCTACGAACACTATATTTGACTGCATTAAACTTTATTCTAACAACAATTGCTTGATAACTACTCTGATATACTAATCTTATTTATACATATAACTCAAATTTAACAAATTGCTGGGAGATTTTGTTAACTTGAAATCAGGGATGCAAATAAGCAACAAAATTTTCCTCGCCCAAGAAGAAAGATTACTAGCCCACATCCCACAATAGAAATTATTTACTTACCATCGGTATGACATTAAGTACTCGCCCGCATGGATGAACCACTCTCCCTGGCCGAGTGGTTATTTGCATCCCTGCTTTAAATGGAGATTTTTTCCATTAGAGTTTTGGTATGAAACAAGAGTGCATGAAAAAGAAGAGTTTAATTGAAATAAATACTATGAATTTTTTATTGAAGCCGAGCTCCTGTTTACTTCGCTAAGGCGTTCGTTTGTCCGGATACTCTTGCGAGATACCTGAACCAAATTTGGCATGGTGATTCCAGAGCGCGCGCTGAGTGTTTTAAAGGGTTGCGCGTTTCGATTGGATATACCATTGAGCAATAATCACCGAAGAAACGGAATGCCCATAGATTTAACTTTGGAAAAGGATATGGTACTTGAATTCTCATTGCAAACAATGAACAATATAATTTTCAGCATTAGAAATAGGGCGAAGCCCATTTCGTTTTGTTCCGTGAACACAATTTTCCAAGTCATTATGCTTGTCGTTGATATGGCAAATTCAACTATTTGCATGAACAATTGATCCACTAAAAAGATATGAATAATCAATAAAGCTAGATTGCTTCGTTCCAAATTTGCAATTATTGCGTATTTAGTACATTTTATACATTATTACTTTTTAAAATACATATTACTGAATATTTGGTAAACAGTAGGTTCGAATGATTTCGATTTGGTCTTTTAAGGATTATCCAATTATTAACATTAACAAATTTACATATTTAAACACACATAGAAACCATCTGGCTTTAAACAAGTCGGTAAATGATAATCCACTGAATCTAATGTATTTTTTTAATATGTACAAATTCAGTACTTTTACCTTCTTAACATTGGAGAAAAATAATGTACAGAACTCCACAGGAAAAAAACATCAAACATATCAAAGTAGAAACTATCAGAAACCTTAAGAAAAAATTCTAATTTAGGCTCAGAATAATAATATTGATCTAATTGGGTGCGAAATACCCTTATGCAAGTAAATATGGCGTCTTATGAACGATGTATTTGAATATTTTCTATTTAGTAACGACGTTACGTCAACTTTTTTTTTTTTTTTTTTTTTTTTTTTTTTTGACCAAGTATGGGAAATTTGCTAAGAAGATTTTTTAAACGGAGGTTTAATGCATTTTTATATAGCGTTACTTCTCGAGACTAAACTAATCATTAGTGCAGAATTCCATGCAAAATCCGGAAACGTAAAATCAGGGTTAGCATGGATTGTGTCCTGGACTAGATCAATAGAATAGAGTACAATTAGCTACGACGCCAAAAGAAACAACTTCCATCCACGCGTATATGACAACAATGAACGGTAAGTATTAAGTAGAAAATTAGTATGATAAAATTGCTAACGTCGTGAAAGATTAAATGGAGAAGAAAATTTTATTATATTAGGAGTTTGAAATAAAATCGAAGAAAGGTCAGAAGGAAGAACAGTGGGAAAGTACGCACTAAAAAAGCAGGGCGAAAGATTAAGACTGATCAAGTTTTGCACAAAGAATAGGCTAGTACCAGGTAACGAAGAAAACTTTTGCCGTTTTAGAGCAGTTATAAACAAAGAGCAATATAGTGGACGGTACATACATTCAGGTTTCGAAGTAATCTCCATCGGCATCCAACATATTTTGTAGCTGCACATGTCTTGGTAATAAAACTCGGCGGTTGTGGATGTAAAGAAGTCCATGAATGCGTTCCGCAGGTCTCCCTCATTTGCGAAGCATCTTCCACGGTGGTAGTTGTCGAGGGAATGAAATAGGTGGTAATCTATTGGTGTCAGCTCTAGTGAATATAATGCATGGCACAAGCCAAGTTGTTGAAGGGTCACACAAGTCCTCTTTGTCACATGTGGCCTTGCAGTGTCGTTAGGACCATCACACCTTGAGAAAAAAGAACATTGCATATACTTATGCACACTGTTAAACCAAATTGTTTAATTAAATAAACCATTCGTTATTTAAAATGGTAACTCATTCCTCGTTCTTTTCAAGTTCCAGATTTTTCTATTATCTTCTGATTGTAATCTGAAATGTTATTAATACTGAATCCATTGACATTACGTTAATACTTTAAAAACATTCTTGGCATTAAAAAGAATCTGGTTGCTCAACCATGCAACATTTTATAGTACCAGCCACTACTGTCAATCTGTATATTTTACGTATTAACAATGACACGATGCGCGAACATTTGCAACAAACACCTCTCATATTCTAGATTCTTTTATTTGTAAATATTTTTTAACGATGTCCATCATTTCCAACATGGGCGGAACTTAAAAGGTAACGCCATTTTCAACGAAGAGGTAAATAATAGTACTGTACGTCGGGATATTAACTACAAGATAAGTATCTTGATAACTGAATTTTTATCTTTATTTAGTTCTTTTTAACGAGAAAGGGAATCATAAATAATTTGTTTGTAAATATATTTCGTGTTTAAATTATATTCCTGAAGTGTTAGTACATATGTTTCATAAACATATAATTTAGAACTTTAAAATTACAGGGCCATGTATGTGTTTTTAGCAGTATTGATTTAATAGTTAAAAATATTGCCATCTATCTATCTATATATATAAAAGAGAACGTACAAAATCCTTTGTCCGCTCATCACGCTAATACGGCTGAACCAATTTCTTTCATTTTTGGGGGGTTATTAGGATTTGGACCCTAGATGGTTTTATCATATCACTTTAATTTTTAATTACCAGTGTCTTGAGATAATTGACCATTCAAGTGTCCATAACGTACAAATCCTTTGTTATTAGTTCATCATAGGTAAAAATAAACGTATTTATATGCAACCCGCATGACCGTGTCACTCGGCGGGTTAACATAAATGACAGGCGATATACAGCGGAAAATAGCTTGAATCTTCTGTTTAAAATTTTTTAATTGATTTGCTTATTTTTACAGACACTTTTACAATATGCCAGCACCGGGATGACCGCAGCGAAGCGGGGCGGGTTAACATAAATGACAGGCGATATAATGTTAAGATTTACTGCAATCTTCTATGGTTTTTATCATATCACTTGAAAGCGAAAAAGTAAAAATTATCTAAGTAACAAAGTTTATTGCGTTCCGGGGTGACCGCAGCGAAGCGGGGTGAACGCTGCTAGTATGACTTAAAGATCAATGGTTTAAATACAGATACGAAAGTTAGACGCTAAATGTGTTTCCGTGTTTGAAAATGTTATCTTAATAATTGTCTTGAAACGGAATGAGACAAATTAATGAGAATGAAGAACAATACAGATCTATGAATTTCAAATGTTTTAAGCATCATCGTAATCAGACGAAAAATAATCTTGCTGTAAAATAAGCGAGACACATCGCTTGCATAAGATATACGGGAAGGTTAGAGTGTTAATTGGAAAGAAAAATGGCCTCTGGGTAGGTATGAAGGAGATGGCAGGGTAATATATCTAAGAGAAGCGGGAATTGATCTTACATAGTGGTCTGTGTAACGGATATTAAAATTAGCTCTCGTCCTCATAACCTCTGTTGTATTGGGAGCAGGTGATCCATGCTGCTGTATCACAACAGTGTCTAAGCAATGTTACCAGACAATGACAAGCAATATTACCAAACAAATGTGGGTAAAACCTAAAACCGTCAGAAAACACCAATTAGGGGTACACCCACTTCCGGACCACGCTGTAATAGATCCTTATCTACAATCGGAGTTTGGACCTAGGATGTTGAATTTGAGAGTTTCAAAAGGCGGGGTTTCTGAACTTAGGATTCAGGATCCCTAATGAGTGTCAGAAAGGGAGAAGAAAAAATATAAATGGCACTAAGATCTAGGTACAAAAAAATATATTGTGAAATTAAAGCAATTTCGAAAGACATTACTTCACCTTGCCAAGAAATAAATAATATTCCGACTTCATTTCTAAAAGTGTGTTACAGAAGATGCAGTAATAGTAGGTTTCTGAAATTATATAAAAGTATCTTTTCTATGCTTATAGCGATACGTTATTATTATTATTATTATTATTATTATTATTATTATTATTATTATTATTATTATTATTATTATTATTATTATTATTATTATTGATAAAGCTTGCATTAAGACCTGAACTATTCCTGAGAGACATAGGCCCTCATTCTGTATCGGTCTTCACAAAATTTTCAGATCACAATTCAAGAAAAGTATGCAGTTATAAGTACTGTGCCTATTATTACGAACTAAAATGCAAATTTTACATTGGATAGAAGCAAACCGTTACAGAATGAGGCGTAAAATCAGGTACATAATTGACCTATGGCGCATTATCTCACATTTTAAAAATGAATATTATATTAGTTTCCGGATATAAGTAGATCTAAGAAATAAATAAGAAAAGTATTGATATTTTAAGTTCAACATGGCTTCATTACCGTCTCATTTTTAAACTTTCTCCATAGCATCACAACTCAAAGGCATCCAATCTCCGTTTTCCCTCTCCTTGAGTCCATGTATCGCAACCATAAATTGTCACACTCCATACATTATACTTTCATCAGACTTTGCTTAGGAGAAAACTCATCGGTAAATATTAAAGTTCTATCGCTAAAACTACGGAAAGAATTAGTACATGAGGTAATTGTTCTTTCCTTAGCTTTCGATGATAATAGTTTTGAGTTTATCAATGTGACTTCCATCAAGGGCCTCCATTGCCCAAAAGATAAGTATAAAAGGAAACATATATGAGGATTCTAAACACTGATGTAATGCTAGAATTCTGGAAGGTATACTCTCAAAGGTTACGCTCGACTATAAAAATATTAGGTGGGTATATGCCGTATACTCCCATATATGCAATATTATATTCCAGATTCTAAAATATCGTATAAATATAAACGTTTTTACGGTTTCTAAATGATTACAAGAGCAACATTGCTCTGAAGAGTAGGTAAAGGTGCTACTGATGTCGAAAATTTCACCACTTCAAAATTTGGCACTTGCACTTTAATCTTCACTGTAGAGTTAATTCCTCTAATATTTTGAGCTAATAATTCGATCAATAAGGACAAAACAAAAGTTATAAGATGCCCAAATAAAGAAACAGGAAGAAAATTGAAGATCAAAGTATGAGATAATGTGATGGAAGAGATGGAGGAACTTTAGAATTTTGAGAGTGATATAACAAGAAAGCAAGCAAGCACGATAATAAAATTCAGAATATCTCAGGTGGAAGAGGAATTTGAAGTAAAACATAACTTGCCAACTTCTAACCTCGACTGAAGCAAAGTCTGATGAAAGTATAATGTATGGAGTGTGACAATTTATGGTTGCGATACATGGACTCAAGGAGAGGGAAAACGGAGATTGGATGCCTTTGAGTTGTGATGTTATGGAGAAAGTTTAAAAATGAGACGGTAATGAAGCCATGTTGAACTTAAAATATCAATACTTTTCTTATCTATTTCTTAGACCTACTTATATACGGAAGCTAATATAATATTCATTTTTAAAATGTGAGATAATGCGCCATAGGTCAATTATGTATCTGAGTTTACGCCTCATTCTGTAACGGTTTGCTTCTACCCAATGTAAAATTTGCATTTTAGTTCATAATAATAGGCATAGTACTTATAACTGCATACTTTTCTTGACTTGAATTGTGATCTGTAAATTTTGTGAAGACCGATACAGAATGAGGACTTATATCTCTGAGGAACAGTTCAGGCCTTAATGCAAGCTTTATCGGTAATAATAATAATAATAATAATAATAATAATAATAATAATAATAATAATAATAATAATAATAATAATAATAATGTATCGCTATAAGCTTAGAAAAGACTTTTATATAACTTTAGACACCTACTATTACTTTATATACTGTAACACACTTTTAGAAACGAAGTCGGAATATTATTTGTTTCTTCGTAAGCTGAAGTAATATCTTTCGAAATTGCTTTAATTTCGCAATATATTTTTCTTTATTTAGATCCTAGTGCCATTTATATTTTTTCTTCTCCCTTCCTGACATCCATTAGGGATCCTGAAACCTAGGTTGAGAAGCCCCGCCTTTTGGAACTCTCAAATTCAACACCCTAGGTCCAAATTCCCATTGTAAATTGGGATCCATGTATATTCTGCTAATGCTATTACCGTCTTCTCTCAGTTGAAGTTTTTATGCTTATTTTTGTCCCAATACAACAGAGGTTATGAGGACGAGAGCTACTGTTAACATCCGGTACACAGACCACTATGTAAGATCAATTCCCACTTCTCTTAGATATATTACCTTGCCATGCCTACCCAGAGGCCATTTTCTCTTTCCAATTGGCACTCTCCTAACAGCACAAATATATAGCAGGCATATGCGTATCATGTTCCCTCAGGTACATGGGAATGTGTCCAGTATGTCTTATGTACCTATGAGAGAGAAATCACATGGATGGCAAGTGATAGTCACAGTCTATGTCCGCCCCTAGGCACATGCCTGACATGTACCTTCGGAAGGTGCCTAAAATGTTCTAGGTATGTCCCCCATGCCATAAGCGCCAATGAACCACAAAATTACTCCCCCAAAATATGTTAAATCGCCTATATGCATAATGTGTTTCCATTAAGGTGAGACTAAAAAAACACTTTAAACAAGTGAAAAAATTATTTCAGGGTAGGGTGCGTGCGAAGCACCAACCTTTGGATTACTAGCCGCGTGCTCTTCCGACTTGGCCACCGAGGCAATGAAGAGAACGTCGCTTGTAGAGGGATAAATTGTTGAGGTCTTTTGAATTTGACTAATCAGAGTGTTCCTTTAACGGCGTATATTCGACGATAACCGTTTGGGATCAGATAAAATCTGCTCGCCATGTAATTTTATAACAAAATGACGAGTGTCTATTTACTTTATTTCATGGTTCTTCCATATTAACTTTCAAATGATCGGTGACAGTTGCCATCTAATAAAGTTGATGCGTTTGTTGCTTCTAGGACACAATCGCTTAGAAAAAGTAGCAACAAATGCATCAAATGTAGGAGATGAATTTAGAGCACCTAAATGTAGCATGCCTAGCACATCTTGTGCTGTTAGGATATATGAATCAGTATGTACCTAAAGGACGTACCAAGAACATGACAGATATATGTCCCAAGTGACAACATAAAAACAAATGACTGTTAGAGTGCGAAACTGAGCCAGGTACAACAAATATAAATGCTATATTTGTGGTACATAGTTGCAAATATTAATTAGCTGTAAAAGGTACCTAAAACTGTAGGTAGCTGAAGTACATAGGTCTTCAGCTGTACTTCAGCTATACTTAGCACATGAATATGATATGTGCTAAGTGTCAGGTACCTAAAGAGTAGCTGGAACACCTAAGTGGCACATGCCTAGCAGATCTTTTGCTGATAGGGTCTAACCTTCTCGTGTATATCTTATGCAAGCGATGTGTCTCACTTATTTTACAGCAAAATTATTTTTCGTCTGATTACGATGGTGCTTAAAACACTTGTAGTTCAAACAACTCCGAAATATAAAAGCAGTGAAAAATAAAATGAAATCTTTAAGTTTTATGTCCCATGGTTATGCCGGTTAGGCTAAAGGAGATGAGAAATGAATGAAATGGTGGAATGAAGAAAGTGGGAAGAAACGGGAGAACCCCGAGAAAACCCACAAGCACGGTGTTTGTCCACCACAAAGTCTATACGGCGCGAGCTGGGATCGAACTAGGAACCCCAAGCACCGGAGGTGAACGCTCTACCACTGAGTCACCAGCCATTTAGAACTGTAGTATCAGATATATAACAAAATATATATATATCAATCACTGGTTCATAAATTGGTAAAATTGGCCGACTCTAAATTACCTTGTTAAAACTTTTATTATCTTTAGATACTTCGTAAAACATTAACTCACATACAACATAACAGCGAGACTATGACATTTTATTACATTATATCTTTTTTTTTTTTTTTTTTTTTTTTTTTTTTTTTTTTTTTTTTTTTTTTTTTTACTATGACAACCTTCAGTTCGTCGTTCTGGTTACATATCAACATTCCAATGAATATTCGAAATACACATATTAATCTTATATAATTTTCTTCTTTATAAAATAAACTGGCTTGTACTTATTTGTAAATCAACTATTGCTCGAAGAGAATACAAGTATACAATAAAGAATACAACATACCGTTGTAGATATACACCTAGAACAACTACAAATGTACATAAACTAAACTTTCGGGAAAAAGTCGTAATCAAACTTTCTCGAATGTATACACGGAAGGAGTTTAGAGTATTCCCTAGCTTTTGAGCATATCTACTCAGAATTAGTAAACAACTACTAGCAAGATTTTCAGTCACCAATGTTGAACTCATTTACCACCAGCAGCAGCAATATAATAATAATAATAATAATAATAATAATAATAATAATAATAATAATAATAATAATAATAATAATAATAATAATAATAATAATAATAATAATACAAACACTCATTCTCTGACCGAGAGTCGAAGCCGCAATAGACAATCCCTCGCCTAGCGCCCTAGACTGTTCATCCATATTTACTGGTAGCTTAAAATGAAATGGGATCAGAACGTAAATGTACATTTAGTGTACATTATTTGTATATACTTTCATTCACTCTTTCCATTTCGTTTCAGTAAGTTAAAAAAGTAGGTCTAATCAAAATATTGTGCTTATTTATCGAAGAAAGTAGTCATTTTAGTTTCTCTGAGCAGTAAATAAGCGGAGTTCTAAGTGTGTTGTAGCCGCCTGTTTCAGTCTACAAAGATTATTTTAAATTTAATTATTTCGAAAGATAATATTAAATTAGGTCTTCCAGACGTCCCAGTTTAGCGGGCATACTCTCCAAAAATCGTTCAAGATTTCAGATACTTCACTTCTTCTACAAAACATATTCGCGCTATATTTAAAAATAACGATTTATTATTCATCGATGTTCAGTTAATAATAAGAATAATCTACTCTCTGTCACAGACTTTTGGTGAGTGTTGGCCTATTTTGTAATTAATTCTAATATTTCAGGGAAAAGTAAGTGCACTATGACTGTACTGGAAATTTTCATAGGGTGTCCCAGATTTTTATTGCAAATTTCATAAGGTGTTCTGGCTTTTAAATCTCTTTGTTATTGTTAACCTACATCTTTTCGTATAGATTGAACGATTGTAATACTCAAGCGCGGAGTGTTAGTACATAGAGAATTGACAAGAAAAGTTGTTCTTAGTTACAATTAGGAGAATACCCGTTCCCTGCACGGGGAGAATACATTTTATTTTGGACATAAAGGACAATAAAGGCCAAGTTTGGATTTAAATGGCATCGGAAATATCACTGTTCACCTCAGCGATCCCGAAAACTATGGATTCGAAACTAGTATCGGCCATTTTCGATCATTTTTAAATATTTCCCCTTTCCCTTTCCTAAGTTGTACTGCCAAAGTGAAATGATACAAAAAAAGAAAAAAAAAACTTTTCAGGGCTAGACCGCATCTATGTTCAAAATCTGATTGAGATCGGCCAGATGGTTCAAGAGTTATTAAGTTACAAACATCGGTGCAACGACATTGCGCAAAATTTTCTAAGGATTAGATCATCAATAATCTCTGTAATTTATGACTTATTAACGAGGTGCAGAAAGTGCTGAAATTGCGCAATCTTCCACCACGACGTTGCCAACAACAGCATTCAGAACATTGTGTAAAATTTTCCACCGAAATGAAATGTATAAACGCCATTACTTTGTGAGATATACTTGTATTGAAATCTAATATTTATAAAGTAATATATATATATATATATATATATATATATATATATATATATATATATATATATATATATATTTACAGAACATTTCACGTTTAAAATTTGAATCCTTGGAATTTAAATCGTACAGGTTTTGAAAATGTCATACGATCCTACTAATGGTTTATCTGTGAATTCCTGAACTCAACGTATTTTATCATGATGAACTCGCTCCTTTTGACTTCTGCTGGTCTTTGAGCCTTTGAAATTCCTTTCACTATCAACGTCATTTTCATGACAGTTTCCATTTAGATTTGTAGCAAAACAGAAATCACCGCATGAACATCAGGAGCAGAAAAAGGACAGTTATTAAGATACGTAGTAGGCACACCTGAAACAGGGATGGCAAAAATATTCGGAAATCCGGAAAACCGGAATCCGACATCGAAAGTAAATATTCCGGAATTGGCCATCCCTAATATAAACAAATGCTTGTTTTTGATTGACCAAAACTGAAAAATGTAAACAGAAAAATGGACCTTATGTCTCATTGGTCGAACGTCTGTACACGATATTTAAAGGGAACTTCTAGAAATATTTATATTTTTTGTTTATTTTATATATTTGTTTTCCTTACAATTTTTCAATAATTATTCATTTCCAATAACTAATTTTTTACAGTTTTAATCCCACAGGCAATCTTACAGTTAGACATGATACAGAAAATTATTGAGTGGGACATGTTCTTCCGTCACTCTGCCTAACGACGCCCATGCACTCATATAATAGCGATAACTGAAAATGCTTTTGACATCTATTATATATATCTGCTTCCCCCTCCTCTACGTTGCACCGTCAAAATGAAATGATAAATAGCATTCCAGTTCTGAACCTCATCTATGTTCAAAATCTGATTGAGATCGGTCGAGTGGTTCAAGAGTTATTAAGTCACATAATCACTTTTATACTTATATATTTTATTTCTTATTTATCTCACTATCCCTCTTGCCTACGTTGCTCCGTCAAAGTGAAATGATAAAAACCATTTCAGGTCCAAACCTCAACTATGATGAAAATTTGATTGAGATCGTTAAAGTAGTTCAAGAGATTAAGAGTCACAAATACAGTCACTTTCAATTTTGTAACATAGATTAATACACTTAATTGGAAATTTTATACAAGTAAGACTTAACTACGTAAAAATTATGTATATCGTTTAGTAATTTAATGCTCAGTTATGCTGTATGACTAATTGAATATTATAAAGGTAAAGAAAACGTTCTTGGTCGTTTTTTGTGGAGATATGTGTTTCATTGGCCCTCACATCGTGAGTTGAATGCGAATGGAAATAAAGCAAAGGTCAGTTGTTGATGTGGGTGTGGTTGTGGCAGTTCAGTTACACCGTCAACTTGAGTAAGGACAGAGTAAACATGGGACCTCCACAGAGCATCATAAGGACGTGTATGCTGTACGAGTTCAAACTGGGGTCAAACGCCGCTGCAGCGGGACGGAAGATATGTCAGGCCTTTGGTGAGGGTGCCGTGACTACGCGGACAGTGCAGCGGTGGTTTAACAAGTTTAAGAAAAGTGACGAAACATTCGAAGACGCATCACGTGCCGGAAGACCAACACATGTACAAAATGAAGATCTTCAGGTAGCAATTGAGGTGAACAGTGGCCAGACAGGTGAGGAACTGGTACAATAATTCAGTATGAGTGGAGAAATCATTTGGCAGCACTTCCATCAACTTGGGAAGCACTACAAGTTGGGTTGATGAGCCCTACATGACTTGCCTACGGGCCAGAACAAAACGTGAGCAGACACCTATGTTTCTTTGCTGTATCATCTGAGGAAGGAACCATTTCTGAACAGGGTGTTGACATAAGACGAGAAGCTCCACGGCGCCGTCATCATTGGTTACCATCACATTAACCGGTTCCAAAACAACCGAAACCAGCACTACACCAGAAAAAGATCCTCCTGTGTGTTTGATGGACTGCTCGCAGCATCGTGCATCGGGAACTGCTACCAGCCTGTCAGAGCATAAATCCAAGTGTGCACTGACAGCGGTTGAGAAATGTTAAAGAAAAACTCAAAACTCTGGAGCCTGAACTTCTGAATCTCAAAGGAGTTCTCCTGTTACAGGACAACGCTAAGCCTCACGTAGCTAGGAGGACCCGGGACACCATTCTACGACTTCGATGGAAAACACTATTGTATCCGCCATACTGCCCGGACATTGCACCATCCGATTATCACCTGTTCCATTCCTTGAACAATCACCTTAGAGGACGCCAGTTCAAATCCGTAGTATAGGTGCGAAATGCACTTGATACCTTTTTCGCTTTACGGCCCAACAAGTTCTGTTGCGAAGGAATTCATAGCCTTCCAAAACGTTGGCAGAAGGTCGTCGATGTTGATAGGGACTATTTTTGATCTTCCAGGTACGTTTTAGGTGACGTATCGATGTTAGAAGGTGGTGTCTGAAAAAGCGATAGAACTTTCTTGGTTACTCATACATTCTAAAGTTGATTAATATAGAGCCATTCGATTTAAAATTGAAGTAATGAAATGAAAAAAAAGCTGTATTAGAATATAAAGAGTATAGGAGTTTTGAGTTCTCGAAACATTACGAAATAGAGCAGTATTAAATCCGGATTTAGAATGAGCCTGATACGCCCGGACTTAGGAGGCAAGTATTTTTTTTAATGATCAGAAAGTTATAGCAACACCTAATCATTTTGCTTGTGCTTGCTGTTAAACACGAGTTCATAAGGAAACGGCACTGTATATACTATACAAATCTGCAAGCGGCTATCGCATTTTTACTCCAATTCGCAATTTAACTTTTTTTTTTTTTTTGGTAATTTCTCAAAGTCTTTTCGTCAAAAATGTTGATCAGAAACAATTATTGTATATTAAACAAGATTTGTTTCCCCATACTAATCCCTAATAGAGTATACATATAAGACACATATACTTTACTCAATTTCGTAAGAAGGGGAGCGCAATGTTTTGATTGGGTCCATAGGCGCAGAAATTGGAAATCGACCCTAGTGATATTAATTTCAGACATGAGAAATATGGGACAATAACATAATTACCTCATATCTACCTAAAAGTAACATTTAAAAACGTTTAATATTCTGTTTCTTAATGCTTTCCATTTCTGGAGCACTGTTCTATAAATCTTAATAGTGACTTTTGCATGTTTTACACTTATTCTGAAAATTATAGAATGACATCCATTCTAAGTCGAATGGCTCTTAAAAGGATCTATTATATGTCATTAAAATTTGTCATGGTTTCAAAGAATAAAATTACATTTAATTAAGTACACGTAATTATTAAATAGTTACAGATATAATGGAACTCATTTTAGGGTACGAGGCATCTGTATGTTCCCCATAGTTACAGCTTCAAATATGCTTCAAATTGTTGAAGAGAGAAATGGTCATAATGATAAGAATAATATTTCTCCTTACGTAAGTGCAAGGTCTTAAGCGTTATTATTAAATTTCAGTCTCAAACACAGTCAAAGGGTCAGTTCTCTCTGAAAGAATTATCTACAAGTAAACGGAAAATTTGTTGCAAAGCTAGCCAAGAAAGTATCATCTTTGAAAAGATTAAAAGATTAAGGAAAGATTAAATAAGTACATTTTACACACTCGTACATTAATCTTATACGAGGGCAAGGGCGCCCATCAGGGGAGGCAAGGTGGGGCGCTCGCCCCCCCTTAGAGGAAAATGTACTTCGGAAGATCGAAAACCCAAAAGATATTTTAGAATAGTTACGCAAAATTTGAGACTACATTTGAAATGTCGCTTATACTTGCCCCCCCCCTTGGAAACCACAACATGGGCGCCCTTGTTAGAGGGCAGTTTAATAGGTAACTTGGTTCGCACACTAATAGTTCATCTAACGTCATTTGCATAGGCATTTTAAAAAATTTCTTTTCCATTCTGTGCTCTCATGTAATTTTAACAGTTACTTAAACAGAAGTGTTTTAAGTAACAATGGAAAATAGATAAAATTAAATTTCATTGTGTGGTTCTCTTCTTTCTGCAAGAAAGGTGAGCTCCTTCGTGGCTAAGCAGTTAGCGCACTCGCCTTTGGCGTGGGAGACTAGAGTTCAATTCCCGGAAAAAGCTCATGCGGTTCGGATTCCACGTTAATCAGTAGGTCCCATCTCATATAGCCTCGCTGCTGAAAGGAATGTTAAACTCAAAAACAACTCAACTCTTTCTGGAAGGAAAAACAGCGAATAAAATTCTTGTAAGACAATAATGCTTACATTGGGTGACTCATGTTCTTAATTTGAGACTGTTTGATTTTTGTTAAATGCATTTAAGCGTGGCAGAACAAGCATTGAAGATACACTCCATTTCTTGAGCACCGAAATCAACTGAAACACCCAAAATCACCGATAAAGTTCATAATTTCGTTTTAGCTGTCAGACAAGTGAAAGTGCTATGTTATCAGAAGCCAGAAGCATCTCAACTCAGTGGGTTCACTTCATTTTGTATAATGAACTGTACATTTTATAAAAATGCCCAAGGTGAGTGCCTCATTTACTCACTCCAAAGCAGAGGAAAACGCGTGTTGCAGAGAAAAAAATGGCTGAGTTGCAATTTTAAACGGCTTCCGCATCCTTCTTATTCACCAGATCTAATACCTCGAACTTACATCTAATCACCAAATTCTAAACTTTCTTGGAAGAACGAAAATTGTAATCAAATGAAAGAGTCATACAGAAAGTAAACGAGTAGTATTTTAAAACCTTGAAAAAAAAAACTCATTTTCGCGAAGGAATGGAGAAGCACTGAAGTAAATGCGTTTAATTTCGAGGAGACTATATCGAAAAATAAAGTACGTTGAAAAACATAAATTGTTTTCTTTAACATAAAAACAAATTACTTATTAAACCACCCTCGTATGTTTGTAACAAAAGAAATTACGTAATTTGTTCTAAATAATATTGATAAAAATACTGAATGTATATCCGGCTTCAAGAACACTATTACACATTTATCTTGCCTGGCTTATAATACTCTATTTTGTCTTGCCTTGTATTTCGAAACACCAGTTGTACTGTATTGCAGAGAGGAACATGTATATAACATTTACAAACAATTTTGTGCATTAGATATGTTTGAGTTGCACTTAACACAACAAATAATGTCTATACTTTTTTTGTGCATGTATATTTGGAAATCCTCTTGTATGGTTCGATTTCCACTCAATCAATGGACAAACGAGCTTGTGTGGGCAATCAGTGGTGAAGAAATTACGAATAATCACCCCGTAAGAGCTGTAAATTGCTGATTAACAACACCGATAACTGTCATGCTCACACCTAAACACTGCGGTAGAGAACTGCATGTCACTCTGAGGGGACGATTTGTTGAAGAGCAAATCCTTGTATCAGCTCCCTATATGATATCCATTTATTCTGTCCTTATTTTGCGTAATATGTTTATGCATTTACGATTATTTAAAGTTGTTAGTTCGAATGAGTCGTTTTAATTTTTTCCCCTTAAAAGTTTAATCAATACATAGGATGTTCTTTTATTAAATACTAATAATTTTTGAATGATTATAAATAAGAAGCATTGTAGCAGTATTACGTGCACACTTCATGACAAAGCTTGATTTGTATGGCTGATATTTTCCTAATATTAAAACAGGTAGTGATAACACATTTTTTTCAACTCCAGATTTTAGTTGACAGTTTGGAGTAGAGATAGAATATTTGCATGACATTCGTTCTAGATTGGAAACTCCGTTGCATTAATTAAAATTAAATCTGACCAAAGCAAATCACTTTTAATAAATAATAGTGTTACAATTTCGGCAATGTATCATTTAATAAGTAAAAGTGTTACATTTTCGGCAATGTATCATTTAATAAGTAAAAGTGTTACAGTTTCGGCAATGTATCATTTAATAAGTAAAAGTGTTACAGTTTCGGCAATGTATCATTTAAAAAATAATATTGTTACAATTTCGGCAATGTATTATTTAATAAATAATAGTGTTATAGTTTCGGCAATGTATCATTTAATAAGTAAAAGTGTTACAGTTTCGGCAATGTATCATTTAATAAATAATAGTGTTACAATTTCGGCAATGATATTATTTAATAAATAATAGTGTTACAGTTTCGGCAATGTATCATTTAATAAATAATAGTGTTACAGTTTTGGCAATGTATCATTTAGTAAATAGTAGTGTTACAGTTTCGCAAATGTATAATTGCCCTCATCAGAATATGATACATTGCTGAAATTGTAACACTATAATTTATTAAAATTAATATGTTTTGGTCAGATTTTATGTTTAATTAAGATATAATATATTATTAGGACGTTTAATTGATTGTAGAAACAGATTCTCGCTATCTATTAGCGCTTTGCCCTACAACGATGAACGTTAAAACCTGAAGTGGTTAATTTTTGTCACTTCCGGTTTGAATAAAGGGTTAAGAGAGAACATAACACGTATTTTTAGGACTCTTAATCGATTACAAAAAGCACCTTTTCGTTATCTTTTTTTTATTTTTGTTCTATGTAGATCAATATTAAAACCGGAAGATATAGTGGATTTCTATAACTTCCGGTTTTAGTACAGAGTTAAGGATAGAGATGAAATGTACTCTTGAGACTCTTAGTCGTTGACAAGAAAACACCTTTCGCTATCTATTACCATTTACACCCTATAATTGTCAACGTTAAATTCGGAAACGATTAGTTTCTACAACTTTCAGTTTGAATATGACTTTCTCAATGAATCCTATTCCCAACTTTTGACCCTCTGTATCAGGATCAAAATTGATCCGATTGTTATTGAGATTTTGAGTTACACGGACGGACTGACGGACAGATAAAGTAAAAATATAAATGGATTTTGGTAAACCGAATTCCTTATATATATATATATACAGGGTTTTCATAAAGTCTGGACGGATTTAATTCCCTTATAATTTACATAAAAATACTCATATTGAAATCAAATAAAGTGCAAACGGTAGCGGAAGGATTAAATTTTTACCTGTAATCTGCACCAGCTCAGTTTATTCACCGCCACACCTCCAACTTGGCGCCATTTACGTCCACACATTCGCGTAGGCGGCGCTGGAATCCACTCACAGCGTTCCGCCGTGTTTGATCCGAAATGCCAGCCACAGAAGCACTGATTTTGTCCTTTAAGTTCTCCAAACCACTTGGCTCCTTTGCATAAACTTCCGTTTTCACATGACCCCAAAGCCAGAAGTCGCAGAGGGTAAGGTCGGGTGATCTTGGCGGCCAAGCGGTCGGGCCACCGCGGCCAATCCATCGGTTAGGGAATTTCTCGTCAAGGAACTGTCTCACCTTGATTGCATAATAAGGGGGTGCCCCGTCCTGTTGGAACTCGATGTCGTTCTGGATTCCACGTGCCTCCAGTTCCGGAATGAGGCATTTCTGCAACATATCCAGGTACGAATCTCCATTCACGGTCTCCTCTTCAAAAAAGAACGGTCCAATCAGATGATCATAGGACACAGCGCACCAAACGTTCACTTTAGGGCTATCTCTCTCATGTGTCTCAAATTCCTTTGGGTTTTCCGTGCCCCAAACGCGACAGTTGTGTCGGTTAACCTTCCCGGAGACATGGAAGGTTGCCTCATCTGAGAACATGATGGCTGAAAGGAGAACGTCGCCATGTTCCAACTGCTTGAGCATGGCGTCACAGAAGTTGAACCGGATGTCCAAATCTTCATTATGCAGATCCTGGACTATCTTGATTTTGTAACCTTTGGCCTTGATCGTCTTCTTGGTTATCTTAAACACGGTTGTCTGTGGAATTCCGAGTTCCATGGACCGTCTAGGAATCGACTTCTGCGGGCTGTTGATGATGCTTTCCTTTACCCTGCTTACTGTTGCAGGCGATGTTGGCGGCCTCCCACGTCGAGGACGGTCCAGGACGCTTCCTGTCTCCAAGAACTTAGCATGCCACTTTCGGATTGCACTCTCAGTCGGTGCCGGCTTTTTGAACTCTTTGGTGAACTTTCGACACACCAGAATTGGTGATATTAGCTCTGCGTACCACAGAACACATTGCGCTTTCTCTTTCACCGACGCCATCTTTGATATGGTAAAAAAAAATAGTCTTCTCAGAGGAGTTTTTCATTTATTTATTTCTTTAAAAGACACACACACCAATACAGCTTACAACTTACTTTTAACAGTCAACATTGAAACAACAATGAAAACAACAATGGATGGAATTTGGTAAGAAACTGACCCTTGCCCTCTCTCAACGTGTTCAGAGTTGCCGCATATCTAACAGTGTTGCCAACTAAAAATTTAATCCTTCTGCTACCGTTTGCACTTTATTTGATTTCATTATGAGCATTTTTATGAAAATTATAAGCAAATTAAATCCGTCCAGACTTTATGAAAACCCTATATATATATATATATATATATATATATATATATATATATATATATATAGTCCTACCTAAAGACGAGAATGATTACAAAAGTTTATGCAAAATGCTTTTCTTGGCTTAGTTTGAAGTTTTCAGTTTATGTAAAAGATTATATGAAATCTTAAAGAGTCCACGTTTATGATCTTTGGACTAAAGGAGATGGATGATCAATGAAAATAAATAATTATGAAAGAAATAATGGAATCCAGCCGTTGAAGAGAGCAGGAAAGCTCAATAGAAACTTGATATTGTCCACCACAATCTAATACGGCTTGTGATCGAACTAGAAACCCCTTTCCGCCAGAGGTGAATACCCTACTAATTTGTTTTTTTTTAATTGAACAAGAGACACCTGTCTCTATAGTCTTCTACGAAGATAGTCCCAAAAGTAAGATCACCAATGCACTAGGGACACAGGAAAACTGTATGACTATTGGCTTGTTGTTTCTGCCATCCCAGAATAAATCTGGCTTGGAAGTCGTTTGTAATACACTTTTCGCTTGACGCTAGAGCCAAGTGGGGAGTTAGCGCAGATATTCGGTTTTTGGCGTTAGATTGATTGAAATTCATCCCCACTTGACGGAAGTTATGGGAAGTCTTGGATTGAAGACGCTAAGCAAGTCGTCAAGTTCAAAAGCATTGCACAAGCGACGGATCTTGGAAACGAAAAATCTTCTCAGTCCAATCTACGCCTGTACTGCAAAACAAAATTCGGTGATAAAGAACGTAGGTTTCTAAGACAGTGACAGTTATTTTTGTAGATTACCTTAGAAAAAAGCGCTGTTCAAATATCTCGATAAGTTAACTTCGGAATTCAGATGACTTTATTTCTAGAACGGTACATGAGAAAGACAAGGAACGCTTAGCTATAATCAAATGAAGAAACGGAAATATTGCGATACATGTGGACGACAATGCATAAAAGATTTGAGTGAATACGAGAAAGTTTTATAACCAGACATATCAGGTAATAACACCATTATATTCTTAACTAAAAAGGAAGGATGTTATTGCTTTACTTAAGTATATTTTCTAATGCAAATTAACTGTGTTCTTGGCAATACAGTGTCCAAGGTGTTGCTGAACGAAACGAAACCTGTGAGAACAATTTTGAAAACTGAAGCTTCAAACTGTTCTTCCGGAATATGTTCTTCGACAGCTTTCAACTGCTTCATTCCAGTCGGGTTTTAAAATCATGAAAAAGTTTTTATCGAGTGGTTGGGATAACGTACAGGCAAGAAAAGTAGTTGAATAGCCATGCTGTCAGTAGCATTCAGAAAGATAATATCAAGGTGACTGCGATGACAATCTACTATAAGTAGTGCTCTTCCAGGAATCCGGTGTCTGTTGAAATGTTTTAGGAATGAATGAAATTCATGTTTAGTGATATAGGCTTTAGGTGTCATTGTGTAGATTCTACCTGGAGGAAGATAACCACCAAATTCTTTCGTTCCATATTTTCTTTTGTATAAAAGAAAATCCGTTGGAGGAATTCAATTTAAACCTGCTGCATTGATACAACACTCAACTATAGTCACAGTTTTCCCCCTGTGTGGCATTACACACTCATTTTCTACTTTCCTGTACCAGAACTTTTTGGTTGTTGTTGTACGTGATTTGCTGTACAGCTTCATCACCATTGTAAATTATCTCTTTGTTGTCATAAAGTTCAAAGCATCAAATGTATTCCGTAGTAGTGTATAAAAGTAATTCATTGTTCCTTTGTTGAATTGCATGAATCTTTCATAACTCAAATTTTCTGCTACTGAGAAGCAGATATCCAGGTACTTTACCATAAATGCATAAAACCAGTTTTCCAGCTTCAGTACGAAACATGTTGCTATTGCTTCCTCTTGACATAATCATTAGAAGGCCTTACAAACATCTCTTGTGGTGAAACCATATATAACTATGTAAACGAATTATTATCTTTGTTAAATTCTTTGCTTTCGTTTAAATTTGTTTCTCAAAGTCCTGCAGTGAACGTTAAACGTACATGCAGTAGGTGTACATGTGACATTGGATAGCCATCAGAGCTTAGCGTAAATCACTTTCAGGCCATGTGGCCCAATGTTTTGACATTTTCTTCCCATGTAGAAAACCAATTGCACAAAACATGAGACTTCGCACATTTTGTAGTCACTTCGGCACAAATAAGGATATTAGCAATTAAATGGAGTGGCGTTACTTCCCGACACGTTGGAGACATTCCCAAAACAATAGACTTGTATTTCGAATAACATTTCTAAACCTAAAACAGTAATCATGCGCATATTATCTATGCTTTACTCTTTTATAATGATCAATCTATTCATGTATATTCTTAGCAATATATCAGATACCTTATCTATCTGCAACTTACATTAAGCATGTTACCTTATCTATCAGATAACTTACAAATATCGAGATCGTTCATGAAGTAGTCTACAAAACTGAACTTTCTACAACTTCGGAAACATTATTGTTGAAAGATTAACAAACTTATTGGTTTTAAATTAAAGTTAACACAGGTCCTTGTATTTCACTATCTGTGTACTGTTCTTTTGGTAATGCTATGATGAAAGGTTTCATGGGATTGCAGTTGCATGTTAATAAGTGACGCGTTATTAAATTTATTGTTATAATCGCATAAAGTTTACTTTTGTCGATCTCGTAAACTATGCATAAAGATTTGTGCTTATTCATGTAATGTTCAAGTCAATGAGCTTTACCGAGTGATTCATGTTGCACATTAGGACAATTTATTTTCATTTATTAATAATATCGCTTATAACTATTTCCTTTGTGAGTATCCATGAG
The DNA here is from genome assembly GCF_964235325.1 of Thermobia domestica. Lineage (NCBI taxonomy): Eukaryota > Metazoa > Arthropoda > Insecta > Zygentoma > Lepismatidae > Thermobia > Thermobia domestica. The sequence continues at coordinate 200,322,160 of NC_137462.1, read as the reverse complement.
CACTGGAAGGCTCAAATTAAACTAGGCTAGAGCCTGAAACAACAAATTGGTTCCCTCTGTTACATCGTATATATTACAGAATGAAGTAGTTCATTGTACTAGAAACTTTCCATGTGGGCGTTGATGCAATATGGTTTTCCTTGTGCGAATGAGCCTCCCGTATAAGTATGAATAGAATAATGAGACTGTATAGCAGCGACTGGATCCATTATCAACGTCACTTGGAAAACTTTCAAATTCAGTAAAAGGAAATAAGTTTATTTGGAAGAGAAGGGTCCGGAAGGAGTGTGTGTGTGTGTGTGTGTGTGTTAGTTCGTCTCTGAGGAATGCAAAATACGCTTTGAAACATTTTGCTTTTCCGCTTTACATAGAGAAAATTTATTATCATTTACCGGAGAAAACAAAACGAATAACATCGTCAAGAAGCGGAGTTAGTTGGAACAAAATGAAAATGGGTTACATTGAGACCACAAATGAAATAGTCATGCTTTAATAGAATATATTCAGTTCAATTTATATACCTACGACTTACCTGTTGCTATATTAGATAGTTTGGTTGTTTGAAATGTTGGAAGGTAACAGTATTTTGTATTCATTTAGTGGAGTAACAGTTTGTTATCTTTCTGCAAAATTGCCAACATATTTAAAACATCTCATTATTATACAATATTTCAAAAGTAAATTCAGTGGCGGCTCTTACGGGAGGTCATTCGTTTTTTTATATACAAGCTAAGGGAATAAGACTTTATACAGCTTCAAAAAGCTGTACAAGAATTCGACTATAAGATTTCATTCTTTAGCGTGTGGCGACATTAAATTTTTTACCGATATAACTTCCGTTACGAGCCCCTATTCACCAAAACAGGTACTATTTATTTAAATTACCTGCAATTACAGGAGAAGTATTGATCAAGAAGACAACATTAGCAATGAACATTATTGAAACATAAAGGCTGTGGTGGTCTGGGGATGATTGATGAACGAAAACAATTCTCAACCACATACCAAGATACAAGAGGGACGTAGAAAATGTTCTCATAAAAATAGCGTTACTAATTAGTCACTAATTATTAATTAGTTAGTAATTAGTCATGGAACATATTACCCGAGATAGATGATTGTGAACAAGAATAGAGTAGACCTTCATCCAGCAGTGGGTTATGATCTTAATGACATAAATACAAGATATGGTTGTAAGTGAATTAGGCTTTTTTGTAATAATCAATATATATATATACGATTGTCTTATATTAGATGAATTGACTAGTAAGCATAGCAAAAAATCCACTATTCTATCAACGGAACATTGCACTTTTAAAGAAAACACAAAGGTTCGTATCCGTTCGTAAATGCACTTAAAGCTATATTTATCACGTTGTAAAGTCAGTCTGGCAATAAACCTACAATATTAACGACACACACATATATACAATAGAATACAGTGTGTGTGTATATATACATGCAGAATGTATAAGCAACATTTTATTATTAGTACAAAACAGCGACATTTTATAATCTTCTAAGTACCATAAGTGAGTACTTAATGAATAAAAGAAGGAAAATTAGGAAGCAGTTGGTGACTTAAATACGTAAAAAGAAAAAGAAAGTAATGTAGATGTGGGCAGGTATATTATAAGGTGTGGAGAAGAGAAGATGTCAAGGATTATGTAACATAAAATGTTACTAGAAACGTTGCTCACTTTCTTATGAGTGAGCAAACGATCCAACACCTTCTGCATTTTCGCATATATATATATATATATATATATATATATATATATATATATATATATATATATATATGAAGAGAGATGGAGAGTACGGATGGAATACATAGATGTTAGAGAAGCAACTTCGGAAAAGGCTTGCTTCTGCATCCGTCGCTACTGCATAATTTAGTGCGTCTGCTATGGGGCCTCTACACGGACTAAGGTGGGTGGGAGGCGACCAAGTAAAGTTTAAAGGGATTGGGAGAGCTCTCTGTTGAACGAGGCTTGGTTGCTTGTTGAATAACGATCTGCTGCCTGCCTGCTACAGAAGCTCTTTTCTTTCTTTTCTCTTTTAGCTTTGTTATTCATCTCTCTCCATCTCCATCTTCTGCTTTCTCTTTTCGTATCGTGTTCTTTATTCTTTTTTTCTTTTTTTCTTTCGTCTATTTGCTATCTCTCTGAGACAGAATGATTTGCTGCAATATGTTGTCGCATTTCTTTCTCTTTATTTTCTTATATATTTCTCACTCATATATTTTATCTCCACATGAGTCCATTTCCGACTCATTTTCCTATACACACGAAAGATAAAAATATTTTCCCATCATTTTACGATTTGATTACTCTCTCTCTCCATATATATATATATATATATATATATATATATATATATATATATATATATATATATATATATATATATATATGATAGGAAAATATTATCATCTTTCGTATGTATATAGACAGATAGATAAATACATAGATACATAAATACATAAATACATAATAAATACATAAATACATAGATATGCACAGATTAATTTTCGATGTGCGAAATGACAACTTCTCAACGCCTCATCATTTACTAGTACGTCTCTGACACTCCTTTTGAATCGCTTGACAGATCTTATCCGAATTTTATGTGAGGACATTAAGGATATTTTATAGTTGCAGGCTTTGTTGCTATTATTATTTAATCTGAAATACGTTGTTCCACGGAGGAATTACTAACAAGAAACAACTTTTTTGATATAAGTATATACAGCTAATACAGCAGAGCCTTAAAATATGCAACTACTTGTATTTATGTTATTTTTGTGTAAGTTAACAAAAATTCTCATAAAATTCTCTCTTTTCTCGTATTATGTAACAGTTTTAGTACGTCTATGGGCATATAATGTCAGTCTTTTACACTCGACTATATAGTGGAAGACCTGTAAAATAACTTTATTTGGTGTGATGTAACTTTGACGTTCTAAAAGCCCGCCTGCACGCATAGCCATTGAGTATTAAACATTCAATTTCAATTAAATATAAAGCAATACCAAATGTTTTATACATACACATCAAGTTTCAACAGTACACAAGTCTTTTAAAAATATTTATAACTTAATCACCACTATCATGGAATATTAACAGAGTAAAATTTCAATTACAAAGTCAAGATTTGTGACATATGAATACTGAGTCAGATCTACCAACTAGAGATTTCGAGAGAGTTGCTGAGCAAACCTCATTACTTATGTGCATATTGGTAACCAAGCGTTTTAATATTCAAATATTTATTTATTTATTTATTTCCTCCAACAGCGAGATCTCTCCAATTATAGGAGGTGTACACAATTGATTACATTATTATATTACAATAATAATATGTAAAACAGAAATTTATAAGTGAAAATAATAAAAATAAAAATAGTAAAAGCAATAAGCAAATACGATATAGATAAGATGTAGATATCTACAGACATAGGTACGAAGTCACATCTACCTAATAAATGTGTGAGGAATATTGGTCACTCACAAGTTACAATTCTAATGGATATAATTTGGGAATACATGACACCAAGTCTCATTAAGAAGATGCCGTATTCTGGGGATAATAGTGGTTAATTCCTGGTTACAAGTTAAACATTACAAAAAAAATATTCATTTTGAAGGATCAGCTTGAAATAGTAAGCTACGAAGTAAATAGGGGAATTTACATGCTCGAATATTAGACAACCACTCATTCGTTGTAATGAGGAAAGAAAGATCAACATGTGCATAACAAGATTAGGATACAGGAATAATTACGTATATCAACATGAAAAATACTCAACAGAATGACGCACATAAAAATATAATCTCGTGCGAATCTCAAAGATAGAGCAACGAAGAAATATGACTTTTTTAAAAAAAAAAATGTGTTTCAACACACTTTGAGATCGGTTAATTTAAAAGCTTAAAATCTTAGCAAGGATTTTCAGTAAAAGGTTTTTCAAAAGAAAATAAAAGACGTGTAAAGACCTATTTTTTCTTTACAACCTTACATTTCGCATCTTTCAGATTAATTGTCTACCTTGAACTCCAGATACTACTGTAACTTTTCGTATATAACTTGAAAGAGATAAAGAATACCATAAACTTAAAAAAAGAAGCAAAACTATCTACAAAATAATATAATAATTAATACACTAATGACAACTTCGATGGATTTTTTTCTTCTAGACCATATATATGAATGTACAGGGTATGACGTGATATCATAATTGCCGAGGACTCAAATTCCTGAACTGTATCAAAGCAATATTAAGTTCTGTTATTGCCACCAAATTTGGGATCTGGACCTATCAAACATAATCTACAGAACTTATCGATTTTTGACCAAACTTTGGAAGATACTAGAGGTTGACTTTCTTAATGTGCAAATAAATTACTTTACTGTGCAGACATCGACGTTTTTACGTTATGTAACATCAAAATTTTGAGGTTTCGATTTAGTCTAACTTGCAACTAAAACTATCAGTAATTGCTATTAAGAACAAAAATAATGGAACAAACTTATTTAATGTCAACCATTACAAACTTAATGATGAGACGGTAAATTAAATATGTTGTATGTGTAGTGGGTGCTTATATAAAGATTAACTAATATCGATAAAGGAAAATATTTTCTGCAAGAGCAGAACTCATTGATATAAATCATTATTTATCATTTTACTTGCAGTTATCAAATCAGATCCTTAATATATATATATATATATATATATATATATATATATATATATATATATATATATATATATATGAAGACTGAAGGGAAGATACTGTCTGAAAAAAATGATAATTCTTGCATTGTTTTTTATATGACTAACTGATTTCTTTACTTCTTATTAGCCAATATCTATAATTCTATACATCAAGACTCTGGAATTTATTACACGAATATCTAACACTTTCTGCCCAGAGCTTAATACACTTATTTAATTAAACTAAAATAAAGTGTCTGATGAACGTAATGGTAAGTTGTAGAAACTGTAACACATTATTTTAGTTTAATTAAATAAGTGTATTAATCTCTGGTCAAAAATGTTAGTTATTCGTGTAGCAAATAAATTTGTGTGTTATTGCGGAGAATATTTTGCATCCCTCCTGTGTCCTTCATGCAGAAGTCGTTTGAACTCGGAAGTCTCGTACGAAAATCGGACAGCTTCTATGTTCATCTTATTGACTCGCCACTTGTCCCTTTTTCCTCGTTTCTGGATCAAATATTAACACGTTGATTGCCATCGTGTAACTGAAGGTTTACCTTCTCTATGCCAATCCCATTTTTTGTTTCCTAACTGGAGACAATTATTCATGTAATCATGTACGCCACGGATGCTTATCAGTCATATGATATTGTTTGAATTGTGTATGAATTTTTATACTCAAGGCCAAGAATAAAGATATTACTTGTGTGTGGAATAGCATTTACGGGGCCCAGAAGCAAGGCACCATGTGTATGAAACGGTTTATACATGACAGATAACATGTTAAAACAAGCCCTGAATCATGAGTTTAATTATTTTAAATGAAAAGTCTAAATACCAACGTTCATTTGGAGACACATAGATCGTAATAATAATTGCAATCCTAATTTTCTCTCTTTTATGAGGAATTTCCAAAAAATCCTTCCTTATCTTACGTGACTCATCATTTCTAGCGTAAATAGTTTGGTTTAGATGTTCGTCATCCAGGCAGGCAGTCGTTCTTTTGTATATACAGATTTCATCATTTCATTATTTCCATATATGTTAAAATTAGTTGTATCTTTAACTTTGAAGTAAAAACACTCTTCTTTAATATGAATTGTTGCTTATTTTGGTACTGATAATGTCACGCTATATTGAATACGTTTTTGAATATATTGTATTGAGTCTATTACATTTCAAGTTATATACTTGCTAGGAGAAATTAGTTTTGCCATCTTCATTCTAAAGCTCATTCTCATATTATATAAAGATTTGACTACATTGTTATTCGTGAATTTATTTCTTAGACTAAGGATGAATCGAAGGACCTGATTGCATGTTTTATTGGTGATAGGGTATTGAAGGAAAGAATGAATGGTTAATGAAACTTAAATGTTTTGCAAAATGTACGCCGGTTTATTTACAATTGCAAAATGTCTATTTACAATACTTGGAGAATATCTAGATAATTTTTATTATTAAAAGGTTGTACATAGTATACATTGGAATAGTTATTGCTCTTTATAACAGATCATCTTAATGTTTCAAATATTTTTTTCATATTTCAGCACGTTGAAAATGCAAAGAAATATTTATATTACAGTTTTAACAAAGTCTAGGAAAAAAATATTTCGACAGAAGATATATATAAACTCTTCTGTCTTCGTGAACTCTGTAGAAAAATTTGAAGATTAATATATATATATATATATATATATATATATATATATATATATAAAATACTTACGTCTGTGGTGCTGAATTTTTGCGAAACATAATCGCTTGCTTCAAGAGAAGAACGCAGGCTGAAATTATTTAAAAATAAAATCCTGAGGCAAGTATTCGGACTCATCAGGAGCAGAAAAGGGAATTTGACTTCAGTTTAGCGTTCCTTTCAGCAACAAGGCTATATGAGACGTGGACTTACAGTTTAACATGGGATCCAAACGACATGCGCTCCCGCCAGGAATCGAATCCGGGTCTCTCATGCCAAAGGTGAATCCTCTAATTGCTTAGCCACGAGGGAATTTACAGGAGTGAGGAATAACGGAAACTTCATAATGAGAAAATTGCATAATTTATAAGGTTTACCTAACATTGTTAAGGTCATTAAGTTTAGAGGGCTCAAATGGACAGGTCATGTAATTAGAATGGAAGAAACCAAGAATGTTTTCGAAATATTAACTTTAAATCCAATCGGAAAAAGACCACTATAATAAATACCTAGGTGCAAATGGGAAGTTGATATTAAGATGGATACCAGAAGTATGAATACCAAATAGCAACTGGATCCATTTGGCTTGGTCCAATAGAGTTAGTTTTAATGAGAAATACTTTTTCTTCGTAGATTTTGTTAAAATTACATTTCTATGCTTTACAACAAGCTGAACTATTAAAATTTTTAAAACTGAAACAACTAACACGATGTATACTACAAATCATTCATTTTTATATATATATATATATATATATATATATATATATATATATATATATATATATATATATATATGTTATATGGTATAATATTATTTAAGAACTTTTTCATTAACTTTAGTATCAAATTATACCAAACTTAAATAACTAAAACAACGAAAAAGCCACTACCATTTTCTTCTGGAATCCCTATTCTTGTATGTAACCTTATTTAGAAAGTTTATGTTTCAAAAAGTCTTTTTCGCAGCTTCTTCAATCTTTCCTTAAAGAGCTTCCTTTCATTATTACAGATACAATTACGGGGTTTCTTATTCACCGTGGACACCAGATTTTGAACCCTTTAATAGGGTAATTCGCACTCCATTCATTGGCTCCTTCTCAGGAAAGCAGCCAGAACCTTTCCACCAAATGCTTCTCCCCTTCCCATTACTAGTCTTTATCCTCATCCGTTCAGTGTTGACAACCTGCGAGGCAAAAGTTTCTCAAACTTAGTGGAATTGTAATAATTTCCTGTACATTACTAGAGGTCTGCGTTTATTAAAATTCATAAAGTATTATATAAGAACGCTATCTTTGTGTGTCCTGAAGCGAACACATTGGTTATTTTCTAACTTCGTCTCTGTAGTCGGGCAGATTTGGATGGAAACCGTACCATTGGTATAAAGTTTTTTCTTTGTTATTTATTATAAAATAGAGTGTCCTTTCGCAGATTCCGATTGATGCCACCTTGGCATCCTTGGGCAATTTTCAATATTACGTCATATATGGCGTCAATGTTTCACACTTCTAATTTACGTAGTGAACGCTAATGGATGAGTTAAAATCTCTTAACATAGCAACTACCGTATACACAATAAAAAGACAATTTTGTCAGGATACATGTATCCAAACGTTTCCACAATTTGGAACATTTTGGTGACCACTGCTGGTATGGGAACAATATAGTGACGTCACGATTTTGAAAAAATTATGCATTTAAAAATATACTTTAAAAATTCGCTATGAACAAAATATTTAAACAAGTTGGACCAAAGTAAAGGAGATAGCAAGGATATATATATCGTTCATGAGTATTAATAGACTGTGGCTTATATTTATCAAACACAACAATGACATCATGTTCTCTACAACAATAATGACTAAGATTTCTGAACACATCATATACGGTTGTTTTTTTAGGCTACTGTATGTGATGCAACACCGCATTCCCATCAATGAACTCAACATATGAAGATATGGTCTCGGAATATATGAATATTCTCTTTGGAATCCTCTTCCATCAGATCCATTTATTGCAGATATGGTGAGAAAAAAATCCATCCAGCAACTTGATGTAGAGAAAGAGTCATATCAATAAGACTTTCTTTTGCTTTCTCTTTTCTGATATAAGTTTATTCTTTAAACTGATCTACAGGAACACGATTCCAAGATGCAGCTCTATGGTGGCAAGCATTATGTCCTTTTAAGAGAACGTATTTAATCTCAGAAGAGAGAGCGTCTTAATAATATGCCACATTAAGTACAGTATCTCGCATAGTTGAAATGTGCAGCTGAAAAAAAAGTTCAACTAGTCACCCTCAATTTGTGATTTAATAAACAACTGAATAATGACAACAGGGATAATTAACATGTCAAACCACAAACGACTAGTTGGATTTTCCCTTGCTTTGCCAAGCCTACACTGTAGCTCTTCTACTGTGTTAGTCCCATCGTGAATAAAGTCCTCAAGAACAACGAATTCACTATACGCAATCCTCGCACTGTTTTCATCCATACTTTTCCAGAAAGCATGTTGCTCATACCTCCAATTGCTGACTATAGCAAACCCTTCAAACTGCTTCCTCTCATAAGATTTCCAATTAATCCAATGAATGGCATTAGTGTGTGCATCATACATGGTCTAGCAAGATGATGCCGGCGCTCAATATTAGACCACTTGATTTTCGATATATCTTTGTATATTTGCACGTCTGCTGTGATATCTATATAGGGATTTTTTTCTCTGACAATTTTTTCCACATAACACAACGTTTTAAGAACAATATCTGGATGAAACGGTGGAGAATCAATAAGTGGCCCAAACGTATAGCGTGTTGGAGTTGATGAATAGTTTGTTGGTCTGGTAATTCTGTTCATTCTATATCTTCATCAGTCAGAATATTTTGCAACCACTGCATGTCCATTTCTAAGGCATGAGAAATATTCTCTGAAGTATTGATGATATTATCGAGAGATGGACCTATCCTGATAGCTACAAAGGGTGCGCACGGTTCCTTTGAACCGCGATAATGGATAGGCACTTGTAACAAGTCATTGCGTTTGAGATTATGCAGAGATGAACTTTTCAGACGTGGTATTGTTAATCCATATGGTTGTCTCGTGTCATCGGGTATATGATTTTTGAACGCTGTACATATTTGCGTAACATAAACACTTTTTATTTTTATACATGTTTTATTGTAGTGCTTTCATGAGTAAGAAATATTTATTTTATATTTTTCTTTGCCATTTCCTTTAATTTGGTTCGATTTGTTCAAATACTTCGTTCATAGTAAATTGTTAAAGTACATTTTTTAAATGTATATTTTTCCAAAATTGTGATGTCACTATATTGTTCCCATACAAGCAATGGACACCAAAATATTTCAAGTTGTGCAAAGGTTTGACTACATGTATCCTGTCAAAAATTGTCTTTTTACTCTATATGGGTGCTGTGTTACTGAGATTTTAACTCATCTATCAGCGTTTACTGCATAAATTGGAGGTCTGAAACAGTGACGTCATATATGACATAATATTGAAAATTGCCCAAGGACTCCAAGGTGGCATTAATCGGAATTTGAAACAGAACATTCCATTTTATAATAAGAAGCAAAGAAGAACCTTTATACCATGTGGTACGGTATAGCGAATTTTATCATTGCTATCTTCTGGACTACTATTTCGATTGAAATAACATAGTAATAAAGAGTAAAGTCTGTCAGTCCATGTGCCACGCTTATTCCCAACAATAAACGATCTCACTAACAGATATCGCTACCAGGGACCACGGTGGCTTAGTGGCGGAGCACTGATTTCTGGCATGATGTTCTTTTTTATTCAATCCCAGCTCCCGCGATGAACAAGCACCCTGTGTGGGATTTTCTTAGGGTTCTCCCGTTTCTTCCTACTTCCATTATTCCACCATTATCATCGATCTTATCATCGTTGTCTTTCTTAGTCTCGGTACATAATCGTGGGACGTTAAACCAAGGCAAAGGATGTCGCTACCTGCACTATCACCTGCTACTCAATGGTTTAATTCAAAAAAATGTTATGAATTATCTAGTCCTTGAATAATAACGTAAATATAGTAAAGAGTTTGGGGTAGTTATTGGGCAACGAATTTGTTATATCTAAATAATTAAAATTTAAAACGTTAATCTATAGTTTACAGTAACCTAAGGTTCCGATAGAAGCAACTGGTTATGGATACTAGTAAGTTTCACTTTTTCGTAATTTTGCTCCCATCTATAGATATACTTTTAAAAGCAATAAAAATACATATTTATTCATGATAGCAACTATTGAACATGCTTTAAAAATCATTATCATCATTATTAGTATTCAGGTATTACTGACAGGACGCAAATTGGATATCATCCATGAATTTATAACACGATCCTTAGTTAACCTTCTAATGCTGACTTACAAATTACTCCCTATTCATTGTCTCTTAACTTGAACTTTCTGCCAAGTCTTTACAATACAATTTCTTCTTAAACATTCCGTAAACAGTGTCTCGATTCTTCTTCAATTACGTCCAATATTATATTCCTTTCCTCCATCTATTCCTGCCCTATTGGCTCTCAGTTTGATTCATCTCTACACACGCACGCATAATTTGAAAGCAATACCGGGTTGCTAAAACGTTTTGCTAAATATCTACACACTCTTAAAAAAATACCGGAATTTTTACGGTGAAATATATGGCAATCGGGGATGCCATATTTTCACCGGAAATTTTGCAGTAATTTCACCGGAATATTCCAGGAATTTCACCTGAGCTTTAGATATTTCACCGGAAAATTTTAGTAATTTCACCGGAATATTTGCATGAATTTCCCCTCATCTTCAGACATTTCACCGGAAAATTTGCAGTAACTTCACCTGGATAATTCCATTAATTTCACCTGACCTGTAGATATTTCACTGAAACATTTACAGTAATTTCACCGGAATAATTCCATAAATTTCGCCTGGACTTTCAAATATTTTAACGGAAATTTTGTAGTAATTTTGCCGGAATATAGATATTAATGAAAGAGGAAACAACCAATTTTTTTAACATACCAGATCCTATGTAGGTGTGAATTCTATACCCCACAAACAGTGGAAAAATGACCAACTGGATCGAAACTCGGACCCGGGACCTCTGGCATACCGTATCGATGCGTTAACCATTATACCACCCAGTCCGCCTTCCATAACAGCCACTCACTCTCTCACTCTCGAGATCAGTGCTCTCCACTCGAAGCACGTGGGTTATACGGAGTCCGAGTGGGAACCACCGATCTCGAGAGTGAGTAGCTGTTCTGGGAGGCGGCCGGGCTAGCATAGTGGTTAACGCATCGGCACGAAATGTCGGAGATCCCGGGTTTGAGTCTTGGCCTAGTGGGTCAGTTTTTCATTCTTTGTGCATTGTAGAATTCACATCTACAGAGGACCTGGTGTGTTAAAAAATATGTTGTTTCCTCTTTCATTATCATCTATATGAAATCACAACCGTCATAGGTGCTCAATGTACGGATACAGGCATTGTCCGAGAACAGCAATGGTTCTCTGGTACAATCCATGGTCTGGGTGTAGAGCATCGACCTCGAGAGTGAGTGACTGTTCTGGGAGACGGACTGGATGACATAGTGGTTAACGCATCGACACGGTATGTCGGAAGTCCCGGGGTCGAGTCTCTGTCCAGTTGGTCACTTTTTCACTCTTTGTGTATTATAGAATTTACGGGAATTATAGCATATACATAACCTCAAGTGCTAGATATTTCACATAAAAATTTACAGATATTTCAACGGATATGTTGCATGAATTTCATTTAACAATTTACAGAAACTTCTCCTGAAAAGTTCCGTAATTTCACCAAAACGTTGGACATCTGTTTTCCACAGCCATTTGAAACTGCCTCACAGATTGAGTGGAAATCATTATGGTTAAAAACTAGATATATTTATGTGATTTCGTGTTCAGTTTAGAGCAACAAATCAGCATGAGAGTATTTTGCACAGTGATGATTTAATGTATTTATTTGCGGTACCCTTCAACAAGCTTTGAAGTTATTGGCGTGTTCATTTAACAAAGAAATATTTTTTATCGGTACTGCTTAAGAGCCCAAGTACACTGATGGCCTTAAGACACATTCTTCCTCGTCAAGTTTGCCAATTTACCGGAGCAGCTACGATGTAAAAAGGTTGTGTAACTATTATCTGGCAAAAAAAAAAAAAAAAAAAAAACTACATCGGAGAAGTTAAATGCGACGCAATATGAATTAATTGCTTAAATTCTTATAGACTCCAGTTGAGATTTTTCAACATCAAATTCAAGAAAGCACCTTAAGAAAACAATTTTACAGTGAATAGGCTTAGGCGAGTTCTTCCATAAATTATAAAGTGAAATAGAATCAACTCTTGTTCCTTGGCCGAAAATGCGGGCAAGAAACGTTATCAAAAGCAAGAACTGAAATATAGTTCTGTTACTATCAATCAGGAAATTTCAATGTCCAAGATGCTTCTCGCAGCCAAAATGGATTACATTATGGCAAAATTCGAGCAAGATTGACATGTTTGACATCGCTAACGATCTAAACATCCATTTACCCAGATCGGCCCCTACTACTAACAACTTGGTTTTCTTTTTGGACAATGTAATACAATGAACAATGCGTTTACGCTCTTTCTTTTCCTATCATCTGCATTTTCACAAGACAGCAAACCAATATCCACATTCTTTAGACAACACTTTCTCTAATGTCTTCGATAACTGAAGTACAAGATTCAACTTTGCGAGCAGGAAAAGGAAAAAAATAATATTAATAAATAATCAATTATTGTGACTATTACTGATAGAGTTACAAGTAAGAATATTTTCAAGTGCACTTTTTCACAAGTATGTTAGGATTACTTTAAATTTTATTTCCTCCTGCAAATTCACACATAATTACTAAGACGAACCACCATATTTTTAACAAAGGATTACACAAACACATCTATAGCACATACAGGACATATTTTCAAAACTACATTAAAAATCAAATCAAATAGAAACCTCACTTACTCTTTCTCATTAGAAGGGTCCACTGGATCAATAGCGTTATTTCAGGTTTTGGCAGGAGGAACAAAACTGTTCACTGACATAAGAGTTTCACGTTTTTTCATTACAATATTAGTACACAATTTATTAAAAAGCGTCTATTTCTCAAACTAAGTGCTAAGTGGGGTGCAACTGCCCCTACCCTTCCCACATGATGCCTCTGCAGTGAATCTGCAAATATTGTAGGCTAAAGCGGTAGTCAAGGAAATGGGTAAATTTATCGTTTAAAGGAATCTCGTGATTCTGTTCAGTGAAGAAAAACTCTACATGATATGTCGCAAAAGCAAGACGACTCCATATTTTCGGTTACAAAATTGCGGCAAAATACCTAGTCTTGCATTCAGGAATATACAGTAGTTTGTATACAAAAACGTGTATGTATTCACGACACTTTTCCTTTGTAACAGTAATACAACCAGAGTTAAGTCTACATGTACAGAAATCAGAAGATCGTTTTCAGAGAGAGAGAAGCAGGGAATCATTTGGGAAGGGCAAGGAGGATAATTACCCCCCTGGGTTTGAGAATCACATGCTCTTCAATAAATTGTATACTAAAGTACTAATTCAAAAGGTAAAACTCTTATGTTGATGGACTAACTTACTCCTACCTGGCAAAGTCTGAAATGGCGCTACTGAAAAAAAAAATACTTAAAGATTTAAACATAAATTAACAGGATTTAGTAAAACCCAAATGAAAACAGTATATTCTTAAATATCTCATCATGTTTAATTCTCAAATGATAGTACATGAAATAAAAAAGAAATGATCAGTCTAGTCAATATTCCGTTTATAAACTGACAATGAGTTATTTCATGGAAGTCAAAAATTTGCTACGGATAATCCTTAGAAGTATCATGTTGCCGTATCTTCCCTCGCTTTCCGCGGAATGGATTCAATTTCTGGATTAATTCCAACAAAACACCTGAAATCAGAAACAAATATATTTCGAAGCTAGAGAAAATTAGGCAAAACCTATTTTTATTTCTTTCAAGTTGTAAATTGACTTATGTAACTCTGAGCGCAATATCATGCTTAATGGTGTTTCTCTTATGTCTCTCATACCATTACATTTTCCTTTCCTGTACGATTTTTTTTAAGACAAACTCTTGTCTGTTTCATAAACAATATTATGAATTATTCATATACATTTGCATTAACTATTCTATAAATTTACTTAAGTTTTGATTAACACTAACCATTCTCATTTTGCACTATTTCACATCCGTGAAGCTGTAGATTAAGATATATAGAAGTCTCGAAAACAGGTTTGTATTTGTGGAAAACGATTAACAATTTCGCACTATAAAAGGTAACAAGAAATAGTGTATTATCATCAGTATTACAGATTTCACCTAATAGTGGTATCAAACACAAGAAGTGTGTTTTTCAGTTGCAAAGGGAAACCATATGTGTCTGGGATACATAGATATGGACAATATTCATAATCGTACTAAATGGGTGAGAGAACCGAATGAGTAAAACTGTGCATTTCACGAACGTCCAACGTGGTGAGATGATTGCATGCCACATCTAATGTGTAACTGGTTCAGGATACTTAAAAAAAAAAAAAAAAAAAAAAAACAGAGACTTACTTAGGTCGTTGCAGTGAAGAGGAAAAGTGGTGCGACGTTCCTGAACACAAAAGCAGCGAGGACGACCTCGCATTTTGGCCTCCAGAACTGTAGAGCGTTTAAGTGGATTGTTCTGTGGAATTGCAATCATCTATCGCCACGCTCACAGTGTATCAGGTTCTATTCACCGTAAGTGTTCGGCACATGATGTGAAAACTTAGGTCTTATGGCCAAGTAGCTACCCATAAGTAATTTTACTCCGACAAATGTTGTGAAGCCACTTTACTTGGTGTATGGAGCGACGTCACTGGATCACGCAACAAGAGAGAATCGTTATTAACTTGAACTAATCTTGTATACGTCAGTCATATAAGTAACTGCCGAAATTTTCGATAGGAACTCCCGTCTTCATTAAAACACCAACCACTTAACAAAATTATAAATATGCCCGGAAATAAAGCTGTGTGAAAATAAACCTGTTTTGTGCCATACAATCTTCAAACTTTAAAGTTTGTGCGCCAGATGACAGTTGATTATTTTAACTCGTTTGTTGTTCAAGTGGTCATTGTCAAGATTCAAACTAGGTTGTTCATTCTTGTACAAAACTATTCATAAACATTCCTCTTAATGAACGAATTTGTTCTGTGTAGCACTTTAATATCATTGACCTGTGTTTGAACGCATGAAAATGTTGTGACAAGTCTGAAAGTACCTTATCATCCTCTTTATCGAATCTGGAATACTCTTTGACCTTAGTGGCTATAGGCTTTTTTTGTCATATCTATGAAGAACTCTGTTAATACATGTACATTATGAATAATTGTTTTCTGGAACTTCAACTATGAAGTGTATGGGTTGAATGGTACAATACAGGTTTATTTTCACATCACTTTAGTTCAATTTCGATGCTATAACTTACTAAACTCAA
Source organism: Thermobia domestica (assembly GCF_964235325.1). Taxonomy (NCBI): domain Eukaryota; kingdom Metazoa; phylum Arthropoda; class Insecta; order Zygentoma; family Lepismatidae; genus Thermobia; species Thermobia domestica. The sequence continues at coordinate 200,306,162 of NC_137462.1, read as the reverse complement.
CCTGCAACAACTTAATAAAATTTCAACCTACTGGTTAAAAAAATGTAATTGGTTAGTTTGTAGTCTTCATTTCTTTAGGGTGTCGCGGTGGCTCAGTGGTAGAGCGTTCACATCTAGTGCATGGGGTCCTTAGATCGATTCCAGCTCGCGGAAAGTGAGCTTTGTGTTAAACAAACACCGTGTGGGTGGGTTTTCTCGGGATTCTCCCGTTTTCTCCCACTTTCTTCATTCCACAATTTCTTTCATTTCTCCTCATCACCGTCTTCTTTAGCCTAGCCGGCATAGCCACGGGATTTCATTTCATTTACTTTTATTTATTTGTTGACTTCTTTGTTCAAATATCAGCAAACGACTTCGTTTTATAAAACCTTTTATTTCATAAAATTATAGGCAGAAGTATGGAGAAATTGGTGCATACGTATTCTGCAGAAGGCACGCGTGCTGATTATTCGGCTAACCGGAAGCCCTGCCATATTTATTTATTTTAATCTTAAAAAATTGAAGTGAGATCTACTAATGTTAAGACATTGTTCTTATAAAAGCGAATCATCTCACTACTGAATCAGGGTCAATTATATAAACGCACTAAGCAACGCTATACTGTAGATTCAAGATAGATGATAGTTAAAATTAACGGACTTTGATGTTTGCCTCATCTAATATTTCGGCACATATTAACTCTATCTTCAGCGAAAAGTTGTTTATAATGAAACCCTTGAATAAGTGAAAGAAAAAGTAAATCATTAATATATGGTATGGATGTGTGGTGTTTGGTGAGCAAAATAATTATATATAAAAAAAAGAATGTAGGAAAATATCGCTACAGCATTAGGAATGATTTCAACTTAGAGCGTACAGACAGTAATGAAGACAAGCCGATTATAATGTAGCAATTAGTAAACCGAGGTTTTATGTTGACGCAGAGCAAATGGTAACAACTGCCAAGTAGCCACACCATACCCTTGTTTCATAATAAGGAAAGAAAAAAAAAGTTATCAAAGATGTAGTTCAGTTCAGTATGAGCTGTAAATATTTTAAATAATGTATTCATTTTTATGGGTAAATTGCCAATCTTTCCATATTATTTGAAATTTTCAGTCTTCCATGATTTTAAAAATTATTCCTTTATAAATACCTAAAGACAATCATATTTTTTTTAAAAATCTCGCATTTCATAAAAAAATATACTCAACTCATAGAAAATTATTTGTTAAAGTTCAAGAGTTGTATTCAAAATGCACACTACCATGCAATCATTTAAGCTTATATTAAGAATAAGGATTGAAGAGTAATATTTATTGATAAGTTGTGCCATGCAAAATTTATGAGATAACTATACATCGGAACATTGAAAATAAGCATGAAACACTTTACGTTAAAGAGAGTTTAACTGTTGCTAAATAACAACGATAACTATAAAAAGCAATAATTATTGTATAAAGCAAATGAAGTTGGTGTGTCTTAGCCAGCAACTCAATATGCTGATTAATATGTCCGATAAATTTTGAATGTTCAGCAAAGCAGTGTATTAAATTGAAAACTTCTTACCAAAAAAAGTATGTTTACAGGGCTACTGTAAAATTTGTAACCTTAATTTCCCTAGCCTTACTCACCTTTTTTTCCTTGCAATCAACTGTTGGAGAAAGGCACGAAAGCGAAGTCATATTCCGATCTCCACTATTTTCATTAACTGGTTAAAATGTATAACGAAGCATCCACAGAGAATTTCGAGTTAAGTGCGTGAGAGTAGGACCTGAAATATGAAAAATACGTAAATTTTCAAGGAAAGACGTAGTATTTTTTTTAATTCACGCTAGATAGTTTAATGTAATATTTTCAAACGTGAAAATCTGCGTGCTGCTGGTACTATTTTCAGTGGATGCATGCTGACATGAGACATTAGGGTATAATGAGGAAATTAGTTCGGCGTATTCAAAGATGGCAACTCGGTGTTCAATTTCGATTTTGAGTGTTATAAGAATGTGTGTTGTGAAGAAAAGAGTTATTATATGTTGTGGACCGGTACGTATTATTGAAATTGAGCAGAAAATATGACCAATGTAGAAAAACATTGAAAATAAAGAAATGTAGAAACAGTCATACGTATATTCAAATGTGTTAATGATGTGAGAAAAGTGAGCACATGAAAGGTTATCAGAGGAATTCAAGTCCTCTACCACAAACCAGTTAGTTTTTTACAGTTTCCTAAATGCAGTGTCGGCATTGTACAAATCGCAAAGGTAAGTAATCGCGTGTTAAGATAATAACCAAATTTATCTAAGTGTTTTCAACGACATCCTTGTTTACGCGAATACCTACCATCGCTGACACGCCTGCTACCTACGCACGCACCCCTTGCTACCACTCGGGCTGCCCTGTCCTTACTCTATTACATGACATTCGTCCGTTTAGTGGCCACCCAGCACAGGTCACTGCAGTTTTATAGCATATATCCGGACGCAGTATTTACACACAAACGGTGAGGTCCTCTTAAAGTGAATGCGCACCAAGAAACAATTTCTAAGGTAATGACAGTGAATTTCTTGATAAATAATAAAATTTTAACGTTTATAGGCCTGAAAATACTGGATCTACTCTACGGCACAAAGGCCGAATTTTTTCCTTGCACTTAAATTGACAGCACACATTACTACTTGCACTAGAACAGTTCCGAACGTACTTTTCCTTATGTGATGTTGCATAATATGCGACTTGAACGTCAGTGCGTTATTTGTACACTGAACATACGATCAAACTTTGGACGCAAAAAACCGAGGTGCTTCACCGGTTAAAACTTTACACAGAAGACGATCATGAAATACTAAAAGAAATTTGAACTCCAATCCGTAAAATATGAGCAATAAGAACCTTATAAATATACTTAAAATAATAATAACAAATGTACTCACCTATAATGTAAATGAAGAAAACGTATGATCAACAGTTTCTAACGTTGGAATACACACAACACAATCTCATTACTGGCGAGATTTTTTTTGTCTTAAATGCTTCAGTTGCGGAAACAACTTTCATTTGTTATAAAAGTATCTTACGACAGTGTCTGCAACCACTAAATATAAGGCTAAAAGTATTTAATAATTCTTCAAATTATTTTGCAATTAAACCAGAAGAAATAATGAAAAACATTTTTGAAAGTTATTTTCTTTCATATAACTTAATACTCATTCTATTATTCGAAATATGGTAACAACTTCAAACAACTCGAAAGAACTTTGGTCAAATGCTGGATACACTGTTCAGAATTTACGGAAATTTCACCTGAAATGTCAATTCTGGTAAAAGACCTGTAAACTTTACGGTGAATTTTCTGCGAAACCACCTGAATTTTTAAGAGTGCAATTCTTCTTCATTGCACTACATGTCACATGTATCACTGGGTGTATTTTTCACATTTGTTTATAGACTGAAATAGTGTGACGTCACATCCTTCTCGTTGCCATAATGGTCGCAGTTTTATTTTCTAAATAACATGGCCTAAGAACAAAGTGAAAACAGTGACGTATTAACTTCTGGATTGCAAACATGAGATTAAAAGGAAAACTTGTATTTGTAAAAAAGATTTCCAATCAATGAAACTACGAAAAGATAGGAAAAGCAAGCAATTTGGTAAATAATATAATAAAATATGGTAAGCGTTGAAAACGAAATGTTTTCTTTGATACCATAGATTTTGTGTATTTATCTATACATTTGGAGGTTACATTAAGTGTCAAAATACTTAACTTGTTTATTATCGGATATTAAGCTTAAATAATTCCGGAAAATCTTTATTTAGTACCGTCAGTATCACATATTACATTGCATATGTGTAGGGTTACAGAATTAGTGTTGAAAACTTAACCGATCAGAAATCGGTCCAGACTGAAAATTCTCAGCACGCATATGGCTACAAGCGTAGCGTCCTTCTTTGTTTTGATTGATTGTTTGTTTGTTTTGTAGCCACTGTAACTATGCACTCATATTTGAAAGCGTGGGTGTAAGAAATCTGAATACGCCAATATAATTAACATTATTTTCAAAGTAGACAGTGATTTTTCCTTGTAGACAAATCGTATTTTGTTCTAGTTTCATTGTGCCGACAGCTTGTCAGTCTCTACCTTAGAGTTTCTACATTGCGTGTAATTGCTTTTGTTCATTATGGATTACGTATCATTTTACGTAGAAATGTAGTCTCTGTAGAAAATTCCTTAGATGTTACTTCATGAATTACTGAATTTCACTCGTAAATTTTCTAAATAGTGGCCCCATATTCTTAATCGGTACCTTTTCTTACTAACTTTACTTTATCTACAAAATATTATACAATTGTCTAATTAACAGTCTTTGATTATTAACAGTAGACTTAACAGTATTACTTTAGATTCATGTATTTGTTTAGAAAACACATGGCGATCACAATGGTAACGAGGAGGAAATGACGACATCATTATTTCACTCTATTAAACGACTCACAAAATGCATTTTACTTCATTCTAAAGGTTTCTTTTTTCATTCGTTTTCCTGCTTCTATTTATCGTTTACTGTGGAATAAGAAAAATAAATATTTTCCTATTCTAAAATAAAGTTTTAAACATTTAATTTAGCCTTTGGATTTCTTTCTTTCAAAATAAACCTTATTAGTTGTGCGTAAAACCATTTTAATCTATCTTTATATTGCAGAAAAATAGTCAAGTAGTAATTTCAGAGGCATTGAAAATATATTTTAAGATATCCCATAAAAAATGTTCTTGGATATCTGGATTGATATACCATAGGGCCTATTTACTCGCGTAATTCACAAACTTTTTATGACCAAACCTTTTAAGTAGGTGCGTTGCGTAAACTTTGAAATAACAAAGCAAGTGCGTAATTAATGAAAGGCAAAGATTTTACATTGGTTTATAATAAAACTAAAATATGATGATCAGAGAGTAAATTATATTTAAATGACAGTGGTAGATTTTTAACATTGTTCTGTTCCTCAAAAATATAGTTCTCCTTTGATTTACCCACAGTTTCCTCAATTTATTGTTACAAAGCATTGTCATTGGTGTCCAGCGCATTGGGAAATCCAGCCTTCAAATATTCGTAACAATTACGCTTTGATCAACCATGTTCTATTTCGTCACTATCCATGAACATATCTGTTCAATCGGTGGGCGTCTTACGAGTATCTGTCCAGTTGGTGTCATACTGTGACCCCCTTCAGCGATCCATTTGCATACAATTTTCTCAAATTATCTCTAAATGGCTTGTTGAAGGAAACATCTCAAGGTTGAACACTGATGTAAGGCAACAAGGGAAAACTGGTAGATCTTCGTTCGTCTCAGTTAGTCCTTTTCGGGACTAAAAATATTCTTGGCTTTGCATTAACAAACTTCTAGAGTCCTTCAAACAGGATTATACTAACATACCATCCAAACTAAGAAACCTTTATCAAGGTTTTGTCCAGAAAATCTAGTTAAATTTGTATTTTCTATACCATGATGTGCATGACTTTTTTTTCGGATATACGAGTTGCTTCACAGATAGACGGAAAAATTAGGAATGTTAGTGAAAAGATAAGAATTTTCATGATCACTCTCCTAATCATTTGTTCATTGTTGACGTTATGTGATAATTGCACTTTCGGGACATATATCCGCCAGGGCAAAATTATATTTCGTTTGGTTTTTGTTTGCTTCCTACACCCTACAATAAATATGAAATGCTTATGAGATTTTGTATGAGTTAGTTTAAGGTGACTTATTCTTGTTTCTCAACTGTTTTCTAGAGAAAGATGCTCATGTCTCATAAGTAATGAGGTATTAAAAAATAGTGACTTATTCTAATGGTTGGCGGATACCTTGACAACTTTTCTTCTCAGAAATCCTCCTTTAAGAGTACCTTTAGTAGGTATGTATATTTTCCACTATTTTAATAATTTGTGTCTGAATGAACTTGATCTCTTATTTCATTTAGCATAGATTACTCTATAATAATAGCGACAGCTTATATCCACTTATTGTTTAGCTTCAATTTGATTGATATTGTATCATAGGATTCATGAAGCTAAAACTGTTAGAAACTACCCTGTAGGCTGAAATCATAATTAGCATACAATAAATTGTGTATAGGCCCTATATCTGCTGTTTGATCTCATCGTCTGTGTAGATAGAGATGGTGCGGATGATAATGCGATATTTTATATCCGTATTTCTCCATATATATAAATATTCTCCAACAGTGACGGATTTGTCTCATTAGATTAAGTCTTAATCTTTCTATTTCAGTTTGTAGAACCCCTGTTATCCGATTGCTGAGAAACTGGCATAAAGATAAAATATAGACATAATTTGTAAGACACCAATATCACTTCCATACTTTTAAAAGTAGTGCAAGTGTAATTAGCAACAGTACAAGACTGTCAAATCTTATTAATTTATAAAGAAATGTCTTTATAAAAAAACGAAAGTAAATTTTATTTTAATTTTTTCCTCTCAATCTCGGTGTCTATATTTCAAGGATATAAGGAACTGTCACAAATAAACTTTAGATTCGAATTCAGAAATCTCGATTTATTTTTTCATTTGCAATGTTGTAACAGGTCAGTAGTGTCAAAAAGAATCTTGTCTTGAAGTTGTTACTCAATTACACTGTATTTCCAGAGAAAACAAAGTGAGCTATCATAAAACGGACTCAACATTAGATATCAGTACTCAGTCATTTTTAAATACCATGATCTGTCTATCAATGCCTCGCAATAATGTACCTTTTGAGTTAAATTGGAGATTGTCCTAAGTTCAGCGATGTCACCTTTTTGTATTTATATATGTAATTAAGGATTAAGATAGTGTGTAATATACATATAATGATTGAATGCCTATTTACAAATAAAATCTTTGATAGGTTTGTAAAAATTCTAATTGATGACATCTTATCTTGCTGCAATGACCAAATACTAAATCGAAAGAACCACAATGTTAAAGCAATCTTGTAACGAATTAATTATTTTCTTACTTGCAAATTACGTTGCAACAATCCCTAAAACACTGATCATAGCAGTCACAATTATTATGTACTCTTGTCATAAAACCATTGAATATTAAGACATGAATTCGATTCGCTGTAACAACCACTAAATACACAGGTATTTTTATTGTCTTCTGTGAATCGACGTACTTACCACTAAACACACGTTACTCGCAGTGAATCAAAATTACTTCAACCCAACAAATGCGTCACAATCTTCTGCTGGCGAGTCGTAGAGAGTGACTCCCTAAGTTTATACCTATAATGCCCATATATCTACTGAGTCCTGTGTCAAATGTATCCAAATCAATTTCTAGCATCTAAAGGAGAATATAGTACTTAATATAATTTGACATGACTGTTTTAATTGATAATTAAGGAGTGATGATGATTATTAAAGTGATCGGAATCAACGATTTCTGGTTTGATCACTATGCACAACGAAAATGGTAATACAGGGTGAGGCAGAAAGAATTCTCCTACTTGAGAAGCTACTATATTTAAAACCAAAGATGATATGGCAGTTCGGTTCAAAATCTCTTGTCGTCGCGAATTCTGTCGAAAAATTTGAAGCTTAAAATATATAAAACGATAATCATGCCTGTTGTTCTGTATGGTTGTGAAACATGGTCATTTACTCTGAGGGAAGAACATAGACTGAAAGTATTTGAGAACAGGATCCTGAGAAGAATATTCGGACCCAAGAGGAACGAGAATGGGGAATGGCGGAAACTTCATAACGAGGAACTACATAGTTTATACGGTTTACCCAACATTGTTAGGGTCGTCAAGTCTAGGAGGCTTAGGTGGGCAGGTCATGTAGCTAGAATGGAAGAAAGTAGAAACGCTTTCAAAGCCTTGACTGGAAGACCCATAGGAAAACGACCATTAGGAAGACCTAGGCGCAGATGGGAGGATGATATTAAGATGGATCTCGCAGAGATAGGAATACAAAGTAGAAACTGGATGCAATTAGCTAAGGATAGAAGTCAGTGGAGAGCTTTTGTGAACGCGGCACTGAACCTGCGGGTTCCATAGGCCATAGAGTTAGTTAGTTAGTTAGATATGGCAGTATTTCTTTATTTCTGGAAAGTATACAGAATAATGTTTTAAACTAGCGTGCTTTTAAGCAGGTAGGTCACATGTAGTGGTTTCTATTACTGATACAAAGCGCAAAGCGGATGCGAAATGCACGCTGCTTTCCTATCGGTGATCTGTCATTTTCAAAATAAATTTCTCAGCAACAAAGGAACTATGTTTTCCAGTTCATGGTATGGCACAATTGAAAACGGTGTTCGACGACACGCTCCTTAACACCGTAAACCCTCCCCAACCGGAGCTAGCCTTTCAGAAATCAAAGAGTTCTTTTTGCTGTGACCTTATAACTAGCGAGAAGTGGTTACTTCAATTTATTTAGGCGCCTCTGGTGCTTGGGGTCCCGGATTCGATCCCAGCCCCCGCCATGTGAACTTTGTGGTGGACAAACGCCGTGTGTGTGGGTTTTCTCGGGGTTCTCCCGTTTCCTCCCACTTTCTTCATTCCACCATTTCATTCATCACTGATCATCACCGTTTCCTTTAGCCTAACCGGCATAACCGTGGGACGTAAAACTCAAAGATTTCATTTCATTTTTTTTCACTACTCAACCAGAAAGTGGTAGAATTTTTATAACTATTTCCGTTTTCAATGTAAATTGAGAAAATATCACGTCATGCAAGCCAAATTCCTTCATGTAAGTACCCGTGACACTACTACTTATTTTAAAAGAATTTGTTTATTGATTCGGAAACTGTTTTTCCTGAATAAATTAAATGCGTGGTTGAATCATGAGTATGTTGTGCATATAGACTGTTTGTTGTCACTACATTATTTGAAAGAGATACACGAATTTATCGTCTGTTGATGCCATTTCATCCTGAATGAAAAATGTACGAAGAACCAAATAAGTGGAATTGTTCAATTCATGAAGGAAGGATAAATTAAAGGGTGAAAGTTGTAGATGTCAAACTTGAAAGAAATAGTGATCGGAATTCCTATTTGGTGCATTGTAAATAAAAAAAAGGGAATAATAAGTAAAGAATGGAAATAAATCTTACCAACGTCCTACTGTGCAATGCCTTTTTTTTCGTTCAGTCCCTCTTTGATGTTTCTGGACTGTAAATATCCAACAAGTAGCAAAGCCACAGTTTACACAACTTTAATTAAAATTTATGTTTCAGTTGTTGCATTTTGTCTCACCAACCATTCCCCACTTTAAAACTTTACTACGATGAATGAATAAATGAAAATATAAAATATTTAACTCTAAAATTGTCGACTGGAAAGTAATTTAGTGTATTTCACGGACAGATTTGTATTTTATATCCTGAACATTATACTAACCTGCCAATCTGAACAGTATTTCAGGTAGTCTATCAAGGAAGGACGATGTCTATTAAGTACTCACACAGGAATTCATGGAGAATAGATTTTTGATTGCCTGTATCTTGGGATTAACGGGATGGATCATATCCATCAACGAACTCCTTTCCTAGCCTTTCACCCTCTACATCCTGGGTAAACTTAAGGGTCTTCACTACAGCGAAATTAAACTACCGCTAATTTTACCGAGTTTTCCTGTAATATCTTCTAAACAAATAAAAATATTCGAAAAGCAGAAACGTAGTGAACTAGACAATAGCGATTTTGCATGTGATACCGTTATCACAACTCATCTATCTGCTTTCGATTTGCAACTATAGATAGATTTAGCATTTTTTTGCGGGTTCCGTAAATAGCGGCATACCAAAAGCATATAGTGAATTGTGGTAAAGATATCACATGCAAAATCGTATTGTCTAGTTTACAACGTTTCTACTTTTCGAATATTTTTATTTGTTTTGAAGATATTACAGAAAAACTCTAAAATTAGCGGTAGATTAATTTCGCTGTAGTGAAGACCCTTAAAGGCGGTGCCTCAAGTAGTTCTTGATATTTTGTGCCTCCCGAAGGGACATGGACAAACAGTAAATACGTACATTATATAAAGGACTTCTTCACAGGGTTGTAAATGAGCGTACTTATTTGAGATACCCCACTTGAATGTTCTCGTTCTTCTTGAGTTTTATAATGAGCATATTTGAGAAAAGTGAGCTTAAGCTGAGTTTAACTTGAAATATAATTGAGTTTAAGCATAAAACCATGCTCACCCACGGCTATTATTATTTTCAAAAAATTATCGTCATCGGACATTTGTACGTTGTCCGATCTTTAAGAACAGTCTTAATACAAATAATGTCATTAAGACGCACGGTTAGGGAGACTAACCTTAGAAATAGCTCGAGACTGCTGGGAGAGTATTTATGCTCATTTAATTTAGGTAATACTTGTTTAACTGGCAGAATTGATCATAAATTATGTGCAAAACTATAACATGATAGTTATTTACGAATAAAAGGCAGAGAAAATAAATTGGCTTGTATACAATAGGTATTTTACTTTTAAAGGAATCAATAAAATTGGAGGTATTGTTGTAACCTGCAAGTTCTGTTTGGGAAAATTTATCTCAATATCAAAAATTTAATTTCTGTATTTAAAAAAAAATCTCGATTTTTTCACGTAATAATAAAATATAAGTAGAGGGCAGAATATTTTATACTTTTTTCTTTCTTTTCATTGTAAACTTGAAAATTTTTGGCGTCTTCTGGACTAAATTAGATACTGTCTCCTGTTATAAGTAATACATTACAGGGTTTCATTTCTTACATTTAGACGACCATAGGAGATAAGAAAGTACGGTGATTATAAAAAATGAGATTTCAAAAGCTTCATATGTTTTGTGGTCCTTATGTGCTGAGGAAACGATGTGAATGTCCGCAATTGAAACAATAACACAATAAAATATTACGAAGAAACTAGTTTACATATTTTTGTTACATTGATAGTATTTAATTATTCACCTATCTGGTATACAATAAACTCTTTGTACAAAAACAGAAACACCTGTGTTTAGGTGCAATATCTTAGGAAAAATAACGCCATGTCTTCGGCAATAATTTTCATGTGGCTACTAACGAAGAGTCAATAAGTAATAATGTAAACAAAATATAAGTATTTCAGTTTGGTATATTGATAAGCGTTACTGTTTTCCTTTTATTTTAATTGCTTCAAATTCGTAGAAATATATAATTGCTTTCAATAATAAAAATTACGTATATTTTTATATAATCATGAATGTGAATTTTCTAATGCCTCCTGTCTGTTTAACCTTGAAGATGTAACACTCAACATATTGCAATTTTTAACTTTAGCTTACTTGATGTTGTTTACATCTTGAACCAACAAACATGGTGGAGGTGGATATGGCGAAGTTAGGACATATGACTACATTATTTTGCTATATGGGCATATCCTTTATATTATAACCAGTGATTATTTCAGTGTTGTCTGGGGAAATTATATTCTCCTCCGATTGTGCTCAATAAGTGTTACCAGTACTTTCACAGTACTACTTTCATTCCCTGCCTATTGAAATTCCCCCGGGATAAATCGTCTGAAATGATCACAGATTATAATGTCCTTGAACAGACCCCCCAAATCCATCCCTGCTCCTTCGTAGTCTGGATTCTAGAAATTGCACTGCGGCTAAGGGTTTTAGCCCGGATATCAGCAACTCATCTGTGCAGTTGAAGCGATGTCCGGCCAGAAATCGCTTCAGCTAAAGAAACAGCTGGAAGTCTCTGAGCGGAGGTCGGAGCTGTACCCCACCGTCAGTTGTTTTCAAACCATTGTGCACAAAATTTGCTAAACTGCGCATTTTCCTTACTACTCCAGAAACATGAGTTTTTCGCTGTTAAATAAGTCAAAAAGTATTTCCATCTATTCAAAATGCTATCTGTATCTGTAAGAATTGTTCCGTCGGCTTCTTTAATATATGATATAAACGCTAGGTTCATAAGCTTTCTTAAATTCATTGATTCCCTTATATATGTCCGGAATGTCTTTGTTTTTACTATTACCTCCAAGTTCATTAATTTTAGCTCTCAAAAAATTGCGTTTCTTTATTCTAAAACTTTTGGAAGTTTCCTCTCCTGATGTTAGCGAAATTTTGTGTGGTTATATCGTTCGGATTTTGTAGCCAACGACCTTCGGCCTGTTTTCTTTTCTCTGCTAGTTTAGTGCATTCCTCATCAAACCATGGTTTGTTCCTATGTATTTCTGCGAGTTCCAAATGTTCATTTGCTGAAATTTTAATGCTATGCCTAATTTTAACCAACCTACCATCAACACTCCTTCGAAAACAATGAATTTATTCAACTCTTGAGAATATATCTGATATTTTCATATTAAACTGCAATATCAATTTTGCATTACTGATGTTTAATCTTATAAACCGATCTTATAACAACAATCCTGCAGCAAGGACCACCAAATTATATAATGACCCACAGTTCATATATTTATATAACTACAAGCTACTGATTTTCATCAAAAAACATTTAGACATGGCATCATGACATTACCTTTTATTGTGGGATGTAACACATTAAATTTTTTACACACCTTAAAAATTGTACATATAGTGTTCACAAGGTGGATCCTCAATGATGCATTATTTACTTTTCTGTTGCTATGACAACAAATTTCACATCGTCGAATTACTATATTAACAAAATAGCAACGTATAACAACTGAAAGGGAAATTATATCTATATCTTTTTTCATATTCTTTTTCTTCCTTTCTTAAACAGCTTGTGCATAATTTAAAAGTGAATTCTGCCCACAAATACAAGTAAGGATTGAAATACAAGTATAAATACAAGTATCGTTGTATATGGCACCTTGAACTGTAGGACCTTTTTATTTTTTTTATTTTTTTTAAATAAAAAGAGAAATCCTGGGCCGTTAACTATTACATACTAAGTACTTGAGTTTCTGAATGACCCTCGTATATATAAAAATTACAAGTCGCATAATCATATCTCATATTTTACTTCTATAACAACATTATTTTCATATTTTATCTCAAGTTCTTAATTAATTTTATTTCAAATATTTACATACTTTAACGTCGATAATATAAGGGTATATTTAGATTACGGCATAGATGTTATTTAATTTTAAAGTCCTTTCGGGGCCACTGATACATATCATAAGTTGAAAATAGCGGGCAAAACTAATTATGACATTTACATAATTGCTCTTTTACACAAGAAAGGATTAAATATATGATATGTTCAAAGAAAATATAAATTAAGATTGAAATATCGACGATATCCAGAACAAAACACGATAATTAACATCATAACAAAAACTAATGTTACAGTTTGAACAAAATAAGTTCTTAGCAAGATCATAAATGTACGAATTGTTCCATATGTTGATTCGTTAAATTATCTTTATAGAATTCAAATGAAATGCAAATAACAAGCGAAACCATAATGCTATTTACAGTGAAGTAAAACAAAAATCAATTGAATATATTCTTTCGGACGCCACAACATTAGCTTAAGTTACGGCATGACCAATAAATTCGTTTAAGTTGCATTGAAAATCTAAACCGGAATATAGCCTTGCGCGTTATTACTTCTACAGTTCTTTGTTTCTTATTTTGAGAATTTGTGCCATCTATGGAATTTCTATGAAATCCAATTCGAGGGAAATTAGATCTAATGATTACATGCTTTCTAACAAGTAAGGGACCATATGGTTGTCGCGCAAATCAGATGCAGACATACGCCATCTGATTGAGCATGAAAAGATATGGAGAACACAGAAATTTAAGGTGCTAAGGGCCATCGGGAAGGAAGCGAGGAAAGAGGAAACATTGAATGTCGGCAAAATTGAAGAAAGTCAGGAATGACGGGAAAAGTTAATTTCTTGCAAACAGGGAAAGAAAGTCAACCAAAAGAAAGAAACTAAACATAACAAGGGCATCAAGGACGAAGAAAGATCATAATCAGGGTTGCCATCCGGACCGCAGTGTTGCCAGCTCTACATAATATTGATATAGAAGATATAGCATAGTATAGCAATTCGTGCACAAGAAAAAATATTAGTAACACAAAAGACAATTGAAAAGACTCTGTACACGTGCGTAAAAAGGTTTAACGTAGTCGTGAGTGAATATTACACCCGCGTGAATACAAATGGAAAAAAATAGAGAACAGTACGCACCATTTGTAGTTTAATGGCAGTTGACGTGAAGATCAGGAATGAATGCGTGGTCAACACACAGACATTTCTCGCAGTGAGCACAGTGGATAAAAGCAAGCTGGTCACACGCGTCTCTGCAGCATTTCTCTGTGAGTCCTTTTTCAAAGCAATATACGGAAGGTGTTTCAAACTGTCCAGGATGTTGAAAAACGCAAAGCGTATCATCTTTTGGAATCGCCTAGAGGAAAACTGCTAATGAACAAATGACTGAAGGCGGAGAAAGTTCTCACGTGGCCACACATTAATACTGGAGAACACTAATGTATCTGTGATGAACGATCATCATCATCATCATGGAACGATGCTCCCAAACACTTTCGTTTCTGTGTTATCATGTGTACCCCCTTCACTTTCATGTCTATATTTGTCCTCCCTCATGTACATTATTCACTCATGACTATCGTTAAACCTTTTTACGCACGTGTACAGAGTCTTTTCAATTGTCTTTTGTGTTACTAATATTTTTCCTTGTGCATGAATTGCTATACTGTGCTATATCTTCCATATCAATATTATGCAGAGCTGCCAACACTGCGGTCCGGATGGCAACCCTGATTATGATCTTTCTTCGTCCTTGATGCCCTTGTTATGTTTAGTTTCTTTCTTTTGGTTGACTTTCTTTCCCTGTTTGCACGAAATTAACTTTTCCCGTCATTCCTGACTATCTTCAATTTTGCCGACATTCAATGTCTCCTCTTTCCTCGCTCCGCTTCCTATGGCCCTTAGCACCTTAAATTTCTGTGTTCTCCATATCTTTTCATGCTCAATCAGATGGCGTATGTCTGCATCTGATTTGCGCGACAACCGTATGGTCCCTTACTTGTAAGAGTAGTGCGATTGCTATTGCTGTTACCACTAGGATTAGGTTCGGTTACGCGATTACTATTACTGTTACTACTAAGGTTAGATTCGGTTATCTTACCGGTAAAATTAGGTTCATTTCTCATTCGTTTTACTGGTAGCGAGATTTCGCGTCTCCTAATAAATCTGTACCTATTCTTTCCACAATATTCACTGTAATTTGTCCTACTACGGTTTTTTGTTTCCTCTGTAATTAGGTTCGGTTACATTACCGGTACACCTTACCGGTAACATTACCTTTTACATTGGGATCACACTTTAATCTCACATGGATATTTCGAACTTGGTTTCGATTAAGGTTAGTTTGGTTAAGGTTAGTACTGTATTGTACCATTGATGGATTTTCAAAATTTTGCAATGTCATATCTATATGATTGAAATCAACGCACTGCACCACATTCGGTAAAACCACCATGTGATTGTTCACTACCATCAATTTGGTCTTTTCGTTGAATGAACAATTCAATAGCTCCAACTCACTCAACCAATCACTACAAGCGTTGGTGGGAACACACGTTCTCTTTCTGAATTTTATGAATACTGGAATCAACTTTCTTCCTACTACATGAACCAATGACGTGTACATATCATTAACGGTTCTATTACCATTATTTCATCTTCAGAATCAGGGATGAAATAGAGCGCCTAAATCCCATTTCTCGCATCGGAAGTAACAGACGTAAATGTGTTTTACGATTGTTAAAGTAAACACACCTTTCTTTAATTAAAAATAAGTCAGTTAAAGGGTGAGATTCAGAGGAATCAGGGAGGAACAGTTATCCCTCCTGGGTTAGAGATTTATATAGAATTTATCAATATAACAGTAGTATATAAGTGAAAGATTGCTATTGAAGGTTACGAAGATCCTGCTCACTGCCGTGCCATGTGGGAGGGGCAAGCGGGGCCACGGCCCCGGGCACCTAAATAAGGGGCGCAAAATTCGGGAGGGAAAAATAAAAGAAGGAAAGAAACAGAGAGGAATGAAATACATGTGCACATGGGCATGCGCACATATATAAAATGAAAGGAAAAAAGTAATAAAAAGTGCTCAAAATCAAGGAAGAGCAGGGTTTACTTTTTAAAATTTTCTCACCTTTCGCGGCTGGTCTGTCGACCTCACTCATATGTACGGGAGTGCCGTCGTATACTCTCGTCCCAAGCGCTGATTTTCCACGACATGGCACTAATCTACTGAAAATTTCGTAAACTAAACTATTGATGTGTATGCAGTGAAGAAACCAAGGCTAATATGCTTGATTTAAAATCAAAAGTGTGAGAAAGAATGATAACTTTTTGTTAAGATATTCCTATGTATGTTTGTTTTAGAACAAAAAATATTTGAGTTAATTTAAATCTTTTTAAAAACTTCTACATTAGTAACAAACAGTAACTACTGAATATAGGAAATAATAACAAAAATAGCTACTGTAAATAGCAGTTAAACTTTTGTCAAATATTTTTGCTAGTCTTTATTTAATGTTGTAGATAAAATTAAACGATTGTTTTTTTTTAATTATATTCTCACATTGAATATTTATCAGCAATTAGTCTCAATATTAGGTAAGATGTGCATGTGAATGGAATTGTTAAATATGCTGCTTTCTTGCAAAAATACAGAAAACAACCCTCCCCCCCGGGTGAAAATGTTTGAATTCAACACTGTTCAGAATTAATATCATATTGAATATATCGTGAATACAAGCAGTCAATAGCATTCACTAGACGCAGATGATCGTAGCATTTCGCACATTGATACATACCAAAATCTTCATTACACACAATATCAATAACGCGAGCAAAAACATTCGAATGAAGAGAGAAGTTGGGACAATCTGATCCAACCAATACCGCAGTAAGCTTTTGCGAAAACTCAATAAATTTCACCAATGATCTGCATTTTAAAATTCAAGATCTGCATTTTCTGTTGTTTCTGTGGAATGTTCAGGTTCATTTGGAGCACACATGTTAATCTGGGATGACATTTCTTCGGTGATCCTACGTATAGTTGTCCCATTTTAAGGTCTCTTTGTTCAATTCGTAGATTCGTCTGGTCGATTTTATTATCGAGTTGTTTCATCTGTTCACCAATATCTTGCTTTAATTGTCCCATCTGTTGATCAATTTTACTGTCGAGTTGTTTCATTTGTTCCGTTTGTTGATCCATTCGGTCACTAATTTATTTTATTTGTTGATTCATTTGATCACCAAAATCTTGCCTCAGTTGTCCAATCTGCTGTTTAATTAGGTCAGCTAGGTCCATCTCCCTATTACCATTTGATTCAATTGCATTTCCAATATCAGGAAGACTCATTTTGATATTTCTGAAAATTTTTGTGCCACTCCTTAATAAAGTATACTCCGTTTTGATATTTTAAAACAAAATCACTAAGTAGCTCTAAAATCAATTTGCATTCCTGAAGTTTATTATCTAGGAGATTGTTTACTTAACTTCATACAAATCTCCTAAAGTCCTGGGTGGAACCACCAAATTATATATATAACAACAATCCTGTGGCGAGGACCACCAAATTATATAACGACGCACAGTTGATATATTTATATAACTACAGGACTACTGATTTTCATCAAAAAACATTTACACACGGCATCATGATATTACCTTTTATTGTAGGATGTGACACATTAAACTTTTTACACACCTTAAAAATTGTACATATAGTGTTCACAAGATGGATCCGCAATTATGCATTATTTACTTTTGTGGTGCTATGACAACCAATTTCACATCGTCGAATTACTATATTAACAAAATAGCAAGGTATAACAACTGAAAGAGAAATTACATCTATATCCTTTTTTTTTTCATATTCTTCTTCCTTTCTTAAACAGCTTGTGCATAATTTAATAGTGAATTCTGCCCACAAATACAAGTAAGGATTGAAATTCAAGTATCGTTGTACGGATTGAGTTATTGGATAATTTCAGATTGCACTACCATTCCAGTCTTGCATAATTTGTTAAGACGTTGAGCGCCGCAGTGAATTTGTGTGTGTGTGTGTGTGTTTTTTTAATGGGCCGCCATATAGTTTTGTAGATGAAAAAATAAATAAAATGCTATAGTACTGGACAGGTACGTAGCCAGAAGGTTCCGGGGGTCCGGACCCCTCCTCTTCGAGACCAGAAATGAAAAAAATTAAGGAAGGATTAAACAAAATGAAATTAGAGAAAGAAGGATCAACGTTAAAAATAAAATAAAAAACTACAGGATGCTTTTGGTTACTCATTCTTATGAAGAGATTTGTGTTATTTGCAATACGTGGTGGTGAGGTAAGTGAGATATCCTGGAAGAGTCAGGGAATTTGAAATTTCAAGAAAAGTTACCGAATTCTCAGAATTTCTGCTACTAGTCAGGAAGATTTTAAGCTTCCGAAAGCCGTTGTGTAACAGCGTGGACATTTTTTATCATAATTTTTCATCACATCCTTGCAGTATCAAACCTGTTATTTCAGGAAAACATTTCTACTGCTCCTTTAATATGTCGTTTGGAACCGACAGTAGTTGGCGATTTGTGTGGAAAATTCTGTTAGCATTTGATTCAACAGAGAAAGGAACGCAGATATTGTAAAATAGTTTACAAGACATTATTGAGTATGTAGTTTTTATAATAGTGAATATGTACTTTCTATAATAGTTGAGATCATAATGAAAGGAAAATTGTTATATTTGATAAACTGAGGAAGGAAGTAAATATTGTAAAATCTTCAATACGTTTATTATTATTATTATTATTTTACTCGAGATTTCTTCATAGTTTGTTATTAAAATATTTGCCAACATATCCTCATTTTCTTGTCCTAACCAACCAATATATGTTGATAGTAAACTAGTTTAGATTGATAAAGCTCCTGGGCCTTCAGAATTTCATGTCACGTCTTCCCCCCTCGTTACGAAATCCTGGCTAAACGAACCAATATATCTTTCAGTAAAATAGTTTAGAATGATCGAGCCCCTGGTGTGATGACCACAGTATTTCATATCACGGATCCCCCCTTCACGAAATCCTGGCTACGAGCCTGTACTGGACCATTAACACAAAACCCTTCGAAGGGGCCGCATAGGTCCCCTCTAATGGAGAAGTCTCAACAATATCGGACTTGGGGCCTCCTAAGAAAGTAACAAAACAGAGTAGATATGTCGTTCTCATGGGACCGACGCGGTACGTTGAGTGAACCACCTGTCGGTCCCATTGGGCGTACATGGTGCTTAATGTGTTTTAAGTAATCTTAGAGACTGATTTCAGACTGAACTACTAAGTCAGTGTTGCATAATTTGATGACTAACCTTATAGACTGATCGCGGATTGAATTATTATTATTATTATTATTATTATTATTATTATTATTATTATTATTATTATTGCACTATTTGCTAATGAAATATAGTTTAGATTAATCTGCTATAATAATCTTACATGACATCCTAAAGACTGTTTTTAGACTAAACAATTGTACCATTCTTATGTAAATGTATGATTCGTAGACTGATTTCGGAGTGAACACCTACATCAGTCTTGAAAAATGTTACTACTGATCTTATAAACTGTTTCGGATGGAATTGCCACGCTAATTTTCCATTATATGATGTATGAATTGATTTTGTATTCAACTGTTTTATCAATTTTCCATAATTTGGATAACAAATGTTATAGACTGATTTAGGGTTGAGGTTCTCTACTAATTTAGAATTTAATGGCTTTCCTTATAGATTGACTGCAAATAGAAGTGTTGTATTTTTTTCTCATAATTTAATGATTCAATAGATTTCCGATTAAATTTCTATCACAAATTATATTATTTGATCACTCATTGCTATTGACTGGTTACAGACCGAACTACAGAATCAGTCTTACACAATTTTGTGACTGATAAACTGATTTAGAAATGACTGTTCTACTAATCTGGAATAACTTCATTACTTACCTTTATACACTACTTTCGGATTGAATTTGCTAGTTTAATTATTTTTATTATATAATGAATGAATTGATTTTTGCAAAAACTGATTTATCAATATTAGATAACTTGAAGACAACTTACGTACTGATTTTTTTAGGTGATTTTAGATTGAACTGCTACATCAATCTTCCGTAATTTGATTGATTTATCTTATAGACTGATTTTAAATTGAACTGTTATATTAGTGTTGCATAATTGATTACGAATCTTATCGATTGATTTTCGATTGAACTGATATAACTTTTTTATAACTTGATAATTCATCTTATTGATTAATTTCGGATTGAACTTTTATAACAGTTTTGCATAATTTAATTGACTTATCTTTTAGAATGATTTAAGATTGAATTGATATATTAGTGTAGCATAATTGATTACGAACCTCATCGATTGATTTTCGATTGAACTGATATAACTTTTTTTTTATAACTTGATAATTCGTCTTATTGATTAATTTCGGATTGAACTTTTATAACAGTTTTCATAATTTAATTGACTTATCTTTTAGAATGATTTAAGATTGAATTGATATATTATCTTGATAATTTGATGACATATTTTTAAATAGTGTCAGTCGAGTAAAATAAGTTATCAACTTTTTTTATTATAGTAATTCTTCTGCTGTTTCTGCATTACTTCATTGATTGAGGGAATTCGAGCTTAATTCCGAGTCAAAGTCATTTAAGGAAATCTTATCATGATTAAACATTCGTACCACTTACTGTTAATAACTGGATTATGAAAGAGAGAACAACTTCCTTTTTCCTTTTTCTTGCCAGAAGGAAAATAAAAAGAAAATAAAGAGTCTGCCGTTCAATTACAGTTATTTTCGAGGGTGGAAAATCTCTTTAAGTTAATTTTAAGAGGATATTGTGATTGCATTTCCCCTTTTTCTCTGCGCTTCTGTTTCATCTTGCATTTCCTTCTACTTAAAAGATCGCATGAGGCAATTTGAATGCTTGTACGGTTTAGAAATTTACTAGAAACGATAAAGAAAGAACATCGAACAAGATGAAATAAGATACGAAACGAAGAGAGAGTAAAACTGTGAGATGGAGAAACTGGTGAGGAAAAAAAATAACAAGGATGAAAATGGAGGAAAAAAAGTATAAGATGGAAGTCAATTTGATGAAATTGATTTTCTTTATGATTTGAAAGCGAAAAGTCATGGATGAAGGGGGGGGGGGGAGAAGAGTCTTTTCAAGAAGGTGAAATTCTGAAGGATTTAAAAAGGTGGTAATGGTGAATTTATTATTTGTGACTGATTCTTATTCTTATTCATTGTCTAAATACAGGGGAACACGTTGACCAACCTTAATTTTCTGTCTATCAATCCGACAGCCTATACATTCGACTTCAGATTCATAACTTCACTCAAACATTATGCACAAAATATGATTTCTACATAGCACTAGATCTCACGCTAACGAATTCAACCCGACGTCATATTCACTTAATGTCACATTAAGATATCATTTCCACATAACGCTCACTTAACCTTACAAGGAGAATTCGGGAGAAAGCACACGCCTGCAGAGAAACTAAACATGCTATTTGAAGGACCAATTCATGCTGATTACAACACGCTAATAAAATGTCTGCACGGTTGAGAGCTTTCCGAGAGATTCAACTTGCAAGTTTATATTTAAAAAATGAGTATATGCACATTTAAACACGTTAACTACAACATTATTAGCAACGAATATTAACATATGAATTGAAATGTATCAGAGATAACAGAAAAATCTGTTTTGCAATAACTAACTTTTCTTTTTAGTTAAAATTAGTCATTATACTGTTCACGATAATGATAGGTTAGAGATGAAATTTGATCAGTGTTCTTCCGTTCTTTGAAGAAATGACGCAGACAAAAGACTTCCTTGCATCATGAACTTTATATGTGCAATTGCGTTGCATCCATCAAGAGAACAGTTCTCATAACCAAAGCGAAAAGCAAATTCGACAAGTGATTCAAAAAGTATAGAATTTGTTCGGTAGCCTGTGTTGTGGTACGCAGACAGAAACAATCCAATTAATCGCGGTGAGCGGAAGTGATTCATTACTAGGCTTCGGATTTTTAGGTCCCAAAAAATTCAAATTAGGATTTTAAAATGTGCATTTTAGGATTTTATAGGTTTTTAAAAAATACGGTTTAGGATTTTTAGCGTTATATTTAGGCTCCGGATTCTTAGGTTCGAACCTATTTTATTCCTGTACAGTGAATGCAAAAAATTCGTGTTTTCTTTACATTTCAAGTTGCTATAAGTAGAACTATATTAGTTTTATAGGACCTAAAATGTCCTAATTGGGGGGTTAGGACCTAAAAAATCCTAAATTAGCTTTTAGAACCTATAACGTACTAAATGACTCTTTATAGTTATTTTTAACTTGAAAAATACTTTCAAACACGTAGTCAATCGTCAACGACATAATTTCATTTGTAAGGAAGGTATTCTTGAAAGCTCCTAACAGAGTGGCTACCTTCAAGGATATGCTTCCAAACACACCACTACCAACACAGCCCGTTGTGTCCCGTTGGGGAACGTGCTTCTCAGCAGCACTGTACTATGCAGATAATTTTGAAAACATTATTCAGGTCATCGATTCGCTCGACGAGATTGAAGCCACTTCAATCACGTCTTTAAAAAAAAAAAAAAAAAAAAACTGAAGTCACAGTTTGCTGTACAACAACTAAGTTACATTAAAGCCAACTTTTCTCATCTGCCTCAAGCCATCACTGAATTGGAGAAGAAGTCTCTTCAAGTCTAGAAGTCCACTATAACAGAAGCTCTTCAAATTCTTCAAGAAGTGAAAGAGAAAAAAGTACCTGGGGAAGTTGGAACAAAAATTGCGGACAAGTTGGAGGCGGTTTTGAAACGCAGTCCTGATTTCACACAGATACAACTAGTGGGCCAAATTCTTCGTGGAGACAATGTCCAAGAAAATTTGCTATGGAATCCCGAGGAATTAGCCAGTATGAAATATGCGCCTCTTGCATCGTGTGATGTGGAACGCAGTTTTTCTGCATTCAAGAGAATTTTGTCAGACGACACAAAAAAGTTCACAACAGAAAATCTTGCCAAATATTTTGTTGTTCAGTGCCATTACAGAGACTGAAGTGACCACTTTTTGAGCTATAGAAAACATGAAAAGTGCCGGATAGACAATATTTGAACATTCGTATTTCCTCAGTGTGTCGTTAGAAAAGTGAAGTGATATTTGTGGTGTTGTATAAAATTTAAAATATAAGAAAACTGACAAAAACTACTACTACTACTACTACTACTATAGTACGACAGGCCATACATATGTTAAGCTATATTTCAGCTATCAAAAAAAGTCCAAGGTAAGAAGAGTTTTATTATTTTTATTACGCAGAAGACTGGTTAGCATAAAGCTTACTAAATTAAGGTTACCATTTAAGTATGAAATAGATAACAAAGTGTTTAAAGTGTAGTAATATTCCGTTTTCAGTAATATAACGCTAAAAATCCTAAACCGTGTTTTTAAAAACCTATAAAATCCTAAAATGCACTTTTTAAAATCCTAATTTGAATTTTTTGGGACCTAAAAATCCGAAGCCTAGTTATATTACTGATCTTTGATTGGTCGGAATCAAAACACGGTAGTTGTACAAAATGTGTGCAGTTCTTTGGTTACGTCTTTACCATCCGTCATCCAACTTGCAATATAGAGTTTGTCTGTGAATGGATCCCAGTGATTAAGCAGAAGCAAGCATCAGGCTTCGCCATGGGACAGAATAATTCGGTTATGTACTTCTGGCATTTAAAGTTGAATCTCTTGAAAAATTCTCAACCGTGCTGAAATTTTATTAACTTGTTGTAATCAGCATGAATTTTTCTTTCAAATGGCATGCTTAATTTCTCTGCAGGCGAGTACTTTCTCCCGAACTCCCTTGTTAGATTCACATTATTAAGATTTCATGCTCACTCAATCTCATACATACTAAAATCACCAATTTACCACTACAAGTACTTAATCTCACATTTTAATCACTAATCTGACATCACGGCTGAAATGCAACCTCAACACTACAGTCCAATCCAACATCATGTTTACTTGACCTTACGCATTATGATCAGAGACTCACACTCACTCAACCTTATTCTCAATTTGTGAGGTTGAGATTTTGTGATCGTTAACTATGAGTGTCTAAGCATAATCTCATGGATTTAGGCACCTATATCCGGAGTGTCCATCTTCTCTTATTCCATGATTCAACCCCCTAAATTTATCTGA
Source organism: Thermobia domestica (assembly GCF_964235325.1). NCBI lineage: Eukaryota > Metazoa > Arthropoda > Insecta > Zygentoma > Lepismatidae > Thermobia > Thermobia domestica. The sequence goes on along the minus strand of NC_137462.1, from coordinate 200,281,860 downwards.
TATGACTTCCAACCCACTCTCCCCAACTCCAGATAGAACCTTGCTATAACCCTCGAAACGCTTACATAATTTGCACTCCATGAAGTGCGAACCCGGTACTTTTGACCCATAAACGTTTCTTGCAACAACGAGAACTTGAAAATATACAGAAGATTCCTGTACAGGTGTCTGGAATTTCAGAAGTCATGTGCCTAGAAGATATAAAAAATAACATTTCTGATTATCTAGGTCACTTTGACCCAAATTAGCGTTCCGAGTGCTAAAACGTTTTTCCTTTTATAAATTATATTTTTGTTTACATTTTATGAGTTACTCATTAGATTCAACTAATTTTATCTCTATCCCACTAACATTATAATGACGTATTTAGTATCACAACCCCTCTTATGTGTACTCGTATATTGCTGAAATCTATGTTATTTCTGAAACCTATTGCTCAGAAAGGCCCAATGTATATTTCGTAGAAAGAAAATATTGCTATTAAGTACATTTCTATGCAAAATCAGTCCAACGAGGACTTTTGCTCCGCACTCCCCAAGAGCTTAGAAAATTTAACTCTTCTTTATTGGAAGCAGATAACAGATCTATTTTCTATGTGCTTTAAGACGTTATTGTTGCACAGAGATGGAAACTAAATCCACACAAATTGCTACATACTCAATCCACGAATCAGAAGCCTCATTCTTCGTACATCAGTCGACGCAGAATTTACGTACTGGAAAGCAACAGAAAATGCTCATTAGGTGTTGAGTCTGTGAAAAAATGCGAATAATAGATGATTCTAAAACGCAAAAATGTGCATCGCTTGCTACATATCATAAAATCAACATGTGAGATCAAATATGACAAAATAAAAGGCAGAATTTTGTTTTGGGTTGATCCAAGTCGCTGCGAAATTAGGCCACAGGCCATTTATCAGCACTCTTATGCATCAGGATCGCAGATTGAACATTTCTCTAGCATTCTTATGTTTTCCTCCAAAAATATGTATTATGTTATTTATAGTCTCATATTTTTACTGAACTTTTATTAATATTAGATTCACAATATCTTTTCCGCAACTTTGTTGCAGACTCAAATAGGATCCGTAGCTTATTGATTCTCGTGCATGGCAATCAAAAACAGAGGTTGGATTTTCAGCTCACTTGCACGCGTCTTGGACACGTATATAGCCGGTAACAGTTATTAAGACAGAAATAGTTCTTATCACTTAATATGATTGGCCTTCTTTAGTCTTGACGCTGCAGCATCTATCGATATCACCACGAAAACAATTCTTGGCGATAAGCAGATGCTAGCGGTAATCCTGTGAAAGAAGTGCAAAAACACACTCCGACACAATCGATTGTGTAACGTTTGTGCGCTCACGTGGGTAGTTACGATGACTAATTACGACTGATTACGCAAATGATCTTTGCCAGCCAGTGAGCATTTGAAGGATACGTCTGCTGCCGAATTCATCGTGAACAACAGGGATGGAACACTGACACATTCCGATCCACGCGAATGGGAATTGTGTGGGAAGACAAACTAGATTTTTGTATTTCACTGCCAAGTTCAAAGACATTTCGTTAGTTTGGTTCAATAATCGTTTGCTGGAATCGTTTTGGCTTTGTAAACTGAAACTGTGATTCACATACACAACAAAGGTTTCTCAGGTATAACTGCACCGGTCGTGGTGTTCAAAGATCAGCAACCACTGGAAGCATACTCTATACAGACACAAAGATCAGCCTACCCTCTACAGTAGTAGGTGTCCTGGGACAATAACGTCCGTAGGCCTATCAACATGCCATCTGCAGACTGGCGTTGTGTGATCCAAATTTTCTTCGAACAGGACGATTTATACTTTGGATATAATAAATCCAACTGTGAAAATTAAAATTATTGGCACTTGCTCATAATCCTGAAACTTGAAATATATAATTGAGCCTGATAAAAATTTAGCATAGCGCAGGTAAATTACCGATTACCTGGCAGCCCTATGTATACAGGGTATTCCTAAATACGTTTTAACCAGTGGATTCGATTGAAAGTAGTTTATAATTTATGCCTAACCATAATATGCTTTCTTAGCATTTACTATAGGTGTTATTTTATTTAATTAAAGAAATAAATCAATACTCAGAAGATTTTGTTGCAGACAGTGGCGTATTTAGGGGGGTGGCTTCCGGGCTTAAGCCCCCCCCGAAATCTTAGTATAGTAAAGTAAATGAAATATCTTGAAGAATTTTCACATTTCCAGGCAAAGCCCCCCCCCCGAAAGTTAGCAAAGCCCCTCCCGAAACAAAATCGTAAATACGCCACTGGTTGCAGATATTGAAATGTCTTTATCGGTTTTCCAACGGAAGTCTATCTTTTGGGATAAATTTGTAAGTATGTCTTAAGTTATCATATTCTTTAAAAGTTACAAGTGTAATATCAAGAATAGGGTGTGGACGTATTCTTAAAAACCACTTGAGACAAAATTTTAAAAAACCACTAGATGGTTCCCTAATTCATCGTTGACTACTAATATCCATACTTTCAATCAAATTTGATTCTCTTCTGTCAAAAAGATTATTTCTTCTAAGCCTTTTTTTAAAATTCATACTAAACACACATAACTTCAACTAAATAAATGTAATTTTCTAGAATCTTAGAATATATGTCATTGTCGCTCGCATGTGCTTTTTCAGGTATGTATATTTTTCACCGATCACAAACTTAAGTGAATAGAAATCAATTAATAGTTACTTTCATCACTGTTATTATGTATTTTACCTGTACTGAGACTAAACGACAGTGTTTTGTAGATTTGGTAATCATGCGACAGAATGTATTTAGTAGAGATGGGTTAAACCAGCTGCTAGAAGTACAGGTGTTTCGTTTTTTTTTTTTTTTCAAGTCCAGTTTCGGCTAACCGATTTCTGCGTGCGTCCTTTAAAAATTAATTCAATTCCTCACCGAATCAGTTTTCTCCAAAATAATTTTGGATTTTTGCTGAAAAAAAAATGATTTTTGCCGAAGCCGGTATCACCCTGTTTTTGTAATACTCATTTCCAAGCAAGATAAAGAAGCTAAACGTATTTGGCAGAAAAACGAAATAGTTTTTTTTTTTTTTTTTAATAAGATTTCAAAAAACAATTTTTATTTTTCTAATAACCGAAAAGTTAACAACCGGTTTTCGTATTCAGCATTACTATTTATTCTTCGCTAATTTTACATAAGGAAATCTCTGTTAATCTGAAAATATTACGAGGCGCGTTCGGGAAGTAACCTCCGATTGATCACTGCGCGTGAAGCAGTGGGGCAGAGCTACTACCACCTTTGCACAGACGTACGCGGTACATCAGTCTGCATCCAGCCGTGGTAGAGTGAAGGTCGTCTGGTCACTAGTTCCACTTGTGTATCATCTCAAAATGTGTGCTGCAATGGAAAACCCCGTCAAGTGCGATGTGCGAGCTGTTATACGATTTCTTACGGCAAAACTATATTCCTGCAGCAGCTATTCATCGGGAGCTTTTTGCCGTGTATGGACCAAGTGTGATGAGCGAAGGAGTTGTTCGTGAATGGGTTCGTTCATTTAAAAGTGGACGAACAAAAATGCATGACGAAGAGAGGAGTGGCAGGCCATCAGTGCACTGATGAATTCGTTCATAAAATTGACGGAAAAGTTCGGGGAAATCGACGTTTCACAATCTCAGAGCTTTCCGATGAATTTCCTCAAATTTCCAGGACTGTGTTATATGATGTAGTGACACATAGGTTCGGCTATAGGAAGTACTGTGGTTCAAGGCAAAGGCGGAATATGTTTATGCTGATGGAATTGCTAAGCTAGTGCAAAGATATGATAAGTGCTTGAATGTTTATGGAAACTATGTTAAAAATAGAGCAAACAAGTAATTTTCAGATGTAGTCTATATAATAAATTCTTCTTATTAACTTTGGTGTTGGCTTTTCTTTTTTCTTTTTCTTTTTCTTTTTTACAAATCGGAAGTTTACTTTCCGAACGGCTCTGGCAGTTCTAGCTGCGCCTGGTCTCTTAGCAGGGACAAAAATCTACGAATATTACTACAGTATAACGAAACAAAATTTTCCAGAGATGAGACATTTTTATCAATTGATGTGGCTCTTTTAACTGAACAAAGTGATATAAATGAGTTTCTTGCCTGTTTTGAGAAAAGACAAAGTCTTTGTAATACTAAAAATTGAATTGTTTGAAAAGCAAACCACTTATTAAGATGAAATTGATACTGATAATATTCTTATCGAGTTTTTCATTGTAGTTACTAGTATAACAACATTAATATTATGGTTAATAATAGGGGTGGCCAAAAATTTCCGGATTCCGAGAAATTTATTTTCCGGAATCGGAAATTTCACTTTCTGGATTTCGGAAAAATTCCGGGTTTCGGAAAAAATCCGGAATTTTTCCGAAACCTGGAATTTTTCCGACATCTGAACTTTTCCAAATTCCGGAATTTTTTTATATCTGATTTTTTTTTCGATTTTACTTTCCGGATTCTGGAATTGGCCATTCCTAGTTAATAATATATAACTCAGAAGTATGATTAACTCTTAAACTGTAGTTTTTTTGTAACTATTATAAATTTGTCCCATAAAGGCCGCAACTTTTGAAATGCATTTCGCCATTTCTGTTGTAGTAAGTTGGTGGCACTGAATGTCACGCGATTTTCATCTCTTGTTATTTGCTGTTTGTACCTAGTCACGGAGCGCCAAACAGTGCATAAACGTAATCTGTTTTTGGTACATGTAAGAATGAAGCACTTAATGACGGACTTGTTACAAGAGAAGTTTTCATACTCGGTCCCAGTAGCGTATTTACGATTTTGTTTCGGGGTGGGCTTAGCTAACTTTCGGGGGGGGGGGCTTTGCCTGAAAAGGTGAAAATTCTGAAAGATATTTCATATACTTTACTAAAGTAAGTAAGATTTCGGGGGGCCTTAAGCCCGGAAGTCCCCCTAAATACGCCACTGCCCAGTACCAAAGGATTCGGGCCGGTTGAGACAGAAAGTAATTATTAATGATTTGGTTGGGAATGTTTCGTAAATATTGACCATATTTGTGTTGCTTAGGAATAATAAGATATTGATTTCTGAAGTTTTTGTATCTGTGTTTGTATGGTAAGACATAATTTCGTAATTGTGTCTAAATTTATGTATGTGTTAGGAGATTGAAATGGTTTCCATATTCACCTACTTCGGATAGTCCGAAAAAGTTGAAACTTGGCAGAAATAGTATGTATCTTTTACATAGTCACCACTCAAAGTTACACATTTTTCTTAACGTTGCAAGTGCTAGAGAATACCCTCTTTGTAAATTGTGAAAATTGAGCATTGAGCTACATCTTTTCGCGGAAAGGGCGTCATTGTCATCTAGGCAATGCTTTCCCCGAATAAACCATTTCTTGTCAGGGAAGAGATCCGTGCAAGATCCGGAAAATATGTAGGATGCGGCAAAATTTTACACCCACATTGGCGTGATTTGACAAGGCCAAAATTGGATGTATGGACAGATGCATTAACATCCGCAATAAGTACATCTTTGGCCATCACCCCTCCCTCGTCTGCGATATTTAATTTTGTCTTGTAATTTGTACAGAAGATCTGCATAATTTTCACTCTTAATTATGTGGCTTTTTGGTAAATACATCACGTTTATTCTCGAAAAACGTACAACTGACTTTCTTTGGTTTTCATTTGGACTTCTTCGCTATTTTAGGAGGTGGGGAGTCACAATGCTTCCCTTGTTTTCAACCAGATCAAAATGCTGAAATGTAGCAGTTTTCACCATCGACACTGAAAAATAATAAATATCTGTCCTGATAGCGAGGTCCAACAATTGTCTTGACCACTGCAGTCTTTGTTTGTTTATAAATGGTTTCAGCAGATGCGAGATTCACCGTTCAGACACATTTGAGATATGCAGGTGATTATGTATGATCGTTTTCACGGTGCATACACTTAGTTGAACGTGCTAGCATATTTCTTTGATCGATATCTAGCGATTTTCATATTTGAGGGTTTCAATTTTCGGCTCATCTCATCGTTCACTACTCTTGACAGTCAATTACATATTTCTTTATATCTTATGTTCATGCGACCACATATGAAGTATCTGCACATCTCAGCTATAACACTATATGAATGATATTCCTCACGATATTCTACAAATATTTCCTCATGAATTTGTTTGGCAGCTCTTACTCTTACAAGAAAAGAAATTGAATCACTACTCTATATTCCACTTTGTCCATTGTTGCACCTTCATTCATTGGAAAATAAGCAAAGGAAAAGAAATTATTGCACTGTAGTCACATTTTTCACTTAACATACACAAGGTTATACAAGCAACTAACTTAAATTTGTGTACTTTCTACATGACTATGAAAACTTTTTGAACTACCATTCATATTTTATGTATATTGATTGATTTATTGGAAATATGAAGTTGTGTGAAAATATACAATGATATATATATATATATGATAGATGTCACTATCTGTCTGCTTGATGCCAGTAGATGGCGCTAGCGTGCAGGTAATTTGCAGGTTTAAAACTATTGTGACCCCAGTTATTATTTTTTGGGTGTGATCCAGATACATTACCCTTTCAGAAACACGAATTTTCTTCCCCGGGACCATTTGTGCTCAATGTACTGTATATTCTTGGTATTTTCGTAATAGCACTTTTTACCCCATTGTGCTGAAAACCTCCTTCCCGGAGAAAGTTCTGAAATCATTATTGGGTGTGATGATTTAATTACAACTTAAAATTAGATTAATTCAATATAATTATTTCAAACTAATACAAGAACTGTCTGTATATTAAAAATTTGAGCATTCATACCTGTTGTATCTCTACAGTAATATTTTGTAACGATTTAATTGCAACTTGAACTTCTTGTTTCAATTTAATTATTTGCAAATGAATAATGGTGCTGACCACGAACGTGCTTCTGTTTATTATTATGAGAGAAGTAAGGAATTCTACCTTTCTATCAAGCACAATTTGAACCTATATATCGTACGTACATAGAATCGAGAGAAGGGCTTGGGTACAACAATTAGTGTAATTCATAAAGAAAGAGATAAACTTCCACAATAAGATTGATAAATTTGCTCGATTTTTTTGTTGTCCCAGCCAAGACATGCAATTTCTTTTCCTTTTTCCTAGCAAAGACAGCCGTTTCACACAACCTTTATTTATTTCTGTCTATTTTCTCTATATCTTTCTTTCTTCTTTTTACTTTAACGTCCTACGATAATCCTCCGAGACCAAGGGAGATGGTAATGATAATAATGAACGAAATGATGTTATAAAGAAAGTGGAAGGAAAAGGGAGAACCAAAGAAAACCCAAAAACGCAGCGTTTGTCCACCACAAAGCATATTTGGTGACAGCTGGGATTGAACTAGGGATCCTAATACTTCTTTCCGTTAGATACAATATATCAATAGTGAAGATTTTTATGAATATTTTATAAGGAATAAAGCCCGGAAACAACAAAACCGATATTCCATTGCCGTAGATGATTTCATCTAGTCATAATTTCAAACTTCCACAACATCGTTTGCAATTTGTAATAATTTCGCGCTAACGATGTTTCAAAACATTTATTATGAAACCGACACAAAACATAATTTTATGTGCGTTTGGGTTTTTATTTCGTGAACAAAACTGGTACATCAAAATGTATTGTGGTTGTGATAACAGAACCAATTGGTGGAAAGGATTCTCTTTCCGAAGCACACCGGATTAAGGTTTATCACTTCTGACAGTAGAACTCGATACGTCGAAATATCCCTTTCCGAAACAGGGCGAATTCAAATGTGTATTTAAGTTCAGGAACCAGAACCCAAAACGTTTTGTATTCCGTTGCCATTAATTACCCTGAGCCCTATGTATTGGTAAGGTGAACGCTTCTTCTTCTTCTTCTTCTTCTTATTATTATTATTATTATTATTATTATTATTATTATTATTATTATTATTATTATTATTATTATTATTATTATTATTATTATTATTATTATTATGTTATCGGGATAATAATACGGTAAATTATGGACGCGTTAAAATATCAAATAACACCTTTGATAAAGTGTATACTTTCAAATATCTAGGATCAATATTAACGGGCGAAAACCATATTCACAAAGAAGTTAAATGTCAATTGAAAGCAAGGAATTCGTGTTATTATTCAATTCAAAACCTCTTGTCGTCGTGAATTCTGTCGAGGGATTTGAAGCTTAAAATATATAAAACGATAATCATGCCTGTTGTTCTTTATGGTTGCGAAACGCTGTCGCTTACCCGAGTGAAGAACGTAGATTAAAAATATTTGAGAACAAGATCCTGAGACGAATATTCGGACTCAAGATGAATGGAAATGAGGAATGCTGGAAACTTCATAACGAGGAACTACATAATTTATATCGTTTACGAAACATTATTAGGATAATCAAATCTAGGAGGCTCAGGTGGGCAGGTCATGTAGCGAGAATGGAAGAAAATAGGAACACTTTCAGTCTTAACTAGAAGTCCAATCGTAAAACGACCATTAGGAAGACCTAGACGCAGATGGGAGAATAATATTAAGATGAATCTCGTAGAAATAGGAATGCAGTAGAAACTGAATCCAGTTGGCTAAGGATAGAAGTCAGTGGAGAGCATTTGTGAAATTAGCATTGATCCTTCGGGTTCCATGGGCCATAGAATTAGTTAGTTAGTTCATTATCATTATATTTCTAACACCCTCAATGAATCGATATATATATATATATATATATATATATATATATATATATATATATATATATATATATATATATAGGTAAAGCGCAAGGGAAAGAAAAATAAAGGTTGTGTGAAATGGCTGTCTTTGCGAGCAAAAAGGAAAAGAAATTGTATGTCTTGGCGGGAACAAGAAAAATGGAGCAAACTTATCTATCAATTTTGCCGTGGAAGTTCCTCTCTATTTATTTCTGTCTCTAAAGTAGAAATTGTACAAAACCAACCTTTTACAACATGAAAAAGGAGAAGAAAGATAGAACGAACCCTGGGTCAATATTCTCCCGTGCTTTCTTCGAAAGAGAGAGTCTGCGAAGCAAGAGGATCGACTAAGCATTTTGCTCCCTTTCTCAATGTTCTCTTCTTTTCGGTAAAATGAAGGAAAGAGTGAAAGCGCATGGAAGAGTAAAAGAGAGAGGAAAGAAAGAATAATGTTAAAAATAGGCGAAAAAGGTAAGAAAAAAGGCGCCAAAGAGGAATAGGTAGGTAGGGAAGTACTGTAGGTAGGAGGAAAAAGAAGTTAGGTATATCAGTGTGAGGCAGTGGAGAAACTTGCCTCGGGAGTCCCATGATGAAAGAAGCAATCAATATCTGCTTTGACAAGGTTCTTTCACATTTACTCACTGCTCTTTGTCACAACAACGAATTCCTTTGCCTCGCTACGTTAGACGTTGAGTACTCTTATCGACTTTAGTTTCTGAGAAAAGAGTCAGGATGCGGAAAAGATGCCTACGAGGATATATGTATACACACATATTTAGACACAGAAAAAGGCTATTTAGTTATATGGGAGGAAGGAAAAGAGGGAGAATGTTCTTATTGCATCAACCGCTAAAAAGCGCCGTTTAATTCTTTACATTGTGCCCTTTCTTTGGAAACTAATTTGGCCAGTTCTTTGCCGTTTACGCTCTGACTATACAATCCTGTTTGTGATGCAGAAACATTCAACAGTCTGTGAGATGGGTTGCATCAACATCTAAGCGAAAATATTTGCAAAATTTTAATCCTTATCTTAAACAGAGAAGACGGAGCCGCAGTGGCTCAGTGATCGATCAGTCAACTCTGCCAAGTAGGGTCCTTAGTTCGTTTCCAGCTCCCGCTGAATGGGCTTTTCGGTGTAAAAAAAAAAAACGTGCATGGGTTTCTCATGATTTTCCCTTTTCTCCCACTTTCGTTATTCCACCATTATTCCACCACTATTGTCTATTTCACCATCACCGTCTCCCTTAGCCTCGGTACATAATAGTGGGACGTTAAATTCCATAAAATAAATAAATGAAATACGCCTCAAGTGTTAGGTATTTTAACAATTTTTTTAGTAACTATTTATGAGTATAAGTAAGTGGGCAAAAGGACTTTTTGAAGCATCTGTCTTTTTGGGTATGTTCCTTAACGACAGATATATTTTCATTGGTTGTGACGAATGATGATTTCAGAACGATTTCTCTGGGTGTTAGAGGGTTAATAAACGAGAGGTGAAATTAGTACTGCAAAAATACTGGTAAATCAGGTTTGAGTACTATTGTAGAAATGCCACTAGAAGAATTTCTTCCTAGACCACTCACTGAAATGATCACTGGTTTTGACGGTTGACTATCTACCTGACTGTGGCTTGTCCTGGATGTTGTAATCATCACAGCAAATTCTCTGAACTCAATGGCCTGGCAATAGGGTAGACAAGGTAGGCATTGCCTAGGGTGTTTCAGTATATTAGGGGCGCCCCAAGCTTTTAATAAAAAAAGAAGCAAATTATATAAAAAGAGCCCCAAGTTTTCGCGGTCATCCTTTCTGAGCATGGCAAGAATAGAAATTTCTGTTCACTTCACTCGCAGTTTATTACATTTGCGTATCAAATTATTGGCAATACTGTAAACTCGTCCAGGTTATAGCACTGTATGATTAAGAAATTAATCCTCCTGTATTAATATGATAGCAGTCCTATATTACATGCACTGACAGCGAGTTTACTAACTTTAAATAAAATTCCCCTACGAAACAGGCTTTCAACAATAATGACAAATTCTATGACCTATAAGCTCTGGATTAAAACGAGTTAAATAGTGTTGCCATGATTATGAGCCACAGCACAATTGCCAGATACCACGGCAACACAGAACGAAGCACAAGCCCCAAGAGTAGGGGAAACCGGGCAACTGCCCAAGGATCCAACGTCAGGGGACGCCCAAATACATTTTCGAACGAATTTTCTAATATCACTGTAATAAAATTTAAATATAGGCTAGGACTAGGTGGGGGGCGGCAAAAAGACACTTTGACCGGGTGAATATTTTACTCATGAATTGGACATCTCTGATCTGATAAAATAATTTGCAGAAGCAAAAATGAGAAAGAAACATTTCTAATTTTGTATACAATTTGTCGATTTAAAAAGAACTGAAAATAGAAAAAAATGCTTATAAGCAGTTTCACAAAATGTTATAATTATGTAAAATCGTAACAATTTATATGTATTAATTTGAAATCCTTTTGGCAATACTGATTGATACATTATTGTGTTTTACACTATCACTGTAAAAAAGTTCGAGTTTTACATGAGCATATCTTTAATGAACAGGACGGACTGTTCAGTTTATTTTCTAAAAGAAATATCACAACGATGTAAAAACAAGAACTGTCAATACCCTCGCACTGATAATTTTCATTTTATGGCCATTTCTGAGCGTACGCATAGGTTATAGATGGTCATGCATGGGACCTATTCGATGGGTGAGGGGGGCGCCACTAGGGATTTTGCCTACGGGCACCAAAAACTATTGTTATGCCACTGTCTGAAGTCATAGACACACATTACTTCGATTCAGTGTATTGTCCTCATTTACTAACAACAGCTTCCTGTGAGTTATCCTCGTATTTGTAAGGGAAATCTGTCATTGCGTGTTGACGTGATAGGGTATCATTTTACTCATCCATGGTGGCTTACCTGAAACAAATATAAAATTTTGTGTCGATTAGGCGGTAAGGAATTAATGCTTCAAGATACGAGTGCTTACCATTATCAACCTATGGTGGATTGTGCGTCACTTTTTGACCGACCTACTTAACATCCTAACGTTCTAAATACATAATTAAACACAATCTTGAAATATGGAGAAACAATTGTAAACGAAGTGTACTAAGTATATGAATTTAATTACTTCGAGTAACCCTCCCTAGAGAGCACACCGTTCAATTTATAGAGACGAAATTTTTTAACACTTTTTTGTAAGATTCTCCAGAGATATGTTTCAATATTTCCTTACTGCCTCACAAGTAACACTTCACATCGTTGCTGCCGGTCTGACGCTAAACTATACATTTTCGGAAAGCACTAGTCCTAAATAGGATAACTACACAGTGCGACGGTCAGACGTTGCCGCGTTCAGGACTTATGGAGCGTCAAACATTAACATGGGGTTTATGAGAGTAACCATAGCAGTCGTATTATTTCATGCTAATTCGTCTTGCATTTGAACTCTGTGCTAACATGTGTGTTGTAGCAGTCGTATTATTTCATGCGAATTCGTCTTGCATTTGTACTCTGTGCTAACATTTGTGTTGTTTTTGTGTTTTTTAGGTATGCGTTGTAAGATGGATCCGAAAGTGGTCGTTTGGGCTCTGGTGGCCGAGATCGGGACAAATGAGCGCAATCCAAATTTGGAAGAGCAAAGGATGGTGGCACACATCAAGTCTCTTTTGACCAGCGGGATGGAAGTCGTTGAAGAGATTCGTACGCTCGGCTTCGGTGACAGTGATGGTGACCAGGGGGACGGAGACATGGATTTTGGAGACGAGGAAGACCAAGAGCAGGAGGATGCAGAGATGCCTTCGTCATCGCAGCAGTCTCATACGTCTTCCGCATCTGGCTCATCAGCGTCAGAATACCTGCCCTCTCCTGTGAAGAAGCCGAAGTTCCAGGATCAGCCTCCAGAAGACTCCAAAATGACACCAGAGCAGTGGCGCGAGTACAAGGCAAAAGCCTATGCCTACTGGACGGTAAATCCAAAAACAGGTAGGCCTTGGAACACAAAGACCGGTCGTGCTACCCACTCGACTCTGCAGAATCAGTTCAGGTATATTCGGAACATTGGCGTGCTACGTCACTTTGGGGCAACACAAGGCAAAGATGACAAGAAGACGCTGATGGCAGAGATCAATGAGGCAGTTCGGGGCATGTTCGCGGAGAAACAGCACACTGCTATCATTCACGATCGAACGTTGCGAATTTGGGCTAGGCAAACAGCTAATGAACTGGACCCTAACAAGAGTCTCAAGTTCAAGGCATCACCGTCGTGGGTGTACAGATTCAAGAAGCGCAACAACATCGTGGACCGTGCAATCACCCACAGGGTCGGCAGGACCTGGCAACTGAAAGAGTTGGACTTGCAGCAGCAGGCTGATGCTTTCGTATTAGCGACTCGCGAGCTCATTGCAAGCGAAAGCATCCCACCAACGCAGGTTGCCAATGCAGATCAGAGTAGCTTCAAGAAGTTGTTGCAGAGTACTCGCACTCTCCGTACCAAAGGAACAACAGTCGTGCGAGCGGTTGTGGGATCCATGAGCGCAACAACCCACAGCTACATGATCATGCCCGTGATCACCATGGCCGGAGAGATTCTGCGGCCGATGTATGTACTGGTGTCGGAACCAAGTGCAAAGTTTCCGGGAAACAAGCCTGCAGATCCACCGAACATCAAATCATTTGCTGGCAAAACGTCCAACATGAACAGGGACGACCTTAAGGACTTCTACGAGCAAGTGTTCTGGCCAAGCATGCCTGATGATCGGAAGAAGATCGTTTTGCTATTGGACTCGTGGACTCTGAACAAGGACGACAATCTATCGAACGCACTGAAGCCTGCCGACGTTGCGTTGCACAAGAGACTGATTCCTGGTGGTTGCACTGGAAAGATTCAGCCTTTAGATGTGCATTTCTTCCGTCAGTACAAGTCCTTTGTACGCTTTGTGACCGACACACTGGCCATGGACAGTGTCATGGATATCTGGCATCGCGATCGATTCCTGGCACTACAGTCGTTTTCACTCTACCAGTTCAGCGCACCCCGATTCAAGAACCTGATCCGGTACGCTTTCCACAAGGCTGGCTATCTGGACGAGGAGCCGGGAATGTGGATCTCTCCGCACGAGTACTGCTTTGACTCCCTCGACGAAGGTGACGTGTGCTTCACGTGCGGCGAACTACCGTTCGTCAAGTGTGCACACTGTGAGCGCACTCTTTGCATCTCTCATGCTCTGTTCGACGATTTGCACATTGATTGTACCCTTTAACTTACGCAAACAAGTGCTCAATCAGACAACGTCGATTCAAACGTCACAAACCTTGTGTTCTTCTTCGTTTCCTGTAACTCTCATAAACCCCATGTTAATGTTTGACGCTCCATAAGTCCTGAACGCGGCAACGTCTGACCGTCGCACTGTGTAGTTATCCTATTTAGGACTAGTGCTTTCCGAAAATGTATAGTTTAGCGTCAGACCGGCAGCAACGATGTGAAGTGTTACTTGTCAGAATGTAAAGCTAATTTACTGGTGAATAAAATTCAAAGATCGCAATTTGCTTCAAAATGTCTCTAACTACCTTTGTAGCACATAAAGAGTTGTTGCAAATTTCGCGTTTAATCGCGAGCGTTATATGACCTAGCAAATAGTGAAAAAATATACTTTTAAGTACACAACATTTTCATACAAAACTGATACATGTCGCGTTTTTGCGTGTCACCAAAAAAATCGTGTCTCTAACAATACTGCGTGAGCGAACTACTTTTATTGGTTTTGGCAAATCTTGGAGCATCCATACAGCACATTATCGTTTAATTTCAGGTCAAGATGAGTAGATCCACTTTTCATGTCCTGTGATGATGTTGCACACAAAGTTTGAGAATAGTCTTGTACCACATCACATAGGCGTTCTTTTGCTCTTGAATTAAACTGTGGAACCCAACGAGAAAGTGTATTTGACTTATGCCAATATTGAAATATGCCTCAATTTCATGGTTTATCACATGTCAATCATACTCAATTAGCTCACGCACAATGTCAGTGTTCTGTTGCACTACGGCTATCGCTGGGCGGCCTTCATGACCTTCGTCACTAAGTGTGTCGCGGTCAAGCTTAAATTCCTGAAAGCAACGATATATGTCTGTTTTAGATGAGGCTTCATCAGCAAACGTAGCACTCATTTGACTGACATCTTGTTGTTGCTTTCAACACTGTCCCTCATAATTAGACTTCGGATTTTTGCATATTTGCATGTTTTTTTCCTGATGTGATATTGATATGCTCTTTAAAGACAAATTCGTTTCAGATGTTTTGGGGTAAAATAGTAGAGTTTTATAGTGCATATATTTGCATATTTCGGAGGTTAGTGCATGTTTATGTCGTTATTGCATATAAATGCATATTTAAAGAAACGACCAAACTGATAATTTTTAATGTGCAATAATTTTCGTCATAAATGAAGTTCCAAGTTTCTAATATAAGTAGACTCAAGACCTTGAAATGTTTCTTTTTTTTCCGGTTTCGAATATCTTCCAAGGTCATGTAAAAGGAGAATAAGAACGGGGTGAGTGATTCATCCTCCCGACAATGAT
This sequence comes from Thermobia domestica, assembly GCF_964235325.1. Classification (NCBI taxonomy): domain Eukaryota; kingdom Metazoa; phylum Arthropoda; class Insecta; order Zygentoma; family Lepismatidae; genus Thermobia; species Thermobia domestica. The sequence continues at coordinate 200,266,462 of NC_137462.1, read as the reverse complement.
GCATAATTGACACCTTTATATATATATATATATATATATATATATATATATATATATATATATATATATATATATATATATATATATATAAAAGATATAAATAACTGTGTCAAATCACCTACAACAAAATTTCCACGTCACCCATCTCGGAAGTTAAAGTTGCTACCGTTGTGTGCGTGTGGATTTGAAATTGTGTGGTCCTGTGGCAGGATAAAAATACCGAAAAAGAATCTTCTAGAAGTTATCTCCTGAAACAGGGTCCATTTAGTTGTAGTGTGACATCTTCAAATTGAATTTTAACTAGCTCAGAATTTTGTGCAATTTTTGTCCATTTTTGTCCAACCTAGAATCAATTTTGTACGATTAAATTAACAAAGGGGAAACATTTTAAAATTTGGACCTTTTTGATCATCTATAGTGCGACATCTTCAAATCTGAAATTTAACTACCTCAGAATTTTGTTCAAGTTTGTCAACCCAAGATTTTTTTTGTAAAATTCAAGTAAAGGAGGGAAGGCCATTTAAAAATTTGGCCACTTCGATGACCTGTAGTGCGAGATCTTCAAATTCGAAATTTAACTAGCTCACAATTTTGTCCAATTTTCGTTCATTTTTGTCCACCCAAGAAAACAATTGAAAGTTCAAATAAACGAGGAAGGGCCATTTAAAAATTTGGCCACTTTGATGACCTGTAGTGCAACATCTTCAAATCTGAAATTTAACTATCTCAGAATTTTGTCCACCCAAGAGAAATTTTTGTAAAATTCAAGTAAAAGAGGGAGGGCATTTCAAAATTTGCCCACTTCGATCACCTGTAGAGAGAGAGAGATCTTTAAATTTGAAATTTAATTAGCTCACAATTTTGTCCAATTTTCGTCTATTTTTGTTCACCCAAGAAAATATTTTGTACCATTCAAATAAACGAGGTAGGACTACTTCAAGATATGGCCACTTCAATCACACATGATAAAAATCTGAATTGCATATTAAAACAACACAAGCTCATATTTAAATAATCTCGTAAACTCCTGAAAGGAAAACTCGGAAACTTATCTAAAAGAGTAACTGCTGCGACAGTTTTAGATTCTGTAAAGCAAATATTTTAATTAATTGTAGAGCTTATTTTCAAAAGGTTGTTCATTTCTTCCCGAAATACATTTTTATTGAAAGGGTTTCTTTGGGATAATCTCTGTCGAGTATGCAAAAAAAGACCCAACTGGGTTGTTTCATACTTGTAGAACTCCTTACCAGACTCAAAACTGCTACATAACAAGGCCAAAAAATAGGACACTGCTGAAGTATAAGCTTTTGCTGTCGAACAAAATGGAAATGTCCTCTTCTGAAAACAAGCATACTTAGTTTGAAAACATTACTTGTTTCGCACACACTTTGAAAAATATATTTTCTCCTTGAATTGTTAACGTCTCTCGACCTCAATCCATTGTTTCAGAGGGTCCATTAATTGTAGTGTTACACCTTCAAATTTAAATTTTAACTAGCTCAGAATATTGTACATTTTTGTACCACCAAAAAAAAATTATGCAGCATTGAAATAAACGAGGGAGGGCCATTTGAAACTTTGGCCACATCGATCAGTGTGACATGCTCAAATTCTCAATTTAACAAGCTTAGTATTTTGTCCAAACCTTGTACCACAAACAAACATTTTGTATCATACAAATAAACGAGGAAGGTCATTTCAAAATTTAGTTACTTCGACCACCTGTAGTGTGACATTTTCAAATTCGAATTTTAATTAGCTCAGGATTTTTTCAATTTTTGTACATTTTTGTACCACCAAGAAAAAATTTAAACACTCAATTAACAGAGGAGGGTCATTTTAAAAAATTGACTACTTAGTTCACCAGTAGTGTAACATCTTTAAATTCTAATTCTAACTAGCTTATATATATATACATATATATATATATATATATATATATATATATATTGTAGTTTTGTACCAACAAGCTAGTTAAAATCCAAATTTGAAATGTCTCACTGCAGGTGAACGAAGTGGCCAAATTTTAAATGTATGTCCCTGGTTTATTTTAATGGTACGAAATTTTTCCTGGTGGTAAAACATGTTCAAATATTCAACAAAATTTTGAGCTAATTAAAATTCGAGTTTAAAGATGTCACTACAGGTGATCGAAGTGGCCAAATTTTGAAATGAACTTCCCTGGTATATATATCTTTTTGTTGGTGGTCAAGAATAGTAAAAAACGGACAAAATTCTAAGCTTGTTAAAATTTGAATTTGAAGATGTCGCACTACAGGTGATCGATGTGGCCAAAATTTCAAATGGCCCTCTCTCGTTTATTTAAATTGTAAAAAAGAAAAATTTCTTCGTGGTTCACCAATGTGCAAAAAACCAAACAAAATTCTGAGCTAGTTAAACTTCAATTTGGAGATACGCACGACAGGTGATCGAAGTGGTCCAAATTTTGGAATGGTCTTCCGTCGTTTATTTAAATGGTACACATTTTTTCTTGGATGGACAAAAATTGACAAAATTCTGAGCTAGTTAAAATTTACATTTGAAGGTGTAATACTACAATTAATGGACCCTCTGAAACAATGGATTGAAGACGAGAGACGTTAAGAATTCAAGGAGAAAATATATTTTGCAAAGTGTATGCTAAACAAGTAATGTTTTCAAACTATGTATGCTTGTTTTCAGAAGAGGACATTTCCATTTTGTTCGACAGCAAAAGCTTATACTTCAGCAGTGTCCTATTTTTTGGCCTTGTTATGTAGCAGTTTTGAGTCTGGTAAGGAGTTCTACAAGTATGAAACAACCCAGTTGGGTCTTTTTTGCATACTCGACAGAGATTATCCCAAAGAAACCCTTTCAATAAAAATGTATTTCGGGAAGAAATGAACAACCTTTTGAAAATAAGCTCTACAATTAATTAAAATATTTGCTTTACAAAATCTAAAACTTGTCGCAGCAGTTACTTTTTGAGGTAAGTTTCCGAGTTTTCCTTTCAGGAGTTTACGAGATTATTTAAATATAAGCTTGTGTTGTTTTGATATGCACCTCAGTCTCTCGAAACGTAACTTTCCTACTAAGTCTTCTGTTATGTTTTCGATAACTTTACCTTCTTCCCATTCATGCTAAATGTCTCGCTCAAATAAGTTTATTCCATTTAAAGTATCAATATTATACATCGTAAATTCATACTGTTTTAAACGGACATGTTACGCTGGAAGAAAATATTCTAGGATTAACACATAATTGGATACAAAAAGTAATTTAAAGTGGATTTATTTTCTTTTAAACAAGAACATAAGGTTTTGAATACAGGCTTTTAATACAGTAAAAATTGCCTTCAATAGTTTCCTTATAAAACGGAAATATTTCACGGTCCATGAATTTAAAGAGAGAGAGAAAAAAAGTAAATTCTCTTGATTAGTCGGAACCTGTGTTGCGAACAACGGATGTTAAAATATACTTTCTAAAGGAAATTTTCAAGTTTAGAAGTCAAGTTTGCAGCGTTTGGAAAAATTTTAGACATTCTGTGAGAGGTAAGGTATACAAACTACGTTGTTTGTAAAGGTCTTACTGGTTACCCTACACATTTAACCTATAGTCAACCGCCATATAAGGACCTAGATACCGTGCAACTTTTTGAACGAAGTTCAATTTATATAGTAATTTCCAAACCAATAACTATTTCTCTAGCTGGTCTAGAGACATAGAACAAGGAGCATAACATACACAATAGATCAAAGGGAGCCAAAAGTAGAGGGAGGAGCTCTGAAAAGGGCATAGCATCTACTTTTTGTCTTGGCCTTGGAAAATGTATGTAGGCTTTTTTTTTTGTTTGTTCACTGTAAGTTTTATGTGTAAGAATTTCTAGCATAACTAAATGCTGTAATTTAATACGGTATGTATAACATTTTATTTTATCTCCCTATGTCCATTATTTATTTATTTATTTATTATTTTTTTGCATAGATCTATCTTCGTTAACCTTAAAAACTTGAAGGAAAATTTTTACGAGTCGCTAGTCATGTTTATATATATGGAGGTAGATGTATTTCAATTTCACATACTCAGCTGTTTGAACCCGAAGAAACCAAATGTGTTCAAGAAGCCGTGGATACTTGCAGAGCTGAAAACATTCAAAGCGAACTTGCGTTTATCAATGCTCATTTCATTTCAGTTTCAAAGATTATAACGAGATGAGAAGACGATTATTAGGACTTTGTAGTGCATTTGAGCTGTTTGATTCAATAACGAAACAGGCTCCGCCAAGACCAATCGGACAAACATCTTTTCGAAAGGCACAGTCAATAGACGCGAAAAAACCTGGCATAAAATTCTTGTCTAATGCAAATAAAGTGTTCCTGGGAACAACGACGCACGAATTACAGATTTATCGTCAAGTAACATTGCTTCTTTTAAATACTGCCCCTTAACGACCCGTGACACGGAAGGAACATTTTCGATGTACAGTAATGTTTTGACTGACAAATGCAGGCTTTTGTCAGAAAATGCCAAAAACTACATAGTTGTCTATTGTAGCATGAATGCATCATAGTTGTACACCAAGTATATGTAGTTCAAGTAATACAACTTTTTTCTTTAAAGATTATCAAATTTCTCATTTAACTTTAGTTTTTGATTGGTGCATATTTATCCTTTTCAGTACATATTTGCATATTTTCAGTGCATATTTTCGTGATTTTTAGCGCATATTTGCATGCATATTTTGCCGTTTTTTAGTGCATATCGATCCGAAGTCTACTCATAATACATTTTTGTGTGAAAATTAGAGATGCAAGGGCTCGGAAAAAAACGGCTTTTTTTGGAAAAAACTCGGTTTTTTCTGCTTCGCTTTTTTGCTTGGGAAATTTTGGGCTTTTTTGAAAATTTTGCTTTAAATTGATAAAGCAGACTTTGTTTCGCTTCTCTACAACAAAAAACTCATTTAAATAGTGGCTATTCCAGATAATAATATGAAACCTCGAAAATAAACCATGAATTTCAAAAATATTTTTTTTTTAAATTCTTAACATATTTACATTATGAATTCCAAGGGATTAACCAATATATGTAATAATATTTTCACCTCTTATATACAATAAGTACTTTAAAAAATGATACACAAATAACTAGCAAAATTGTATGTAGTATTTTTACTTCAAAATATCACACACCCTCTTTTTGAAGCAAAATAAAGAAAAACATGAGAGAAATCTGCACATCAAGAGCTTCGTTTCGGGTGGTTCTGCACATTCATGAAATTTTTCAGTTAATTTTTAACTTTTATATACATTGTATGAATATTTCGAACAAATTTTTCACCGATTGATCACACACGTAATAATCTGTTACCACCTATCAGGTGCTTCAGATCTGCAAAATCGGTAAAGCTCCAAATTCTGTAATGCACTGACTGTTCCTTAAGCTTGTTCAGAATCAGGAAAGTATCGAATTTTCTGTTCATGGATCATATATGTAATAGACGGTTCATCTGAGTGTATAGTTTTCTAGGCTATAGAATATATAACCACCATCACGGTTTACCCAATGCTGAAAGTTTCTAAATTTTTAACAAGAAAATTTAACATATAAGTTACAAAACTTTTTTAAAAAAAGGAGAAACTATGGAATACATTTAAAAAGAGTGGAAGAATCAATCACTGTTCCAATTCACAAGAAAGACGACACAATTGATTGTAATAATTATCTACATTCTATCTAACATTCTATCTAATTATCTAACATTCTATTAATAAGATTGACCCCATGCGCAGATGAAATTATTGGAGATTATCAGTGTGAATTTAGTCGGAATCGACCAAATATTTACCATTCGACAAATACTCGAAAAGAAATGGGCATATATTACCCAGTACATCAACTGCTTATTGATATTAGAAAGGCTTACAACTCGGTAAGGAGGGAAACATTGTACAACATCCTTACAGAATTTGGAATACCGAAAGAGCTAGATTTAATAAGTGTTTAAATGAATTCCAGAGTAAAGTCCGAGTAGAAAAATGCGAGCTTTCACGTCGAGATTGGTCTGAAACAAGGATATGCGTTATCGCCGTTATCATTCAGCTTTGTTCCGGAGTACGCTATAAGAAAAATCAAAGATAGGAACCAGGGCTTAGAGTTGAATGGTATTCAGCAGGTTATGGTGTATGCTGATGATATAAATCTGATAGAACGATCTAAAGAAATGCAGAGGCCTTATTAAACGCTTGCAGGGACATGAGTAAATGCAGAGAAATCTAAATACAAGGAGGTTACGGCAAAATATGAATGCGTTAAAATGTCAATTAATACTTTCGACACAGTGGATACTTTTAAATATCTTGGATTAGTATTACGAGACCAAAATCATACACACAAAGAAATTAAATGTCGACTAAAATCAGGAAATTCTTGTTATTATTCAGTTCAAAATATTTTGTCTTCGCGAATTCTGTCAAGGAATTTAAAGCTTAAAATATATAAAATGATAATCATGTCTGTTATGCTTTATGGTTGTGAAACATGGTCGCTTACGCTGAGGGAAGAACGCAAACTGAAATTATTTGAGAATAAAATTCTGAGACGAATATTTGGACCCAAGAGGAACGGGAATGGGGAATGGCGGAAACTTCATAAGAAGGAACTACATAATTTATACGGTTTACCAAACATCGTTAGAGTCATCAAGTCTAGGAGGCTCAGGTGAGCAGGTCATGTAGTCAGAATGGAAGAAAGTAGGAACCCTTTCAAAGTTTTAACTGGAAACCCAATCGGGAAACATCCATTAGGAAAATCTAGGAGAACAATATTAAGATGGATCTAGCAGAAATAGGAATACAGAGTAGAAACTGGATTGAATTGGATAAGGACAGAAGTCAATGGAGAGCTTTTGTGGCCATAGAGAAAGAGAGGAAGAGAATATATTTATGTTAAGCACAACTACACAACAAACATGAGTGAGTGGTTAGATTTCGCGCTTCTATCGTGAAGTTCGGGATTCAACCCCGCATTCGACCATTTTGACAAAAGTTTTTCTTAATTCCATCTGTAAATGTAGAGATAGTGCGTGTACTGTGAGTCCTGGCCGACTTTCTTTCTAATCGTTTTTAAATCTTTGTTATTATTAATTACCAGCAGTGATGGATTTGCGAAGGGGGTTAGGATGGGGATGTCTTTCGGATTGAAGCCTCTACCCCGAAATTACGGAATTTCTAAAACAAATTAAATATTTGTTTTGCCTTTACTCATAAACTTCAAGCTGTCCTCAAGTAAAAAATTAGGAATTTTTAGAAAAACTAAGCATTAATAAGAAAAGCCCCTCCCAAAATATTTTTCTAAATCCGCCACTGATTATCAGTATAAAATGGTCTTCAAGGTTGTATCTGGAAGATTATAGCTGAATATACAAACGAAACGAAATATTTGCTATGCCTGTACTCATAAACTTAAGCTCCTCTTAAATAAAAGTTAGAAATTTTTAGAAAAACCAAACATTATTCAGAAAAAAAATCACAGATTATTTCTATCAAACGGTATTCAAGGTTGTGTCCGGAAGATTGTTCTTAAATCATTGGACAGCTACAGTATAACGGAAATGTGGAAGTACACTCTGACAGATATATTGAAAAACGTACGCTCTGATGGATATATTGATAAACATAAGTTTAATTATGTGCTAGAAGCTAGAGTACTAAGCTCTAAAAAGTGAAACACGGATGACTAAAAAGAAATGATCTGAGAAGAAAAAATGTCGATAATTCAGAAGTTAAAATCAAGTTAAATAGCTTCTAAAATTGCCCTCAAATATTACGTACTTTATGTTTACTTTAATTCATAAACCATGTGCTCCATCCATCATGATGGTGAATTCCAGAGCGAAATATGGCATTCAGGTCATGGAATCTTATTTAACTTTAGAGTATACTATAAGAAAGCTATTTAAAAGAAAAATCATGAAAATGAAAAAAGCCAAAATTTCCAAAATTCTCGTTTTTTTTTCAAAAAAGCCGGCTTTTTATGTGCAAAAAACCATCGATTCAAAAAAGCCGCCTTTTTTCCATCTCTAGCTGAAAATGCTCTCTGGTCAAATCAATTTTATCTACAGATGTTCTCACTTCAAATTGCTTCTGTAAAACCAAATTGCTTCTGTAAAACCAAATTGCTTCTGTAAAACCAAATTGCTTCTGTTAAACCAAATTGCTTCTGAGAAATTCAACTTTCAGAATTAAACTTCGATTTGTAGAGGTTCGCAGATACGAAAGTTCGAGTTACCGAGGTTTCTAAATATGATTGTGAAACCCTTAAAATTTGACTCGTAATTTTTAAACATTCGACTTACAGAGATTATTTTAACATTGAATGTTATGGAGACTCAAGGCAATGTGAAAAAAAAAAATCGAGATACCAAGGAATTCAACTGTATTTTGAAAAAAGGGACGTTTGTAGTTTTAACGGAGATTTATTGGAGATGTAAGTCGGAGAAGATGTAAGTGCGGAACGTCTGTGAACCTTAATCTTGACGAACTGTTTGCACAATGTCGGCTGTACAATTTAATGTCATATCCCAGTAAAGGTGTGTCATTAAACCCCTGTGCTACCACTAAAGCGCCATTTATAAGAATAGAAACAGACCAATCTTGGTTCTAAACAGTGTAACTAATTTTTTTATACATTAATTTAAAGTCAATTAATGTATAAAAACATAAAATAATTAAATATAGAACATTGAACGTGAATAAATATGATATAAATTTACGTCAACTAAAATATAATTTTCCTATATCGTTCCCCCAAGTAAATAACTTACAAACATATTGCCATAAACATGAACCTTTGTCATGTAATAGAAACAAAAGGATTACAGGCTCCTCTATGTGTATGTTCAGATGATCCATGAATATGGAAAATCGTTGCTCAGAGAGCATTAGTCCTGGCTGCAAAGTCATTCAATCGTAGATAATTGATAATTTGATCCACTCTGATGTGTGGGGAGAAGGCAACTCAAGCGGTGTTCAATAACCATATACACCAAGCTCCACATAACTCAAATTCTACACATGCACACACACGCATATATATATATATATCTACCTATACATTGTGACATGTATACATATATATAGTGCCTGAGCTGAAACCAGAAACGGAAGACACTTATAACAGCTCACATGAGGTTTTTCGCTGGTAAATCTAACAAACCACGAATTTGCTGCTACCTTTATTTATTAGGGGTGAACCAAAATTTTTAAAAGCTGTATACACATATATAGGTGGAACAAATATAATTCACTTTGTTGGTGTTTATCTATTAGTGTGTATTTGTGTGCATCCACTTTTGTACGGAACTTTCAAATTAAGCTTTTAAAGTGAGAAATGTATTTTTTAATTATTATTTTAAGAGGAAATAATAAAGCTTCAATAAAAAAGGTTTAATTATTTGATGTTAGGTTTTTCAGTTGCCGCAAACCCACATCTCATGCCAAATTTTTACAAAAATGGTGTTTCCGTCAGAACCATTTTATAGGCCACAAATTAACCGAACATACGTGGAATTTTTATGATTTAACTACATGTGGAAGAAATTCATTGGAAAATATTATTTCAGAGTATTTGGTTCCATTTTCTATATATATTGTGTTAATACATATGTTTATACGTATTTATGTTAAAATATGTACGTACGAAGTTCACTTTCTCGCAAGCTATATGAATAAAAGTATAAGTAACGATAATTACATGCCAACTCCTCCTAAACAACCATAGACCGATTTTGATGATTTTGTGGTTATGTTTTTGGTTCATCCATGAAATCGTATTTGGGGTGCATTGCGAGAGGTTGCATTGCATTGCGTAACCTAAACATAAACAAACAGGCCCGCAACTAGAGGTGGGCCAGGATGCTTGGCCCGTAGATATTTCATGACCCCTCCAGACCTCAGTACAAAATGCTATTATTAATACAAAAATCACAATCTAGATATTTGTAAGAAAATTTTTAATGACTTGGCCCCCTATCTTATTCATGTCCCCCCCCCCCAGCTTCTGTGTCTGGTTGCGAGCCTGTAAACAATCTCTCTTTTCTACTCTTGATAGTAGAGTTTTATGACACGAATTAAACTTGATAATTTTAGGTATGCATAAAAGATACAAGCTTCAACATGTAATTAATTTTATGATTTTGATTGTTTGTTGTTATGTGGTGTCTGTAAATTGTTTATGTTATGTGAGATGCACGATAGTTGACATATTTAACTTAAGTATGTACCTACTTGTTTTATTGAAGTGAATGTCCATGTAATATCAGTCATGATTTTGTTGCAATAGTTTATTCACATACAGAATTACTTTGTAGCATAAGCAGCAATTTTTTTTTAGCATTTCGCCCTCCTGAGAAATTAGGCCTCAAAAATGGCATCAAAATCACAAACTTCAATTTTCGGACCCGCATAAATCTACGGTGTCAGTAGTATCATAGCTCTGGATATTTCTACAGAATCTTTACGTACAATAGTATTCAGCACAAAACTTATGAACCCCTCACTTTATGTCAATCCAAAATACAGCCCTTTTAAAAGTGTAATTTTCACTAGTTTTTCTGGTGATTTCATGTATTGGTTTGCCACCCTGCATGTTTATTTAGACTCAAAAGTTTATATTCTCCGTATACCTCAGTCCCTCTCCTAAACATTCGTTTTTGTTTGGTGTTCGTCTGATTCGTACGTCCTCAGCAACTGTAGTTTTCGTACACGCTTTGGCACTCCACCGACAACAAAGATGGCCGCCATTCAGGAACACTTGTATATACATACGACAACGTGAATGACGTTATTGACCTTCTCATACACAAGGTCCAACACACTCAAATTTTTATAATTTTTGGAGATGGTCGAGCAACCATTTTCAGAATTTCTGGACCACTTCAGATGGATTGACCCAAAATGCCCTTGGTGATGACGTAGAGCCACGCGCTCGAAAAACTGACCCAGAAATCCGGGTTTATGTACAAATTGGAATTTGGTTAAACTATGAAATCTGTCAATGCAAGATTTATATAATTGGGAAGTTCATTATGTAAGTTAAGCTGTCTTCAGCACAGAAAGCGAATTCACAGACGAAATTACATAATATTTTTTAACATTTTACAATGGGTTTTTTTTAACATGAAATTATGTGTAGCAATCTTTTTTGTTTGTTTGTTTGTATGTTTGTCTTTTTCTGAGAATACCCCATCAGGATCCTGCCGCCTACAGTCGGACAAATTGTCCAAGCTGACCAGATGCCGCGGTCGGATTGCCGGCGCCGGATACCGACGTCTTTCCGCGCTCTTTTCGACCGCGACGGATAGTTGCCTTAAATGAGCATTAAATGCGCCGGCGCCACCGTCGAAAAGAGGACGGCATAAGGAGTCGGTAGAAGGTTGGAAAGAGGCCTTTCCGATTGTTTTGCCGACTCTGACGGTCGGCAACAGTCGGCAAAGAGTCGGCAAAGCGCATTTTATTTTACGATTTTTGACCGCATGCCGCCTCGGCAAAAGGTCGGCAACTTTGAACAAGTAGATCGTCGTGCCGCCGCGCACGGGTACCTCCGGCGGCCTGCCACCGTCGACGGCAGCAATCCCTTTTTCTGACCGCGACTTCCTGATGGGGTAAGTTTAAAATCAAAGTACAATAAAAATAAAAGTTTATAATTGGCCGATTACAACTTCTTTTTTCTTAAATGAGTATGTCATAGCATGACAAGATTTTAGCACATTAGTTTCTCCGACAGTGTTTCGTAGAGGGAGAAAATGTCTCTAACAACTGCGTTTCAACGCTAACATATGGGATAAAATTTAACGACAAACGAGTTCATTTTGTTTATATAAATTCTATAGTAACCAGTTTTTCTTTTTCTTTTAGAACGAATTCAAACTTTTGTTTCTAATATTTTAACGCCACTGATTGTATAATAACAGCTTGCAATTACATTTTCCTTCTAATAAGCAGCTACAAGATTAACTAAGAAAGTAATAATGGGGGAGTTGGTGCAGGTATGTTCGAGTGGAAGGTGTTCTAACAAAAATAGTAAATGTCATTTCTTATTTGTCATTATGAAGATAGCATGTGAAAAGATCTGAAGAATTTTAATCATGTCTAAATACAATATATATATATTTTTTAAATTTAAAGATTATTGGTTCTAATCTTGGGTTATCAGCAGAATACAGTAAAGATTATAAAATAAATTGTGTATCGAATTATTAGATGTAATGTACATTCCCTAATGAGATATAGAAATGATAGAAAATAGAAATCAAATTATGTAACTCAAACTGACACTGCAAAAGAGCACAACTTGATCACTACTATTGTACTTTCATTGAAATGTGTACCGTACGTACAGGGTAAAAGAGAAAGAGAAAACCGTGGAGTTTTACGTCTCACGGTTATGCCGGTTATGCTAAAGGAGACGGTGAAGGTGAGAAATGAATGAAATGGTGAGAAATGAATGAAACGGGAGAACACCGAGAAAACCGACGCACACGGTGTTGTATACCACAAAGTCCACACAGCGTGAGCTGGAATTGAACCAGGGACTCAAAGCACTGAAGGTGAACGCTCTACCACTGAGCCACCGCGCCCCAAGGGTAAAAGAGGGTTTCCATAAAGCTTTCTAACACAAAATACAGGGTTATTACAAATGATTCACCAAATTTTGTATGAATGTATTTCACAAAGTATTACATGCAAAATAATGATTGATACATCATTTGAAAAAGCACATTTTCAAGTTTCTTACACATCATTACCAAATGCCCTATGTGAACTCATCATGTTACACGACACACATCTATGCGGTAGTCAAGCTCAGCCCATAGCACGTTCGAGCTCTCCATTGTTTCCTCCGAGACAAGTGGTCGCCCGGAGCTTTTTCCTTTACAGAGGCAGCCTGTGTCCTTAAGCGGTCTTTACAATCGCAAAATGCTTTGGTGGGTTGGTGGTTATATGTTGTACTGTCTTCCGAGCGCACGCTACACGGTGGTGATAGATTCTGTCTTCACATATTCCATCACACAAAACGCTTTCTGTTGATTATTCGCCATTTTGCAAACTGTTATTACCCTGCCACCTGATGAATCAGAACGGAACCTGCAATGATATAAACAAAACTTTAAAGTATGTTCTTTCGATTGGTTATTAGTACGAATAGGTGGGCGTAAAATATTTGAAGTTATAAGACTTTAAAACCTAATGAATTTTGTAATAACTCTCTAAGTGTTGGTCTAAGAGTTTGATCCTTTATTATACAATCGTCAGAATATTTATTGACAGTAATGGGTTTTATTAATTCATTAATTTGACACAATATTTATTGAGAATAATATAGCCCTTTACAGATGTGCTTCTTAAAAGTTGACTTCAGTTGTTTTGTTCGTTGGGCACTGTGCTTCCCCAAGTATGGTGGTACAGGACTTCTTGCTGATGAAGGAATTATACTTGTATACTTTCTGTGTAGTTCCCTACAAAATTATGAATGAACATCTCTTGAACAGTGGTAAAAACAGTCCTTGTTTATGTGGTGAATTGTGAACAGTGGTAAAAACAGTCCTTCTTTATGTGGTGAATTGTGAACTGTGGTAAAAAATAGTCCTTCTTTTTGTAGTGAATTCTGAACAGTGGTAAAAATAGTCCTTTTGTGGTGAATTGTGAACAGTGTTAAAAATATTCCTTCTTTTTGTAAATAGTTCAGCAGAATAGAGTTTCAAACTTAAAAACCGGGACATTCTATGAAACTTGAGACTGAAACGTGGGACATCCTTAAGAAAATTTACAGTAAATGTATAATTATGCATGTGCTTTTTGCTGAAATACCAGCATTATTATTTGAAAAAAAAAAAAAACAGACATTCATCAAAATTGAGTAACAGGAGTACGAAATAGTTGAGTATCTATGACTAAGGAAAGCAGAATTTCTTAAATAAAATATCAGTTATTAAACTTCCCAAACTATGTTTTGCATAACTGTCTGAAGACTTATAGAACGGCTTTGTCTATCCGTCCGTCTGTCGACAGATATCAGAGCAAAAACATTAAGAGATACCAAAATTATTTTTTTTACAATTGATTCAGCTTTCAAAACATGGATCCCACTCCCCCGGTGTACTGTTTATTCAAACCAAAAGTGGTTCGAATTAGTTATTTCAGGTTTCAACGTTTTCACCATATTTTGGGTGTATAGCAAAAATAACACTTTTATGTTACTCGATCTACTTTACAATACAACATGTAGGGGTGCTGACGGTGCCACCGGGTGAAGAACTCTCGCCCTCTAGCATTGCCACTGTGTGAATTTCTGTATAATAGGCAAATTAGCTAATTGTATTCTTATTAGGTTATGAAAAATCTTTTCGTTTTTGCTTCCCGTTGTTTTAAAAGATTTCTTTAATAATCACTATTGTGTTACTTCAATGATGGCACAAGTAGAAATAGCTTGTGTTGTTGATCATCACCATCATAATCACACGTATTCTGCGCCAGGTCCCTTGATGCAACTGAGAATCTTCCATGCTCTACGGGCTTCAGCTAAAATCCGGCTTCGTCTTCACGTAATACCTTTCATCAACTGTAGTCTCCTTTGCCCTCTCCCTCTCTTTCCTGCCACCATACCCTCTAGCACGTCTCTCATAGGCAGATTTTTTCTATTCTGACATGATTGTATTCTCCAAGTTATCTTTTATGTTAGCGTTCTTTGGTGATCCAGTGCGAATACTGTTCTCCTCTATTTGTGCATCTTGTGGAAAAGTCCGTTGATCAGTAGATTGGACGGCAAGATTGTTCCTCTTTGTAGGGGCTTGTTGAGGAAATGAACAGATTTCTTTGTGTGTTTGTGACTAAGTGAGTGAGAAAAAGAAGAAGAGAAGGAGACTTTTGTTGCTCTTCGTCTCCTTCTGTCTTGTGTCTTCCTTATTTTCTTCCTTGTATTTCTTCCACAAAGCCAGACCAAGATTAAAGGCCTCTTTGTATAAAGTCACTACGATTCTCACAATTCCATTTATAGCCTGTGTCGCACAAACATTTATTTAGTTCATGATCAGAATTGCTACATCGTCTGAGTATATCACAACACCGGTTTCTACGTCCGGCCCTTGTTCTAAGCTGATATGGTAGGTAAGAAGTTTGATCTGAAGTTAAGAGGCATCAAAAACTATTCTAGAAAGCAGTAAATAATGTGAATTGAAAGAAATATGATGACTACACACTACCTACCGTAGAAGAAGCCTAACTGGCAATATTCCTTTATAAGGTATAGCAGCTCTACCGTATGGTTTTACACGGGATAACAAAAGAGGCATAAATTATATAAAATGTAAATATCTATATTTTTCTATAAATTGAGCATGGGGTCAGGGGTCAGACAAGAATTCCACTACCTTGGCCTTATTTATGATTTTGTGAATATGAAAGCAGGAAAAAGTTTAAAGAAAATACAGTAATGATTCACTGAGAAAGGGCAATGTAATTAGGAATACGTGCATTTATGATTCTTTATTCCTCATTATGAAAAGTCAACATGAGGCTGTAACTAACTTCATTTACTTTTTGATCTCAATCAGCAGCGTGAGTGAGAACTTCATCGATACGTTTGACGTGGTGTAAGCTTATCGTTGTTTCACTTTCTAACAAATGAATGAGTAAATATACTTTAGGCTTACGTTATTGAAGGAAGTGAACTTTGTATTTTCATTAACACTACTTAACTTGGAATTGGATAATGTATCACGGTCTTTAAGTTCTGTTCTTTCTAAAGTACCAAGGGTTGCCAAATGATACTATTTCACGGGATTAGTAATTCCTCGAACTCTAATTACATAAAGACATAACATATACTAGTATTTAAACAAAGTATTCGTAATTCTTAACTTCAGCTAAGATTTCTGTAACAGATTCGATTTCCAAAGCAATTCATGTTCTGACGGAGCTGTAAACTAAAAGTGATACTGAAACAAAAATAACAGAATAGAGAGCTTGAGTACAATATTTGATGGAAAGGTAGATACTAGTGCTGCCACCTAGTTGTGCGACTTCTGAGGCAAATATTCTCTCGGGTGTGATGGGGAAGACCACGGGTTTCCGATAGCTGGTGGAAGCGATTACCCACGATGCAGAAGACTCAAAAGAAGAGAGAGAAAGGTAGAAAGAGTATGCAGAGATAAAAGAGGGAGAGAGAGAGAGAAGAAAGAGACACATAAAGAGGAAAAAAGGGAAAACGGATAGATAGAGAGAATAAAGCTTGGGTAAAGCAAAAGGGAAAAGGCGTTGGAGAGCTGTTCCGTAAAACATTGATTAGTTTCCGCTAAAGGGAAATGACAGAATGAAAAAAAAAGTGTTTTAGTGAAAAAAAGACGTTTTACCGGAGAAACTGTATTCATAGAACCCTCTGTCTTCCTTCTCAGTAAAACACATATAAACATACATACGCGCTAATGAATTATTCTGTGAACTGCAGAAAAAAAAAACACTAAGTTCGCATTAAATTTATTCCTTTCTGCAGTGACGAAAACTTTTCAAAAAAAAAAAAAAAGAGAGAAAACGTTCTGGCAATTCTACAAGCGAATATATGTATTAATAGATTATATTGGTACACATATACAGATAGATAATTAAAAGTAATAGGATATCTAGAACAATTTATACCTATTCTTAAAGAACATAATTTATGCCTTGAGGAATCTAATGATTTATCATCGTTGTCATAATGAAAACCTTAAACGTATATTTTAATAAACCCTATTAGCTACAGCTTAGTAAGTGATGTGCTTCTCGTATGGCACCAATTTTTGTGTTAGCAGGAAAATTTGTCAATTTTTTCTAAACAAAATTACGCATGATGGTTTACATTCAAACGTTTCATTTTGTTTGGCTACATTAGGTCTATCAAATTGATATACGTTTCGTCTTCGGATGATTTTTGATACATGACCTAATTTAGCCTGTTTCAACATTAGTTTTGTTGTGATGCCCCTTCACAACAATGAAGGGTTTGGAAGGGAGTAGAGTGTAAAAATAATCAAACACAAAAAAATATTATAGTGCCCAATCCATATTTTTCGAGGTCACTGAGATGAACAATGACACTCCTAATCCCATTTAAGTTCAGATTCATCGTCATATGTGAAAAGAATTGGGAAAATAAAATGTCCAAAATTGGAGTTATCTTTTGTTTGTGATGGCATCAACGAGAGAACGGTTGATCCGTTTGAAACGAAGTTTGGAACATTGGTATTATTCACCTGAAGCTGGAATCTTATGTCATTTGATTAAAGGTCATATTCTAAGAGAGTAAGGGGATTATAACATTAATTCCAAAAATAGTTTTTTGTGTATTTTTACCATTACATTTTTTTCAATTGGAATGCTTATCCTAAGAGGAAAGGGGTTTGAAATACTTTCCATAAACCAATTTCTCGCCGTACGAAGAACAGATTTTTCAGCTGATTATGCTGTAAAATTTAACGTATTTTTTTAAAGTAATGAAGCCATGTCAAACGTAAACTAACAGTTTGATGTTTGATTCGATTCATATGTAAAGAACCCGGGTATTAGATCCCGCACTCAAGAGACCATTCTGCTGCGAACGTTAAGCATTTAAGGGAAAGGTAAGTCACCCATTTCTCCGGATACACCATAAAGGCCCAAAAGTCGAGGTAAAAACATTACATTTTCTTGACTTTGGAACTGATTGAGGTGGTGTAGTCACCGCCACTTACTGAACTCCTTTACAGTCTCAGATTGCCCCAGGTTCGTTTTAAAGAGCCTGGATAAACCTCAGTGCCCTATTGAAATGAGGTTAGATGAAAAATTTCCTGCTTCCACCAGGGATCGAACCGGACCCGTCCAGTTTGCAAGTGCATACTTTTAAGTGACTACGATACCGATGCGCAGTGAAAATACTACGTATCGTACTACTTCATTCGGTAACAAGTACAGTGTAATGTGTACTCCACATGAAATATTTTGGTTTGTATGGCGTGATATAATCTCAGTTAATATTGAAACCGGAAGTAATGATATATTTCTACTTCTTCCGGCTATAGTAGAGAGTTTAGAGTGAAGTTGTGATACAATCATGGGAAGTCTGTTTAATTGCAGAAAACTGCATCTAGTTATCTATTACCGTTTCTACTCTATTGTGATCAAAGTTAAAACCGGAAGTGGTTGTTTTCTGCTACTTCCGATTTGAATAGGTGCTAAGTAACAAGATGGTACCTATCCTTAGGACGCTAAATGGATGTTTTTAAAAAATGCTTCTCGCTATCTCATCATTTTTGCTCTTCGTAAATCAATATTGAATCCGAAAGTAGATTTCTGTCACTTCCAGTTTAGTACAGAGTTACGCATTGAGATGAAATATATTTATTAAAGCTTAACTGACTGCAACAACCCGCTTCTCGCTACCTATTCTCGTCTTTAGCCTATAGTGATGAACGTGAAAATTGAAAATGTATGATTTCTAACACTCCCAATAGATGGATCATAACCATCTACGAAAACGAATCCTAACTTTAACCTTTTACTTCCTGTGCAACATTGATGTTTATCCATCGAATAATTGTTGAGTTTTGTTTTCCTCCCGGACGGACACACATCGACAGATATTTTTCTACCCCGGGCGAATGGACATGGACGGACAGAAGTTTTGTAAACCAAACTCCTTAAAAATTACTGACAGATATATTAGTATTTTTCATTAAATTCCGCAAAAAAATATTGGAAAAAACATGAAAAATTGGGACAAGACTGGCAAATATACCTAAGCCATTAATAACATCCTTAAATAAAGTATTTTCATTTAAATAATTATCATAGTGAAGTTCCGTCTCTGGTGAGGTTCTAACCAACTTACACGAACGTAGCTGAACAAGGTACTAAGTAAGTAGAGAGGTGTTAGGGTGCCAATTCTTTTCTCTGGGGTTTCAAAATCGATTATTGTGAACTGGAAATTAAGAGCTGTAGTAGAGAAATAGGTTGAGAACTAGAATTACGAAAACTATGTATACAAGAAATTATTAATTTTGACTTCGTACTGACGCTTACACACGTCAATTATTTCCCGTTTCTGTATTCAAACACTCTACTGAGACTTTCTATAGCGTCTAAGTGCAAGAAACCTCAAAGAGAGAATATAGTGTCTGGCGATACTCAGTCTCGTAACCAGCCCAAAAATGTAGGGGGGCCGGTAGAAGTTAGGGGGGTCGATCCAACCGTATTATAGTTCATCACCATATGGTAGGTATTATAATTCATTTGCAAGCCTGCCGTGAAAATTTTAGGGGGCCAACAAAAATTTAGGGGGCTGCCCCATAAACTCCTTTGGATACGGGCCTGGCGATATTATAGCTGAAGTAGAAATCAGTAAAATAAAAACAATAAAAAAAATAAAATGCCCGTTCATTTCAAAGGGTAAAGAATTCGTCCCCATATAAATCACAGAGTTGAGTTACTAAGATGGCACAAGTACTCAGCATCCTTAATGCATTAGGCGAGCTCGTTATCTTGTCTCCATTTGGTTTTTGTTCTCAAACCATTTCAATACTAGTACAAATATTATTTTCTTTAAAATTTTAAAGCGTTTAGTATCTAATTTTGAGAATTTGCAAAACGCTTACACTGAAATATTTATAGTAAACTATTTGCAACTTCAGCAAGAGATTACAACATATTCATTACATATGATAGCTCATATTTACAAATCATACGTAGTATTATGCAAATATTTCAGGGGTTGCAGTACAGAGTATAGGACGGTATACACCACACAGACTCTCTTAATCTTAGTAAGTACAACTTCCGCTTCAAAGTGAATAGTACTTTTGTTTCATTTAGTTCTTAATAATCGGGAGCATCATTCCGTACCGGTTTGCACCAACATAACGCAGGGTCCGGATAGTAAGAAGAGTCGGCAGGAGGAATATGGCGACTGGTTGAATTCTCACACCTTTTAAGATTGTGTTTTTGGGACGTTTTATAAACATGGAAGAGAGAAGCGGAGTTTAGCAAGTAAACATAAATGTGGTGTAAAGTTTAAAAAAAAAAGAGAGAGAATTGAGAACAATTGATCACAAACTGATACGCTACAGTGTGTGGTGTCTCGTGATCTTTGTGCATCTGGAACATTCGTAATTCATCGTTATAGGGACTCACAATATTCTAGGTGAGATCAACTTTAATTATTTGCTTTGTCTATCAAACGAAGTCAACTCCATTACTGTTATTTGTATATAATTATTCTTGTAAATATTTCTTTATTTCTCTAAATGTTATACTCGTTCTTGTGTTAAATTAAGCCTAACTACATATTCGTTATGGTATACCATGTCCACAAGGGATAAAATGGATACCTCAGCCAACAATTCATTAGGAGTTGTTAATTCTACTGAAAATTCAGATATGGACATTGAAACACCAAATACAAGTACAACCCCTACTACTATTACTGCAAATTTTAATATAAATATGAGTACTAAGAATGACAATCATTCATCTGTCAAAGTTGATAATACTGTTCATAATCCGCAAAACACATGCCACTCATTTGGGGAAAAATAAATACCAATCTCACCACCTTGCACCCTATTTTGTATTTTTACGTTCCGATTCAGAAGATTTGGGGGAAAAACATATCATGGCGATTAGCAGGAAAATTTTTTACGCGGATATTCCTGGTGTGGAACTCATAGATAAGATAGGGCGTAACCTTATGAAAGTAAAATTTCGCTCAGGAACCGAAGCTAATAGTTTTTTGAATCATCCCATTCTGGCAGAAAATAAATGGGAAGCTTTCGTTCCCAACCATTTACTATATTCAATGGGAGTGATATATGGAGTGGACACAGACATTCCAATGAATGACCTATTGTCAGATATCCAAAGCGACATACAAATAACTTCAGCTCGTAGAATTTATAGAAGAGACAAAAATAATGTTCTCCAACCAACTTCCACAATTATCCTTACCTTTGATTCCCAGTACTTACCAACTGATGTAAAGTTATATTACATAAAACGGGATGTACATCTGTACATATCAACAACATAGCAGGGCATTATGGGTTGTTACAAATACGGACACAGGAAAAATAACTGTAATTCGAAAAAGTCAGCTTGTGTTAATTGTGGTCAGTTCCATGCAGTTGACTCTTGCAATAACCCAACCAAATGCCTCAACTGCGGAGGAGATCACAGGGCGGACTTCAAAAAATGCCCAGAACGAATAAGACAAGATCAAATCATGATTCTTATGGCCAAAGAAAGAATTTCATTCAATGAAGCCAATTCAATAATTAAAAGGTCGCCAGCTTTGGAACAAATCAAAATCAGTACTGGAACGTTTCAGACCCCCAATGATCATCCATCAGCCAAAAATTCCACATCCCCAACTTCTGGAGGCAAAATATATACGCACTCTGGTATCATTTCCAATAAACCAGCAGACCATTTTGCAAATCCGCGTGAAGATCTCCTACGAAGTCCACCTGGGAAAAAACAGAAAAATATTAACGAAAATCGAACTACAAATAAAATTAACACACCACTGTTTAAGAAGCCCTTGGACTTTAATTTGCAATTCAGAACGGACCCTAGCATCCAATTAGATCAAGCATCGTCATCCACAAATTGGATGAAAAAAACTCTCCCTATATCTAATGATAGTTCAATCCCATCTCTCCATAAGGAGGAAGCCTACACAGTACCACGAAGATCCTCTCGGAGATTCAAACAACAACAGAGGGATACAATTAACAAAACTCACGACTATAAAGCCCTAATTCAGTCGTCAATGGAAAACAAAAATTTACCTCTTAAGCCTAAACTCATAGACTTAAAAAGACTTACTCCAGATTCAGAGCATGGAAGTAATCTTCAGGAATTAAATAGCTATAATTTTGACAAACTAAATCAACTAATACAACGTTGCACGTTGTTAGTTCAAACCAATACTGACCAAAAGACAGAGAAAGAAACGCTACTATCTTTATTACATGATATGCAATCAATCATCAATCCATAAAAAAAAATATCTGATATCTCTACTTTTAAGTCACGATTTTTTCCAAAAAGAAAAATTAATTTTTTTCTGTTTCTGTGTTATTTTTCAAATCAATCTGATGGAACATATTATAAATAGAAAGTTAACCATATTGCAATGGAATGCTCAGAGCATTTATGGGAAAATCTATTATTTAAAACTTTTAATAAATATATTTTCTCCAGATCTGTTACTCCTTCAAGAAACGTGGTGTACACCAAAAATACCTCTAAAACTCAAAGGGTACAATTGTTTAAACCAAATTAGACATGATTCACACGGAGGGATCGCTATTTGCATAAAAAATAATATAAAATTTCAAACTTTTAATCTACAATTGCCACATCATCATAACTCTATTCAATATATGGGTATTCAAATTCAAGATATACGTATAGTAAATTTATATATTCCACCCAAAATTAAGGTTGATATCGATTTTTGGAAAGCTTTACTAATCAATAATTTAAAAATTGATTATATATGTGGTGATTTCAATGTCTCTCATAAGATCTGGGGAGCGAACAGAACGGACACTGCTGGTCGGAAATTTCTCAACATCCTCAATGACTCTCCTTTTCTTTTTTTAAACAATGGTGCTCCTACTAGAGCTCAGAAAGATTCTTTCAGTGCTCCAGACTTAACCCTTGCCTATCACGCCCACTATATAGAAACTGAATGGACTACATACTTTCACATGTGTCATAGTGATCATTTTCCCATAATCTTCAGAACTCATACGTCACAACTAACGTTCAGTACGAACCAAAGTAACAATCTAACCTTCCGATCTAAATTACAGCATGTTTCACAAAATATTAATTGGCCTGAATATCAAAAAATAATTCAAGACAACCTTCATAATCTCAGGAACGATTCGGACATCTTTAGAATCATCAAACAGTCAGCATCTCAGTCAACACCTAAAAATCACCTTCGCAGAAGAACTACGTCAAGTAAGAACACCAATATACAGCAATACTCTCCTAAACCTATATGGTGGAATACAGAATGCCAGCGAAACATTAATAAATGTATTTTACTCTTCAAAAATTTTATTACTACAAAATCTCCAAACAACTTCAGACTATTCCAGGAACAGAAAGCTATCTCAAAACTTGTAATTAACAATGTGAAACGTCAACATTGGCAGAATTTCTGCAACTCCTTGTTTGAAAGAACTTCATCGTTTAAAATATGGAATTTTTGGAAGAAATTTAAAACTAATCAATCCAATGACTCAAATAATATATCAATGTTTAATACATCATGGTATGACCAGTTTCATAATAAATTAACTCCATGTACAGTTAACAATGATAGATTATTATTAACAAACTACTTATTTGGTAACACAAATACTTTACTGGACAAAAACTTCACTTTGACTGAATTAGAAATAGTAATTAATAATCTAAGGAAAAACACAACACCTGGGATTGATGGGATATGCTTTAATCATTATAAAAACTTACCTCCCTCCGGACTCACTATATTGCTCAACTACTACAACAATATATGGAATTCAGGCAAGATACCAGCACAGTGGAAAAAAATTTTGATAATTCCTATCCCGAAAGTAAAAGCATCTCAAAACACCAATAATTTTCGGCCAATAGCACTACTGACATGCTCATTAAAAATCTTCGAAAATTTATTATTGAATCGTCTAATTTGGTTCCTAGAACACAATCAAATTTTTCCATCAAATATTACTGGATTCAGGAAAAACTTCTCAACATATGATGCCTTATCTCTCCTTACGGCAGACATTTACAAATCCTTCTACTTAAGACAAAATATTTTAGTTCTATCACTGGATATTCAAGGAGCTTACGATAATGTGAACTTAGACTTACTACTGCAAAAGTTACATCAAATACAAATTCCTGGGAAGATGATCCGAAAATTCATAATTCACTAATTAACAGAAAAGTTTATATCAAGCTGAATAATTCTTATTCATCGTCAAGACAAACTTCTCTTGGGCTCCTTCAAGGAAGCAAACTCAGTCCAATTTTATTTAATATTTACATTTTGGACTTAATGGAAAAAATTGGTCTCCATGTAAATTAATAAGCTTTGCGGATGATATACTAGTAACGTTACCATCTATTAACATCAAAGCAAGTATCCCACAGTTAGAACAAAACCTAAAACAAATTAATTCTTGGATGTATCATAACGGTTTGGATCTTAACTGGAATAAAACAAAGTTCGTAATTTTCACAAGGAAGAAGTCTTCAAACCATTTTAATCTATATATATAAAAGAGAACGTACAAAATTTTGTCCGCTCATCACGCTAATACGGCTGAACCAATTTCTTTCATTTTTGGGGGGTTATTAGGATTTGGACCCTAGATGGTTTTTATCATATCACTTTAATTTTTAATTACCAGTGTCTTGAGATAATTGACCATTCAAGTGTCCATAACGTACAAATCCTTTGTTATTAGTTCATCATAGGTAAAAATAAACGTATTTATATGCAACCCGCATGACCGTGTCACTCGGCGGGTTAACATAAATGACAGGCGATATACAGCGGAAAATAGCTTGAATCTTCTGTTTAAAATTTTTTAATTGATTTGCTTATTTTTACAGACACTTTTACAATATGCCAGCACCGGGATGACCTCAGCGAAGCGGGGCGGTTAACATAAATGACAGGCGATATAATGTTAAGATTTACTGCAATCTTCTATGGTTTTTATCATATCACTTGAAAGCGAAAAAGTAAAAATTATCTAAGTAACAAAGTTTATTGCGTTCCGGGGTGACCGCAGCGAAGCGGGGTGAACGCTGCTAGTTTAAACATAGATAATGTAACAATTACTTCGGAAAACTCACTTAAATATCTTGGAATAATTTTAGACAAGAAATTAACCTGGGACCATCATGTACAATACTTACTGGCCGAAGCAGTGAAATATCAAAAATTACTAAGATGCTTATCATCAAAAAAATGGGGTATCAATCCAATCTCCTTAAATACCATTTTAAAACAAGGATATATAGCAAAAATCTCTTACGGTAGCATCTTTATGTCGCATAATCAAACAAAACTCAACAAACTGGAACAAATTATTTACTCGCTGGCGAAACTAATTTTCTCACAGCCTTCCTTTTGTCCCAAAAAAGCCTTACTAACAGAACTTGGATGTAACCCAATCCACTTCATCATCATGAAGCAAGCTTACAATTTCATCTTAAATATAATGGGAAAATCTTCTTCTCAAATAATTAAAAATCTAGATTATATCAATGACATATTGGGAAAAAGAAAAACTCCATATAAAAAGAAACAACCCTGGTTCTTTCAGGCTTTCAAGAGGTTGAGACACATCAACGTTCACATACAAAAGGTTCCGTCCATCAACTGTTTTGTCTGGGACTATCAAGTCAATTTAACACAGATTACGCCCATCCTTCCAAATTTCTTGAAGATACATCACCCAGAACTAAGAAAAGGAATCTATAAAAATATTTGGCAAACGACACTTCAGACATTGGAAGATGGCACAACTTTAGTTTACACGGATGCTTCGAAATTCCCAAATTCTCATGTTGGAGCCGCAATATACATACCTGACAAATCAAAAATCATAAAATATAAATTGCCGAAATTTACCTCAATTTATGAAGGAGAAGCATTTGCAATTCGTCAAGCTTTTCTCTATATTCAAAGACATAATCTATCTAAAACAGCAATATGTACGGATTCATTAAGTGTGCTATTTGCATTGAACTCAACTCATTGGACGAAAAATACCTCTTGGACCATACTAAATATTAAATATTTATATACAAAAATGAAGAACAATAATTTTAATATAACTTTAGTATTTGGAAAAGCTCATGTTGACCTGGATCCGAATATGACCATTATTGACTTAGCTGCTAAACATGCATATAAGGAAGGTCTTGCTTCTTATATTAAATTGGCACCACGCAACTTTAAAAATGTAATTAACCACTTCATAAATTCTGATTTCACACAATGGAGAATTAATAATAATGATCTTCCTGGTAAATTATATTGGGAAATCAAGGATCATAACAACTCAAGTCGAATACAGC
Organism: Thermobia domestica; assembly: GCF_964235325.1. Classification (NCBI taxonomy): domain Eukaryota; kingdom Metazoa; phylum Arthropoda; class Insecta; order Zygentoma; family Lepismatidae; genus Thermobia; species Thermobia domestica. The sequence goes on along the minus strand of NC_137462.1, from coordinate 200,240,321 downwards.
AATTATCCACATGGTCGAGACGTGAAGTCATAATATATTATCGCTTATTGTTCAACACGGCCTTAATACCAACAAAATTATACCAAATCAAGAAAAAGAACACATACCATTGTTGGTGTGACAAGGGCTTTGGAAGATTGAATCATATATTATTTGAGTGCGATCTATATAGAGACATCAGATCAACATTACTTCATCAACTGATTTCGATTTTGGGATATTCCCCATTTTCCTATAAATTTATTCTTGGTACCAACAACTGGAAAGCAATGAAAGCAATGGTTCAATACTTAATAAAATCTGGCATTAACATATAAAAAAATCAACATAATTACATGTTAATTTAATAATTCCCCCCCCCCCTTATTTTCACAGGTGTAATCAACTAAACATCATGCCTTATCATATATTTGTTGCATAAAACTTGGTGGGTGCAAAGTGATCGTTCAGAAAACACCAATAAGGGTGTAGAAGACAAGACATAACGCAAAATGTGTATTCTAGTTTGAGGTAGTTGGCGTTGCAATTATAACTGTTTCCTGGATTTTATTTTTCGTTTCGTAATCGTTAGCCAATTTTGCTTACACTAGTACGGAATGATGCACCCGGAAGATGCTTTCAGTAATAAATTGAGTATGGCCTCATTCCATAACAATTTGCGTCAACATAAGGCAAAATTTGCATTTTATTTTGGGACATTTAGCATTGTATTTTAATAGTCTCTGCGTTGCTTTGCTATCCTCGAAGTTTGCAAAGACTACTGTATGATTTCCTATATGACTTTCGTTTCTATCCTATTCTTATGCACTGTTCAAGTAGGCCTATATCGAAATCCTTGTTTTTTAATTCTCCTGCGATCACAAGAGAGAAAGAAAGAAGAAGAAGAAATAGAAAGATTACGTAAGCTTTGTCTTCGTTTAAGTTAGTGTTTTGATCATTGAATATAAGTATGAAAGCTTTGTTTAACTGTCATTTCGTGTGTGTTTATCTCCACCCTAGACATTAACACAATTTCTTAACTCTTTCTGGCACATTGGATACGATTTTCTCTATTTCTTCTTGCAGTAGGTTGGTTCCTTCTTTATACCTATATCCATTAATGTTATTAATGGAGAGACAACAATATGCCAGCTTTATGTGCCAAAGGTAAAGTTGCTATTGATCTTTTACCTTCTATATCTAGTCGTCATTATGAACTCCTACAACTGAACTTCCCGGAATATCTAATAACAACATTCTAATTTAAAACCATGTATATCACGCTTGCCACCATTTACATCCGATCCGGCCATATTATTAAGATAATTCTTTCAGTATTTCTAAACCAACTTTCCATATTACATAATAATGGCCGATATCAATATCCATATCAGAACAGCTCAACAATGTGAGATTTTATCTTCTTTATATAACTCATACCACCACATCCTTCATTAGCTACGTAAGCACATTCGGTCATCATTTCAAATCTCACTTGATATAATAACTTCCACAAACTTAATACCTTCCTGCATTATAGAAGTATTGGTTCCAATAGATACTGATCATTTGCCGATAAAGCTTACCGTAAACCGCCCGCAACACTACTAGAAAAAATTCAGTCAACTCAATGACAAACATGGCATCACAACTTACCATATTCTTCTTCACAATCAACCGCTTCAAACAGGTATTGACAACTGTAGAAAATATTCACACTGCCTTTACCACATCCTCATCCTCGCCGACATTCTGTTGATCTTCTTGATTTCCAATCTCCGCACCACAGCCTGCACTCTGCCATACCTCGGGTAACAGTCAAGAACTTACATCGCCGATCACAGTTGCTAATATTCTGTGTGTATGTTATAACCAAGACAAAATGTTTAAGGAACAAGAATTAGTTTTTCCAACACAGCAAAATACTAGGGCTTCTCTTGGAAAACATCTCACCTGCAGACCTCCTTGAAAATCTATTTTTTCCAAAGCCTATAATCGAAAAAATGAAATGAAATCTGTAAGTTTTACGTTCCACGAACATGCTGGTTAGGCTGAAGCAGATGGTGATGATGAGAAAGGAATGAAATGGTAGAATGAACAAAGTGGGAGGAAACGGGAGAACCCCGAGAAAACCCACGAGCACGGTGTTTGTCCACCACAAAGTCCTCACGGCGCGAGCTGGGATCGAACCAGGGACCCCAAGCACCGGAGGTGAACGCTCTACCACTGAGCAACCGCGCCCGCAAGCCTATAATCGAATCTGTATGTATGTATTTATGTATGTGTGTATGTTTGTAGTTATATTTACTAATATCTAGTTATTAATCATACTAGCTGAAATGCCCTTTCTTCGCACGGGGGAGATATGTTTATAGGAGATAGTTCACTCGCTATAAATTGATTTTGTGACTATTTAATAAGTTTTGTACTTTTATGTATGAATTGCATGGTTATGGAAGAATGGAAAATTTAGCGAACAGAAAAATTAATTTAAAAACAAAAGCAACAATAATGCTATTAAATTCAAATGAAGAAAATTGTAGTTAAAGGAAAGTCCGGTTTGTATTTAATGTTATTTTCATTTTATTTCACACTTAATTAAGTTGTTTTATTACAATACTTGCTTATAAACTACATTTGTTACGTTGTTGTTTGGTGAGTAGATACATAAATTCTTTGGGTTTCCCACTCTAGAGCAAGCCACATATAACTGACCGTGAGAAAAGCTTGATTTTTTTAAAGTTAATACCACAATATGTTAACGTTTGTCCTTGTGCCTTATTTATAGTGATGCTGAATGCTAATCTTACTAGGAATTGCAGTCTTTTGAATTGAAATGGCAGTTCGGTAGATATGAGCGGAATTCTTGGAATAAATACTGTTTTTCCTTTATCCTTTCGGGACATTATTTTTGCTTCAATTATATTGTTTGATAACTGTTTCACGGTCATTCTTGTTCCATTACATAATGTTGGTCAATACAAATTTCTCAACAAAATTATTGGAGATATTATTTTTAAGCTTTAACAATGTAAAGGCATTCCTGTATTGGCTCAGACTTCGGTCCGTCGTTGCCTGTTAACTTTCTTTGGTGCTATTTAGGCACACTGGTGCCAAAGAGCATTAAGTAATTTGAAGATGAAAGTGACACGTATTTAACTTTCTGTCAATGTACCTCACAAAAAAGTTGTTTCTCAGTAATCTATAATTTTAGTTAATTATGCTCCTGAATAAGTAATTCTTACCCTAACTCTGAAACACGTTTCTTTGTGGAAATAGTGTCACTACTCAAACTCTTCTTGTGTTGGCGCATGGCGATACTCAACCTGGAACAGGTAAACTTCAGGGGCGCCACAGAGATAATTGTGTTTAGATATGGGAGGTAGCCTTTAGTAGAAGTAGACAAGTAGTGTAGTACAAATAGCAAAAGTAGTAGTTGGCAGTAATAGTGCTAGCAGTAGAAATAGTAAAACAAATAGTAGTAGTAGTAACAGTAGTAATAGTAGTTGAAAGTAGTAGTAAGTAGGCCTAGTGGTAGTAGTAGAACAAATAGTAGTAGTAGCTCAGATTCGGTTAGGTTAGGTAGGTTCTGTTGTCTGGCTCCCATCATCTAGATATAACCCCACCATTTTCCTTTTAAAACATTAAATGGATTGAGAAGAACCTGAGCATAATGATAATGATAACTGTAAACTTTAATAAAAATGATCCCGTTTAATAATGTGTACCTTCCTAGTGGTGCACATTCTAGAACATTTGCGAACCTATAGGAAAATAATATAACATGCTGACACATTCTACAACAATTTCGAACATTCTGGAACATTCTAGAACATCCTGGATCATTCTAGAAGGTTCTAGAGCATCCTGAAAATTCTAGAACATTCTCGAACTTTTGGGAAACTTCTATAACAGTCTGTAACATTTTCCAAGATTGTTGATAATTCTAGAACATTCTGGAATATTCGATCATTAATGATTTGTGTAGAAAGAAAAGCAACATTGAAATTGAAAAAGAAATGCACGCATTGTCGTTAAAATTTAATCTTTTTTTAAGCACAGTAGCACCATTGTTAGGGCCTTTTCTCCCTCTAGCACCACTTCTGGTCCAAATCGAAACATGGGACTCCGGGTCTTGGTTTCGGAGACTTTGTGGCACGCCCGGACAAACCACACTTACTTTTATTATATAGCCTATATATTGATTTCGGAACGGTTTTCACTAACCGAATAAGATACTCCCAAGAAAGGTTCTTACGTGTGATTACCTATCACACTGTGAATCTAATGCTTCCAATCCATACGAATTCAATACTCAAGCTTGAATTACTACATGTAACCAAACTCGAAGTACTGGTTGCTATAAAGTAATGAGACCAAATATCAATCTGTTCCTCGGACTCTGAATCCATATCAAAAAGCCATTACTCACTGTCCCTTACTGTTTTTGTTCTATAAGTATAAAGGTTGAAACCAAAAGTGGTTTAATTCAACCACTTCGGGTTTGTATTGAAATGAAATGAAATGAAATCTTTGAGTTTTCCGTCCCACTGATATGTAGGGTAAGCTAAAGGACAAGTTGATAATGACAAACGAATGAAACGGTGGAATGAAGAAAGTGGGAGGAAACGGGAGAACCCCAAAAAATCCACGCATATGGTGTTTGTCCATCACAAAGTTCACTTAGCACGAGCTGGGAAGGAACCAGGAACCCCATGCACTAGAGGTGAACGCTCTACCCAATGTTGCCACAGTCCTAGCTCTGGAGTGGGCTGAAAAATAGTACCAAACTGAAACAAAAAGGGCCGAATTCATTATTTTATACCAGTGGCTTCGTAAGACGAAACTAAAAGAGGTTAAGTTCTAGAACACTCGCCCCCCCCCCCCCCGTCTTCCAAGAGTCCAAATCAAGAAAGACCCCGAACAACCGTGGAAGTAAATGAAACTTTTCTCGCAAGTAGGAAGTATAAAAGAGGCCGCATATTAAAAGGGAAACAGTTATCTTCTTTACGTATTGTAAGGAAACCAAACGCGCCTCTATTTCAGTGACCAATAAACCAAAACCATTTGGTATTATGGCAATGTATGAAAAATATATAACGAGGCCATATATGAAACGAGGAACAAATGAATCATCTCCGAGTTCGTGTGTAGCCAGTGCGTTATAATAAAATATTACGAATTAGGAATTTTCCACACAAAATTCGTAGCGTTATGCGGTGCAACGCCACAGAATGAACGTTCAACAGCATTGTTTAAGAGTCCAATGCACAGTGACAAGTATTTGTTAAATGGTGCTGAATTGGGTAGAATTGTACCAACTTTTTCACAAAAGGGGCTGAAAATGCCAGCGTGGTACCAACGGGCCGATGAATGACAAATAGGGCTGAATTTGGTACAATTGTACCAAGTGTGGCAACACTGGCTCTACCACTGACCTATCTCGGCCCCAACTTCTGGTTTGAATAAAGGAATAAATGAGAAGATAGAACCAATTCTTAGAACTCTGAATCGATTGCAAAAAGTCGCTTCTTGATACCATTTATAGTTTTTTTTCTCTTTGGAAATCGGTACTCAAACCAAAAATACCGTAATGGTTTATATATTAATTTGAACCACTTTCGGTTGTGGTACAATATTTTGTATAGTCATGGTATGTTGTCTTGAGAGACTTAGACGTTTCCAAAAGAATGTTTATTGCTATCTATTACCGTGTTTGTTATGTGTCGATAAATCTTGGAAATCGAAAATGGCTCATTTAATCACTTTCGGTTTGAATAAAGCTTCAACCGAGGAGATAACACCTATTCTTGTAACACTGAACCGATTGTAAAAAAAAAAAAAAAAAAAAAAAAAAAGTATTTTGGTAGCTTTTACCACTTTTGCTCTAGGGAAATCAGTATTTTTCTATAGAAACTGGACATTTGAACCAATTTTGTTTACAGTTAGAGTGTTTTGGATAATCATGATATGTTATCTTGAGACGCTGAATTGTTTAAAAAAGAAACAGTTTCTCGCTGTTACCGTTTCTGTTCTATGGTGATAAATGGTGAAGCTAGTATTGAAACTGAAAGTACTAGTAAATTTTAACCACTTCTGGTTTCGGTAGAGTATTGTAGATAATCATGATACCTTGGCTTGAAACACTGAATAGTTTTTTTAAAAAAAAAAAAACAGCTTCTTGCTCTCTGTTACCTATTTCGTTCTATGGCGATAATCTTTGAAACGCGAATTAGCTAATTTGAATCACTCCTGGTTTGAATAAAAGGTTCATAAAGAAGATGGAACCTATTCTTAGGACACTGAATCGATTGCCCCCCCCCAAAAAAAAACGTATCTTGATAGCATTTACTCTTTTTGATCTACGGAAATGAGTATTGAAACCGGAAGAATGAGTTGAAATGAAATGAAATCACTAAGTTTTACGTCCCACGGTTACGCCGGTTAGGCCAAAGGAGACGGTGATGATGAGAGATGAGTGAAATTACAACGATAACGTTGTATATTGTAAAATTTACCTGTGCCTGTTTGCAGGAAAGGGAATCAGAGGCGAATTTTGTGAGTAATTTTGTGTTTGTGATATTTAAGATGTGTATGTTGTTTTCAATTGTCATTTTTTATATATAATTGCTATGGTTACGAGGTAACATATGTGCTGAATAATAAGTCAAGATTATATGTATTTAAAGCATTAAAAACTAGTATCAGAAATAATAATTTGTCTTTATCTATATATAAATGGAACCAGGTAATGGTTAATTACTATATCGAAAGTGTTATAGCTATTTAAGGTGACTAAACTTACTTTTATATGGTGCAACGTAACCCGGGACCCTGTACAGTCTTGAAGATCAGTAAAGACGGGGTTTTAAGTTTATTTAAAGGGACTTATGAATATACAATATACGTGTTTACGTAGTGGAAGAAAGATAGAACGAAAGGTAAATATGGCCAACGTACAGAATACTGATAAATCTATGACTAGCACAGAAGAAACCATGTTGCAATCTGTAACTATCAATCAAGTTATGGATATGTTGAAACAATTAAGCCAACAAATGAAGGAAGGTCAGACTCAGCACACTCACCAAATTAGGGAACTACAGGAAGAACAAAGTCAACAAATTAAGGAGCTTCAGGAAGATCTTGAGAAAAAGATCAACCAACAAACCCAAGATTTCGAGGCGAAATTTGAACAAATAGGAATATCTCATGAAAACAAATGGAAAGCCGTTCAAAGTGAACTTGCTCACATGAATCAATGCATTATCACCAGATTTGAGCGATACGATGGAAAATTGGAAGAAATAGAACAAAAGGTTAATGAATTTCAAGGGTCAGTAAATGATTTAGAATCCTCAGTATGCGTGCATGAGAACCATATTAAGCGGTTACAGGAAGAGGTCAATTTGCTGAAAGAGAAAGGTATCCCTGAGGATATATCACAAGAGGATGGATATGGACATGGGAACGAAGTACGCTCTGCCTTTTCATCTCGACGTAATCGTCCCCATAGCAGAGTAGTGAAAATCAACACGTCATCAAGCGGTGAAGAGGAAAGTATAGATACAGAAAGAAGAGGGAGACAGTCATCCCGACGTAATTTTAACAGACGTATGAAAATTAATACAGATAAACGCATAAGATTTAGTGAGGTTAAGTCTCTTACTAGATTTAGTGGAGTACCAGAGGATATCACTGCTAGATCGTTTCTAGAAAAGTTTGAAGATGAATGTGGGCTGATAGGTATAGACGAGTCCCAATATCTAAAATTGTTGCCACATGTGCTGCTACCGCCTTGTCTAACTTGGTATAAAGCTATTAGGAGCAGTTTGTACTCATATTCTGACTTCAAAAATGCTTTACTGTCAAATTATGAGAACGATTTCATGATTGCAAACAGAGATGCCATTTTAAGAACTAAATCCTACAGTCCAAAACTCCATGGAAGTATTACCGAGTTTGTGGTATCAACATACAATGAGCTAAGATCTCTAAATCCCACTTATCCTGAATCCCGTATTATTGCATCCATCCGAATTTTGCTGCCATACAGGTTACAACAATTGTTAATGACTGTACAGTGTATTAGCTTCAATCATTTGATCATGGTTGTTCAAAGCTATGAAAGTCAGTCAATAATTCATAATAATAATAATAATAGAATCCAGGATAAGGGTCAGGTTAATTCTAGGTGTAATCCAATTCAGTACGCTTCTGTTAGTAATATAAATGTGCAACCTGAGAATCATTCTAACATAACTGGTTCTAATAATAGAGGGAATAACTATAATGGTACCGGTAATCAGGCACAATCTAGTTGCAGAAATAGAACTAGAAACTTTAGAAATGGCAACAGAAATTTCAACAGAAATAACAATTATTGCAGATTTTCGCAAAATCGATTTGCAGATGGGAGGAGTTTTGTAAATAGAAATCCAAATACTGTAACTGAGCCTAATCGTTATGGAAATACTATAGATTGTGGAATACAATGTTGTTTAAGTGAGCCTTTCGAGCGTATAACTTGAACTATCCAAAAGGGCGTCCGATGGATTTGTATTAAATTGACCTTTGCTTACGTTTATGGTTGATATGTTCTTCTGTCGAAAAACATTATGTAATTATGAAATATTTTGATTATGAGTAAAACTCATTATTTACGGAATATTGACGAAGTTAATTTATGGTAGTTAACTGCAAATATTATTGAATTTATGCCTTATAGTTTTGTTACAATTTCCTTTTATAACTTTGAGGAATTGTTAATTTGTACGGTTACATCCTCAAAGCGACGCCGCATTAACGAGTATATACAAGTTTTGTGAGTTGTATGCCGGACTTTATTTATGTACTAAACAATTTAGTCCTAAAGTATTTGAACTTATGGATATAAAGACAGGCAAAACTTTAGGATTACGTAACATCGATGAAATTAAGTTGTGGAAACCTACTGAGAAGACTAGAAAACGGTGGTTGGACTTAGTTCGAACTTTAATTCCTTCTGAGGTCATGACGCATGCAAATATTGAGACCAATTAACAAAGGAATTCTTTCTTTAAAAGGAGAAAAATGAAGTGTTTTGTGGATATATAAATATATAATTTAATTCATTGTATTTTACGTTGTGTCCTTTTGTTATTGTGTTTTCAATTTGATATATCTTAGAATTATGTGTCTTATTTAATGTTAATGTACCATATCTTTTATAAAAATTCTTCCATAATTATTAAAAAAAAAAAAATTTTTTTGCTCATTAGGGGATGAGCATTTGTTTTAACAATGATTTCGTTTGAATTTGTTCTCTGTGGATTTGTTGCAAAGTTTCTTTCCAAATTATTCACTGAAGATTTGTTAATTTGTATTTCATATCAAGAAATCATTTTAAAAATGTATTGTATTATATTTATATTTAAACTATGTTTATATTAGAACGATGGTACTTATACAGGGGCTGTTCAAAAAGTAAGTGTCTTAAAGTTTTCCAGGGTTCTTTCCTTTGTAGTCAAACTACTACGGAAGTCCGCATTCGGGCCCCATTTACAACGATAACGTTGTATATTGTAAAATTTACCTGTGCCTGTTTGCAGGAAAGGGAATCAGAGGCGAATTTTGTGAGTAATTTTGTGTTTGTGATATTTAAGATGTGTATGTTGTTTTCAATTGTCATTTTTTATATATAATTGCTATGGTTACGAGGTAACATATGTGCTGAATAATAAGTCAAGATTATATGTGTTTAAAGCATTAAAAACTAGTATCAGAAATAATAATTTGTCTTTATCTATATATAAATGGAACCAGGTAATGGTTAATTACTATATCGAAAGTGTTATAGCTATTTAAGGTGACTAAACTTACTTTTAAAATGGTGGAATGAAGAAAGTTGGAGGAACCGGGAGAACCCCGAGAAAACCCACGAGCACGGTGTTTATTCACCACAAAGTCCACACGGCGCGAGCTGGGATCGAACCAGGGACCCCAAGCACCGGAGGTGAACGCTCTACCACAACCACCGCGCCCCCCTGGAAGAATGAGTTGAGTTGATTTTGAGTTTAACGTCCTTTTCAGCAGCGAGGCTATATGAGACTTCTGTTTCTAGTAAAGTGCTGTGGTTAGTCATGATGTGTGGTCTTGAGACGCTGAAACGTTTACAAGTAAACCGCATCTAGCTATCTGTTACCATTTCCGTTGTATGGCGATAAATGTTGAAACGAGAAATTGCTTATTTGAAGCATTTTCTTTTTTAATATAGTTAGCGGATTAGATTGAACCTATCCTTGGGATGCTGAACCGCATCTCGCTATCTTTTACAATCTCTGATACCTGTCGACAGATGGATGGACGGAAAAAACCTTTCTATAAAATTTCCGACACTTATGCATAGCATAGTTTGGAAGTCTTAATGAAGCAAAGAATTCCTGCAAAGCCCGTAAAAAATTATCCTAAAATATGCTTGAAACACATAATCAATAAAGTAAGATGGATTACATATAACTAAACTTGTTAATCTTTTGTAGTCAGCTTTCTCTAAATGGTGATGGATGTTTGGTGATGAATGTTTATGTCATTGGCAGTGTATGATTGTTTAAAAATGCCAGTCTTGGCCAAATTCCAGAATATCGTCTACTTTTTCTCTGATTGGTCATCCACTTCGAGGAGCATCTTGAACATCGACAGTTCCAGAACGAAAGTGAATGAATCATCTTCTGCCTATAAACAGCACAAATTTCTTCACGGGCCAATACACATTTGCGCCTTCATGGTATTAAAATCATAAAATTTAGCTGAGTTTTGCGGGAAGTTTACTCATCTTCACGCTGCAATATCTTTCCGATACTTCTCAGAATTCCAAACCTTTCTGCACAGCTTCAACTGTTAGTTCTCAAATGACGCTTGGCCGGAGCCGGACTTGTTACGACTATAGCAGGGTTTCTCAACCTGGAGGTTGCGAGAGAGTTTCATGGCGGTGGCGAAGAGATAAATATAATTAGAATCTAATACTACAAAATATTTTAAACATTATTTTGAATTTTGTTCTGATAGGCATATTTTTATACATATTGCTAAGAACAACAGAAAATAGGTCTACTAAACATTTTCAACAGGCACAGAGTTGTTTAAAAATCAATTTAAATAAAAGAGGTACGATATGAAACTAATGATAGCTGCATGTTGAAATACCAGAAAAAATACAAATGTAACAAAACCTGTATATTGAAATACAATTAAAATTGAAAGCTAATGGGATACCTGAGCATGGTGTGATTTCACTAGTGCGGGAATGCCCCGTTCATTCTTAGTGACGCACATTATTAAGTCATGTAAAATATTCATTAACTTTTTTAACAACTGCCGAAGCTTATTTTAACCAAAATTAGAAATCATTTTTTTATGACCCAAAATTAAGGGAGCTATGAAGTTTTAAAAATTTCAAATGTCTTCTATTTTGAAACAGTATGACGAATCGGCTTCGATATTTGTAATATGAATGAACTGACCAAATTTTGTTTTACATTCACTTTTAAGCAAGTTATTGTATCCACTATATGCAAGAAATGGATTCTACTATTGTAGAAATAGATGGATATCATGAGATTCCCGCAATGGGTACACTGTAAATCATATGGTGTAATGAAACACCGCAAAGTACCCTTTTCAGGTGTGATATAACACCTATAAGGTCTTTTTGTGAACGTAACACCCTTAAGTGTCACGTATACGAATCACTGTAAAAATGGCAGGAGGAAAAAATGGCAGGATAGTTTTTCGAGCGGAAAAAATGGCAGGAAGGAAAACAATTTGTAAACACATAACATATACAGATAAGAAAATGTTTCCAAATATACTGTATTACTCAAACTTACCTCCTGCATGTATTAGTTGAAGAATTTCTAGACTTGTAAATAAATTATTAGTACTGGAATATTCGAGAAACAAATTGATTTTACTACACACCTTGTGAAACGAATATTTTGGTACTTCTTTCATTTTCTATTAATCCTGGATCGATGTTTACTGTATACAGGACAATTTAAGTGAAACAACAGTAACTACAATATGTTATTATTTTTATAATGCAAATCATGTAGTCAAATTCGCAATACTATATATAGGCTTAAGGTAACGGATAATTACTAAAAATGAATAATAGTGAATGATGGAATGAAAAAGTGAAAGAAAACCGGAAAACGCCAAGAGAAAACTTACACCATGTTATCTACCACAAGCTTATATGAGAGCTCCCTCGTGGCTAAGCGTCAGCGTACGCGTCTTTGGCGTGGGAAACCCGAATTCGATTCCCAGAGGTAGCTTATGTGTTTCGGATCCTACTTTAAGCTCTAGGTCCATGTCTCAAATAGCCTCGCTGCTGAAAGGAACGCTAAACTCAAAACAATCACATCACAAGCTTATGTAGCCTGTTATCAAACCCGGGACCCTTCGCACTAGAAGTGACAACTATGCCACTGAGTCACTATATCTCCCATTTTTACAAAACGTGAATTATTTAGTGTCGAAGGAATGACCACTTCAACGTTTCATCTTCCATTATCTGTTCCACCATATCAAATTGACATGTTCCAACTCTACCATTAAAACGGGAACGTTGTTACAATATCGTTCCTCGAGTTCCTGTCACACTACCACGCATCTGCAGCTACGTTGCAGTAGGGCAAGGCATCGAATCGAAGACACAGGTACGGATATATTATTGAGGTGATAGACTTTATTCACAAGAAGAGAGATGTTGAACAACTGACAGTAATCGATGTTATTCTTTTAACATTCGAATATTTAAATACAAGTAAACCAGATCTCGAAATCTTTAGATCATTTATTATGATACTCAAGCCGTGCTCAAGCATGCTTACTATTGTATGGCACACAGTTTATCAGTTTGAGTATCTATCAACCATAAATTGGAATTCTATTGTTCAGTTGAGCATGTTTGCCCAAGGAATTTACAATTTCTAGTTCATCAAGGGGAATGAGCCCAAGAAACTTAACTAAAGCTGATCATTTCACTATATATGTCAACTAATAATACAAAATAATCTTAGCTCCAAGATAGTTTAACAAAAAATGACCAAAGCAAAATTAATTATTCTTTTCCAATCTTATGTGCACTAAATAATCAAAATAAACAACGGTAATTATGCTGATACAAAAATATTTTAAGAAATCTTATTGATGAAAGTTGAACCCGAGACAGCCCAAGGTACCCGAGACTATTAATGACAGAAAATACAAATTTTATCACGGTGGGTTCAGGTAACTTGTATATGCAGGCAGCAGGGAATCTCAGAGGCACCCCTTGGGCCTTTTAAGGGTAAAATTAGCATGGGCTTTCTCGGGTTAAAAAGAAAAAAAAAAAATTGGTATTAAATGCATAGTCTATACAGTCCAACTCTCATTATGTGGTGCAGATAGAGAAAATATCGGCACACTAGAAACATTAAGAAAATTAATTATTTAACATTGAAAAATTATAACACCATTTGAATAATTCAGGCAATAATTAAATAAAATTAACAAATAAAATTACTGAAAACAAACTGTAACGAAATCAGGTCCTTACAAAATCAGTGGAAAGGTTTCCATATCTTGCTTGATGTGGAGCAAGAAAATACGTCGCATTAGTGGGTACTACAGAGATATATTATCTCCCAATTAGATAATGCCTCTGACAGTTAGGCATAGTTTCTGTGTTACGTGGTGGTCTTAATGGGTGAAAATACTGGGGGGACTACGGGAACTGATCTTTCCCTTTTCTCCTCCCTAGAATTTGAATATACTTTATTTGCTTGTTTATATGACAATGAAACACATATAATTGAAGATCCCTACCCTAACTTACATGTTCGATTATAGAAATGAGTGACAAATATATAGGGCCTAAGGATTGGAGCTGCAGAGCCGTATAAAGCGTCTCAATGGTAAAAGGCGCTTCATAACAGTCTTTCTTTCAGAAAAAAACATGTTTCGGGGGGAGGGGGGCACACTTAGTATTCCGAGGGCCACTGCTGCTATTATTCTATTTATTATTATATTATAGACCTATTATTTCGGTCTCCCCATGGGCGTCCCAGAACTCCGGGAGCTAGTGCCCCCCAAAAAAATGTCTGAAAGAAACACTGCTTCATAATATTCATATGCTTGTAATGCTATAAAGTATAGTCTACTTAAATGTCAGGAAGATAATGTTCAGCAAAAACAGGTACAAATAAAATCATCGCAAAACTAAGTGAAAAATACCTATAAAATACATGAAATAATACGCATGAACTATTAAGTTGCTGTAAGAACTAGGATGTTCATTACATGAAATACATGAATAGGAACAATAACGTTCAAAAATAAACCAGGGGCGTCATTTAGAGGGGGCAGGGAGGGGCAATTGCCCCCCCCTGAGTTTGAGATTTCTATAGATTTTATCAATAAAATAGTAGTAAATAAGTGAAATACGCGAAATTTTACTTATATGAAGGGGTTTCCCCCCCAAGCAAAATCTGAAATGACGTTTCTGAAATCAACTTCAGCCTAAAGAAGAAAATTTCATCAACTAAAATGAAACCCAACACAATTAATCGAAAAGAAAATTTACGCAGCAATTAATATCATTGTTTCTTCTGCAAACGCCATACATCGTCTGAACGGTGGCTGTGGATTTCTTTCGCTTTGCTCCTATGGTGACGTAATATCACCAGCTAATCAAGGTCTAGTTTCCGAAATGGCCCAACCTTACTACTCTATTAACTTGACAATCATGCAGTGTATTACCCGCTGAGATGTCAAGATACGGAGAGTTAAAACGTAAACCGATAGAGTCAATGCACAGCATTAATAACAAAGACAAGCTAGTGTCAACAATGGATTTTATTCCTACAAAATTGTAGAAATTTATATCTCAATCAGTCCGTTAGAGAAAGAATTTCAAAATTGCTTTGTGACAAGATTCTCATTTGTTTTATTATCAATTTATAATAAAAGTTTTGCGACAACCAAATTGGAAAGTTTTGATCTATTCACAGTGCTATCAGAGGCGGATCTAGAAAGTAAAATGTGGGAAGGGCAGACAGAACCCACATTATGATACAGGGGCGGATCCAGGACGGACTTCAGGGGAGCTGTGAGTTGTAATACTGCTACTTAAAAAGCTACTTTTAAGAGATATATAATAGGAAAGTTTCCTCTTCTTAGGGGGCGATCGCCCCCTGGATCCTCCCCTGCGATGATAGGTACATTTTGATTTTACTATAAACTTTCAAAAATATATAAATAATAGCTTCAATTATATTTGTCACTCAAAACCTGGGGAACCTAGGTTCCCCAGTTCGAGGTTAGATCCGCCACTGAGTGCTATTCTATTTTAGAGAAACATAAGCTTGTAAAATATACGGAAGAAACATGTTACTTTATTTCCCAATAGAATTGTATAAGTAATCAATGTATATCAGGATTTTACCTCTCACATTTATAATAACATAAAAATAAGAAATGCAAAGTGTTTTTTGTTTGTTTGTTTGTTTGTTTTTACCACGTAGTATTCCATAAGAAAGACATAATGAAGTGAAGTGCTTGTCAAGGCAGTATACAAAGTGATCACAGAAGTGTCGCAAAGCTATATTACACGTAAGGCATATGTTTTCATGAAATATGAAGTGTTTTACCACTATCCTTGTTTATGCGTATACCTACTGTCGCTGATGCGCTTGTTTCCTATAGACGCATCCCACCCTATCGCCAAGGTCGCCGATTTCTCTGTAAATTCAGATGCAAAAGGCACATATATGAGGGTTTTAAGACAAATTGCATTCAAATTCTGCCTAATATTGTATATTCATAAATACAATGCGGGGGCCCGGACCCTCTAGACCCCCCAGGATCGGCGCTCTTGCCTATCGCGCGGGTGCACCTGCTGCGTTCCATTTCTGATTCAGTTTGATGGGATTTGTGCTTTTTAGTTGGTGTTCTTAAGAGAGTTCATGTTTTATACTCAGCACTCCTGAAGTCAATCTGCACCCAGTAATGCAACTCCTCTCTTTAGAAACACTTTCTAAGGCAGCATGAGCTCATTTGGTACTAAGAGAAGTTAATATTCCATGAATGTGTGTTCCCCTAAAATACGATAGTATCCTATTTACTTTGACTTTAAGTCCTGAAGTTTCTGTGTGTTATATTTCGTCAATCTGTCTTCGCACAGATACTCACATATAACGACTACTCGGATATAGGTGACTTTACTAACATCCGTATCAGTACATAAAACCCAAAGATGTTATAAAATAAAGGATTTGCTCATATGTATCTTCATCCTATTAAATCAATGAAACTAAAAAACAACCGAGCATCGGCACGGCTACTCTCGTTTCAGCCATCGTCTGATTGGCTACTTTCGTTTCCGCCATGAATGTTGGCTCAAAACATTGCAATCTTATTGGATGAACTGGGAAGAGTAGGGGTGGCGAAACTGTGACGTATAGCTTCAAGATTTTGTTGTAAGGGCAGATACTCTATTTTGTAACATCCTTGATAAAAGCGTACTATGGTTCCAAAGAAGAAGAAGAAGACTGCGTGTATTTTGCCTATCAATGTAAATATATTGTACGTTGCTCGTCTGTTTGTTGACTCGTTGCTACGACTTTTTATTCAACAGCAGAATTTCACGATTGCAAGAAGTGTATAATCTCTTCTAGTTCTTATCCTTGATAAAACGAGCGCACATCTAATACATCTAAACAAAAATGAGGGAAATATGTCATCTCCAAGCTGGTCAGTGTGGAAATAACGTTGGAGGAAAGTTTTGGGAAGTTATATGTGATGAACATGGAATTGATCCAACAGGTACATATCATGGTGATTCTGATTTACAACTAGAAAGAATCAATGTGTACTTTACCGAAGCAACGGGTGGAAAATATGTCCCTAGGGCTGTATTAATTGATTTAGAACCAGGAACTATGGATTCCATTAGAAGTGGACCATTTGGACAAGTTTTTCGACCTGACAACTTCGTATTTGGGCAAAGTGGAGCTGGTAACAACTGGGCTAAAGGACATTATACAGAGGGTATGGAAATACTTGATTCTGTTCTTGATGTTACGAGGAAAGAAGCTGAGTCATGCGATTGTCTTCAAGGATTCCAATTGGTTCATTCCCTTGGTGGTGGAACAGGTGCTGGTTTGGGAACACAAATTCTTAATAAACTTGGTGAAGAATATCCAGACAGAATAAAATGCAATTTCTGTATTGTTCCTTCTCCAAAAGTATCAGATACTGTGGTGGAACCATACAATGCCACACTTTCAATCCACTTACTGGTCACAGGTGTAGATTATTCATTTTGTATTGACAACGAAGCCTTGTATGATATATGTTTTAGAACACTGAAACTCACCACACCGACTTATGGAGATTTGAACCATTTGATTTCTGCTACAATGTCAGGCGCCACAACTTGTCTAAGATTTCCAGGTCAGCTGAATTCTGATCTTCGAAAATTGGCGGTAAATATGGTTCCAGAACCACGTTTGCACTTCTTCATTCCAGGATTCGCCCCACTTACATCTCGAGGAAGTCAACAATACCGTGCTATAACAGTTCCGGAAGTAGTACAACAACTGTTTGACGCCAAGAATATGATGGCTGCTTGTGATCCTCGTCATGGGAAGTATATTACAGCTGGTGTATATTTTCGAGGTCGAATGTCCACTAAGGAAGTGGACGAACAGATGCTGAATATTAAAACAAAGAATAGCAGTTATTTCGTCGAGTGGATACCGAATAATATGAAAGTAGCTATTTGTGATATCCCACCACGAGGTTTGAAGATAGCAGGAACTTTGATAGCAAACAACACATGTATTGTCGACTGTTTCAAACGAGTGGAAGAGCAGTTTAGGGCAATGTTTAGGAGGAAGGCCTTTCTACATTGGTATACGGGAGAAGGAATGGATGAGATGGAGTTCACAGAAGCTGACCAAGATTTAAATGATCTGGTATCAGAAATTATGCAGAAGCAGGAGATGACGTTAGAAGAGGAAGGAGAAGCTGAAGAGGAAGAAGAAGGATAGTACCGTTATATGTAAGAACAGCACAAGAAGATTTATTTAGATAAACACTTCGTAATTTTAGACATAACTAAGTTATAACATCCTTTAAATATTAGCTTTCTTGGTATTAAAGTTAATATTAAGTTAGGCGGGTAATTACTAGGGCATCCTTCAATGCAATCAGGC
Organism: Thermobia domestica; assembly: GCF_964235325.1. Lineage (NCBI taxonomy): Eukaryota > Metazoa > Arthropoda > Insecta > Zygentoma > Lepismatidae > Thermobia > Thermobia domestica. The sequence goes on along the minus strand of NC_137462.1, from coordinate 200,222,103 downwards.
AGATATATGTTAGAAAACAAACTTGCAATTGCCTTAGTATGATACTGTTAGCTCTTTATATTTTACTTTTTTATACATATAATTATTATTTTGTATCATATCGAATATATGAAAACAAATTGGGATTGAGGGTTAAAATACGTAAAATATTTATGTTTTATTGCAATGAGGTTTGTTTTATAGTATATCTAATTATATTGTTTTACTTATTATTACTACTTTTAAAATAATTTATTGCAACAAGATAAGGGATATATATATTTTAATGGAATATTTTATAGTCTTATAATATAATTGATACTGTTATTTTTGAATAATTAAGTTATTTTTTTAATTCTCTCATACGTATTTAAAATAAAGATATATTTTATGAAACAATTGCAAAACTTTTATTTATTTTTGTAGTTTAATAAGCTATACGAATAGTGTAAATGCAGCTAAATATATTCTGCAGTGATAAAAGTGACGTGAAATACAAGTAGTTAATAGATTCTGCTCATATTATAACAAAAACTCATATTATTAGTAGTACAACACTTATCGAAATTACTGGTAATACGTAAATCGCCGTTCTCTTAAGTTGAACATTTTCTGTCGACGTAGCAGTACTTAACGAATGTTTAGCTCTACTATATTGTTCAGCATGATATCTGGTTTACATATAACCAGACATGACCTTCCTGTCGATTTCCATGATCTAGGGCGAATGTAAATCGTGGACCCAAACAAGTATGTGAGAATTCTACATCCATCGTAAATAAATTACTTGCGCCAATTTGTACTTTTTCGTATTAATGATAGTGATATCCCAGAGTGAATGGACTTACTGGCAGTCCAGCTGCAGAAATGTCTTACAAAACATTGGTTTATCATCTTTATGTAATACCAAAATGAATTAGACGTAGTAAACTTATTGTTTTTACTGAAGGATATAATTCTTTCTTTTTATGGCGATTCTATGATAAACAGCCAAACTTGATCCATCCAGAGACGGTTCTAAATCCAGATATACAACGACTATTAACGTTATAGTTTTAGTGTTTGATAGAATTACGTACAGATGGAAATAGAGAGAAGCTAAGTATATACCAGGGGCGATCAGGGTGATCCCCACCCCCTGAGAAGAGGAAACTTTCTTATTTTATATTCGAGGGTTGGGACTTAAATAGTGGACACACTGTTGTGGAGACACTATACAACGAAATTTAGTAGTGGCGCTGATAGCGCACATTGTTGACATACCTACCTAAACTCCGAGTAAGTAGACTCGCCCGTCTCACATCACCGTCAGACGCACAAGCGAGGGAAGCACAGTCACTTGTGAGCGAGCGGTCTAACGTAAAGGTGTCACTATGTTTTCGAAACAGGAACAACGGAGTTGGATTAAGATTGAATGTGCCAGAGTTCGTACAGCACGACAGTGTCATCAAGGGCTTCAAGAGGTGTGTGGGGAATCGGTATTGCCGTACAGAACAGTGGAACGATGGGTAAAAGCTTTCAACGAAGGTCGACAACTATGGCAGACATGCATCGGGCAGGTTGTCCTAGCGTCTCTGAAGAAGACGTGCAAGCTGTTGCCGCGTTAGTGGACAGTGATCGACGCCTGACGATTCGTAAGCTCGCCCACGAAACCGAATTAGGGCATTGACGGTCTACCCTGGAGGAACGTAATGCGTTAGGATAACACCATCACAGTCGTACACGAGAATCACTATAACTTTCCCACACTGGGACTCTGACGCACTTTCGACTTTCGCGGCGACCCATAATGACACCATTCGTTGGATTGGCGTTTCAGTGTTGGCTCGTAAGATCCCGCCCATGTCTCATCCAGTGTTACGATACGGCGTAAGAAAGCCTCGCCTTCACGCTCATAGGACTCCAAGTGCGTCTGACCAGTGTCGTAGTGCATCCATTTCTGCATTTCCGTCAACTCATGTGGAACCCATCGTGATGCAATTTTGCGCATGCCCAGGCGTTCCTTCAAGATGCGAAGCACCATCGTATGCGCTAATCCGGTTTCGTGTGCGAGCTCACGAATCGTCAGGCGTCGATCACTGTCCACTAACGCGGCAACAACTTGCACGTCTTCTTCAGAGATGCTAGGACGATCTGCCTGATGCATGTCTGCCACAGTTTGCCGACCTTCGTTGAAGGCCCTTACCCACCGTGCCACTGTTCTGTACGGCAATACCGATTTCCCACACATCTCTTGAAGCCCTTGATGACACTGTCGTGCTGTACGACCTCTGGCACTTTCATTTTTGATCCAACTCCGTTGTTCCTGTTTCGAAAACAGTGACACCTTTACATTAGACCGCTCGCTCACAAGTGACTGTGCCTCCCTCGCTTGTGCGTCTGACGGTGACGTGGGACGGGCGAGTCTATTTGCTCGGAGGTTAGGTAGGTACGTCAACAACGTGCGCTATCAGCGCACTAGTACATTTCATTGCATAATGTCTCCACAGCAGTGTTGCCACTATTTAAGTTCCAACCTCGTATAAATAAAATCCATCCCAAAGTTTGGAGCTCTTAAATGTAGCACTAAGTAGCAGTATTACAACCCAGCGCCCCCTCCAGAAGTCCGTCCTGGATCCATCCCTGGTATATATCTATCAAATATATAACAAGGTTGATTTTACCCAGCAAAATATGATAGTGTTAAAGCAAATAAATTTTAACATAGATCAGTTGTCCTAGTGTGAGTAGCAGGGAGGTACGCAGGAATTTATTTCGGGAGGGGTCTAAAGCGTTTTGAGGGGTCCAAATACAATTTGAGGCTAAATTATATGAAAATTTCAAAAATTGCCCTAGAAAGTAGACTACATTTACAAAAAAGTCGGGATTTCGTGGAGGTCCGGCCCCCAGTATCCACCCCCTGCGTACGCTCCTGGTGAGTAGTGCTTTAGCGTGTTATTTTAAGAGTGAGGATCTAGTGCAGTGGTTAATATAGGCTTGGTGTTACCGGTTTGCAGGGATGTGTAATTTGCATCACCGTGCAACATCCTTATTATAACGATAATTTGCTATATTGCTGATTTGTTTGTCATACGCGGTATGTTACGTACGATATTTGCTTTTGATTATGTTAAGAAAATAATAGATTAGAAATATTACGTAATCTTGGGATGGGGATGCTAAGGGCCCAGTCAGTGGCGTCGCCATGGAGGTCCTGAGGGTCCGGACTTCCCTTCAAATTTTAATCAGACTAGAAGATCATAATAATTCCAGAATGAATCTGAAGCACGAAGCTAGGTTCAGTCTTGCATAGAAGCACACGGAAACCAGAAAATTCGTCAGTCTTCAGAAAAAAATATTTTATAAGTATTTCCATAGAGCTCCACAGTATAACATATCTTAATACGTGCCGTTAATCATTCTTTTTGTAAAGGAACCAGGGTGCGAAATCCTGGGGGATGGAGGAATTTCGTTCCCCTATCTCGGTGTTTTAATCACCTCTATTGTGTGAAACCGTACTCGTATAGTGTAACAGCTCAGTTAGAAATCAATCCCGCTTTGACCCAGATGATTTTGCTCCCTCTATGAATCCGATATGCACTGAAATCAATCTTCTACAGCCTTCCGTTCAACAGTTTACTTTTCCATGAAAGCCACCTACGAAAATATATACCGCTCTTTAATTAGGTTTTTCTTTTATTCACATATACCTAGATGTCAAAAGGACTGAAAAAAGACGAAATTGAAGATATTGTCCTATAGGAACAAATTCCTTTGGAACCATCAGATTTGGACGTGAGTCATACGAAAGATAGTCTATTACTGAATGAAGCTGAAAATCCCAAGGTCGATATTTCCAATTTTTTTCTTTTTAACAATTAACTTTAGTTATATTGTGGTATCTTCTTGGAAAAGCCTATAGTTGTTGTACAGTGAAGCAAAAAATGAGTCACCCTATTCTAGCGCTAATAAGTGTAAGTTGTTTTAAAAAGACAACAATTTAACTGTCTTTATTAAGGTCTAACATATGTATACGTAGAACTTGATGCAGTTGATTCTACGAAAAAAAAAAAGAACATCATTTCTAGTGTAACATAGGAATGTGAAATAACTATTTCTCTGTACTGCAAAGATCGCTGCACCGAATTTGTGGATTTTTGGTACATGACTATACTTAGACCTAACTTAGGACTATATTACATTAGTTTTGTCATATACTCCTCGCAACCATAAAAGGTTTCAGAAGGGGGTGTCATGTAAAAATAATCGAAAACGACCAATATTAGTGCCAAATCCGTAGTATTTTGGGTCTCTGAGATGAATAGTAATACTACCGATACCGTTTGAATTCAAGTTTAGCCTCATCGGCATGAAGATAAGAAGGACTGAAAAAGAAAATGTCCAAAATGGTGTCTTCCCGTTTCGCTTTATGCCTATTTTCATGACTTCGGGCTGTTATGCTAAGATGGTGTTAATTAATTTGATTGTAACGCGAAATGAGAATTCCCGTTGGTCCTTTCTCCGTTTCGCCTTACACCAAAGAAGGGAGTTTTCAGATTATGATAGGGAAATTTAGTGTCATTATGCAAAACATTTGTAAGGCTAGTAATATTCACGTTTGAATGAATAAAACATCGTATAATCAAAATAAGTATTCAGAGTAATGTATTATTTGCGTCACTGTTTAAAAAAGGTTTAATTAAACCTTAATTCAAAGCGAGTGAGAGGTATGGTTATGTTATGACTATGTTGGCTAATAGTTTAGCAAAGACTTTTAATAAAATGTTAGCTCAGCAAATACACAGAAATAAACATAAGAATAAATATACTGTATAATACTTCTATTACTGTTTCCACGGACTACCTGCATCTTATACAAACATACTGTATATTACACACTGAAGCAATTGCTTTTGCAGCCATGTATAATGGTAACCAGGAAAGTTCTGTCCTTTTTTATGAAGGTCTGTAATCACCAATTGGCCCTCACACCGTTAATTGAATGAGAATGGAGATAAGGTGAAGGTCACTTGTTGGTATTAGAATATCCAACATACTAGCTAGTTGTGGCAGTTCAGTTATACCGTAAACTTGCGTAAGGACAGATTGAACATGGGACCTCCACAGAGCGTCATAAGGGCGTGTATGCTCTACGAGTTCAAACTGGGCCAAACGCCTCTACAGCGGGCCGAAAGATATTCCAGGCGTTTGGTGAGGGTGTTGTGGATACGCGAACAGTAAAGCGGTGGTTTAACAAGTTTAAGGATTATGACAAAACACTCGAAGACGCACCACGAGCCAGAAGACAAATACATGTACAAAATAAAGATCATCAGGCAGCAATTGAGGCGAACAGTGGCCAGACATGTGAGGCAGTGGGATTGTAATTGAGTGTGAGTGAAGAAACCATTCGGCAGCACCTGCATCAACTTGGGAAGCACTACAAGGTAGGTCGATGGGTGCCACATAATTTGACTCAGGGCCAGAAGGCAACGCGAGCAAACACCTATGCTTCTTTTCCGTCTCGTCTGAGGAAGTAGCCATTTCTGAACAGGGTGTTGACATGTGATGAGAAGTGGGTCCCGTACGAAGCTCCACGGCGCTGTCATTATTTGTTAGCGTCCCATGAACCGATTCCAAAACAGCCGAAACCAGAACTGCATCAGAAGAAGGTCCTCCTTTCTGTTTGGTGGACTATTCGCTGCATTATGCATCGGGAACTGGTATCAGTTGATCAGAGCATCAATGCAACCGTGTACTGTCAGCAATTGAGCCATGTTCAAGAAAAACTCAAAACTCCGGAGCCAGCACTTCTGAATCACAAATGGGTCCTCCTGTTACAGGACAACGCTAATGGGTCCTCCTGTTCCACGTGGCAAGGATGACTCGGAACACCATTCTGCGCTCTGGATGGGAAACACTATTGCATTGCTTATTTTAGACTTAAGAACAGTGAAATTGTTGTAATTTTTATATTGATGCTGTTTCATATTATATTCATATAGAAACTTGATATGCTATTTTGGGAGTGATAATAGAATTTATGTTCTTGTAAGATATTTTAGTTTAATTTGTCTGAAATAGGAAGGATTTTGCAGTTGAGAATAAAATAAACCCCTCTTTGTTACAGTTACGGAGTATTAATTCCCTTGTATGTTATAAGACGAAACAGGAAAAGGCCAAACGGGAATTCCCGTTCCGCCTTCAGATAACATCCTCATCGGTTGTCTGTCAAAATATGTTTTGAGGGCATAAGGCGAAACGGGAAAAGGCCAAACGGGCATGAATCGTCCAAAATTGACGATATCTATTCTTTCTGATCGCATCTCGAGAAAACGGCTGAGCTGTTTGAAACGAATTTTGGAATACAGTTATTTACCTCAAGCTAAATTCTTATTATGCCACCTTAATTAAATGGCTTACCCAGATTGAGTGCTTGGGTAGCGAGGTTAAAACAATAATGCCAAACATAGATTATTTTGCGGTTGTTTTTCATTATACTTTTTATTGAAATGCTTATCCTACGAGGAAAGTGGTCCTAATACTTTTCATAAACCATTTCTCTACGTGTGAAGAACAGACTTTTCAGCTAGCACATTGGTAATATTGTATAATGTAATGTATCTTTTCAGTAATGAAGCAATGTCAAACATTATGTTATGTGCTCATCTACCACCAAGCGGTACGTTGTTAATATATCGTTCCTCGAGTTCCAGTCGCACTGATACGCATCTGCAGCTACGTTACAGTAAGGCAAGCCATTGAATCGAAGACACAGGTAAAGAGATGCTATTGAGGTAATTAAATCTTTATACATGAGAAGAGAGATGTTGAACCAACAACTGACAGTAATCGATGTTATTTGTTTAGCATTCGAATACTTAAATAAAACCCTATTTCAAAATTCTTATAGTGTTTTTTTTTATGATACTCAAGCAAATTGAATAAACCTTCACTATTAGTCTGTGCACATTATGAATTCAGATTGCATTATTATATTTATTATGGAAAAGGAATGAAGATGTATTAAAGGAAGCTAATGAAGGACGACAGATCAATTAGTTAAAGGAACAAGAAGAAACTGCACGCTTGGCCATCTTTTTCAGCACTCCGATTGGATCACCATGTTAATAGAGGGGAAGGCAGAAGAAAAACCAGGAAGAAGACCAAGGATAGAATATCTAGATGCAGTTACGAAGAAGATACCTTATCAAAGTACAAAACATCTCTTCCAAGGGACAGAAAAGTTTTAAAATTTCCATGTTGCCCATCAATCCATGTATGTTTGTATGTCCTTAGCTTGACCTCTTCATGTTATTATACATGCCAACAGGGCCGGATGTAGGGGGGGGGGCAAAAGGTGCACTTGCACCACCCTTTCGTTGTAAATACGTAAAATGAGAAGCCAGTAGTGAAAGTAACAACACTTTCCGAAACTTTCTGCCATCATGTTTCCGTTTGGGGCTTAAAAGCAAGCAGAGCTTTGCAAAAGCAATAGTTTAAGTAGATTTTCAGAAGGTTCAAGGAAAGGATGCACCAAGCAAAGCAATGTTGCATTTGTCAAGTAGGGAAGAAAACAGAAGCCAGAAAGAGAGAAGATTTTTTCCTGCATATCACTTGCAACCCTTTTTAAAATATTTCCCTCCGTTTTATGCATCAATATTGTCAGGAGTAAAGAACATTGTCACATGTCACTTTGAAGAGTTTCAATGTGATTGGTTATTTTTTTAGTTACTGGTGCAAACCCCTCCCCCTTCTCTGACAATCCTGGATCCGGCCTAGCATTCCAACTAATAAGACCAATTAAACTTTGCTGCAATGTATTTTTAAGAAAGAATGACCTAAACACACTTAATTATTATGTATTTTCCAATGCTCTGCGTGCTAAATTATGAAAATCAACAACTGTAATTATTCTCAAACATATCATTACGTAATCTTACAGTTCGGCAAAATTGTGTATACTTTGAGATACAAAATCATGATTAAAAGTACAAAATTGGCACTACATTCAGTCTATAGCGCCCAAATCGTATAATATGATGCAGCTTGAGAAACTGTATGTACAATAAAAATATTATGAAAATTATGTAATATTGCAAAATTATAAAGTACCGTACCTAGTAAAATTCTATTTGAAAAAAATGAAATGAAATCTCTGAGTTTTACGTCCCGCACTTATGCCGGTTAGGTTAGAGAAGACGGTGATGATGAGAAATGAATGAAATTGTGGAATTATGAAAGTGGGAGGAAATGGGAAAACCCCGAGGAAACCCACGCACAACCCGGTGTTTGTCCACCACAAAGTTCGCTTGGTGCGAGCTGGGATCGAACCACGAACCCCATGCACCAGAGGTGAACGTTCTCCACTGAGTCACCGCAGCCCCTAAAATCCTATTTGACTAACTCAGGCAACGCAATAGTTGAATGAAAATAACAAATAAAATGTATAAAAAGAAAATACAGGGTGGCCCAAAAGTAGGTATACACCCTTGTATTGATCAAGTATAACATTTTAGCTTATAAGTTTATTCGCTTCGGCTGTTCCGAGTTTAAGATGTAAGTAAAAAGACATTAAGAACAAATGATAAAGAAACTAAGTCTACCTGATGGATAACAATAAGAAATTATATAAAAAAGCAAAGAGTTGAACAGTACGGGACTGTAAAACTACTTTTGGGCCACCCTGTATAACGAAATTAAGTCGTTACATGTGAACCAACAGTTGGACATTTGATTCGAATCATATGTAAATTACTCGGGTGTTAAATCCCATACCCAAAAGACCGTTTTGCTGCGAACGTTATTCATTGAAGATAAAGGTAAGTTTCTCCTTTTTAGGACACCCATAAAGACAAGCAATGGTTGGGTATCGAGGTAAAAACTTCTTATTTTCTTGACTTCGGCACTAACGAAGGTTATGTAGTCAGAACCACTTACATCCCCAGGTTGCTTCAGACTCATTTTTAAGATTCTGGTTAAACTTCAGAGGCCGAGTGAAACAAAGGAAGGAGACAAATTTCCTGCATCCACCAGGAACGAAATCAGCGCCGCCTAGTTGGGAAGCAGATATGTTATTGAGTACGCTACCGCCACGCAATCAAAATTCTACCTAAGTACATGATTTCATTACGTAAAAAGTAGGAACGTTATGCGTACGTGAAGGATTTTGGTTTGTATGTCCTGATAAAATCTTAATTAATATTGAAACCGGAAGTACTAGTAGATTTCTATCATTTCAGGTTTTAGTAGGGAGTTTAGAGTGTAGATTTAGTATAATCTTGGGAAACCTAATTGATTGCAGAAAACAAATTGTCGTTAACCATTACCGTTTTTTTTTCTATAGCGATCAAAATCAAGTTTTCTGACACTTCCAGTCTGAATAGGGACTAAGTGTGACTGTGCCTATCCTTATGACGTCAAATGGGTTTGAAAAAAAAAACACTTCTCATTATCTCTTGCTATTTTTGTACTTCGTTGGTCAATAATGGATCCGAAAGTGGAGTTCTGTACAGAGTGTTAGTACAAAGTGTTAAGAATTGAGATGAAATACATATACGGGAACGCTTAATCGATTGTAGTAAACCGTTTCTCTGTATCTATTACCGTTTTTCTTCTATTGTGATGAGCGTTGAAACCGAAAATGATTGATTTCCACCGCTTCTAATAGATGGTTCATGTCCCTCAACAAATTGGATACCTAAGTTTTGACGCTTTACGTCCTGCGCAAAATTGACTGTTATCCATCAAGTAGTTCCTGAGGTTTCTCTTTGTCTCCCGGACGAGCAGACATGTTTGTACCCCGAAATGGACACACATGGACAGACATGGTAAATATATAACGGAGTTCGGGTCTGTTGTATGAAACTCCTTAAAATACACTGAAAGAAATGTTAGTACTATTCTTTCAATTCCTCAAATAGTTGATAAAACGTGAAAAATTCGCGCAAGACTGGAAAATATAAGTCATTTATAACATCCTTACTTCAAGCATTTTCACTTAGGTAATTATGATAGTAGACTTCTGTTCTAGCCTACTCCTCTGAACGTAGCGAGAAAATCCTGGAAGCCCACTAAAAGTCATTAGAGCGAAATAAGGGTGCCAAATCTTTTCTGTGGGGCTCAAAATGAGTTATTGTGAACTGGAAACTAAGAACTGTAGTAGGAAAGTAGGTTAAAAATTATGATTATGGAGGCCATGCATAAAATAACATATTATTCCTATTGAAGCTTGTATACTCCTCTGAGACTTTTCTATAGCGGCTAAGAGCCAGAAACTTCATAGAGAGAGCATACCATGGTGACACTTATAAAGACTTGAAGTAGGGCTCAGTAAATTAAAAGTAAAATAAAATACCGGATACTTCCCCATACGCGAAGAGGGGTTTCAACGGATAAAATCAGTCGGGTTACAAAGATGGCGCGGGTACTCAGCAATCTTAATACATTAGGCTTAGCTTGTTATCTTATCTACATTCATTTTTATTTTTCAAAATATTTCAAAAGTAATTGAAATACTGTTTTATTTTTAACTAATTACTAATTTTAAAACGTATCGTAGCTAATTTTGTAGAATTTGCAATACGTATGCAGTGAAGTTTTTTTTTTTTTTTTTTTTTTTTTTTGACTGTTTGCAACTTCAGCGAGAGATTGTGATATAGCGGTCGTAGAAAATCACTACCACGCTAAAAATAATACTTGGTCAACATTACTAGAGAAATAGTACTGGTCACCGAATCGTTTGGTCACTACAATGTCAACCGAACTTTTTTGATCAACAGCACTAAATAATTTGATTACATTTGTTTGCTTGGGACATCAAGTAAACGTTTACCGGTATCTAATACATATTTGATAACCTTAACCAAACATTTGGGATTGCTTAAGAATACTAAAATATTTGGTTACGGTGCTCTAACTTTGGTTCTTGGAACTAAATAGTTTTGTTACAATTGCTAAATCTAATTTAGTGAATCCAACAAAATGCTCTGTTATTTGGTGTACTGAAAAATCAGTTAGCAATTACTAAATGATACGAGACAAATGTAACTTAACTTTGTGGTTAATCTTTGGTTAATCATGCGAATATGTACAGTCGAGTCAGAAAGAATATTAAGTATAGGTTGGAGGTATAAGAAATGATAGATCCAACCTATACTTAATATTGCTTCTGACTGTAGAAACCGAACTACCATATTCTGTTAAAGGTCCATAAGGGTATCAAATGACATGAGGTAACACTGGCATTCGAAGTAATGTCCAAATGTGTGTGTGCCTTGATGGGTACGGAATACGAATGTGTCGTGTAACATTTTTCAAGGAAAAAGTTACTCTGGAAAGTGAGATGGCAAAAGTGTAAATATTCTATTGAACTCTTACATGTGCTGCCATCTAGCTAGAAATTACATGGCTTGTTCTCGAGTTGACAACTGCCTATTCAACCAAAATAATGGTCGTGTAAAGAAGCTTTCTTTTGGGCTTCGTATAATCGAATAAGTTTGTGTTAATATATTTGTGGAAAGTAAACTTAAAATGAGCGAATTAGTATGTGATGAACGGGTGTGTATGTAGACTGTAAATTGTGTACAAATGCACTGTACACATAGTATTCAGTGTATTTAGTAAGCTTTTTTTTTTTTTTCGAAATTTGAACCTTTTTTTCTTTTCTTTAGACATAATAGCCATTTTAACTTAGCTTACTGGATGCTGGTGTACATTTGCACATAAGGAACAACACGTCTTTCGGCTCTTTTGGGATTTTTAATCTTGTTTTCAGATAACTTCATATTTGATATTTAATACCTTAAAATTAATGGAAATTTGTATTGTTGTTCCATAACTATTTTTCATAATTACCAAAACTGTGCAACACAAAATTAAATTCACTTTTCGGAAACAATTGGGAAAATTTGACTTGTTAAAAATATATATATTAATTGTTGGGTTACCTGTTTGTTCTTTACATATGTTGAAAATTAATTATAATAAATTGGATGTTTTCGAAAAGTACATCTCATTCCGCTTATGCTAGATGTTCACCTTAACCAAATTATTTATGATAAACCCATTAATAGTCTCCCTCAAGGTGCGAAACTTGGCCCCCCGATCTGGAGCACAAACGATGAGATTAGTGTCATTGGTTTTAGTTTTCAGTTTTCAGTTTTCGGCTTATAACCCAGGAGCTATTGAAGCACGAACGATAGGGTTTCGTGCATAAAAGAGCACAAACGATGCACTAATGAATGACTCTATTTTCGTCGTTTTTACTTGAAGTCGAGGAGCCAAGTGAGTCGGGGGAAGGGTTACCGAATGGTTTCTTCACTCACATTGAATTGTAGTCCCAGTTCTTCACATGTATGACAACTGTTCGCCTCAATTGCTGCTTGAAAATCTTCATTTTGTACATGTGTTGGTCTTCTGGCACGCGGTACGTCTTCGAGTGTTAAACCAACTCTGCAGTGTCCGCGTATTCACCAAAGGCCTAGCATATCTTCCGCCTTGCTGCAGCGGCGTTTGACTCCAGTTTGAACTCGTACAGCATACACGTCCTTATGACGCTCTGTGAAGGTCCCATGTTCACTCTGTTCTTACTCAAGTTCACGGTGTAAGTGAACAGCCACAACCAGGTAGTGTGTTGGATATACCCACACCAACAACTGACCTTCGCCTTATCTCCATTCGCATTCAACTCATGGTGTGAGGGTCAATTGAACACAGGCCTCCACAAAAAGTGACAGAACCTTCTTGGTTATCTTTATACATACAATATGGCAAAGTTTGGAATAGACAATTGTAACTTTGAGACGACTGAAAGGAAAGGTATCATATTTTGGATAGGGGTATTAGAGGTAGATCCATACTTGAAACTAAGTAGTACCTTGAAGTCCTCCATCTTGAATTCAGATCCAAAATTTCAAATAGAAATGGGGTCGTGTGACGTATTGTTTTGTGGTAGCTTCATATAAATACACATCTGCCTTTATTTTTCACTTATCTCTGATCATGTAATAATTAGCACCTTTAGAATCTAAATATACAAGTGGGTACCCCAGCTGCAAGTAACATAGAGAAGGTTGACAGACACGCGATATTTTTAACTTTTAACGGCAAAGAATAATTATTAGGCAGCCCTTAAATATCATCATCTACAGGAGAAGTACATGTCACAGTTGTTTACGAATATAATGGAGACATAAGGATGGGTATAGGGAAAGGTCGTCTGGTATCGGACACCTTAGCTCCTTTTAGTTTGTCAGGCTTAAAATAGCTATATCAAATACTTAATGCACAAAATGATACCTTGGTATCTTACACACAACATGTTAAAGGTGATTTGACAGGTAAAAACTAATAATATATATTTTTGTAAAAAATCAAAGGTAACACAAATTAGCGTTCTTAAAAAGTGGAGGGTGGTATCGGGCAAACATAAAACTATAGAGAATTAGTCTTTTGAGGTAATTTAATAACAGAACAAATTGCAAATATTACCTGTTTACTTATAGGAGTTCTTACACACAAAATACAGTTTTATTACGCTTTGAAATACAGCCTAAAATAAAAGTAAAAATAGATCTTAAAATTCTTAGTCTCAAAGAGTTGTTATTTTTTATTCTGACACAAATCACAATGATAAAACAGTCTGCCTTCAAAATTTTCACATTGTTCATGGACCCAATTTTTACATATATTGCGCTGTATCCAATTATCAAAAGACTCCCCGCAGATTATAATGTTTAGTTTTTCAGCAAGTTTGTAAAATAGTTTTAAAAATTCTGGTATTCTTAGTGGCATTAGACTAGTTAACTATACAAAGCCTTTACATGATTGTATAGTAGTTCATCTTGGTCACGTTCTACTAAATGTACCTTTGTTATCCGAGCAGCGAGGCTTAGCTGTTGTGTCTTTCCCTTCCGACAGTTTTTCGACACGACCTCCTAATGTGCTCTAAGGAACACCATATCTAGCACTGGCCGCACGTGCTTCTTTGGAAATAACTTTGTCCTGGCCAACTTCATATTTTCTTCATTCAAATTGCCACGTATTTTCCCCATGGTTTCTTGAAAAAGCCAGAAACCATTAAAATCGTCAAGTTTACTTACCAGTGTTTTGTCCGATACCACGCGATTTCATTTTGTCCGATATCAGCCGAAAGACTTGCAACTTATGAATGGCTATCTACCTGCTTGTAACAACATGAATGCAACTATACGCCTAAATTGTAATATATATACACCGTAATAAATGCTGTGATAGCAACAATATATCAATACATTTACTTTGTAACAAGTTGCAGTCACACAAATCTATCTCCATGCACCTGATCACTCGCAAAAATACAAAAACCTTGAAGCACTAGATACACCGTTCATCGGACAAATCCACTATGGCATGGGTTTGGCTAATTCATTGCGATCAACTCACTGTATGCTTGACAGGTGCTGCCTTAAGCAGGAAATAACGAAAACTGCTTTTGTCCGATACCACCCGCTGTCCGATACCAGACGACTAAGCTAAACTTTTGAAAGCGGTCTACCATATATTTTCCGAAAGCTCTACCAATGCGTAACTAGAGCCTATGGCAGCGTTTCCCAACCTTTTTCAACTTGCGGCACACTACGGGTGTTACTTGAATTGTCGCGGCACACTTATAGATCACTGGGTTTCCCCCGTCGTAAATCATTGTGCTTATTTTTCATTCTAATTTAAAAATAGAAAACAATTGCAATGAAATGTTGAACTCAGGCTTTTAAAAATACGCTTTCTTTTTCGAAAACTATCCAACCTTTCACTAAGAAGGAAGATCACTAAATAACGAACGAACAAACTAATCTCTTTTACATTTAAAACCAAATGTAGGTAATTTGTCGAAAGGATTGAATGATATTTTAAATTTTCAAGTTACGAAATAGTCTGCAACAATAAAGAAGCAATAATGGTCATAAGAATGATAACACATAGGCCTACTTTTTTCAACAATAAAAATGTACAGAACAGTAACCCGGTATGAAACTTAAAATTTGTAGATTCATAGTGGAGGTTCAGAGTAATGTGAAATTCAAATATACATTTTCCCCTAGGTTTTGCAATTTGATTGCTATAAAATTCATAATTTTGTTTCGATTCCTCACGGCACACTAGCGGCCCATTCACGGCACACCAGTGTGCCGCGGCATACCGGTTGGGAAACGCTGGCCTATGGAAAAGAAATAACAAATACTAACAAACATATTTATAAAACATCCAGTATACCACCACATAACGTTTTTACTTTTGCCACTTTGAAATAAGGTAGGTGTGCGCAATTTCGCCATGTTTGCAATTCTGCCAAGTACCTATATTTCCGAACACGGGGGGCATAAGTCGGTAGACGGGGCAAGTGCATAGATAGATAGTGCACGATGAACATGTTTTGTCTCATTTAGATGGATAGGAGCTAGGCGTAAAAGACAGGCAGTCAGAGAATGTGATAGACGTAGTGCTGTTATAAGATCCAGAACAACAAAGTGCGGTTCATTGTTCCAGAAAGAAGGTTTGAAGGTGTATGGTAAGTATTGCATTGTGGAGACGAATGCTTTATGTCTACAATGATAAGGGTAACGTTGTGTATTGTACATTGGGAGTCATATTGTCATCCCATTTGTGTAGTCTTCGGAAGCGCTTGCAATTTCGCCATGCTGGACAAAGGGTGGTGAAATTGGAACCTGGGCCAAGCAATATACACGAGCAGCCTCCAAGAACGGCCATACAGCATGTTGTTACCAATGAGACGTCCGATTCTGATAGCGATTCAGCTACACAGAGCAATTGTAACTAGAGGAAAAAACGCGTTTGCCAACATACTGTCTACCCCAAGGATAAAAGCCCCTGCACAGAATACGCGCAAAGCTATCAACAATCGGACCACCGTTATTAACAGATCATTATTTCCAGAAACAGATTCCAGGTCAAAACATCAACGGGAACATCCAGAAGAACAAGATCATCACAGCATGGGATTGGGATTACAAGCAAACATTCTAATAGTTGTACAAGTTGGTTTTGTTTTCTGTGTGCACAGAATTTTGTAAAAGGCATGAGACTTTGTGAAAGTTTCGCACGTTATGTTCATGAAGATTGTGTTGGGTTGACGAAAACAGATAAGGATTTTTTTTTCTGTCTTAATTGCTCTCTTTAACATTAACAAAAGTTCAATGTTGTGTAACTTGTGTTACTTACTTTACTATCACAATAATAATAAATATTTAGTAATGATTTTTATTAGTTTCTAGCAAAAAAATCCCTAAAAATTACAAATAAGGCTAATATATATGATAAAACTCCAAAACTTTTACTAAGAATACAGTCAATACTATGCATTTGAATTAAACTATACTGTTCACAAAACAAGCCCAAATGTTTTATTCCATCGATTTTGACAGAAGCTGCTTCGTTGGTATATTTAGTAATGATTATGTATTTTGTTTATAATGATATTGATGGGGTGAAAATATGTACTCCAGTATTTGTTCATATGATTTCATATTACAGTGAGATTTCATAAGGTATTCGCCTTTCTTACTAATATACAATTTATTTAGGCAGGAAAACCGTACCTAAAGGAAAAAGTTTAGATTATACGTCTTAAAAGTAAAAATTCTTCAATATAAGTTGACACGCAACTTTATTCCTGTATTAACTTCAGAGCCTTTGGGGAAGAATTCTAAACATCTCATCTCCTTCGGTACGACCTCAGAAAGCTTTATTTTGTATGTTTCATTATTTATTTTTATTATAAGAAATTGATTCAAAAAGAAATACAAATAACTGATTGAGAGGATGAGTTATATACTACTATATTCTTTTTTTTTTAATTGCAAAAGTTTATTCTTTGATTTTGATTAAAGCGTTCCATTACTGGAAATTAGTCATCAACAGTTAACACTTCACGATCAAATCTTGTTTTGAATATCAGGAGATCGTAGTTCCTCCGCTCTGCTCCTCTCGTTTACCGTTCTGCACTACTACACACAGAAGCCCATCACGTACGCAGCACTGCTGTGAACGTGGTGTGATAATGGAATGCAAATACACTAAACGTGACTGCAATGTCACAGGTAAGAAACTAAAAGAAAGAAACGACACAATAATATAACATTTTCATTATTATTAAATGTATTTAGTAACCATGAACAACGCACAATATTAGGTGGTCCACGTGCTCTTGTGAACTACACAAAGCGACGCCATTGGGTTCTAGCCAGAAATCTTGTTTGGATCTTCACTTAATAACATCGATTACACATTGAAAGAAATAGCACGTTTTGCCACACAACTGGGAAACAAATGATTGTTCAATTCAATTGCCTAGCAGGAGGAATAGCATAGTGGCGACAATTGTGCTTCTAGTGATTAGATTAGTAACCCTATGATTAGGACGCTATTATCAGTGACAGGTAGTGAGCTATCAGGTAACAAGAATAAACGTCGCCAAGTTGAAACATATCACAGGAAGAGGAAAGTCAATCACATGTGATCAGGAAAAGGTCTATACAGGAGAATCTGGCATTTGAAAAAAATTGTTTCTGCGAGCATATTGACAATATTCAAGCTATTGATGTAAATCCAATATGCTATTTCTTCCGGAACAGCAATAGTTTTTGTTTCCCTCTGGCAGCTACGCCAAGGATACGTCCCTGGTTACACTTTCGATACTTCTGAGCGGAAGTGACGATATTACTTGACTCTTCCATAAAAGAAACATATTCTTTTTTTGGAGTAGGGGAGAAATGCATTCAAAATCTGAAGGAAACTCAATATGGGCCGAAAAAATTAAAAGTGCAAGAATGGATCCCGATAGCATGCAAAAATTACTAATTGAATTACTTAATGACTTACCAAAATCGGTTATATAATTTACAACTGCAAAAGGCGGTTATCCGTTAAATCGATTATATCTAGGGGTAATAATTTGTAAAAGATATTGAAAATGGCACAACAATCATTTCTTAATAGAGTACAAATGTATTTTTAACGTGTCAAATTACATTTGTTAGTTTTTACTGGCGTAGTGTGTACAAAATTTGTTAAGTATCCTCGTATTTTGCAGATGAGAACGACAGCTCGGTAGCTTAATAACTTCAAGGGAATGATCGAGGAAAAGACTTGACAGATCGAGTTCTAGGACTTGCAGCTACTGGGATAGACAATTGTTTTTCATTTGGTGGTTCACGGACCCTAGGAATCCATGGAACGAATTTAGAAGGTCCGTGGCACCAGGGCCGGCCTTAAGCCGATTGGACCGATTTCTTCCAATCGGGCCCCGTGCTAGTGCCATCATTTCTTCTCTCCAGTCTAAACTACTCTCCAGTGCCGTTTTAACAGCATATTAGGCCCCAGAGCAAACAAGTGAGTTGTGGTCCCTATGACTAAATTTAACTCCTAATACACGTAATTAATACATGCCATTCCGCTCGCGAGGCCAAGTGACAACGGTACTGTTAACCCATAGCTCTGCTACTCTCAGTCTACTATGAATTATTGCAACTTCAGAACTCTATGCCCTGTTGTCTCATTCAGTGGCGGATCTAGCAGGTAAAAACCGAGGGGGGCAGCCAGAACACAGACTATATAGGTACACCATTCAAAAATACATAAATAATAGTTTAAATTATTTTTGTCACTCAAAAAACTGAGGGGCCTAGGCCCCCGGGATAGATACGCCACTGGTCTCATTCTATACCCTTGTCTCCAATATATCCTATCGATAATCTAATTCTCACACTGGCTACAATCATCTTGTTTAGTTTATATGCATGACAGATTTAAAACATTGATTTGAATTGAATTCGATTGCGCCAACATACGCGAAAAGCATATTACCACTGATCCACCGAGGTCGATATTTGAAAAGAATAACACAAAATCCCTAATATAAATCAATAAGTACTTTCTCACTAATTTTTAAATGCGTCTTATTAGCACTAAAATATAAGAGTGTATGTAAATTATCTGGAGATAAATAGGCTTTAAATGCAAATGACGTTTGAAACGCAAGAAGTGAATGTCGCGTACGAACTTCCCACCATTGACAACGACGTCATTCAATCTAAGACTGTTGCATTGAGAACTACGTTCCTCTGCTCAACATCTCATCACACGCTTTGTGGACTGTTGGTTGCCTGGCAACACTCCGAGTCGCAGTCTGTTGCCTTCTATAAAGGGGTCGACAGCCCTCCGTCCACCCCCGCCGTCCCGCAATCGTGTGACGTAAGACCTGCTCTTCGGAGCTGCTCCAGTCCCGCAGGACCCCCTAGTGGTATCATCAATAATGAATGTTCAACCCATATACAAAGTGGGATAAAGTTGTCTTCCGCGACTTGGAAGTAACGTATCAAACTCTTTGAGATGGATCTGCTTGAAAATCATGTGCTACAAGACCCCCTGAGATTTAGTGGCAGTTGGTGTTAATGTAAGCCGATATTTCGCAAGTTAACATGCCCTCTAGGACACAGGTCGGAAAGAATCCATCAGATTAATGTGTTCGTTATTATTTTAAACTCCATCTCCACCAAAGGAAATAGGATTACAGTCCCCACTTTTCTTTTTCCGTCTGAAACAAATTTGGTAACTTTCTTTTCTTATTTGTGGTTGACATAAGGAAATAATATTTTAAAGCTTAACGTACTTTGACTCTTAAGTAGAGTATAGAAAATTCAGTTTAAAATTAGTTTGGTCCGTAGTGGCTCAGTGGTTCACCGCTTATCTATAGTGCATGGATTCCCTGGTTCGATCCCATCCAAGAGACTGTGGTGGACAATCATCATGTGTGTAGATTTTCCGGGATTCTCCCGATCCCACCATCATCATCATCGTCTTCGTTAGTTTCGGTGCATAATCGTGGGACATTAAACTAAAAAAAAAAGTTTCTTTCTAACTAAGTAGCTTTTATTTCGTAGCCCAAGGTAATGCTTCCCGGTCTTTAGTGACTGACCACGCACTTTAATGAGTGTTAACGATAGCCCGACGTATTTAGAATTTAGATAAGATTTAAAGGCGTTCCCACGAGCATCCACCGGGTCGAACCCTCCAACACTTCATAATTTTAGAAAATAATAACATAATTGTGTTTCTGTTTGCACCATGGGTGCACTCACCGGGTTACTTTCATCCAGTCCAGACTTTTGACTTTGACACACTCCTCCAACAAAAAATTCTCGGTATGCCTGTTGAGAATTGAGCATTGCTGCTATTTTTACGGAAGTTGACTGTTGCTGTTTATATTAAAATTGATTTTTTTCTTATTAAAGGTTTCATAGTAAAAGTAAAAAATGTTGTCACGTCTTCCGGATAGCCTTCCCATGGGATACGTGAGAAACTGATTGGAAAGGCTAGGTTTAAGGAAAGCAAAGGTTTATCGCCACAGAAAAAAGTCTTGTAATTGGATTCTATCTTATCCAAAGCCATTCCACTTTGGTTTCTTATTTCATCCGCACAAAGATCCTGCTTCATATTCTCTTCCTTCTTGTTCAGCACAAAGGTGCTTTTCCCCTAGGTTCCCTGACTAGATCTCGGTGCGTATTAATCCTGTGAGTGGCATGTCGCACCCGTCTTATACATTTTGGCTCAACTATTAGTATAACTTCTAGAGACCTGATAGCTATGGTACAGTTCAGGAACGTACATAGAGGAGGGTTCTTGGGGGTCAAGAAACTCCATAAATTCCAGCTTTTCCTTAAATTTAGTTTAATTTTAGGGATGATTTTACAAATGTTAATATAATTTATTCTCATCTTGAACTTGGACCTCCCCGAAATAAATTCCTGTTTACGTGCCTAATACAATTTTGAACGACTGTTTGTACATTTTCTGATACTAATTTCCATTTCCCTCTTTTTTAAGTTAAATCTTCTCTATTTCGTAGATTTAGATACTTTTGCGTTTAAGATATTAACTCAATTGAATGTTCCGTCATTGGAAAAGAGTATTGAATTTTAGGCAAAGAGTGATTTATGACAACATTAGAACTTTTAGCTGCGCTTCTTTTCAGTTTTAGACCAAAAATAATATTTTGAAAGCACCCATTTATTAAATGTTACCCTTATATGGAATTAGAGATCATTTTCCAGTTTATTTTATTTTATTTTATTTTTATTTTTTGTGCAATTGTCCCGTTATCCTTTTAACTTGAGTCTAATTCCCATTTTCTCTGCTTTTCACGGGTACTGCCTAAAATTTTATTCCAATGATCTTAATCAAAAACCATGTTTCATTTTGATTAATTCATTTTGTGTTGTTCTAGGTGTGTAACTAGACACAGCGCTAGTTTCGCGTGATGGGTTGGACGAAGAGGAACAGGCCTATTTTGTAGGTGGGCAGTTAACGGAAATGAGAAGTGGATTAAGTAGTTGTCTTTGGACAATAATACACGTATGTAGTAGATTTAGGAAAGGTCAAGAGGACTTAATTCATAACATATTTCTCCACTTCCTCCGAAGAGTGTTTTCATTAGTATGCACTTGGATATAAAGGATAAGAATAAAACAAGATTCAAACACCACAGCCTGAAAGATTTAGATTTCTGGGCTTTCGGCATCTAAGGCCATGTTAGCCCGTCACATTTGAGGGATGATGTCCCTCGGCGAGCACACTATCCGGGGGAAGGGAAGGAAGAAAGGATTGGAGTAGGAAGGAAGCGGCCTGGGACCTATATGTTAGGTACCTCTCCGGCATTTGCTTGGTGTGAATGAGAAAAACCCAGGAAAACCTCCTTCAGGATGGCTGGCCTGAAAAAAACTTTTTACACTTTTTACTTTTTACACTTTTTAAACTTTTTACCGAGTGCCCCCACGGGGGATCGAACCCGACACACAGCCTGATAGATGATACTCTATCTTTCGTTAGTTACATGAAACACAACAAGTGGGCAATTAAAACTGCAATTAAAATTGGCAACTGCAAACATTTTTCTATTTGAACAACTTTATTACAAGAACATAAGAAAATAAACATTAATCATTTATGTTTTCCTTTCATGCTATTAATTTGTTATCGGTAGCTTTTTTTTTTTAAGTGATACGCATAGCTATAGGGAATCCTAACAAGAATGCCCGATTTTCATGCCCCAAAAAGTATTTTATTTTTAGAAAGTAGATAATATTTTTACATTTATTTTGTACATCAGGTAAATGTTCGAATTAAGAAGGAAAAATAATGTCTGTCATAATGTCCTCCATGACTTGCTCTGCAGCACAGTCACTTCCCTTTTTCACACATATGACTATCGAGGTATATCTCGTTTGATTTATCTGTGCGTACATCAAAGTTGAGAAAATTTTCTTGGTTTGAAGTGACGTCACTCGCATGGTAGGGTTGCCAGAGGTACTGATTTTATTTGAGATTAGTTTCATATGCAGTTGTTTAAGAAAGTCAAAAGGATATACTTAACCAAGTCAAATTTAATGGAATCAATTGTGTACATACTTTAATTCATTGTGCGCAAAATACTGAAAACTATTTAACATGGGATAAAACAATAAGGCATGTAGATAGTTGCAAACTTAATTTTTGCATATAAAAATGGATAGAGAATATTAAATAGTATATAATAAGAATACTAAATATAAAAAAAAACATTAATTTAATAAGTCTGCAACTAAGGCGGAGCCAGGAAACCATGCGACTAATAAAATACCATGTCAAAGAAGCACAGCCAAACATATGGATATATATATATATAGGCTATGCATGTATGTATGTGTATAAACCAATGCACTGACCATGTGGAGCAATAATGAAACTGCATCATTGGTATAGAAACCAAGTTTCGATGATATACAGAACAATACAAATAAGCTTAAACCCAACTTTTATAACTGCATTTTAATGTAGTGTAAAGCATCGATTTTTATGTCCGGCATCGAATGCGTTCATCACACTGTCTAAAATACACGTTCTTTCTACTGAAAAGAAAACGTACATTACATAGGCAGTTATTTGCAATTTGATTTCTTTAGTATGTGTTTAGACAAGAGAAAGAACATTTACATGGTGAACTAGATACAGGAATGGTATCCTTCAACTTACAGTTTAACGTCCTACAATTATGCCCTTTAGGCTAAGGGAGGCGATATTTAAGAGAAGTAAATGGCAATGGAAAAATTGTTGAAATAAGAATGTGGGGGGGGGGAACTATAGTCAAGGGCGCCGATTTCTCTGTAAATTTTGGGGGTGGCATTCAGATGCACAAGATATATATATATATATATATATATATATATATATATATATATATATATATATATATATATATATATATATATATATATATATATATATATATATATATATATATAGGATTTTAAGACAACTTGCATTCAAATTATGCCAAATATTGTATATTCATAAATACAATAGGGGGCCCACATGAACTTTGGGGGGGGGCAGCATCGGCGCCCTTGACTATAGTTCACCGAGAAAATTCACGGAATACAAGGATGATGAAAGCAGTTAACTCTAATTTGTGAATTTCGTGGAAAAACAATTTTAAAACAATCCATCACTTCAGTAAACTGAAAAAAAAAAAAAACAACTGAATTTTGCAGTTTTTGCTTCCTCATAATGTTTCAAAACTTTCGAAAGAAGTTTAAATCCCACCTGGAGCTATACATAATGATGTGCAAGTGGCTCAATTTTCTCAAACATGAGGAAATAAACTTTTTGGATAATGACTGACAACTTATTTCTCATAGAATACTCGTGTTTTCTGTGAAACGCCTGTTAATTCTACAAGCATTCTGTCAATTACAGCAAGACGTCTTTTCGAAATTTGATATCTTCTTCCTCAATAGACATTTCCTTCGCCATAATATACTGTTGTACATGATGGAGATAGTCGTTCTCTGGATATTGTAACCCTAGAGATATCCCATTATTTTCAAGAATAGCCAAAGACTCGTCGCTAATTGTTTGAAACTACCGGTACCCAGCTGTGCTTTGAGTATAACCAAAATAATCCAGTAATCGTACCTTTCGTAATTAAAACATCTGCCGATGTGCTCTTTTTGTTTTGTAGATAATCTGATAATCTTTTTTTTAAATGTTCAACAAGAAGTGTGAGTTAGAACACAAACTGAAAATTAGGTTAAAGTTTGACCGTCGAGATGTAGCGTCATCAATCCAAAAGAAATGCAATGCGGTTTTCCCTCACTTGGCTGGCATACATTTCATTTACATGAATAACAACAAATATATTAGCAGCTTTGGATTTCATTTGTTTGAATGAAGCACAAGCAATCTGAGAAGATTTGTAATGATCGCTGTTTTCTAAAACGTGAGTTCTTTTCCAGTTTTTAAAACCATCTGATTTCAATTCATCATTCTACCCTGAACGAAATTTGGTGTGCAAATAGCCCGGTACCTAAGCAGTAAAGATTGGTACATTTGACAGCGACATTTGATGGATCAGGCTTTCTACATACTGAAAAGAAACTAAATGTCTTTTTTCAGACGAACTCCATTTGTGGAGCCAGGAAACCGTCTAGAGGGGTCAGACTCCTTCTCACCTGAGGACCCTTGTAGCTACTTCCTTGAGAAAATCACCTTTTTTCCTTTTCTTTCACCCTATTTTTATTAATTTTCCTTTTCCTTTTTTTTTTAATTCAACTATCCATAAAATTTCTAACTCCGTTTATGACCTATGAGCTGTTCCCTCTGTCAATATTGCCATCCTTTTCGTAGTAGTGACAGGAAAACAAAGACGTGGGACTGCGCTATTTTTCAGGATCTTAAAAAACGAAAACTTCGAAGAGAATTTATGTTTATTTATTCTCCTCAATAGAGGGTAGGTATAATATAGGATCGTGACCTTCAACGAGTAACAGAAAAATATTATCATTGTGTATTTCAGCTTTACCCCAAAAATTCTCTTTATTTCCTGCTTGCTAAATTTTGTTACCATTTACACCCTAGATTAAGGAAACTTTTCCTCAGTTTATAGGCATTAATTCAACCTTGAGTAAGTATTCAAATTTTCTCCTAAAATCACACAGGCCTGCTTTATGTAAGTAACCTAAAAATCTTTTTTCTGTTATTTGTTCTGTTTAGCACTTTCAAATAAATTAAGCCTCGTCTGCGCTAGTTTAGTATAATTGAAAAAAAAAATGCATTTTCGGGCGTCCCTTCTATTTTAAGATCCATGACACATTATTCAATTAGTTCTCCTCCGAAGTCCTCTCCAAACGCCATATTCACCTTTATACTTTCTCAATTGTTCTGACTTAGATTCTTCCCTAAGCCCGCTCTTAGTGTATCCTCTGGTTTAAAATGTGTTGTTCTTGCATAAAGTATAAGTATTTAAGCACATGATTATTTACTAATTAAACAGAAAAAAAGATGGACATTAACTCAATTTTAACACAAGCCAATAGTCCCAGCATGACTACCACTTTAACGCGTTGTTTCAACATTAAGAGACTGGTTTGTGTTTAACAAAGACCTGATGTTATGGTTAACAAAGGTCTGGTGGTACCGATTTGACACAGTCTTGAACTTAATGATAATAACTCCGTAACGGTGTTACAGAACTAGGTGATTGAACGAAGGAATGCGAAATTAGGAACAACGTTACGATAGACTTTCTATATAAATACCGTGGGCCATATGCAGAGTCCTTCTGACGTGTGATTAGCCCCGTACTAAAGCGTTCGACTTACATATGCTTCCTGCAGACGTCGGGCGTTTAGCATGACGCTAATCATTTATCAAAACGACTCTGCATAAGGCGACGTGTGTTTATATAAATACCCAGCTAGCACGACAAAGGCAAGCCATTGCAATGTTAATATTAACAATTGTATTATTCATCAGTGGTCAGTGAAACCTTTCGTCTGCTAATAATAATGACATAACAAACGTTTCACAGCCACCTCAAAATTCTGCTATTAGGTAGACACAATAGTATTGTAATTTGTAACGTGCACATTACCTTGTAGGATAAAATAAATATCTAAATAACATACATTCAAAGTTTCTGATTAGTTTCTACTTTCAGCTATTGCAAAGTTTTATACGTTGTATATTTGCTATTTACACCAAGTAAAGAACAAAGTAACATATTTCCTGTAATTTTTTCACGAAAATAGTTTATGAGCGTATGAATTCTCTGAATGTACATGAGTAGAAGTACTATAATCTGTACCCTTCTCGCCGCTCCACTATATTTCATTCCTTGTAACCACTCATAAACACAATTTATGGCACATTTTATTATCTCTCATAAGAGTCATATCCGTTTAATAAGAAAGAAAACAATATTTTTTGTAATAGTAGCATTTTACCAGCTGTATATAAAACAACTACAAATGGTGCGATATGTCACTGCAATGAGTCCTAATCATGTCAAATGGCTGATTTAACTACTATCATTTTAACATTTTACACCAAAGTGTGATACAGTGGAAGTATTACCAGACATGTGTAAATTTTAACTTAACTTAGGTGGTACAGTGGCATTGTATTGAATTAACGTAGTCATTTTTTAAAGTGTACTTGCTTTAAAATTAATTTTTACCCACAGTTAGAAATTCAGTGACACTACGTCATGAACCCATTTGTGAGCTCTTCTATTTAAATTCCAGAAATATATTGTAAGTCGAATTATTTTATGTACCTCTCCTCCATAATATACTGACTAGATTACGTGTTTTTGTTATGCGAGATGAGAACACAGAACGCTTTACAATGGTTTATATAGCATTTTATATTGTAGTATCTCACGTTACGTAGCCTCGCTGCTGGCAAAGGGTGTAAATACCAATCAAAAATCATTTTATTCATTTCAAACTTATTAATCACTGCCCTCTTTTCAAGAAAAAAGAGAATAGTACAGAGGAAAGGCATGAAAAATAAATGTTAAACTAGTAGATTTGACTTCTTTTTGGAAACTATGGAAGTCTAATTAAATCATTTCTCTAGTTTTATTTAAGGCTACATGTCAATCATGTCGCTGAAATTTGACCAGTATTTACCTAGCTAAATTAAAATCGCGATAACAAAATTTAAGATTGACTTCTGTCTTCCAATGTTAAGATGAAGAAGGAATAGATACACTTAGTATGAATTAAAAGCTCCTATTTAACATAACACTTTTTAACAACTTTTTTTTTTTGTTTTAAAAACGTGTTATCAGTTTGACCTATACGTTTTATGTATGTACAAGGTTGTTTGCAATTATACCGAAATCTGATGGCCATATTTCGAAGCAGTTTTTACTAATCGACTAAGCTGTCCGAAAAGAAGATTCTTATATATAAAATGTTTGAAAAAATTATAGTTAATTGATTATACAAAAGCATTTAAATAATTTCTACAACAGTATATATACAGGGGTTACCTTGAATTTGATAAAACTTGCAGGAATGATGGGCAATCACAAAAGAATCAATTTGATATATAAAACCAGTGTCCAAAAATGGCTCGGTTCTGAGCTTATATCCTGTCGAAATTTTGTCAGAATGATACAGAAATGGCCGTAACTGAAGAACGAACTGTCGGATCTAGGTTCGGTGAAAGATAATATTTCGTTGTTGGACTTGTAGATTCCGTTTCTGGGAAGGGAGAAAGAATAGCTCAAGGGTAACCCTACAGAAAATTAGAATGTTTTGCGTATCTTATATAAAATCATATTCAGCAGCATACACTGTATTCGTTTCAGGAGGAATCTACAATATCGTAAACAAGAAGAAAAGTTTGGACTGGAAAAGAATAGAATCGTTGAAGGTTATATGACATTGGGTAAAACTTATAGGGATGATGGACAACGGCAAAAGAAATATTTTAGTATTGGCAGCCACTTTCCTAAAGTTTTATACGACACTAAAGTGCTCAGAATTGCTTTGTAGGCATCAAGGCATGTGTCTTGTAGTAGCTTAGAAGCGATCCTGGGAAGAGGAATTCTTGGAAGAAGAAGTATTTGGACGCGAAAGGCAACTGCGTGAAGTAGGAGGGCAGCTGTAATTTATCTCACAACATCTTCACCTGATGCGAAGAAGTAACTGTTTTAGTGTAGCACAGCTATTATTTAAATTTAGATAAACGCGTTTGCAGAATCCGCATTTCCCGTTATCCATATACAGCTTTTACTAAACTCATATTCATGAAAAAGGCAACTCACTCCCCGCACACAATAACATTACACAACAATGTCATTGTGAAATAAGGAAATAATGATTTGAAAGTCCAGAAACATACTACTTGTCTATTGAAATACACTTGCGCCGATGTTATGTTCAAGGTTCTTCTAGCGTACTTCCAAGGCGGCAAATAAACCCGGAACTTATCCATCTCCAGCCAAATCTAATTTAGATGAAATCCAATTACATGTCACGGGTCACGTTCTCTTCCAAATAATATTGTACCAATTCAGCCCCTCACATTTTGATTTTACATCCTCCCATCTGACAAAGTTTTCACACTGAGAAAAAAAGGACTAGAATTTCCGTGTGGATACATCATATTTACGCGGGTGCGCTCCTTAAGTAATGTAATTTCATGTATAAAAGTACAGCAGGTGGGAACACCATGCTAAGTCTGGAGTTCGGCGTCGAACTAGACTCGCTGTGATTGGATAATTTTATTCCCATGATTGATTTCGTGTTAAAAACTATTACTCTCGTAAGGTAGGGAGTCACAGATTTAGAAAGAACCAAGAGGGGACACTCGTAAGAAGGTAGTAACAACATTACATACCTAAGTTACCACCGTCGGAATGGGTATGGTGTTAATTCTAGATTTGAAATAGTGGTCCCACAATACAAAATTTTCGCTGGACGGTGGTGTAGATCGTACTACCGATGAAACAACATTACTTAATGTGGTGACACGCATAACCTGGTAAAAACAGCATTTACATGCCGACTGGATTATGTATTTTTCTCCGTGCAGGAAGAGAGTATATCAGTCTTTTATTCATTTTTGTCCAGATCATACAACAAAATATTTTCATACACTGGACCTTGATGCGACAATTTTTCTTCCGATTATGATCATTCTAATCGTTCCAAAAATTTTTCGGGCTATAGCTCGGAAGCACCAGTAGTTTCGTATTCGAAAATGCTTCTTTAGCAGTTGTGCATCATCCCAGAACGTCGTACACAATGTCATGATCCCTTCAACTTGTATACATTATTTTCCAGTAGCATTTTTATGATTTTTTGCCAACGTTATTGTAAAATATTTCTCCTGAAAACAATTACAGTGATCACAGTGTATGCTTTCTTGTCGAAATTTTGTATAGCATAGGCGAAATTCCATAGTTTCCTTTGAGCTAACCTTGCACCGTCTCTAGTGTCCATCCACTGTTACATTAGAAGGAATCTCTTGGTCCTGTAATGAAACGATCCGACAAGTCTTTCTTAAGTTATGACATTTTTGTATTATCGCGTAAAAGAGTTATAGCTGAGAACCGATACATTTCCGAGCAACGGTTCCGTATTTCAAATTGCTTCTGTTGTCATTATTCATCATCCCTCCAAGTTTTACCCAAGGTTACGAAAAACACGCTGTAAATAACCAAGTAACCTCATCACGAAAAGTGTTGGTCATATTTGAATGCAATTTTCACTAATCTAAATTCGCTATTCCCAAGGAAGGTTCGTATATATAAAATATATTTCAATAAGTTTGATAATTAATTATGATTCACTTCAATAAAGGAGTGATTGGAGATACTCATTTTGTTTAAAAGAGTATACTTCTCTGGTTGTCTCACGTAAATTTCGCTAGAATCTGATGATAGCCTTCAGGCTAGAATATGAAAACCTTCAACGTATGCAGAGTTAATACCGTAATTAACCGACTTGATCGTGATTGTATGTTCACGCATAACTCCGTCAAAGATGCACAGATTTTAATAACCCTTCTTTTGTTTAAAACAGTATACTTCAACAGTGGCTCCAGGTAAATTTTATAAGGATCTAATGAGCATTTGCAGCTAGACCAAGGACGCCGATCCTGGGGGGCCGAGGGAGCCCGGGTCCTCCAAAGCTCATGTGGACCGTTATTGTATTTGTGAATATACAATATTTGGCATAATTTGAGTGCAATTAGTCTTAAAATCTTCATATATATACCTGAATGGGTCCCCCCAAATTTACAGAGAAATCAGCGCCCTTGAGTTAGACCATGACGCTCGTCACTGGCTGATAGTGTTAATACCGTAATTGTGAGTGTGTTTATATACTGTATAAATCCGTAAAGCATAAATCGATTTTTTTAAAACACTTGTCCACGCACGTTTCGTAGATCTATCACTTTTACGAACATAGGAACTGAGTCTCTTGTTTCTGGAGTTAAGCGTCCCTTTTAGCACCGAGGCTATGCAAGACGTGAACCTACATATTAACATGGGATCCAAACCACATGAGTTTCCACGAAGTCTTCCATATCAAAGACACGTTGTTCTATCTTTAGTTTAAGGACGAAACTAAACAATTCGGTAAAGAAAACGTGGAAGAATTAAACAAACTTAAAAAGAAAATATCAGAATTAAAAAAAAAAAAACAGGAAAAAGTAGAAAATAAAAACTTTAAAAGATATTAACCGAATTCAACAAACGTCTAAAACCGGTTATACATAATCAAATATTGTATCAAATGTTTCAGCAAAGTGAAATTTGAACGTTGAGTTGAGTTGATTTTGAGTTTAACGTCCCCTTCAGCAGGGTAGCTATATTAGATGGAACCTACTGATTAGCGTGAAATCCGAACCTCATGAGCTCCTGCCGGGAATCGAACTCGAGTCTCCCACGCCAAACGCACGTATGCTAACCGCTTAGCCACGAAGGAGCTCGTAGAATTTGAACATATACGAAACCAAGTTGTATGTAACTTTTGGGTTGGTTACAACATTTGATACAACTGTTTTTAAATAAAACATATTCTATTCCTATCCAACATTGCATTAAAGAAAACAAACAAAATCACTGTGCGGTGGCGCTAAACTTGTATACGGGAAGCAATTGAAATATTTATTGATGCCTACAACTAGCATCCTGTTTTGTATAACTGTAAACTTGAAGCATGTTATAATAAATACGAACACAAAAAAGACTTGGAAAAAATTGTGGCTGAAGTTAAGCAGACAAGGCCAGAGATTACAGGTTAGTGAGCATTTACATTTCACATACAAGGTTCATATTTCCAATTGCTCGTTTATTTTAAGTTTTACAATTTAAACACCTTACTTGTAAATAACTATCGCATTGCACTCTATGTACAAACAACAAATGTAACAATTGAATGAAGAAATGTAAACAAATGAGCAATAAAATCAAGTTTTGTGTTTGATCGTTTATAGTGCATGTAAAAGTTTTAGCCAACTTATTTGACCAAATGACTATCAAAGAGAAGTTTGATATAACAATTGATGGAAAACTATGACCATGTATAATGGGCTTAAAAGGAAGATAATAATACATTATTATTATTATTATTATTATTATTATTATTATTATTATTATTATTATTATTATTATTATTAAAAAATGAAATCACTGCCAAAGCAAACAAATTGAGCATCACAAAATTATGAATGGAAATAATTTCATATTAGGCATTAATTTGATGGCGTGGTAGAACACTTTGGTGGTAGAAGATAATAATAATAATTATTTTCTGTTCTTTAGAGCGTTTTAGAAGCTAAAATGTTCTTATTACTTTTCTCAGTTCTATGAAATTAAAAAAAGCGCAATAGTTTAGCGTAAACCATACAGCATGGACTCCTTACGACAGGAAATATATGATATAATCGAATGAGTAATCGGTCACCTTATTACAAACCATAGATGCTCATTTTACTCCGACCTCACTCACTCTCGTCCTTGCAGTGGCAGTTGACCCTCGCCCTCGCGAAGGGAATTGTCCATCACCCTCGCCCTCGTGCTGCAAACTTGTCCTCGCCCTCGCGAGGATGGTTGTCCATCGCCCTCGTCCTTGTACTGGAAACTCGTCCTTGACCTCGCGTACCCTCGCCCTCGCAATGGTAGTTGGCTCTTGTCCTCGTTCACCCTTGACCTCGCATAGGGAGTTGTCCATGGCCCTCGCTCTCCCTCGCCCTCATATCATTGAGGGCGAGGTTATTTAAGGGCGAAGGAGCACCCATGAGGACCACCCTCGTGAGGATCAGATCCTCAATTTTCCAGCCTTTTTGCTGAATTATTCCCTTAGCATAAGTCCTAAACAAAGAAAACTAAACATACCATCATATAACTTACTCCGGATCACCTAAATTGCAACAAACCATTGACTACTCCACGCTTAATATTATCATGAATATGTTCAAATAAAATTTGAATAGAGTTTCCTTTACATCTTTCGATGCAAACTAGTGTTGCCAATGAGACGAGGTGACACAAGAAATAAGGTTTATCATCTCTTCTCGTAAATTTTATAGAAGTCTCGTCTCGTCTTAATTCTCGGAAACTTCTTTATTGTCTCGATTCTCGATGACTCACTTCTCGTCTCGTTCTGTAAATTTATGTACAAAATGTATTCCCTTATCTAGAAGTTATCAGAATCCCGAGTCACGAGAGGTGTAAGAAGGGTATAATCTAGCAACATTTAAATCATATTTATTTTTGGAATATATTGTGTAATAATTTGAGTATCTTTAAACGTTCATAAATGATCTTCATTGTGATCGTAAACTCTCTTTTATCAATTTATAGGTTTTACGTACGGATCATTTAGTACTACAATAGTGTTTGAGACCTAAGACTTGGGTGAACTAGTGTTGCTCACGAGATTCGAAAAACAATCTCATCTTGTCTCGTAGTGCAAATTATGAATGATAACGATGATGAGATTTAATTAACATATAAGGATATACGTATATACGATTTACGTAAAGGACTGAGTTAGTTATTTACACGAAAGTAGTTTGGTGAATTTCGCTTACAATGCCAGCAATAACGCCCTTCGTAATTTTTTGTATATATTTCTTATGTACAAAAATCATTGATCCATTTTTTAAAGTTACTTTTGTGTGTAGAAGTTAGTTTCTATTTTTAGTACGGCAAGGAGGAAGATGCCTCTACTAAATTCAAAGAAATCTCTGCATCAGCACAGGATGAAGTGTCGTTTGCCCTGCGGCAGCTTCAGATCATCGGTGAAATCTTTCACTGCCCCCTTGCCCCCCCAGGAGCCCATCGTGAATCCAGCCCTGGATTACTTGTAGCTGTTATAGCTGCAGATAAAAACTTTTCTTCGGGTACCGTAAATTGAAGGTTCGTTTTGACGACTTTTCCAAGAAATGGGTATTGGTTGATGGGTAGGTAATATTGTCTATTGTCTAATAATAATAATAATAATAATAATAATAATAATAATAATAATAATAATAATAATAATAATAATAATAATAATAATAATAATAAACAAGAACATGTGTCCGACCGAACTTTATTACTACTGCATAAGAACTAATTAAGAAATTATCATATTTAATGTATTGAAGCAGGACTACATATCTTCAAACACGTAATTAAAAGTAGAGGCTGTTCCTGAGGGAAGTCAAAAATTAAAGCTTTCTTCTTCAAAGTAAGGGGGGAAAGGTAATCTAATGGACTTAGAAGGTGCAGGCCCCGATTGGAAACAATATTGTGGGATCCCAGGTTCCCAACTAACTTGCATATATATTGCATATACTATATTGAGCATATAAAACTTGGTTTTGTGTGGGAGAAGAGAAAAAAAACATACAAAGAAATCCGAGTGTTCATGGACATACCAGATCACTTAATATCTATTTTTACAACAGAAGATGGAAACCTAAAGAAATAAATTACTGGTCAATCAATTTCAGAACACATTGCCTGGTTCCAGAAACTTATTACAAACTATTGAATCAAAAACTGAATACAAACTATTTATTTAATAATTAAGAGCGAGGCCGAGCGCAAGCAAGCGAAAGCCTCAATCAAATAAATGAGCGCGAGCCGAAGTGAGGGACCAGAGCCCGAGTCCGAGTGAACGCGATCCCAGTTGTGAGAAGTGAGCACAAGTCCGAGCAAGCTCAGTGCAAAATGTCCATCCATGGACCAAATTCATTCCATCAAGTCTTTTTCCATCTGATCTACCGCATTCTGTTGGTTTTCTGACTGACTGTTTGTGCAGATACTGCTGAATGACGTCAGTGACTGTCTGTCTACCAGCATTCTTTAAACACGACAATGTAGACATTTTTTAAAAAAATCTAAAACGTCTCTACTACAGGCAGGACAACAATGAGGTACACTCGCTTCCAAACGTAGCGCTATTTCTATCCGGAAACTTTCATGAGAAAAATGCAAATATTATATTCATTTCCATTATTATTTTCAATAATTATGTAGAAGTACACAAGAGAAATCGTCTACTGCAATTAAATGAAAGGAAGAATATGGCCTATCTATAATCTTGCTATGACATCAACTTTTCATCTAGGGGACATGGCAGATGTTATTTTAAATGTTACCTTCCTACAAAAATGGTAAAACACCAAATTCAAAATAGTTGTTGTTAAGGAAGCTTGTCCTTCTCCCTCGCGTGCCCTTGTTCTCGCGAAGGAAATTGTTCCTCACCCTCGAGAACCCTCACCATCGCAGTGAAAGTTCGAACTCGCTCTCGTTCACTCTCGCCCTCGCGAAGAGAGTTGTCCATCGCCCTCGCTTGTCCTCGCTCTCGTGCTGGAAACTAGTCCTCGCCCTCCCATACCCTCGCCTTTGCAGTGGCAGTTGGACCTCGCCCTCGTGAAGGGAGTTGTGCATTGCCCTCGCAGAACTCGCTTCGTGTTGGGAATTTCTACTCGTCCTCGCGCACCCTCGCCATCGCTGTCGAAACTTGTTCTCGCCCTCGCAGTGACAATTGGCCCTCGCCCACGTTCACCGTCGCCCTCGCGAAGGAAGTTACTCATCGCCCTCACTCGCCCTCGCACTCGTGTTGAGAATTTCTCCTCGCCCTTGCACACCCTCGCCTTCGATGTTGAAGCTTGTCCTCGCCCTCGAATCATTGTGGGCGAGGAAATTTGAGAGTGAAGTTGCCCTCGAGAGGGCCACCCTTACAAGGGTGAACATCTCTCTTACAAACCACGGGCTCTGTTTACGTTAGACGTATCCTCAAAAAACTGTATGGACGTCACTGGTGTAATATAAAAGGCAAAATAGGATTGCACAAAATACTTTGAGATGTTACTTGTATCCAGTTACATCAGAAGCGCCATGCATCTATAAAATACTGCTGTATGGATGGAAGCTTCATGAAGTTAGTAAATAATGATAATAATAATAATAATAATCGTAATTTTCGGTTATTAATATAATAAATTACTACTTTCATGTGCCCATGAAGTTTTATAGATATAACTGCAACAAGGTATCTGCTATTTACATTGAACTATTGTGCCACTTTATCAATAAAAACTTCATAGAATCAAGACATACAGATATTTATCAACTTATTGAAAACATCTGGAGTTGGAAACAGATATCTAGGTTGGGAATGGTCAGACGGTGACGCACCTCCGGAGTTTTGGTTGTGATTTGGAGTTTAGAGTCCCTTTTAATAGCGAGGCTGTAGGAGACGTGGACCTACTGATTGATGTGGAATCACATGAGCTCCCATCAGGAATAGAACCCGGGTCTCAAAGGCGCATGCACTAACCGCCTAGCCATTAAGGAGCCCATTCTTGGTTGTGGTGTAATAGGGCAAATTAAGTGATGAGCAGTAGAGAAACAGTGTGCAGTGAATTGATCAGGTGATGATATTATCAAATGGGCTAGGCCAGCGTTTCTCTACCTTTTTTTCCTTTGGGCAAAGCAAACTTTCACGATAATGCTGCATGTATCTTTTTTCCTAGATGCAAAAGGCAAAAACATAAAAATACATACAATACATTTGTTCAAATATGGAACGACTGTAAGATACAAATCTCACAAGCAAATTACGCAAGACCCTTGAATAGAAACATATTAACATAAAATAAACTTATGAATTTTAAGCAGGAATATGAGAAAGAAATATTACCATCAGAAATACTGTATAAGAAGACATCAAACTTAAAACTAGAGGAGATATTTGCCCTGGCGAATTTTGCAAAGCATATTAATGCATGGACGAACTATTGACCGACACAATCTCATGACCAATGTTTCTTTCCACAAAAAAAAAAGAAAAAAAAAGAATAGCGTTGAAAGCAAACTTCCAAGCTTTGAACTCGGAAAGCAAGTGTGAAATCAAGTCAATTGACGATAAATTTTCAAAGATAATTTCTTTGTGGAAGATCTTAGAAGACGTTAAAAATCTCTCGACACACCAATATGTCGCGATCGTGCGCTTAAGAAACACTGGGCTAGGCTGTTATCTTTAACTTCGAAAGATAACAAATAGTTATAACAATGCCCCTCGGTTATGTGTTGATTTTGTTAATTGTGATAAATACTTTCAAAATTATTCAAACACAAACTTCGACGATTATAAAGGTAAAGGCTGTAACAAAAGGAATGAAGGAAAACGTGAATGTAATTTATGTAGAGACTAGCCTCATAAATGGATTGTTTCGTTAAATATATCATTTGATAAAATTGTTGGGATATAATAGGTAGAAATAAATTACTTAGATTTTTGTTCTATAGACAAATATTCGAAAGAAAATTAATTTTTCCAATCATAAATTATAATTTTTCGTTTAGAAAGTATTTTTTCTCTCTGAGTGATAGGAACATGTAGGAATATAAATAAATTTTAATTTTTTCATATAGTGTTAAATTTTTTAATAATATTGTATTTTGTTGACAATTTCGAAATAATATTTATTTAATTTTTCCAAGTTTCTGTTTACGTAAATTAGTTAGTCATGCCGTCATTTAAATAGCCTATATGTGGGCGTAGTGATACTAATGACCAAATTTGTTACCCATCAAAAGGCATGCGTGTATTTAGGAAATTCTCCTAAATTATGTGAATTTATATTTTAGTACTATCGTATTCTAAATATCCGATTTCCTTAATTGTGATAAATATTTTGCAAAATCATTCAATCAGAAACCTCGATGATTATTAAAAATAACAGAATTGTGTATATAGTCTTGTGTATGTTTACATTTCCACAAGTTTCGGTGTAACGTTCCCATGGAAGTAGGCGTGTGAACCGCTGATTTGCTAAACGTCTGGGATTGAGAGTAAGTAGTTTATTAGTGGGGCGGGTTAACTCGAAATATAAGAAAGATTGTGCACTTTATGACTAAAGCGTGAAATTTTCAGAATATGATATACATGCCACAAGGTTTATTTTAGGATGTGGAAACATTTTGTGCTTGACCTATGTTGACCTTGAAAGGTCATTGACCTTGGGGAACTACACAGTAGTTCAAACAGTATTGAAATTTTCTAATAAATGTCAAATGCTGCAAAATATAACCAGATAAGCAATGTACCTAATTAATAGGGGTGAGAGAAAGTTTTTGAGGATACATGACAATGACGTCCGCCATCTTGGATCTTCCTCGACTTTCTTAAATGAAAAGCATAGCATGTGATATGTCATTTTAATAGCAAATTTTCTCACAGATTCAATACTGTGCTTATGTTTGTTAATGTATATCTAATAATAACAACAAAAAGGAAAGATCAGAAGAACCCACCGACAGCACAATCTTAAAGGACTTATTCAATGTGCTCTCCGTTTCTGTTTATTATTTTTTCTGAGTTTTCAAAAACGCAAAATGTTACGCAAAGTGCCAGCTGTAATGTTTGACTATACATCCGTAAATATGTTTTGCAGATGGAAAACATCAATAACTTCCACCGAATACATTAGAAACATAACAAATTTAGAAAAAACAAAAAACAAAATTACGTTACATTAAAGTGTAACAAATAATACCAGAAAAACAAAACTAATATAAAGTCTATTTATTGTATTGCTGTACAGCAATTACAGTTTTCATATGAGCTAAATATTTCTGAAATTGATATCACAGCCTCCTGAACAAAAACATAATGTCATGCATTTCCTTGCTTTTCCCTTGCAGCGTCCAGTACATCCACTTCTGCAGGAATAGTGCCACAGTTTGTAACAAGATTTTGAAGCTTCTGGAAGAATCGTCCACTGAGGTTGCCAACCTGTTTCTTCATTTATCCAATATTTTTAAGCGTCCTAGACTTGTTTGAAAAGAGCTGCTTCCTTGCTTAATTAACTTTAATACAGTCACTTGTTCTTTCATAGATGAGAACCACAAAGCGTTCTAACTTTTCCAGGGAGCCCTCACTTACACTTGTTGCTACCTGAACCAGCTCTTCAAAGGCTTCGGTCACCTCAGGGAGAGCTTTCCAAGTGTCCCATCCTCCTGTTTTTCCCCCTGCACCAAAGAATGCAGATGTGGTGTCTGAACCGGTGAAAGCATGAAACACTGGCAGGGTATCGCAGATTCTTGGATGCAAATTTCCCACCAAATCATGAATAGGAATGTGTCTGAAATTCGATCCAACTCCGAAATCTATCCACATTTCCTCAGGTTTAATCTTTAGGAATAAAGCCAAAGCCAAAGCCAAAACAGCTACATCTGTATCTACTGTACTTATAGATATTTTTTGCTACCCTTCTGTACAGCATCTAAAACATGAAGTAACAGACGTGTGTCTGCTTCTTCATGAGAGTAAGAAGATAATTTACTTACATCAGACCACTCTGGACTACAAAGCACTGTATTTCCGTGTGTTGCATACACTGTCTTGCAGTCATGTATTGGTGTATTTATAACTAGTTCAGCCATATACTCGAAGAGTTCTGTTTTATTTATATCTACGGTTAGAAAATATTTTCATTTCCTTTGTAGTTGAGTGTTTGATCCTACGTTTCTTCTGACACCTTTTCTGTTATGTCACACTATATTTTTTAACCTGTTTGTTCTCTACACATCCAAATCTATATCTACACGATTCGCGATAGTTAATTGAGTGTTTACGTAAGTCAGGAACACATTATCTACATATTCCTTGAAAACGTTTGCAGTGGAAGGATTCAGCATTTGTACAACCGCTGCTCTGTCTAGGAACACAGCATTTACAAGTGGCGAGTCAACTGAAAAAAAATCCTTTGGTACAATGCAGCTTACCAGATATGACTTCGTACCAGTTCTTAAATTTCCACCTTGTGATAGGGATGGTGCTGTGGGCTGGTTTTCAAGGCAAAAGAACTCATCCAATTCACCCTCACTTGCCTGACAAGATATGAACAATCAAGAGAAGAAACCGCAGTCATTTTTAAGTGCTTCAAGTTTTAACTTGTGTTTAGATTTGGTTTTCACTGGAGATATGCTAAAGAGCGGTAATTTGTTCTTAGAAATTGTGTCAGTAAGTGATTTTGTGAGTTTAATTAGCCGTTTCTCCACGAAAGTATTATATTGTTTCCCACCCACTGAGACAACTTTTCTGACAGTGTTTGCAACAAATACATCCATAACTATCTTCCTATTGAGCAGCAAAAGATCTTCTCTTTGTTTCAGAATGGATTCCCCATATTCTTAATGACTTCAGTTAAGGATTGGACATCTTTCAAGAAAGCATCTTCCACACTAGGTAATTGGTCATGATGTTGCTGATCACTGTCCGAAACGCGCTGCTGTTCTGGGGAACAATTGTTCTCGAATTCTTCAATCATTCTATGACTCGGAGAGTTCTGGTGACATTACTAGCTTTTATTACGGAATCAACTTACCCCGAACTTACAATACCAGCTTCCACTAGAGCTGTGGTCCCACCCTTTACTTATTCTCCAAGTACGTTCAAAATGACCATCTCAATGTGGAGACCGCGAAACACGATTACGTAATGGTTTTCTCCATAACAATCTGGCCACGTCCACTGAATTTTCTTTGCAATGAAGTACAGCAGTTGGTCAACTGTCAGGACTGGAATTTGTCCTGGGTTTAGGTAATGAATAGCTGCTTTCACAATGTCAATACAATAACGTATCATAGCCACTGAGTGCACATTTTCAACAACAAGAGGCAATATAGCATTCAGTGCTGGAGGAGGGGGGACATTTTCTTGTTCACAATGAAATTCCTAAACACGATGTTCAGGAACGGACATGTATTGGATCTTCAAAGTTCAATTCCCCAAGAAACAGGTGATACCTGCAAGATACAAATAGGTAAATATGATTAGCATACATTGTTTAACTTGAAAAATGAAACGCAATAAAAAGGAAACAACACATATAAGTGACTGATTACTTCGTGTGGCCTAAAAGTAGGTATACAGTCCCGTACTGATCAGCTCGCTTTATTTTATATCATTTCATATTGTTATGAAACAGGTAGACCTAGTTTCTTTATTATTTGTTTTAACGTCATTTTACTTATAATTTAAGCCTGGAACAGTCGAAGCAAATAAAACCATAAACCAGAATGTTATACTTGATAAATGCAGAAGTGTATATCAACTTTTGGGCCACCCTGTAGAGCAAAAATAAGCACAGTATTGAATTTTTGAGAAACTTTGCTATTAAAATGATATATCACATGCTATGCTTTCCATTTAAGAAAGTTGAAGAAGATCCAAGACGGCGGACGTCATTTTCATGTATCCTTAAGAACTTTCCATCATTTCTATTAACCTCATACATTCCTTATTTGGTTATATTTTGCAGCATTTGACATTTAATAGAAAATTTCAATACCTTTTGGACAACTACGTAGTGCCCCAAGGTCAATGACTTTTCAAGGTGAGCACAAAATGTTTCCACATCTTAAAATAAACCTTGTGGCATGTATATCATATTCTGAAAATTTCATGCTTTAGTCACAAAGTGCACAATTGTTTACCTAACCCGCCCTACTATATGTGATTTTAAACGAAAGTCAGTCGGACGTAATTTTCGTTCCTGTAGACATTTTACAATTTTACTCATTTTTAGCAGAAGTAAGGTATGCTAGATACCCGAAGTTTAATTAGTAAATCCTAAAGAGAAGTAGTGAACTGAAATTGTGGAAGAAAATCGACTAATAAAACAGCTGAACAAAATATCTCAAGTGCAAAAGTATCTATAAATTCTTGTGAGCACGATTTCGTCGATGATATAACCTGTTTCATCTGCTTGCTGATTCGTAAATCTTAGACGGCACCATAAGCTGAAACATCATTTTGGTTGAAATATTCTTTAAAATTAAGGTAAAACTAAGAATGATGTTTTTGGAGGTTTTATTAGTACACTTTAAATTACTTTTACAAGGCAGAAATGGAATTTTGAGAGTATGGAAAACTCAACGAACATGATTGATACGTGATTAGTTTTATTTTAATCCCTACTTCCACAGAGTAAAATGATTGTTGTACTTATCTAAATTATTAAAATTTTGACACAACGAAAAAGTCATACTGAATAAAAATATAAATCTATTTTTTTAATTCAATCACCTAAAATTTATACTAATGACAAAATTCGTCGAATCAGTTTCGTTCCGTAAAAATCATATTTAATATATCACGTGTATTCAAAGAAGGTAAGTATCAGTGAATAACTCGAGTGTGATATACATTTTCCTTTTATTAAGGAATGTTCTTTGCTGGTATTTATAAAACAATGACTACATATAGTTAGAAATGGTTACCTTTCTAATTTGATTATGGAAAATACGTATGCTTAGTAGTCCAGAAAACATGATTAGATTGTGCTTTGATAATGGCCATTATTATAGGTAGTGAAATGTGAAAGTTAGATTACTCAAAATCTGAGAATTACATAAAAATTGAAAATTAACTGTAGCGACAACTATTGAAAAAATGTAAATTAATCCAGATCAGATGTCACTAGAAGATCATTGAAAATATTTTTTTTCCTTTTAAAAATTTGCATATATATAATTTGCTGTATTATATTTCATTATATAACTTCCTAATTATGACATCATTTTATCTCTGTTTTTTAGCTAAATAAGTTTCGTGTATTTCAGAATTTGTTTAATAAGAATTCTTCAGTGTACACTCATGTCCAAAATTATTGTCACATGTCTATAAATACGTTGTTGTATTTATAATCAGCGAAGACATGTATAATTAGCGAAGACATGTATGTGGCAAATTTTATGTCAAAAGATCAGTAAATAAGAACAATAAAACGAAAATAAAACTTTCTTGTTCATTTAGGAACATTTTGTTTTACTCATTCTAATTTTTGTATTTTAAATTCTTTTCCTATGAAATTTACCACAAATATACATTTCCCAATTATACACATAGTATCAGTATTAAAAGTACCCTCCAAAATCATTATCAAATTACATTCTTACAAGAATACAGTTATAGATATGCGACAATCATTTTGGACATGAGTGTACATTTAATTATGAGAAATTAGTTGTTCTGTAAACAAATAAAAGCGATAGATTTCTCTCGTATACAAAGACGAAGGTGGAACATATCTTCAGAATTATAAGTTGACAGATTTTTCAGTCAGATTTGCAGTTGTGAAAGAATAATAGATATTGATTTTTAGCATTTGTATGAACATATTGCGTAACACCTGCTAAAATGGCAGCTCTATATTAAATATTCAATTTACGTGATGAATATTTTTACACATGTACATTTTAAATAAGTTAAGTTACAGTTATGTGATACGAACGTCACAAATGTAGCAAGTATGTTGAATGTTTTGCAAGGGCAGTATCCAATGTAATGACGACCTACTAAACAGGACAAAACCACATTGGCGAAGTGGAACATTGGACAAAAGAAAATCTTCCGATCATTAAAAAACAGATGGTTACTCAGAACGGTCGAGTGATTGCGGTGCAAATGATGAATGAAGTCAGTATCTCTCACAGCTCATATTGACAATTATAGTATAACGCAAATTGCATGACATAGTTATAAAAGATTGGATTTCATAAGCGAAACCGCTGAAAAGGGACCATAGCAATAGTGCCACAAACACACAACATGGACCGCTTATGACAGGAAACGTGTAATACAAGGTAACCATTCTAGAGTAGTTTAATAAACAAAGAGTAATTCAATGGACGGTACATACCTTTAAGTTTCAAAGTAATCTTTTGCCTACAGCTGCATAATACCCTGGTTATGAAACTCGCAGGGCGTGGAGTGGATACAAAGAAATCCTTGAGTGCGTTCCGCAGGTCTCCTTCATTTGCGAAGGATCTAACACAGAGGTTGTTGTGAAGGGAATGAAACTGGTGGTAAGCTGTTGGTGCAAGGTCCGGTGGATATGGTGGGTGGCAGAGTATCTCCCAGTCAAGTTGCTGAAGAGTCTACTGCGTTCTCTTTGCCACATGTTGCTTGGCATTGTCGTGCAAGAACAGCACACTCTTGAGATAAACCACTACCAGATCCTTCTACTGCTATGCTCGGTGCACCATTTGCAATTTCTTAGCGTAGAGATGATCAGTGATGCTATGATCAGGTTTAAGGAGCTCCATTGCATCACTTGGCGACAATTCCATTATGCAGAAAGCATATTTCTGGGTGCAAGAGGTAGTCTTGAGGTGTGAAAAACAAGGTCTTGTGGCGATAACCAATGCCTGGTATGCTTGGGAGTGTCACAGCAGTTCCACTTTTCGTCACCAGTAATCAAGTGATCAAAGATGAGTGTGTTCAGGTGCTGAGTGAGCAAGGACAAACAGGCTCTCACCTGCTGTTCCTTGTTGGCTGCCAACAATATGTGAGGTATTTACTTCGGCGAAGAA
Organism: Thermobia domestica; assembly: GCF_964235325.1. Taxonomy (NCBI): domain Eukaryota; kingdom Metazoa; phylum Arthropoda; class Insecta; order Zygentoma; family Lepismatidae; genus Thermobia; species Thermobia domestica. The sequence continues at coordinate 200,178,428 of NC_137462.1, read as the reverse complement.
CCTTGCCTCGTCTCCCTAAAACAAATCTTAAAATGACAGTTCTCTTTCATGTGTGTGTGTGTGTTTTTTTTTTTTTTTTACATAATATTTCCTCATTACTTAAGAACCATACGTTTTTTTTCTTTCTAGATGTTCTAGTGACAATAGATTCTGCCGGAATAATGCAAGTTTACATTACAACAAATCATGTATATCGCAATTTAGACATGGGAATACTATTGAGTTTTTTTCTGTATCTTTTCCGTTTTATTTCTCGTTGAAAAAAAGGAAGTAGTTCGTATGCGCTTTGGCATTTACACTCAAACTAACATGTAGAGAACACACACACACATTATATATATATATATATATATATATATATATATATATATATATATATATATATATATATATACACGGAGAGAACACTGTTTATCACTCAGCTCATTCGCTTTCAAGCGGTCTCTTTATGTTGTTGGTGCGAATTAAATTTCCTCCGCTAAACATTTCGTTTCCATAGCAACATGGTTTAACGACAAACTCACAGTAGTGGCAGACAAGGGAATTGTTATTTGGGATTTTTAGTTGATTCTTATTTTCGCGATTTTCTTTTCCTTTTCTCGAATTTTTCTCATTTCGTTTTTATTCTCTTTATTTATTTATTTATTTATATGAGACTTCCCGTGCGTTTCTCTTTATCTCGCTCTTCACGTTCGTGTTTTTCTTTCTCTAAATCTTTTCAACTTTTTTTAAATAAAGAGAGAGTTCATATTAGTCCATCTTCAGTTACCGTAGCAACTAACAAGTTCTGCTTCTCTTTCTAATGATACTTATTTAATACTCGAGAACAAATTAATTAGCGAAATGTTTGAAGTAAAAGAAGTAGTGTTACCGCAAGTTCCTTGAGATGACGAGCAGATGAGGATCACGTATTTATTTATGATAATGAACTTCTTGTATAGAACAATACTTTAATTATACATACCTAACAACTTGAAAAAGATACATTTGTTTTATCACAGTTATTATTTATGTCTCAAGCAAATAAGAAGTTAATTTCATTATTTATTTCCCCTTTTCTTATTTTGTCATTTTAATAACTAACTAACTCTATGGCCTATGGAATCCGGAGGTTCAATGCCGCATTCACAAAAGCTGTACACTGACTTCTATCTTTAGCCGACTGGATCCACTTTCTACATTGTATTCTTGTTTCTGCGAGATCCATCTTAATGTTGTCCTCCCATCTGCACCTAGGTCTTCCTAATGGTCGTTTTCTGGTTGGTCTTCCAGTCAAGATTTTGAAAGCGTTCATACTTTATTCCATCCTGGCTATATGACTTGTCCACCTAAGCCTCCTAAACTTGATGACCATAACAATGTTGGGTAAGCCGAATACATTATTTATTTCTTTGTTATGAAGTTTTTGTCATTTTAATATATTTAAAAATCAGATCTAAAGTCTGTGTAAAAGTGATTGATTTGAGCTCCCTCGTGGATATATGGTTAACGTATGCTTCTTATGGTGCGTGAATCTCAGGTTTGATTCCCAGTGTGAGCTCATGTAGTTCGAATCCTACGTTGAGCTGTAGGCGCATGTCTCATATAGCCGTGGTGCTGAGAGAGATGCTCAACTCCACTGCGATCCAAACCGAAATGATATATTTATTTCAACGCTTTTTCTAAATTCATGTCCGTTGCCCTCAATATCTTCTCAACTTTTTATTTCGTTATTTTTTAATTTCAGCAGCTGATTTTGTTAAAAGAAATTCGTGTTATTATTCAGTTCAAAATCTCTTGTAGTTCATAAAACTATAAATTTAATTTCAGTTCGTTTCTTAAAACTAACACGTCGCGACAGGTGAAAATCCTTGTTCTATCTAATCTGAACAGTTCTTTTGTAAACGTTCCTCACTTCTGAAACTTATGCAACCCTTCGTACAAAACTTCTGGTTGGGTTGCATAACATCTACAGCAATGTTTAGATCAACAAATTAACTGCATCAAATTTCCCACAAGTAACAATTCATGTTAAAGAGGGTTGGACTAACTTCAACATATATTTAACAGCAATTTAATCGTAGCAAAACTAAAATATGATTTGTTCTATTCAACCGAGTGGAAAATGAACATTATTCGCTAACCAGTTTGTTCCAAAATGGACTTGAATAATTTCAACTCCTCACAATATTTTTATTAATTGTGCAAATTACTTAAAATTTTACACATACATAGTAAGTACTGTAACTGTCCAAGTTTCAGCGATAAAAGTTGTTATATAGTAATTGACAAATGATTAATGGCTATTCCCTATGCTACCCTGCATATATCAATTGGGTAACCAATTCCACGTTCACTTGCTTCAGCATGTTTCATCAACAGTTTGCACAACAGCAGTAATGCGCTCTTGCAGTAGTAAGGTCTTTGATGGGGGTTCTATAAGAAATTTTGTACGAAACTCGTGTTGGACACTACAACACGCCTACTAACGGGAATTGTAGGATGCAAAATGCTTTATCTGCATCACAGGCAGCCACCTTCTAACTTGTCACTCTGTTACGTGATGGAATAATTTCAAATTACTACATTTGTGCAAAACAAAATCCGAGGATATAGTCAAAAGCATTTCGATACAATTCTAATTGTCGATAGAAGTTTAATGCCCATGGAGCAATTTCATATTGCTCAAATCATTTTGAAACACGCTGTATTTTATGCGAATACAATTTTACTTTTAGGTAACGTAGTTTTGTAGCATTCTAATCTCTTTCCTACAAGGAAGGATATATTTAAACCATTCAATGAAGAAACGTATTAGCCAATCTGATCTTTTAAAATACAGTTTAAACATCTAACTTTTGAGCAACCACATTACGTGTAAAATTTAATGATGTGTTTAAAAGAAATGTAATTATAGTACAAAACAATTTTTGACAACAATATGTATACGAAATAGTTTAGAAATACTGTAGTTTTAGTTGCTATTTGAAAAGTATTATTTTTGATCTCGTTAGGTTTACAACTTCTACAGGAAATTTTCTTGGTGAGGAGTACAACTTTGGTGCAGTAGTTACGGGAACTATTTGTTTGATGTTTCAATTTTTTTCAGAAAACTATAAAAGTTAGTATTTTATATATTTTCTAAACCTATGCATAAGAATTTACTATTAAGCATGTAATTCTGTTCAAGCCGGTGTTGTCTATTGATTAATAAGCAAGTCGTTTTTGTAATATTTAAGTCAAATGAAAACTTAAATTCAAGAATTAATTCTAATAACAGGACATCTCTCATTAACCGCTTACATAAAGAATTTTAAATGAAATAATCTAACGAAAAAACGTGATATACTTTGGGAAGATGATAAAAATGTAATCGTTAGCGAAATACAAACTATAAGATATTAATTTAAATATTCAGCCAAATAGAGTTGCCGTAATTGTTTTAGTGTTTCTACTTGACTATTTTTTCTAGTTCTTTGTAAAACGTGTTCATTTTGAAAAGAATCATAAATATTATGCTTTAAAGGGAAAAGGAAAGACTTTTTATACTTAACTCCTGCACATTCATGCATAAATATTTTTTTACTGTTGTTCCATTGCGAGTAAGTGTTAAGTGGCAAAGTGTTAAGTAAATTTTAACATAATTCTTTCCTTACAATGAAAAAGTCTGAATAAGAAAACAGGTTTTAAAAATTTTCGTACTGCACTTGGAGTTTAAAAGTGTGTTTTATTCATAAACTTTTGAGATACTAAGATCTTTCTTTGTCAACCCTTTTTAGCTGACTTAACAAATACAATCCTATGAAATATTAAAGTTAAATGCTTCTTTCATCCTATTTACGTATTTATTTATTTATGCACACCATGTTCAGTTTCAAAGCAAAACGCTCGAAGCAAACTAAATATAGAATAAAGAGGGTAAACGTATTCCAACAGAGGTTATCTTTCGCATATTTAATAATTATTCTACAAAATGTCTTTTTCTTTATTAAAGTAACATGTATATTTCTTGACGTTTGTGTCATATATATATACGAGGGACAGTCAAAATGTTCCCGGAATGATGTAGTTTTGACATTTGTAGCATTTGCAATCACAATGAATCTTATGAAGTATAGTCCTTAGGTTTCCTAATTATGACAAGTGTGAACAGGTCATAACAGTCAGTTTGCGAGTAATGTAGCTAAACACAGGAGTATGTGGTGACCAGTTGGTACATTGTCGTAGTTCTAGCAATGCGTAAATATCTAGTTTTTTGGTGCAAATTGGGAAAATCTGCTTCAGATACCTATTTTGATAGCTTTAAAGTCAGTTTGCGGCGACAATGCTTTAAAGAAAAGAGCGTTGATACCCGTTCCGTTACCGTAAAAGACATCGAAAGCAACGTGACTGAAATAGGACTTTCGTTGGGATTTCCAGCAATAGAAAGAGCGGCGGAGGAAGTGTGTATGTTTGTTCCGAAGGTGCCTACTTTGAAGATAATTAAGTAAATGGAATTGTATTATGGTAATAAAGAGCTAGCATAAAATTTCTTGGTCTGGCTCCTGCGACACATTTACTCAGTGAAAATAAGGATTAATGTTCGTAAGGAACAACGTTCATATGTCACATTACATTACAGTAAATTGAATATGGTTATTGCGGCATTAATTTTTTCAGCATTAGTATGTTCTTGATCGAACTAATTCAAGTGTTAGAAGGGACAACTGTTCAGTGACAGAGCGTTCATTTCTAATGATTCTAGGCCGTGTGAGTTGAACAACATCGGATCAGAAGTCTTTCTCCGTTTCCTTCCACATTTTCAATGGATCCATTATTTCATAATCGCTCACTTTCAATTAATAAATCGTCTCCTTTAGCCTAAGGAACACTAAACTAAAAATTTAATTTCCTCATATTTTTGATTTGAGTTTTAGAACTGAACAAGTCTTTGCAAATGGAAACGTACCTATAAGACGACGACCTATGGGTTTACGCGACTTCCGAATTAATATATACCTTGAGTTCATTTTTCAGATTGATTTTGCAGAATAAAGATCTGGAGGACGGTAATAATTTTACCCATGTGTGTCTTTAGATTTCATTAAACATGGATTGACTTATTTCACGTGTTCACAGTCTGGATAAAAAAGAGTAGTGGTTACATTGATGTCGTGTCAGAGACGCCAGTCAAATAGCCGTAGGCGACAATAGTAGGTTCGACGAGCAAATTGAGTTAATATTTTCGTATCGATAATAATTGCCCAATCAAAGGAATGACTCAAAAATGAAATGAAATGTTTCTGTTTTACGTCCCACGATTATGCCGGCTAGGATAAAGGAGAGGTGATGGTGAGAAATGAATGAAATGTTGGAATGAATAAAGTGGGAGGAAACGAGAGAACCCAGAGGAAAACCCGCACACGGAGTTTATCCACCACAAAGTTCACTTATTGGGAGCGGGGATCGAACCAGATACCCCACGCACTAAAGGTGAACGCTATATCACTGAGCCACCACGTCTTCACAACGGAATGGATGAGTTGAGAAAGGTATACATTCTACAAAATAGGAATAGCACACATTTCATCTTTTCCTACAGTTTTGGCTGTAAAATGTAATACAATAGAGTGACGCCAACTCGATCTAGTGTAGACTAATGTAATGAGTTACCGAAAATGTCGAGTTTACTTGGAATGACACAAACTCGATCTAAGTAGATTAATGGAAGATTCTGAAAGTGTCGAGCTTACTAAGAGTGACACAAATTCGACTTAATTTAGACAATGTAACGAATTACCGAAAATTTCGAGTTTAATGACAGTGACTCAAAATCGACCTAATGTAGACTAATATAAGAGTTACGGGACATGTCGAGTTTACTGAGAGTAATACAAACTCAACCTAATGTAGACTAATGTAAGAGTTACCGAAAATGTCGAGGTTACTGAATAAGTAGTGGGTTATTCACAACTCGTAATATTTTACTTCGTATTACTCTAATGAAAAGATTTAACATAAGAAAGGACACAGAAAAGTATAATTTATCCTACAATAGTTGTAAACATTTAGAAATTAAACTTACTTTACAAAGGAAGAATGACTATTTATTTGTAGAAAACTAATTCGTGATGCTTTAGACTGTTTCCACACACTCTCGTAGGCACTTCGTTCCTGAGAGGGGTAATAGAGTTTATGATATTTTCTACTACGAGAATAAAACCTCTCCGGAACTTCACTAAACAGCTCTAAGAATTAGTGTCACAAAGGGAAGAGCACAACATTTGCGGAAATTGAATACCGTGACAAATTTTCGAACAGAACAGGAAAACATATACATTCATACTGTAGTTATAATCATACAGAAACTAAAATATTCCTAAACTGTGTGATCCATATAGACAATGTTAGGAATAATTTTAGTCCAGCCATTAATAGGCAATAACATTATTTCAAAGATAATGTTCTGTTTGATCAGCAGACATTGTCTAGCTATTAATTAAAGAAAAAGAGAGATCCTCGAATTATACGAAATGTCAACATATCAAGAAGCAAGATATCGGAATTATATAGGCCTATTTTTCACGAAACACAGTACATTCTAATAATCCATTTCTTTCAATGGAAGAATGTATTTTAAAGAAATGTACTTGCTGAGGAAAATATTTCTTTTTGTTCCTCAAAAGTTTAGGCTCTTTGAGTATTCCCTGTCTAACTTACTCACTCAAATACTATCGTCTTCTCTTCTATTTACTTCTTTTCCAACACTTTATTCTAGTAGTATACGAGTTTCTTGATCAGCTATTTCCTAATCGACTTTTTTTTCTTCTTCACGTGGTGTACATGTAATACTGATGCTTATTTTTGCATTATTTTTCACACTACATTCTTAAAGTCTTTTCTCAAATTTTCTATATCTTGTTAGTTTCCGCTCCAGGGATTTCTGAACAAAAGGAAGACAAATGCGTTGATCAGCTTTGTCTCCTCCGATTTCACTATTTACATTCCTCTTCATTTTCTATTAATTAGATGTTGAATAATGTCAATAAATGACCTCCACTCCTTTCAAACTTAACATTCAATTACAAAAGCCTGTGTAATCTATCATTTCATTCTATTTTCTGTTTGTTGATTCACACCTAAGTTTCCTATGAATCAAGGATTATGTGTAAATTGACGGTACAACTAGCTGAACGGGCCGTTTCACGTACGGGCAACCTGTACTGGAAAACCTATCGAGATATCTTTGAACCGTCTTCCTCCATTAAGGTACAAATTCTCCCCTTAAGACTTTTTCAATCAAAGTGAATTTAAATATCCCCTGGTAAAGTGGCTAGCACCCATGTCTTTGTTTCGCATGGTTTCACGTTCGATTTCCGATGGGAAAGTTTTGCAATTTAAATAGGAGAGCTATGCCAGATGAATTAAAATAATACCTTAATAATTTATTATTGGTTACTACACAAGCCTTCTTCTACTCACTGGAGAAAACTGAAGAAAAATCGACAGAAAGAATGCCTACGTTTGTCAGTCGTGCGCGCTCTTCATGTGCGTAGTATCTGTTTTGATTCCCGGTTGAGAAGAACATAGAACTCATTACGTTGGTTTGCACTCTGTAGGTCTTAAATCTGTAGGTCCACGTCTCATACAGCCTTAGTGCTAAGAAGGGTTAATCTTCAACAAACGAATAAAAACAAACAACCTTCCATTCATGAAAAACGTTATCATCTATGACAATAGTAAATCGTTTCGCTGGTTTAAATTCAAAAAAGCAAGGAAAACAATAACAATTACGAATATTTCTCTTAAACAGTCTTTTTATTATTATTATTATAAGGTTTCCTATGTCCTACGTTATACACGTACACTTGCATTTGAAACGTCAGAAAGTTAGTTTACAACAGAAATATTACTAATAGTACCACTACTAATATATGCTACTAGTAGTAATAGAGCAGCGGCAGTGGAAATGACCCTACCTCTACTGGTTTGTCGCCGTTTCGGTGCTTGTTCTCATCTCATTACGACTCAGCATCGTGACGCCAACGCCGTCTGCTGGCGTCGACGTCCAAATGACAGGGCTAAACCTCTCAGAACCAACTCTCGTTTTTTTTTCTTTATTTTTGTTCTCTTTTCTATTTATTTTAGTTGTCTTAGCAACCCTTCACGTTTTTTCCCCAGCGTTTCTCCTTTTCATCCGGATTCTCTTTTTGCCGTATTACATTTATCTTTCTTTGTCTTTAGTAGCTTAGTCGTTTATATAATAATTATCAATGCAATATATATATATATATTTTATATTATGCAAAATATCAATTTTGTAACTCAATATAATTTAATTGAAATTTAGCTTATTACTGACATAATTAACTTAATATTGTTAATTCAATTATTTATATTCTGTACAATTAAATAGTTACTTTTCCTATGAGTACGACGGGAGCACGGTGGCTGAAAAATAAAACGATTACCTCTGCTGCATGGGGTGTCTGGTTCAGTCAAGTTAGTTTGTGGTTGACAACCTGTGTCCGTGGAATTTCTGGGCGTACTGCCGTGTTCTCGCACATTGTCATTTCCATTAATTCTTCCATCATCATTCACTTGCCTTAATCATCGTCTCCCTTAACCTAAATACAATAATCGTAGCAGAGGCGGATCTAGAAGTTAGGTTGGGGGGGGGGCAACCAGAACCGAGATTATGGTAGATATATCATGAATTTGCTATAAACTTTAAAAAATATATAAATAATAGCTTTAAATATTTTTGTCAATCAAAACACTGGGGGAGGGCCTAAGACCCCTGTCCCAGGGCTAGATATGTCTCTGAATAGCGGGACGTTACACTGAAAGACTGAATTTTATTCCATTTACGAGAGCACAAGGTCATCGACATATCACTAACGAGGATGAAGAGCTACTTTCATTTTCAAACACTAGGGTTACCCATGCATATTTATATTATCTAGGTGCGCGGCAGTGCGCCAAGCCAAATTCTCGCTCAGAGCTGGAGCACGCTGGGTCTGTATTTGCATAAAGCAACTCAGGCCTTTTTTGAACATCCATAATTTCCCTTCTCATGAAGATAGTGTAATGAAAATTGGTTGTAACACTAACAAGATTACTGGCTATATGTTTAATCTTAAATTGTTTACGAGATAATCTCATGAAAACATAAAAAGTACACAAATTTTTACATTCACTATTCATCAAAACCTATAAATTACTTCCTGTAGACAAGCTTGAAAAGTGTAGGATTCGTGATATAAATAAAAAAAAGGTATGAATTGGAAATTTCTACCTTCAAGCAGGAAAATTAGAGCGCAAAGGTAAAATTACGCCATTTGATTTAAAACCTCTAAGGTACTTCCTCTAAATGTTGAAACTTGATTTTTTTTAAAACAAATATAGGATTTGTAATACAATAAAAGAAAGACATGAAAAATGAAAATTTTCCTTCCAAGAAGGAAAAATTACTTATAGTTACGTCACTTAGTTCGGGGCCTCTTGAATCAAAACCTATAGGGTACTTGGAGATATGAAATCATGAAAGTAGGCACACATATAGTTTTTTCACAAGATAAAAAAAGAACGATGATTGCAATTTTCTCAAAGAGAAGAAAATATGGAGTCAATAAAAAAATTACAAATTATTACAGCACTTATGACAACGATTGAAAACCCTCAGGGTATTTGCTGTAGACATCAGAACTTGAAATTTAACACAATGTTGGATATGTTATACAACGAAAAACCAAATCTGGGAAACCAGAAATTTTCCCCTCCATGAGGAGCCTTAGAGGGCCAACGGCGAAGATTCGCACGATTTCATATTTGAAAACGAGTCAAAACCTGTAGGGTACTTACTCTAAACACATTAACTTAAAATTTTGACTAAATGAAAAATGTGATGTGCAAGTGAAGATAAACATCCAAAAACTTCAAACTTCTCCCTTGCAAGGACTAGTCATCCTGTTAATCAGGTGTATCATTTAGCTAACACAACGTAATATGGGACCTTATTTAAAATGTTATTTCTTCTCCTTAAAACTGATTTCTTTGTCTAGTTTGAGAGAACTTTGTTGTAAAATTGTCTTCGAGAATCAAAATTTACCTTCCATTGGCTACACTGTTTTTCTTCAAGGTAATTTTGAAAGAAAAAAAAGAAAGAAAAAAACAGGTTCCATGTGTAATAGAACAATGGAGGACACTAAAGCTGGCACTCCTGGTGACGTGAACCTCGTCAGCCTCGACGAAACGACTTTAAGTCCCCAAAGCGAACGAGACGATAGTGTTGAAGAAAGAAATGAGATGAAGGGTAGACTGCACGTAGGTAGATATACGTATGTGTATGTATGTGTGCGTGTCTTTCAATGTTCAGCAGGCGGTGAGCAAAGAAGCGACACAATTCAACAGGTTATATGCCCTAGTTTTTTCATTAGTAGTTTCCTTTCTTCTTCATAGAGAAAAGTCAATTACAGTCCAGCATTGGCGTAACTTGGATGCTTTGCTGCGGAGGAGGGGTATGTTCCCTTACTTCTGAATATTGCAAGAACCTTCTAGATGGCCTTGTTATAATAATATTCATATTGTCTTCTTAGCCCTCTTTCCCCGTCCTCAATGCAATTTCCTTCAATTCTTTAGCTCTCTCTTTCTCTCTCCTTTACCTCTGTGGTCTTTCACATAGGATTCTTTCTATATTGGTCTTGTTTATTGATTCTTTTACTTCCATTTTTCCTCTCTATTTTCAAAAACACAAATTTTATGTGTTTTAACCCAACACTGTCATATAGCCTTTATACACCGGGCAGGGATTTGAACGAAATCATAAACTCTCACCTTCGGGGTCCTGGTGGCCCACCTAATTATCACAGGGTAGTAATTTGTACATCATTGGAAAGCTTATGGAACACTGATTCCAATTAGATATAACGTGTGGAATTCTCGCCCTATTCGTAGAAGGAGAATAATAAGAAGAAATCAAAAAATCAAAAAATGAAGAAAATGGAATTTGGGGTAACCAGACAACCCTTACAGTCACCCTACGCTAACAAAATGAAGCTAATGTGTAGGCAATACACTTAATACCTAGGTAATACAAAAAATAATAGCTATTGCTGCAATTCAAAGTGAGATAAAAATTCAGAACAAAATTCCTATGAAAACGCTCTATATATCATTTTCAAAGGGCTATTGCAAACTTTCACGTTTTCTGCTGTGTAACGCCCATGCCCTAGGAAATCGAGTAACTCAGAAATAAAAGTACTCAAAGAGCTCTGTCCCTACTTATTTGTACTAGGATTGCCTATGGGACACGCGTTGAGGCTGTCTTGTCCCTAAAAGGTGTAGTGAAAGTCATATCTCGTATCAGAAAATATATCTCTTTCCATTGGGGAAGTTCTGTCTCACTTCGTATTTCGTCACGAAAATTCTGTATTGTCTTGTGTCGTGGACGCCGCTAATTTCCAGTTTTTCTCTTTCTTCAGTACTATCAGACGAAAATTTGTATGACATCTTTACGTGGGTGACTTTTTATTTTCAAAATATCCCGTTTATAACATCTATATTTTGTCCTAAGTTCATTATATTATAAATTCTGGAACTAATTCAAACGTAGTTTTTTTTTTCACTAAATGTTCAATGATAAGACTCAAGGTAAAATATTTAAACTGATGTATTTTCCGAAGATTTTCTGTAGTTACATTTCTGTGTTTACAAAATTAGTTCTTTATAATTGCAAATACATCCAATGTTAATGTCTCTTTTGTGTATTATACAGGGTGTTTCAAAACAATACCGACAACGTTTGGGAGGTGATTCCTAACTTCAAGACAAGACAAAAGAGCATAGACCAACCTGGGTGCACAAATGCTTCCTTTCGGAGTTATAGGTTGCCGAAAACATGAAAAAGGAACTTCAAAGGTCCATAGCTCAAAAGCTTTGAGAACTACTGTAGTCGGGTCAAGACTTCACTTAGGAACTAATATGTGCGATACCCAAAAACACATGTTTCAGAACCCTAAGGTACTCACGCAACATTTTTTATAGAGGCAGTTTTGCTACGGACACATAATTTGAAGTACTCACCAACTACCTCTATAAAAAATGCTACGGAAGTACCGCAGGATTCTTAAACATGGATATTTGGATAGGGCACACACTAGTTCCTCAATAAAGTGTTGACTCGATTGCGGTAGGTCCCATAGTATTGGAGATATAAACCTTTAACATTCATTTTTTCATGTTTTCGGCAGCCTATAACTCCAAAAGGAAGCATTTTTGCACTCTGGTTAAGTTTTCGTCTTATTTTGGTGTCAGGAATCAGCTCCCAAAAGTTGTCGGTGTTGTTTTGAAACACCCTCTATTAGAACAGTATAGAAAAACATGTTCATACGTGTTCGGCCACAAAACTTAACAAGTTAAATGTTCAAGTCTGGGCACAGAAGAAAATAATATCATACGTTACGGACTGTTGTCCATATCAACCTATTTATAAATGTCATCTTTATAAGTTTTAAAAATACATTTTCAAAAAACATGCTGCACTAGAAAGAAATAGGTGTCCTTCAGTCTTCTGCCATAATCGTAAAATGTTGAACTAAAAATTTAATTACACTTCATTTACGTAGAGCAATGAGATTGAACCACTAGATGTCCATTCTTGCATGTGGTCAAGATTTTAAATACTTTATGAATTATTTTTTAGTTTTGATCTTTGAAATAGCGGTAATAATAATCAAATATTTTTTCAACAGAAAATATTTTTCTATAGCGATGTTATGCTGTTGTTGTTATTGTGGAGAAAGAACGTATATAACAGTTTAACAAATATTCAACAACAAAGAAGCGAAAACGGTTATTCGTATATAGGTATAGTGAACACTGACAAGGACCAGGCACCATTCTGTAGCTACCCACGTTCCAACAACGAGCAAACCGTAAATAATATGTGGGTAGAGAATGCAACACAAAAGAATCCAGTGTGGTAAAAAAAAAAAACTGCAGAGAGAAAATTACGTACCGTATCTGTCTAGTTGGACGATCAAAGGTGATAGTCTACTGCTTTTCATCTTTCCCCCTCATTTCTTCTCTTCCTCTACCACCCACCACCTTTTACATACACATACACACACACAAATACATGTATAGTGTATCTGGTTTTCTTTTCACTATTTAGAAAGGGTAGATTTGGAGTTTTGTATCTAGTATTGAAAGTGTTTCCCATTGGGCAACTCAAAGAATGAATCGTTTATTTTCTTTCAACAACCTTTTCTTTCTCTATATATATTTCCTCTGTTTACGACCCTTGTCTTCCTTCTTGTTTATTTTTTTTATTTTCTAAAACACGGAGAAATCTCAATGATAAATTCTAAAGAGAAAATCTTAATTGTGAACTCCAGTGATGTCAGTCAGTATAGAAACAAAGGAAATGTTTGATCAATGTTGTTCTCCCTTTTCTAATTTTTTTCAATTCATTAAATCAATAAAGTCAGCAGTCCCCAAACATTTTTGGCCTACTGTACTCACATATTGCCCAAAAATTTCCACAGCATCCTGAAGAAAGGGAGACAGAGCATAGACTTAAATCCAAGATTTCTTTTTGAATAAAAAAATATTATTTTAGAAATAGGAAAATACAGGGCTGCTATACTTAATTCATTCGTTTTTAAAAGGTTTTATTTTCAAAAGTATTAAAGGTACGAACATGAAAGGTATATGAAAATAACAGCAAAATCACCAAGTTTGTATTGTTTATTCCAGGTGGCAGCACGAGTTTAGTACCTGTCCAAAATGGAGGTAAAGCAAGAAAAGACTTTTGTATGTTAGAATACACGAGATGTTTGCAGTGGAACGCGCGTTCAGAAGAAAGCACGGAAAAGAACCATCATGTACACAAAACAGAAAACTTGGTGAGTTTGCGGGTTATTTTCATATATATATATATATATATATATATATATATATATATATATATATATATATATATATATATATATATATATATATATATCACATTTGTACATGTAATACTTTTGAAAATATAAATTTTTGAAAGACTAATAAATCATTTGTAGTAGCCCTGTACAATAAACTACATTATTACATTGGACCAGGGGCGGATCCAGGACGGACTTCTGGGGGGACGGTGGGTGGTAATATTGCAACTTAGAGCTACTTTTAAGAGCTCCAAACTCTGGGATTAGTTTCATTTATATAAAAAATAAGAAAGTTTCCACTTCTGGGGGGCGATTGCCCCGATCGCCCCCTCTGGCTCCGCCCCTGCATTGGACTTCCAATTGTATAAAATTATTAAATACCCATTCTTCGCGCGGCAAGAATAATGTTTATGCAAAATATTTGAAAGTAAAAAAAAAAAAAAGTAAAATATATAACGACGCGTATTGCCTCTATCGACTCTTCAGGTGACTCCTTTTTATGGGAAAATCTTATAACAGATACACATGTTCTTTTATATATTAGTATCTAGATGTGTTCATTAAACAACTGGTGGCAATCCATGGATTCTCTGTGTGTGTAATATAATTCAAACATTATAAGCATGTTATAAATAATAATAATAATAATAATAATAATAATAATAATAATAATAATAATAATAATAATAATACAAGAGAAAATTAGTGAAAAGATACAAGCAATTTGAATTCCAAATAATTTACACTATATATTTAATAAGTATAATGGTCCACAGAGAAATCAGTAGAATTTAGATTTCCCAAACTTTATATTAGTTTCTTTTACCCAAAGAGTATTCGTTAGTTCCAAGTTTCTACATTATTATATAACTGATATTAAAGATGAGAAAGCTTAGGAATTAGAGTCAAGTTGTTCTAATGAGTAATAGCTCAAACTAGTGAATTACGTAAAGGACTAAGGAACTAAATTCTATCATTGAATGGCATTTCACAGTTTTTTTATGATCCAGCTAGTTTTGATGACCACTAAATCAATTTTATCTGTTCAGTTCAAAGGAACTCATCTTAGAAAATTTAAAGGGTCCCACGGTTGTGGAAAGATGTATCGTAGGCTAGTTGAAGCAGCCGTATCCAAGACTCAACGTTCGTCTGTTCCAAGATTTTATTTTTTTTAACTTAAGAATTCTAAAGAAACTTTCCTTGCGTTTTATTTGAAACTCGAGGGGAAAAAATTATCGTTTAGGGTTGAATTTTGTCAAGAATAAGAGGTAGAAACAACCCCAAATTATACGTTTGTTAATGTAATATGTTTTATATTGACTATAAGGCTTGACTGACTATTGGCTGTAACCCAATTATCCCCACTACTTGAGAATAAAACCTATCAGCAGTAATGTTTTTAAAGAAGATTTTCACTCTTCGATCTATAAACTTTTCTCTTATACCTAATAAAAAAAAATAATTTTCATGATAACTTGACCAAAAAAGATAAGCTTTTACAGAAATGTGGTCTATATTTCCTTTAAAGAACAGTATATAGCAATCGTTCCAATTGCTTGGGGTTGAAATCTGTCAAAAATAAAGAGGGTGAACTTATAGCTAATTACAAATTATGTTCGTCAATAAATTACCTGAAAAATATCTAACTTGCTTAAAACTAAAAATCTAACTTGTGAGTTTGATTTGAGTTCTAATTATCCAGTTTCTTAGGATTACAATTACTGACAAGGAAGGGTCATGCAGTGGCTTCGCTGAGATCCGAACGAGACAATTATGTTTGCATTTGAAATGTTATAACTAGATGAATCCCAAAGTTATACGTGCCACCGGGAGGAATATCGTGAGTTACAACATATTTTGTAATGTAAGAACTACAAAAAAATTACATGACAGAATAGTTTGGACCGAGTCATTTGTTCGGAAACGGTTGGGTAAGTGGAAAACTCGACCAACATGTATCCCATCATTTTCAACGACAACCTTTTTGGGGTAAAAAACTTTGTCCCAGGGTCCCCCGCAGGGTCCCAGACGGGGTCCAACTCAAAATTTTCAAATGGCAAGGGGGGTTAAGTGGCACATCATTTGAAAGCTGTTGTAAAATGAAAGAAAATGCAGCAAGTCTCGACTCTCTACAACAACCCTGTGCAAAATGACGGAGGGTCAAAATGTAAACAAAAACTTAATTGAAAAGTCCATGGTCACCCCTGTAAATCGGAAATGGTGAGACTTGAAAATAGGAAGGGAGTCTGGCATTATGTTCAATGTACAACAATTTAAGTGAAAACGTCTTGTCTCAGGGTACCCACAGGGTCCCAGGTGGGGTCCAACTAAAAAGTTTCAAATGACAAGAGAGGTTAAGAAGCTCATCGTTTGCAAGATCTTGTTAAATGAAAGTAGATGGAGCAAGTCTTGACTTTCTACGACAACCCTGTCCAAAATTGTGGCGGGTCAAAATGTAAATAAAAGCTTAATTGAAAAACTATGGCCACCTTGAATCCAAGATGGCCGCTTAAAACCTATGCCATTCATAACAGTACAAATCTAAATCTCTATTTTTCTCTATTATGTATTTAGAAATACTAGGAAGACTAAAGAACAATTGAATTTCGATTCACTTCAACTATTATTTCATTCGGTAACAACACATATATGGTTTCTTCTTAATGCACGTTTGTCACGGTTCTCTCGGCATTATTTACTTGAATATAACGAATATGCGATGAACACACAACTATGACTTCCTACTCATAGTTAAAAAAAAAGATGAATACCTTCGGATATTTTTCTAATTTTGTCATACGTAGTTCATACAGAAAGAACTTGCTGCACCAGTAAGTTGGGGCTCTATTGTAACGTATTCGTGATGGTTACATTTGTATGTCATTCGTTGGTTTGATCTCAATACTTCAAACAATACCAAATAAAAAAAAAATCATTTGCAAAATTGGCAAGTAGTACCAAACATATGTAAGTCATTTCAGTACATCGAACTGCGTCAAACTTTGTTGGCTTGGTCACAGTATTCCAAGAAATAACATGTTTATATACAAACTCATTTTTCACGCTGGCAGCCATATTGGATTACAGATTATACTCTTTGATATTTTGTGGACTATTAACCATAAACGTTCACTTCTCCAACACCAGTGGTGTGAGCTGGATATGCGTTCGATATATAGTGCGGCATTCTGAACTCAAGATGTCGCGTTTTTGAACATTTTGCATATTTTAGTCACTTACTAATCAACATTAATGCCAAATTTGTTTTCCTAGCTTCAGCAGTTTGGTATGCTTATCCTTTCGATATAGGTTTTAAGCGGCCATCTTGGATTGTTTTCCAATTTGTTTACATTTTGACCCGCAGCAATTTTGGACAGGGTTGTCATAGAAAGTCGAGACGTGCTCCATCTTCTTTCACTTAACAAGAGCTTTCAAACGATGTCCTACCTCTCTTGCCATTTGAAATTTTTTAGTTGTACCCCACCTGGGACCATGTGGGGACCCTGGGACAAGACGTTTTCACTTAAATCGTTATACTTTGAAAATAATACCACACATCCTTTTCTGTTTTCACATTTGTCTCACGATTTCCGATTTATAGGGGTGACCATGGACTTTTCAATTAAGATTTTGTTTACATTTTGACCCTCCGTCATTTTGCACAAGGTTGTTGTAGAGAGTCGAGACTTGCTGCATTTTCTTTCATTTTACAACAGCTTTCAAATGATGTGCCACTTAACCCCCCTTGCCATTTGAAAATTTTGAGTTGGACCCCGTCCGGGAGCCTGTGACAAAGTTTTTTTTTTTTTTTTTTACCCCAAAAAGGTTGTCGTTGAAAATGATGGGATACGTGTTGGTCGAGTTTTCCACTTACCCAACCGTTTCCGAACAAATGACTCGGTCCAAACTATTCTGTCATGTAATTTTTTTGTAGTTCCTACATTACAAAATATGTTGTAACTCACGATATTCCTCCCGGTGGCACGTATAACTTTGGGATTCATCTAGTTATAACATTTCAAATGCAAACACAATTGTCTCGTTCGGATCTCAGCGGAGCCACTGCGTGACCCTTCCTTGTGAGTGGTAAAAAGATAACATCATAGAAACATGTTTTAGTGCTCCAATTTATATGAAGCGATAACTGATTTGTTTGAGGTTCTCAATGGGGCATATGGGCCATAAAGTTGGAATTGATATGAAATAGGAACAAAGAGGTGAAATTTACTCCGTTTTACAAACATATGGTGTTTAACGATACCTTTATTATATCCAAAAGGTAGTTAATTAATGAAAGTTTCATTACTATGGTGAGATTTAATGATGTGTAGTTTCAGGAAAACTTTAGAAATAAAGAAATGCGATTTCATGAAATAGACCTATTCCAATAGTTGGAACTAAATCATGCTAAAGATGACAAAATACCTTCTGCAGATTTAAAAATATAATATTTAAAAAATGATGCTTTTACTCTGTGGCTTTCTTTACTAATTATACACAGAGAAAAATCCGTTCTCCGAACAGTGATATATTGTACAAATACACGGTATCCTCTTGCTTACTATAGAAATCAGTATGGAGCATATGTTATCCGTATGCTACATAGGCACTGCCCTTACATGTTACATCATGCCATTGCAGGATGTCTGACATCTAACAGTTTTCAGTATATCACATGCATATGCTTATGTTACCTTCGTCAGCTATATGTTATATACCTCCATTTGTTTGTGAGATCCTGACCGCCTACATTGTTTCATACAGAAAGTACGTATAGATGGAACACTTATACAGAAATTATTATAAAACAAGCGTTTTCAGTTATATGTCTGCTTTACGTTAAGTCCAAAAACTACAGGAATCACGCATGTAACCTATCTTTTTAAGTACGTCACCTACAATTTTTTTCTCAGTATACTACCAATATATTTATATTATACGGTATCAAGTTGAGTTTAGTTGATTTTGAATTTAACATCCGTTTTAGCAGTGAGGCTATATGAGACGTAAATCTACTGATTAGAGTGGAATCAAAACCACATGATCTACCGAGAATCGAACCCAGATCTCCCACGCCAAAGACGCGTATGCTAACCGCTTAGCCACGAACAAGCTTATATGCGGTATCAACAATTTTTTAACTAAGAGGGGAAATCTAACAAACTCGTAAATATGCCCTTTTGTTCAACTCTAAGTGATCTATCGATTACTATTTTCGAGGATAATCACAAATCTAAGGTCTCAAAAGCGCTAAGGATTCGGGGAAATTGTTCTTGCAGCTGTTGACAACACTATTTTGTTTCTTGTTTCACCGAGTTCCAAACAAGCCTGCACACATATTCCTGGTACGGTCCATCCTCGTTTGGCAGCCGTTTATAATGGTGCTACTACAAATGCGAAAATTTGCACAGTTATTGGGTATTATTCTTGAACGTAAAATACGTAAAACCGATTGGAATTGATCGCTAATGGATGAAAATGTATGGCGAGTCATGTATGAATGTCAGAAACGAGTCGTGCAAATGATGTAAGGAGTTTGCAGCTGGTCATATTGAAATTCGCGACAAAAAAGGAGCGGGAGGCCATCAATTTTCCAACGAGACAGTCACGAAGGTTGAAGAAATCAGTGACTAGCACCTGTTTCTTATGTTGAAATATAATTTGGCCTGGAAATGCTTCCAAAACGATGACGAGGTGAAAGATTATATTTAACACTTCCTCAAATACGTAAAGGCGAACTGTTATGATACAGGCATTCAAAAACTGATACGGCGAATTAAAAAAATATTATCAATCCAAATGGCAATTATGTGGGTTAATATACAAATGTACAAACTTTAAAATAATATCAATATTAGTGAAAAGAAATTTTTCTTTGTATTTCTAGAAAAATTCAATGTAATTTACTTTTGGAATTACCCTCATAGTATTCTCGCAACATCAATTTTTGTTTATGAAAAAGATTGTTTTTCTTGATTTCCTCGAAAGTCACACATGAGGAAACTATGCTCACATAAATAATTTTGCTTAGCTTAATGTGATTTCTCAGTTGTTACGGGTATTTTTTAGACATTTTATTCCTGTAATACGCAATAAGATTGTAGAATTTAATGAATAAAATATCTAAAAAAAAATAATATTGAACATGTAATATCACAGTAATCTAAGTGTTATATTTCATTTCATATTTACAAACTGCATCTTATGACCCATTAATAAGTATCTCATTGCGTTTGTTAATAGCAGATTATATAGTATTTTATGACCTAGGAACTAATTAACCCATTACAACTACAAAACTGACCAGTTCTCACGCAACAAATTCTTCAAAGACTTTAAAAGAACTAGAATTACACATCTGAATCATGAATATGGAAAAATAACGTGTAACACAACATGATTCGTGCTGAATCTAGAGTATCGTACAGTTGCATTACCGTTGAATTCATTTCCTTCTTACAATCGCCCATTTCGTGGTTAAAACACTGAAAATGGTGGCTAAAGAAAAAGAAGTGAGATATAATTTGTAATGAGAAATGGCTTTAAACCTTCATCGATAAAATAGGTGCGGTTGCTTGCCTAACAATCAGACAAGAGTAGCGGTAACTAATTAACAAAATTGATGCTTCACAAGTCATTACACAAAGAATCACGCAACACAAAAGCCTCTGCAGAAATGGCGGGAAGGAGTTAGGAGGAGGAGGGATCAGCGGACAAAAAAGAAAGAGAACGCTACAGTGACCTAACGGCCAGAGGCGAACGGGACGGGAATACGTAGTAGGAAAACTTCCTTGGCAGGAAGTGACCGCTCAGATTTATTACCTTCGTGCAAAAAACTCATATATAACTTTTTTTTAAAAAAAAATCCCTACGGAAACAGGATTTTCCTCGTTAATTCATAACATATTACGCCTCTTAAAAAATGCATAAATACACAACGAATACTGATTTCAATGCTCAATTAATGTATTACATCTAAACCTCGAAACTGCCAATCTTTTATTTTACTATGAAGTAACATAGAACTAACACTATAATAACGTATTGGAGTATCTGGATTTGTTTCATAGAGTAGCTGCGTTCTATTTACGGTGTGTTTAGGGTTGTCAGACGTCCGGCTAAAAGACTTAGTTAAGGTATCTAACTAAATTAATGAGGTGATGAAAAAGTAGAAAAAATAGGCTTAGTTTAAGAATCTAAGTTACTAGGATGATAAAAAGTAGAAAAAATAGGTTAACTAAATTACTGGGGTGATGGAAAAAGGAGAAAAGAATTAGGCTCAGTTTAGGTATCTAATCAAAGTACTGGAGTGAAAAAAAGTAGAAAAATTAGGCTTAGTGTGATGAAAAGTAGAAAATAGGCTTAGTTAAGGTATCTCACTAAATTATTCGGGTGATGAAAAAATAGAAATGAATTAGGCTTAGTTAGATATCGAAATAAATTAGTGTTATGATGAAAAAGTAGAAAATTTTGGCACAGTTTAGGAATCTAACTAAATTACTGGGGGTGATGAAAAGTAGAAAAATTAAGTTTAGTTTAGGTATCTAACTAAATTACTGAATTGACGAAAAGTAGAAAAATTAGGCTTAGTTTAAATATCTAACTAAATTACTGGGGTGATGAAAAGGTAGAAAAAGTAGGCTTAGTCAAAGTATCTAACTAAATTATTGGGGTGAAGACAAAGTAAAAAAATAGGCTTAGTTTAGGTATCTAACTAAATTATTTGGGTGATGAAAAAGTAGAAAAGAAGTAGGCAAAAAGACGTCCGTCCGACTTTTGGACAAAAATTGATTTCCGGTTTTGTACCCAAACCGGATGCGCTTTTGTTCTCCTTTTCGAGTTTGAAGACTAATTAATGAAACAGGGATGATTCAGGGGATCAATCAATGAAACAGGTTTTCAAGATGCATAAAATATTGCCAGAATGAAGATAGGATAAGTAAGTTGTTAGTACCATGACTTTATTAAATATCATGACTTAAAGTATTATTAGTATTGCTGCCTGTTAGTCAGACATCATTTTGTAGTTGCACTTTTTGTATTAGTTTACTTTAATAATGAAGGCCTATTAATTTCTATATTTTTTTTATATTCTATATTTTTCTATATTTTAATTACTATATCCTATATTTTTCTATATTCTATCTTCTTTATTCTATATTTTTTCTTTTTCTTTAAAATGTGCTGTTTAATATAATCTGGAAGCAAACTTAAGTTTCTGTAAAAGCAATGTTTTTAGTATTTTTTTTTAAGTCAAAGTGTCCTCCATTTTGATTTTTACAAATCTGGTAACCCTAAGTGTGGTATTGGATGAAGGGAATGTTGGGAGGGAAGACATGAGTCGGTTTTAATATCACTTACAGGGTTGCCAGAACATAGGAGCAATAAAATCAGTAGACATAATTCATTCCCCGTTTTGATACTGCTGTATAGATTATTATTAAAGTGATTATTGTGATTTGAAGAGAAAAAATGGAAACGAGTCGCGAGAAAAAATTCACTACAAAGTAATTCTGTCCGATACTGGAAAATCTGTATAGGCTATAAGATACTGAAATATTTTGGAGAGAAGATAACTACACTGTAGACGTATTGTTATTAATGCCATTTTTAATATGTTTTTAATGTCTGAATTTTATTTTCCATCTAGAACACTTAAACAGTTATCTGGATAGGATTGCTAACTGATCAGTATTTTACTGGCTGACCGGAAATTTTGTCATGCTCAACTAGCCCCTATATATTTCAAGATTTCAAATACATTTATTTATCGTTTTTTTTTTTTTTTTTTTAGAATTTTGAGCAGATGACAGTAATTTTATTTTCAACGAACTTTCAAAAGTTCGTTACTGAATTTTCTATGTCTGTGTGTGTGTCTGTCTGTTATTTGCGATTTTTTCCACTTTGTGCCCTCCATTCGATAGAGCATAAAAAATATCAGAGGAAGTGATGGAATTTTTCGCGTCACTCTTACCGTTCCCGAGATATTGACTAAAAAATGTCCAATTTCGGGAGATTTAAGAAGTCATATCTCGGGAACCATAATTTATAGAGAGATGAAACTGACGTTGGTCAAGAGGATGGTGCACATTTCGGTATCAAATAGTTCACGGTGGCCACTGTCAAACTAGCCACTATATTGGCCCAAAAAAGGTCCGATTTCGTGAGATTTAAGGAGTCATATCTCGGGAACAGTAAGTCATAGAGTGATCATATTGGTGTTGATCAATATCTAAAAGGATGTTGAATATTTTAGTACAAAATAGTAACCGGTGGCAACCGGCCAACTAGCCGCCGTTCCCCAGATATTGGCCAAAAAAGTTCGAATTTCGGGAGATTTAAAGAGCCATATCCCGGGAACCGTAAGTCGTAGAGAGATGATATTTTACGATTTTTTGCGAAAACCAGAAGAAGGTGCGGATGAAAGATTTACTTTTCAATGTATTAAAAATCACATTTATCCTGCACACTCCATCTCTGAATTCTTTTTAAGTTCGTTCTGGCTCTTGGAGCATTCTCAACTGGTTTTAAGTTGGGAACCTTACGCCTGGATAGTTTAATATTTGATCCCATGGTTTAAAACAGAATTTTTAAAAAAGCATTCACATGACTTGTCTCACACAAATTTAGTTAGATTAAACTTATTACTTTCCATTCTCTTGAAAACCTCATATACATGTAAGAAAAAATTGAAATGAAATATTTCAGTGTTTCGTCCCATGCTTGTGTCGGCTAGGCTTAAGAAGACGGTGAGGATGAGAAATGAATAAAGTGGTGGAGTGAAGAAAGGGGGAGGAAACGTGAGAACCCCGAGAAAACCCACTCACGGGGTGTTTGTCCATCACAAAGTTCACTTGGCGCGAGTTGGGATCGAATCAGGGACCACACGCACCAGAGGTGGACGTTCTACCACTTAACCACCGCGGCCCTTTGCACATGTAAGAAAGTGCACGTTAAAATAGTACCTCCGACAATACTGAGCTGTTTATGATATCATTAATAAACAATGGAATTAGTAATATACAATCAGTGTTGTCAATTTAGTAATTTTATAGCTAAATATAACCATTTCCATACATTACTTCGCCAGGAAAAGTGTAGTGTAGTTATTGGCTATAAGTTTGGCCAATCCGGCACTTGTACGTGCCAATTTCTAGTCATTTGGTCTTTGCACTAGTTGAATCTCGTTTTCAATTAAATTTTCTGTTAGAAAATTATGAATTAAAATGAAGTACTACTTCTATTTTTGTAATCCTTCTGCTTGCAGCAACATTATATTGTCACAACACAGTATGTATCTTATCTGTATCATTCTCATCTACACGGCAGTCTCGCGGCGAATTGTGTTTTTGGAAAAAACTTATCTTCCCAGAATTGATCCGAAGCGTTTCTAATTTGTTTGAGTAGGTAATGGGCTTAACCTCCGTATTTTAATGGTGTGTTAAATCAATACTGCCACTTGCAATAATTGGAAACAAAAAAAAGTAATTCAAGAATTTTAGTCAGCGACGGTTCAAAATGTACTTTAAATATTGTGAGCACCTACGGATCCACGGGAAGGAGGGTACTGGTAAGCACCCCTATCCCAAAGGCTACCTTTTTATGGGTAAATATAAGATATCACACCACTTTATTTTGATTTGATGTCAAACTTCGAATTTCAAGCCTGTATTGAACGTTCATGACGCGATCCGCTCCTGAAACGATCCGCCCGTCTCTGGACCCGCCAGTGATTGTAAGTGTGAATGATAAAAGAATTTTTATTTCAGAATGCCAGGAAGAACATTAGGCCTATAGTGTATTTTAAGTTAATACACTAAAGTTCGAAAATGTTTTCCTTATTTTATTGTCGTGGGACGACCCGGGTTTGATTTTCAATGTGAGCTTATGTGGTTCGGTTTGATTTGATTTGATTATCAGTTAAGCGTCCATCTAGCATCCACTGGTATATGAGATGTCGACCTACAGCTTATCGTGAAGTCTGAAGCACATGAGCTCCTGCCGGGAATGAACCCGAGTCTTCCACGCCAGAGGCGCGTACGCTAACCGCTTAGCCATGAGGGATTTCTTACATGATTCAAATCCCACATTACACTGTAAGACCACGTCTCGTATAATCTCGCTATCGCAAGGAACGTTAAACTCAAATCAAAAATTATTTTATTGTTAAATTCTGTTAGCAATAAATTTAGCTATTTTTTTAGGTAACTGACTGATTTTAGCTACATTCTCTAAATACGTCATTTAGATACTTTCTAAGGCAACACTGTAGCATAATCTTTCCGTCTTCTCAAATAAATCAGACGCGTCACAGACAAATTTTAAAACTAGTACAAATGTTTATTTTTAACAAGTTACTAAGGACATTGTGAAACGTACAAAACATTGTCAGATATCTCAATAACATATGTGTTAATATATTGTTGATTTTTGTCAAAAATGGCGTCAGAATTACGTAAACAAATTTAGACAGACTTAATGGGACAAAACAAAGAACTAATGTATATATAAAATTAATGCTGAGAAGACTGATAAATACTGCGTTAATTTTCTAGAACAAAAGAACAATTTCCGTTGAGTAACCTGTACTTTAACTCTTTGAAGCACTGTGGTACTTACATTATACCACCTTTCACATAACGTTTGCGAAACTCCGTGCCGCAAAGTGTTAAGTAATAATTTATTTCTAACACAAGAAAAGGAAAAGATAAGTTTAGGTCACGCAAAAATTATTATGAATCTCAAGGCATACATATGCGAAATTTATTGACCATAAATTATGTGATAAAAGATTGTTATCTGAGCATGTATAGGACACTAAAGTATATTTAGAGTTGCAATATGTCCTCTTTTAACCGAGCATGTGCTCTTTTCTGGGAGTGAAATAATCATCTGGGCAGATTTGCACCCACAATGAAATAGACTGTGTTCTCTATCAGTATGAGGGGAAATAGGAGGTTGAAAAAATAGTTCGTTTGCTAATAGTGTACGGGAGAGTGACAGGTATATTTACCCGAAAATGTTTAAAGTATATTGAAAATTTTGTAAAGCAGGAAAGATTTGATTTGATTTTAGCGTTCCTTTCAGCAGTGAGGCTATATGAGAAGGTGACCAACAGTTTAACGTGGGATCGAAACCACATGAACTCCTGCGGAAAACCGAACCCTGGCCTCCCATGCCAGTGGCTCATACGCTAACCGTTTAGCCACAAGGAAACCTCTAAAGCAAGAAAGTAAAGTCATTAAAGTATTTACTAATATGTTAATATACTGTTCACACTTTGGAAATAAATGTTTTTGTCAGATATCCTCGTTTCTAACCAGTTTCAAAACAAGGAAGGAGTTGTCAATATATATATATATATATATATATATATATATATATATATATATATATAGGTGTGTGTGTTGTAGTGTGTTCAACTTCTACATAGATTCACCAATATTGATTAATCTGCTTTTGTTTAAAAGCATATACCTTTTCAATGATTTAACGAAAATTTCATGAGAATCTAATAATAGTTTCCGGAGCTAGACTATGGAACTTCTCAACGGTTGATCTTGCTAATATGATAATTAACCGAGTTCTTTGTATGCATGTTCACGCAATTATTCCTGTTTAATTTCAAAGAGTAATCATTCTTGCAGGTTCTACATATAAAATAAGTTGTTTAAGGATTTGATGACAGTCCTTGAAGTTAGTCGTTAAAATTCCTTAAATGCTGATAAAGTTAATGCCCTGTGTATGTTCACGTATGATTCTATAACTCGGAGATCGATCTAAAAAAAAAATGTTTACGCGTGTTTCGTAGGCCAATCCATTTTATGAGAATTTTGTGTTCAACCTTTAGTTTAGGTATGTAACTAAATGAATGAAGTTATGACTAAGTAGAAAAATTAGATTTAGTTTAGGTACCTAAGTTAATGAAAAAGTAGAAAAAGTAGACTTAGTTTAGGTATCTAACTAAATTACTGGTGTAATGAAAAAGTAAAAAATTAATAGACTTAGTTAAGGTATCTAACTAATTTAATGAGGTGATGAAAAAGTAGAAAAAATAGGCTTAGTTTAAGAATCTAACTAAGTTACTAGGATGATAAAAAGTAGAAAAAATAGGTTAACTAAATTATTGGGGTGATGGAAAAAGGAGAAAAGAATTAGGCTCAGTTTAGGTATCTAATCAAAGTACTGGGGTGAAAAAAGTAGAAAAATTAGGCTTAGTGTGATGAAAAGTAGAAAATAGGCTTAGTTAAAGTATCTCACTAAATTACTCGGGTGATGAAAAAATACAAATGAATTAGGCTTAGTTAGATATCGAATTAAATTAGTGTTATGGTGAAAAAGTAGAAAATTTTGGCACAGTTTAGGAATCTAACTAAATTACTGGGGGGATGAAAAGTAGAAAAAATAAGTTTAGTTTAGGTATCTAACTAAATTACTGGGTTGACGAAAAGGAGAAAAATTAGGCTTAGTTTAAATAGCTAACTAAATTACTGGGGTGACGAAAAGGTAGAAAAAGTAGGCTTAGTCAAAGTATCTAACTAAATTATTGGCGTGAAGACAAAGTAAAAAAAAAGTAGGCTTAGTTTAGGTATCTCACTAAATTACTCGGGTGATGAAAAAGCAGAAAAATTAGGCTTGGTTTAGGAGTTTAACTAAATTACTGGGTTGATGAAAAGTAGAAAAATTAGGCTTAGTTTAGGCATCTAGCAGCGTTACTATGGTAATGATAAAGTAGGAAAGTTTGGCTTACTTTAGATATCTAAATAAATTACTGGGGACGATGAAGAAGAACAAAAATTAGACTTATCTAATGAAGTTACTGGGGTTGTTGAAAATAGTAGAATTAGGCTCTTTGGTAAGCTCATCTCCACTTCTTTTTGACTTCTAGTTAATAATTGTAAGACAATGAAGAATATCAAGAATATAGAAAATAAGCCATGTAGTATCTTAGAAAATAAGCCATGTAGTTATCTTCAAAACTCTATTATATGAACTACAATAATTGTTCATTGTGATTTTTCATTAGTGTCTAAATTTGAATACCCAACAATTATGACGTTATAAACTAAGTGCCCAAATTTCTGGTCTATAAGATAAGTTTTGGGAACAGTTAGTAGGTTATATAATAACGTTTAGCTAATATTACCTGGGTGCTTTCTATATTTTTATATACTTCATTGTCTTTTAATTAATCACTAAAATTCAAAAAAGTAAGAGGGAGTTTAGTGAAGAGATTTTCAAATACGCAATCAAAACTCTTGAAGAACTTTTCAATAAACAACTTTAACCAAAAGGAACAATATTAAAAAGGCAGAGAATTATATAAAAAAAAGCTTAAAAGCACAAAATATTAATCAAAAGCGCTTATAAGTATGAAATAATTACACTTAGTTAGATAATTACTGTTATCTATAAAACATCTTAAAATATTTGCAAAACCAAATAAATTGACGTCTAACATAAAATCAGTTTAGGTGCTATTTTTATGAGGCAGACATTAAAATTTTTGTAGAAAAGAATAATGAAAATGAATTATTTTCGCCTTTATGAGCTTTTCTTTATTATTGTCTGCATTTTCTTAGCGCTTTTGGACAATGGGTTAATATATATATATATATATATATATATATATATATATTAGTAAAAGGTTTTATTATTTTATAAAATACATAAACCCTAACTATATACCTTTTAATAATACGAAGGGTATGCCGAAAGTTTTTAGATGATCTTTGGGAAATCAATTTATTTACATAAAACGTTTTATAGTTTCTCAAAATAAACCGTACAGGCATCATTTCCATTCTTATAAACTACTAGTCAAATATTTTGAAAAGTTCGTTTTTTTAAATATCAAAATTTTTATTACGCTAAAATAGACTCTTTCTTCACTTGTTTGAAAACGGTGGCCTCCAAGGTTTTTGTTGAATTTTGGGAAAAGGCATAGTCTCACGGAGCTAAATCTGGAGAATAAGCCGGGTACGGTAGAATATGTGCTTCACTTTCCCATACAAACTACAAAGTGTTCGCTGCTATGTGTGACTATGCATTGTCATGAAGTAAAATAAGACAATGGAGGCTTTCAGTGGGTAGATCTCCAAGCTTCAAAGACACACGGAAGGTAATAAGTAACTACCATTCTGTTGTCCTATACGTTGGTCATCTTACAATGTAGTTGCTATATGGCTGGTCGTAGAGAAAAAGTTGCCATAATAACTTTGCCCGCGCTCTGTGGTCGTTTAACTTTCAAAGTTGGGATTTCATTTTGAAAACGCCATACTGTCGACGGCTGTTTTGTTTCATCGTCATAGAAACTTAGAAAAACTTAGCCATAGCTTGGGAGATAACATATCCTTAGCCTAGTCTCTTAACTTAACGTACTCTTAGCTTAATATACACTTAGTTTAATATATCATTAGCCTATTGTTAGCATATATTTAGTTTAACCTATCCTTAATATAACCCACTTTTAACATAATATTAGTTTACCCTATATCAAAGATTCTTCCTTTTTTCTTATTTCTCACAAAATGCGAACATAAACATATGAAGTGTATGAATTTGAGTGAGTATGTGTATATGTATTTGGACATGACAATATTTTCGTTCGTCTGATGAGCAGTATGAAAATCAAGAAAGGAGTATTTGTTTGATACATATATTTAAAAACCTTGAACAGAAATAGAAATTTACACTTATGTTTTTTTTTATTACTCTAAGAAATACATAAACGAACTGTATATTCATTTTTAGTGTGTAGAGCTTTTAATTTTTTTTTTTAACAGTCTTTCATTCCCATCCAGAGATGGGCGGGCCGTAGAAGGTGATGCCTTCTCTTGGCCGGAGGTTTGTAAGAGTGGAGAAAAAATGTTAAGTTTGTTGGAAACAGGATGTACTTTAATATGAGTCAGCTATGATGTGCTTCTTACGGCAGGTGAGGAAGAAAATATAGCCTTTGTGAGAAATGGATGTTAGTGTCAGCGGATTATGGATGCGAGTAATCTAAGTCGGATAGATGTATGGGTGGCGCTGATATATAAGTCGAGCAGGATTGTAATGAGCACTATCGGTTTCTCGTTCGTAGATTGCTAAAAGATGGTCCACTGGTGGGTAAGCTCTACGAGGTCGTGTGGGAGTTTGGTCAAGTAATTCAGCTATGATTGGATGATTGGCTGCTATGTGACTCATAATATATCGAGTGCGAAGGCGGTAGATGTGCGCTAAGAGGAGAATCATAGAAGTGTGGCTATAGACAACGGCTGTAGGTGTTCTGACTGGAATGGCATATGCTATGCGAATAGCTCGGCGTTCAAGAACTTGGAGGCGGTCATAAAAGTGTTTATTTGCGGAGAGCCACGCAAGGTGTCCGTAGGTAAGAGCGGGACGGACGAAGACCTTATAAGTATGTAACAAAAGTGATGAATTTAGGCCCCATGTTGTCCCTTTGAGACGACTGAGCAAATAAAGACGCCGGCGTATGTTTTTCTCCAGATGTTGTAAATGTGGTCTCCAAGTAAGATGACTGTCGAATTGAACGCCGAGATATTTAATGCTATGACTTAAAGGTATAGGTGCGCCCATGACATTGATGTGTAAGCGATCGGGATTACGTGTTAGACAGAACTTGTTTTTGTTTGGCCCGAAGAGCGTCATTTGCGTTTTCAGTGGATTGATTTTTAGTTTCCAAAGGAGGCACCAGGCTAGTAAAGTATCGATTGCGGATTGGAGCTGAACAGAGATGCGGTCGACAGATGATCCCAGAGCAAGGTAGGCTGTATCGTCCGCGTATTGGAAGGCGTGAACAGGTGGTGCTGGTAAGGGCATGTCTGCAACATATAGAATATATAGAAGAGGGGAGAGCACTGACCCTTGGGGTACCCCTGCTTTTAATGTAAAGTCTGCAGATCGTGCACCATTGATGGAGATAAAGGCACGCCGGTTAGATAGAAAATTGGCTATGAGGCGGACGCATGCAATAGGTAGGATTTGCTTCAGTTTATAGAGTAAGCCTTCATGCCAGACGGTGTCGAAGGCACGCTCTATGTCAAAAGAGATCAAGACCGATGGGAGACTTTTGTTGAAGTGATTAACGATAAGTGAGGAGAGTTTAAGAAGTTGATCAGATGTGGCGTAAAATGGACGGAAGCCGGCTTGAGTGTGTGGTAGAATATTACGTTCTTGTAAATAGATATGCAGCCGTTTAACGAGTATGCGTTCAAAAGTTTTACTAAAAGCGGAGGTTAAGCTGATGGGTCGGTATGAGGTGAGTTGAGTGGAATCCTTCCCCGGTTTGAGAAACACTATGATGTTGGCCAATTTCCACGTAGAGGGAAAACAGCCAGTGTGAAGTATGGTGGTATAGAGCAGGGCGAGTAAGGTATGGAAGAGCAGGGGTGCCTGCGATAACTGTCTATAACTAATTTTGTCAACACCCGGAGAGGTGTTACGTCTATTAGAAAGTGCAGAGTGGATGTCGTCGGTTGTGATAGGTGCGAGAAGGCCTGTACGGACTATTGGGTGTGGTAGAAAGACCGGTTGGAAAAGCTGTTGCTGTGGGTCACCTGCCTTGGCGATTTGCTGATGCGTGGGATGGCTAAAGACAGGATCAGTATGTGGTGTGAAAACGGTCTGGAAGTAGTTGGCGAAGGCCTGGGCTTTGTCTTTGTCAGATGGTGGAGCTGTATCATGGACTAGAATAGGATATTGAGTGCTAGGATTTTGGAGGGTGAGACGTTTGAACTGGGTCCAAAACCTGGTCGGGTTATGTTCATTTCGCAGCTGGTTACAAGAGTTACGCCACATTAGTCGTTTCTTAGCTGTTATGTAGGATTTTACCATCCGTTGGAATTGCTGATGCAAATGGAGAAAATGTGGGTTTTTGGTTCTATGGTATTCTGCTAGATATTGACGGGAGCGTGCCAGAAGAGTTAGTGCTCTGGGTGGAAGAGGAGGCCGTGATGGATGAGCCGGTTGTTTCGGGACCGCATGGTCAGTACCGCTCTGTATAGCATTGGTCAGTGTGTCTGAGAGCAAAGTTAGAGAATCCGCATTGGTGATGTCGGTAGGTGTGCCTTCTAGCGTATTAGTGATGTAGGTTTTATATTTTTGCCAGTCTGCCCGACGGAAATTGTAGGAGAGATGTGAAGGTACGGATGCAGTGTCTCGCCCAGGGTGGGTAACCGTAAGTAGGACCGGGAGATGGTCACTGCCGATGGTCCCTAAGACTTCAAGAGTAGAAGATGAGACTAGGTTATGAGAGATGAGGACAACATCAGGCTTAGTACCACTAACTGGGCGGGTAGGCAGTGGGAGCGGCATAAAAGAGGCTTTGGTGGTGAGTAAAAAGTCCTGAAAACGTTGTTTTTGTTCTACGGTACGTGAAGCGTAGTTCAGATCTGCCAGGAGTACATAGCTCTTAAAATGCATGTCAAGATACGTAATAAAACGATATGGGAGCGGCTGGGTGGAGCGCACATATATAGTGGCGGCCGTGATGAGTTTATCAGGAAAATATAAGGTGGTGATGACGCTCTCCGGGAATGCAGCAGCGGGCGTTGGTATATGTCTAAAAGGTAATGAAGATCGCACAGCTACAGCGGCGCCACCCCGTGCTACGTTTTGAGGTAGATCAGAGCGTAGTAGATGAAAATGTGGAAAATAATAAGGCTCTGAAGATTTGAGGAAAGTTTCATTCAGTAAAATGGAATCGACGTGATACGCTGTAGCTGTAGCTTCCAGAAGTGTGCGATTCATAGATAATGAACGGACGTTTGAATAAAGAGAGCTTTTAAAAAATATTATTCTTATGAGTATGCCTTAGAAGTTTAGTTTTTGTGAGTTATTTAGAAATTTACCGAAATGTGTATTTGTTTACGTTTTCAAAAGTTAAAATGAATCAATACTCTTTTTAAAAAAATAACTAGTTAGTGATTTATTTTTGTTAATTTAAATCCATGACATAGAATCATTTTCTTTGAAGGCTGTTTGGAATGATGTTGGAAGAACCATCTACCAAATATCTTATGTAATTGGTTTCAAGTTGCATTTCTCGGTGAAATAAGGTTGATACTATCCAGCGACTGATCCATGTCTTAGCCCTGATCAATATTGTAGTTGAGTTGAGTTGATTTTGAGTTTAACCTCCATTTCAACAGCGAGGCTATATGAGACGGGACCTACTGATTAACGTGGAATCCGAACCACATTCCCAGGGTTCGCTCCCGCCGGGAATCGAATTCGGGTCTTCCACGCCAAAGGCGCGTACGCCAACCCCTTAGCTACCGAGGAGCTCTGGACAATATTGTGGATGAACAAAAATTTAACTTCAGGTGATGATCATAATTTTAAGCTATAACTCATTAATAATCCTATGAAATGTCTTCTTACAAGCGTCATAATGGAAAACTTTAATGAAGGCATACTTCAATATCAATTTCATCTAAATAGAAGTGTGGTCATCGTATTTTTTTTTTTAAAAAAAAAACGTTTTTTCTAGACTTTCTCAGCGATTACGCATTAGGATTTACATTTATGCATCACCTTGTTCAGCTCAATCTGACCTATCGCTTGATACGTGTTGTATCTTTGGACATTTTCTCCTGTTAATCCGCCAATAATAGTATGTAGAAATTTACTAAATCTTTTCAAATTTAACACTTTGAAAAAAATAACTCCTATTAATATAAATAGTGTTACGAAGTTAAATAATTTTGCTTTAACATTTCTAAAATATATAATAAATTATCCGGAGTAGTATTTCCAGATTGGCGGCCTGTGGACCCCTAGAGGTACTTGGAACAAATTTATGGAGCTTGTAATATTATTTACACATCATAATTTATAAAAGATGAACATTTGCCATGGATCCCCTGTATGTATATTAAGGGGGCGGCTTTTATACAACCTCGTTTCCATGTAATATAATTTGATGAGCTTTCACTCAAGATTAGATAAAATCTTACTTTCAAGGTGGCTCGGTAAGGGAACCTTACGCACAAAAAGATTTTAAAAATATTTAGAGCAAGGGTCAAGAGGGTGATAACTACCCCCTTACAGAACTTTTGATACTATATTAGAAATGTTCCTTTGGATCCTTAGAATAAAAAAAATAGTTGTTGGTCAATATACAAGTGCAACACCTGGGTCCTGGGGCCCTAAACCCTTTAGCACCCGTGTATATTTACAGACATCGATGGGGTCTCTTTAAATCACCGAAGATCAGAACGCTAAAGCAACACTGGAACAAGTTATACCTCGATCGATTTGTATGATTGTAGGTTTTCAGTTTACGTAATGAACGGAACATTTCTGTGTACAAAGGAAAACTAATTGAGGGATATTTAAGAAAATTTCCGTAAAAAGTCCCTTCTCGCGATCTTTCACTTATTACGTGGCAACTCTTCAAACTAGGTGAATAATAAAATGTATTTATGTGTTCTGTTTTATGTTCAACTTAAACTAAAAATTTCGTCTTGATTTTTCAGCAGAGGAAATATGAATTTTATAGTCTTCATAGCGTCCATAATAATTGATTTGCATGAAAGTACGAGTATGACATTTTCAATGATCAGTTTCGTTTTTCTATAGAAAACAAGTGATACAAATTATTCTAGTTGATTTTTTCATTCGTTATATTATGAGCGATTCCCAGTACCGAGAAATTCTCCAGGAAGGTTTTATGGTTTGTTGATCCATGGTACATATAGAAAATATTTCAAAGTAATAATTTTACTCTTGTGCGGTTACATTATGTT
The DNA here is from genome assembly GCF_964235325.1 of Thermobia domestica. NCBI lineage: Eukaryota > Metazoa > Arthropoda > Insecta > Zygentoma > Lepismatidae > Thermobia > Thermobia domestica. Next base: position 200,143,783 of record NC_137462.1, on the reverse strand, counting down.
ATTTTGAAAATACTTGTTGTTCTGGTATTCTGCAATAAATACAACCTCCAAACCTGTCTGCTGGTATGTGAAGTTATCAAAAAACTCTCGAAGTTAGTTCGTAGGGCATACACTCTTATTACATGTGCACACAGATAAACGCACTTAATACAGTAATATTTAGTTTTTTCTATTGCCGTAATACGTATTAAACAATTTTTTTATATTCTTTGTGATCTTGTTTGTACTGTATGTAAGTTGATAATCGTAGCACATTCGCCCTGAAATGAACGCGTTCTCAGTTATTCTGAAGAAGAATGGCAAACAAAAAGAAACCAGTCAGGCAGACAACAATTGCAAGAAGAAAAGGGATTGCTGTTATGAAAAATCGATAATTCTGTGTAACACGACTACGCATAAAACGAAACTGGTATGAGAACGAGAAATTTCATGGAATAAAGCTTCCATATAAACTTTCAGGTCAAAGAACTGCGGCAAGAGTATGACACTGCAGAACTGCACCGCTTAACATCAATTTGCATCCAAGTTTCTATAGAATGCGACACAAACAAACATGGTCTATCGCTGGGACTACCAAAGTTTCACAAAATTCCCACGATTGCTAAGTCAGTGTGCTGAATCATGTGTGGCGGGAAATTGTACACTCTTAGTGGATAATTCACCATATTTGGAGAGTAATGCTGTACGACACCATGTAGAACACATCCTGTTTAACGAGAAGCATTATATATTTTGCCAGAAATACAACTAAAATGAGGATCACGAAAAATGGAAAAGGATGTTTCATGGGAAACTCTCGTGATATGTGTCACTAGAACAGCTGAACGTGCCACTAAAGGAACACCTATTCGGTAGGAAGACCAATCACTACTGTTGTAGATTGAAGAAGTGGATCTCATAGCAGCCGAAATGAGGTACTGCAACTTGTACCAGATTGTCGAGCTGAAATTGTTCATGGAAGAAATAGTACAGTAAGTGTTTACAGTAAGTGAGCATTCACTGACTGGGGAATGTAGACCAAACGAAAGGAGAAGTCTCCTGCATGATTTGACAGTTAAAACAAGAATAAACAGAATTTAATATCATTGATATAGTAAGCAGCAAGAGAAATGAGTACTCAGACCTCTACGCCACTTGTTCCCTCTTCCCAAACATATCTTCAATGTCCATAAATGCTGCTACTGTGAGACCTGATTTCACCCCTTTTAAGTAAGTGGTTTTAGGCAAAAATGTTAAGAAATGAAAGTTTTAGCTCTGCGCAAGTTGGAGACCTCCAGCAATTTTCAATGTGCTAGGACAAATACGTGCTGAGATATTCAAAACAACTTAAACTCCTGAAATCGAGAAAACGCAAAATGGCGGCAGCCGCTGCGTTGTTACGAAATGTTTTAAAACTCCAATGATCGTGATTTTGAAGTACTCTGATATAATATAAAATTCATGAAAAAATTAGATTTTTTGGAGATGGTCGACGAGCACTTGCTTGATCACTTAGAATGGATTGACTCTATACTTATCCACCCACGCCCTTTGCTTGACATTGACATAAATATATAGTCATAGTTTTTCCCACAATAATATCTCTATAGGTCATTTTCCGAACTTTTTCATAGTCTATGGTTCGTCCATTGTTATTGTTAATTTCGAGTGGTTACAGGATAGATGTCACTTGTACTGCCATTTGCTCTTGCTGCTGGCATTGCAAACCATTTTCCTTTGTGACGGACTGTATGATCCACTATTGATAAGGTCACGTGTAACCGCTTAGCGAATAACACACTTGGTAATTGATTTTCGCAGAGGCAATATCCCGGATCTTCTTTAGCACTGGTCTCGTGAGTTTTATTGTTGTGATGTGGCTTGTGGGGAAGGATGGTATGAATAACGTTTAAATTATAATACTGACAGTGGCCCGGATCAGCATCTATCACAGAGGCGTTGATTCGCATTATTCTGCATGTATATACAATAAATCGGAAATGTTGAAGTTTGCGTGAGATAGAGCCATGATATACCCCTTTCAAAGGTCATTTTTTAAAAATATTTTATCTATTGCAACACCTTCATACTGCTACATAATAGCTGACAGACGTGTGCGTACAGTTTTCTTCTTCTAAGAAACCCAGTTTAGGATGTGTCATTGTCTGAAGTTGCTTTGATTGATAGGGATCAATTTTAGTATGTTGGCGAAAAAACATCATCACTTCTCGAACAGTGTCAATTACAATTTTACATTTTTTTTTTTTTTTTTGCTTTGGAATATGCTCAGGTCCGAATCCAGGAAGGGTCTAGGGGGCGGGCCCCCGATAATTTTTGCCGGTCACCCCTAAAATTTTCACGGTAGGCTTGCAAGTGAATTATAATATGATTATGAGTTATAGTATGGTTGGATCGGGGCCCCCCATGCATTTTGGGGCTGGCTATAGGCATGAATATGCTCCGCAAATTGGACAATAACAATGTACGTCTAATGTTGGCAAGTAGCCAATCTACTATTTCCAACTCTTAGATCCACTTTTTTCTCTGTCTAGGAAGAGATTTCTTTTAAATAGAATTAATTTTATTTATCTTCCTCCATACCTATAATTCGAATTTATCATTATCCGTTTTATGTTATTTTTTGTGATATTTACGCCTCAGTCTCGTAAAGTACCTAACAGATAAATACTTATAATACTCCACCATTAATTTCTGAATACTCTGTATATGGAATGGGCCATTCTTCCTTGCCCATTTTCCTCGCTCTTTTCCTTCTCTTGGGGGTAAATTATATATTATGTTATTTCTGTCTTGTATTATTCTATCTTAACCTATGCATTTTATACTTTCTCTAAAAGAAAGGACAGTTCATCGTAGGGTAGAAAAAGGAAAGAAATGAACAAACTTCATTGGAAGTGGTAAATATGTTATGCCGTGGCAAACGCCTGAAACACAAAGTTTCTTTTTGTCCTTTTTCTTCGTTTATTTTTCCTTCCTTTCAAGATCGCTACAGAAGAACCGTTACTGCAGTTTGCATATTTTATGTCGTAGAATTCCTCTCTGTAGAGATGCGATCTCACTTTTTCCCTTCTCCACGCTCCGGGCGGTCACAAAGACAAGCCAGCATCAAGCTTTGGAATAACACAGGAAAGGAGATAAAGAGAGAAATTGGGAGATATTTCTATGTTTAATGTATAAAATAAAAACGAGATCGTAACAGTGAGTCAAAACGAGATTTTCCATAATGAAGCGAGACAACCTGTGACTTCCGACGACAATCCCTTTTTACACAGTGCTTTCGTATATATAACTATATATCTATATTCTCATTAAAAGAGAAGATAAAAAAGAAATACTTGGATTTCCACGATTCTATACGTTTGAAAGGAAAATAGTACACATTTAAGGATCGATTTTCCGAACTAAAATAGTTTTACGCTAACATTTCCTTTATATAAAGCAAATAATTGTTATTATCAGGTAATTTTACTTCAGTTTACATTTATACAGGGTGACCACGAAGTCACGTTATCGCTGAAAATAAGAAATATAAGCCACTAAACGTACGTAAATAACTACACGGAAAGAACTGAATGACATGAACAACAATTCTTTCGAGAAGTTTTATTGAGATAGGAAACGTTAAGTGTCCAAAGGATCATCTGTCGGCCGTCATTCTCGTGACAAAGGATAATACACCGCCAGGTTCAGTGCGACATTTTACGGACCATTGCAGGTGTAACTTGGGTGAAAGCTTGTTTCACAGCTTCTGTCAGTTCTGCAGTGGTATCGTAAATGTTTAGTGCAGCGTTGCCCTTTATGAACCCCCTTTGTGCATTCTTACAGGTGGTGAGGTCTGGGCTTCATGATGCCCAGGTGCGGGCAGATCCGGATCAGTTATCGTTTACAGAATCTGAAACAACGGAAATCCTGAAATTAGAATTTATAAAGGGGTAACGTAAAAACTAACATTAGTATTTACGAAGGAATAACTGGAAAACTTACATTAGCATTTATCAAGTGGTAACATGACTTTGTGACCACTCTGTAGATTAAATAGGACTATTAACCTTTCACTTATTTCTATTTACTTGATATTAAAGGAGTTTAGTTTCTCAGAGCTATGGATGGTTTCGAGAACGAGAGCGAGAAGAGTGTTTATAAATAAAGACGAGATCGAGATAGACAATGCGAGTCTCGAAAGTCTCGGTCTCGTCTCGAACATTGATGATAAAAGATACTAAAAGTTTCTCTACTCAAACTTGGTTGCATTGTCACGTTATATGTAAGATAGTGGAACGATTGTTATTAGATGACTGCAGTTATAGGCGTATAAATAAAGGGGGAAGACAGCAAATACAACTTTTTATCACTTAGTGTGTCGCAAGTGTTTTAAAGGGCACATAATTAAATCGGAGAACTTAAATCGAAGAATTAGTTAGAATTGTCAAGATGGCCAGCTTTTATAACAACCTTTATACTACTGTTAAACGGTGCTCTGTTATCCGTAACTAACGACTTAGAAAAGCGTACCACGTGAAATACTTCTTCAACCTTACCGTGTGAAATACTCCTTCTAACGATGCAATCGTGCCATCAGCATTAGCTAACCCTACACTCCATACTTTCTCGAAGATGCATCCACCATAAGTAGAAATAAGAAACTGATCAAGGTGCATTCCATGAAATGGGTACCTGCTATATTATTATTATTATTATTATTATTATTATTATCATTATTATTATTATTATTATTATTATTATTATTATTATTATTATTATTATTATTAATATTATTATTATAGAGGATAATAAAGACCACGGAATATAAAATGTTATTATTAACTGGTAAATTAAATATTTATATTACTACATGTGAATGTCCATAACGTTTTGCTCAATCTGATCCTAGCATGGTGATCAGTTGGTAGAGCGCTTACCTCTGTTGCGTAAAGACCCTGGTTCGATCCCCGGAGAAGTAAGCCTGTGAATGGACAAGATCGTGCTCGTGAGTTTACTCAGGATACTTCTCTTTCCTCCCACTTTCTCATTCTACCAATTATTTCATCATCATTCACTTGCATTAATTATCGTCTCCCTTAGCCTAGCAGGCATAATTGTGGTACGCTAAAGCTTCCATTTTATTCCAATCTGATCCTAGAAGTAGCGTAGTACAAGTACTAAAGTTATAACGATTTCGTTATGAATCTGAAAAGGAAATCAATAAAATGTTAGAAAAAATGAGAAAGGGCTTTGAGGAATATGGGATGAAGATAAATGTTAGAAAGACAAAAGCCATGGTGATTGGAACGAAGGGGTCTGTGTCAAACATAAAAGTAGGGGGGGAGAAAATAGAACAAGTGAATAGTTTTCGATACCTGGGTAGTATTCTTAGTAATGACATGAAATGCGAACGTGGAATAAAAGCAAGGATAGGAATGGCGAAAGAAGCCTTTAAAAGAAAGAAAAGTCTGTTTTGTGGGACCTTGAATAAAGAGTTGAGAAAAAGACTCATAAAATGCTTCGTGTGGAGTGTTGTATTGTATGGGGCGGAAACGTGGACATTACGTAAAGGTGACGAAAATCGACTGGAAGCCTTAGAAATGTGGGTGTGGAGAAGAATGGAAAAAATTAGTTGGGTCGAGCGGAAAACAAATGAGAGAGTGTTAGAAATGGTGGGTGAGAAAAGAACACTTTTAGATATTATTAGGAAGAGGAAGAGAAACTGGTTGGGACATTGCCTAAGAAGAGATTGTATCATGAGGGACGTCCTAGAGGGTATGGTGGCGGGAAAGAGAGGGAGGGGGCGAAAGAGACTACAATTAATGGATGATATTAAAACAGAAAGATCATACGCGAAGACAAAAAGGTTAGCGGAGGACCGTGGAGCATGGAAGCTTCTCAGCTGCAGCAAGTGACCTGCCAATAAAGGCAGAATACCTATGATGATGATGATGATGATATACACGCTTGGATAAGGAAATCACTTTATTGCAATTTGAACGTAGTAAGTGAATCGTTTAGCTATCCATTACCATTTCATAAAGGTATTCATTAATATTAGTTCACAATTTTTGTTTTAAGTTAATTTCTTTACTTCAGCAACAACAAATGTATAGTTTCAATTGTTCTTCATCCCATTTATTTTTCTGATCATTTTTTTTTTATCGTCATCATCGCCATTTTTCTATTTCTCTACAAGCAGAATCAAACAAAGGCAGACAGAAGATGAGATTTCTTGGTCATGCTTTAATCTTCTTCCCTCTCTTTCTCTCTCTATTCTGCCTTTCGAGATCTGCCGACATTGAAGTTTTTCATCTTTCTTCTTTGCTCCTCTGAAAGAGAGAGAGAGAAAGAGAGAATCAAGTTTCATGAATAATGCAAGGGTAGAGAAGGCAAGCGGTAACTGTGGCACTGCTTGAAAAGGTTGAGTACACACGCAGTCTCTCCCCCTTTTGCCGAAGCCCTTCAACTGAATGTTGCCATCCAGTTGCAGATCGAATATCCTAGAAACTGCGTTTTCAAAGTTTCAAAAATTCTCTTGCCTTCATTTTTTCACCGAAGGGGCTAGTTTTTTTTACTAAGATTTGGAAAACCCGGCTGATGTTTTAGATTTCTTTATGGGGTATGTACGCCTAGTTTTATTTTAGGATACACTAACACTTAACTGCTGTTGAGGGAATCAATCTGACTGAATGCAGAATTAATTGCATAAATTGCCCACTGAGCAAGAGTTTCTTATGTTTAAATTTAGTTGTAAACTATATGAAATCCTCACGGGGAGAATAGATCTACGGAAAATTTTTCAACCTCTTCCCCCCTTTAGGATACATTTCAGTAAAAGTACAGTCACCGACAAAAGTTCCTTCGTAAATAACTTCAATGATGAAATGAGTTTCGTAAATAACTTCAGATGGAAGGACAATTTGAGAACATTTTCCAGTTAATTAAAAGAATGTAATTTTTCATACGTTCCAGCCATACCATCGTTATTCCCAAAATCCATTTTACCAAAATAGAAAGAACTTTTGTCTCTGACTACAATGATAAACATTCGTAATGTCGTCCTTTAACATCCTTACCCTTTACTCCCCTAAGCCGATAAGGGTAGAATTTGAACTTAAGTAGTATTTGGAGTGTCACTATTCATCTGAACGACACCAAAATCTATGTATTGGACACTAATATCCGTCGTTTTCGATTATTTTTACATTACACCCTTACCCCTTCTTTCTCTTACCACAAATATACTAAAAAGCTATTAGGTATGCCAGAATTCCTTATGTACCTAAACTTATCAAAGTGGGTACTGCGGTCCGGGAATGAAATATCGAACATCGTCGTACTAACTTTCTTTATATATATAGATGCAAGGTAGAGATGCAGTGGCGTACTCGGTAAGATGTGTAAGTGCCATCAGGGTACCCTGAGTTCGATACTCGGAAAGGGCTGGAAATCATTCTGGTTATACCTTTCTTCCAATGTGGCTCTAAAGTCGCCCACCCTCCTCGAAATATTTACATGGGGTAACTTGGAAAAGTGAAAGAACTAGAGCATTGTACTGATTACATCGACTTATTGAGTGCCGAAATCAAGAACATGTTGAAATTTTTAGCATTGTTCATGACGTACTGAAAGGAAAAATATATTTTTTTAAAGCGGAGTGCTCATCTTGGTTATTAGTCCATGATGCAACCATAACCCACTGTGGCTGTATGACTAACGAGTGTGCTTTCTGTACATATAAGAGCAACAAGACGGAGACTTCTAATCAGGTAAATGTCGGAAAATTTATATGCTCACAAAATATTTTTGTGAAGGATTATAGGGAATATATTACGTTGTTTGTTACTTCATATGGATGTCAAATATAGTGTATAAAGCTTTGTTCATAACAAAGAGTAAAAATTAATATAAATGCTCTCTGTCAGATTTAAGCTATTTATGATAAATTAGGTGGCGATAAGTTTAGTGTTGAAATAACGCAGAAATTCGCAATAACTGGCAGAAATGGAGTTATCCTAACACTATGATTTGTTGCTGTGTAGTAGTCTCAAACCTTATGTCTCATTATGAACATAAGGTCGCTTCTCACTTAGCATCGATGCTGAAAACAGACGTTAAATATCAGCGACCCAATCAAATCCATGATGCACTCGTTTATTTTTCTCAATCTTCTTTGTGGCTTATTGGTTAGTATGTAACGTGATAGATCCGGAAATTAGGTTATTTTGTTTTAATCCCGTATTAAGTTGTTGGTCTATATCTCATGTGACGATGAAACTCCTCCTCCAAAAGACTTTTGAAACTTACTTTGTGAATCTGACTTCTGACCACTCTAGGACCTTACTGGATTAAAATATGTTGGTTTTAATTCCATATATTTTTAAATAGACAATTTACGTTTGTAATTATTTCAAATATTTCATGAGTTTTCTTCGAATACTTTATATTTTAATGCTACATCTTGCGTTCTGAATTCACTCTATAGAAATCCTAGTATGATAGCATTTACTAGTACAGTACAGTGTGGATTTTTTTTACTGTAGTATCGTTAAGTGTATTTTATTTACTAGCTGAAACAACCATTCTTCGAACGCAGTTAATATGTTTATGAAAAGTATATAAACCACTTCCCCTAAAATAAGCATAATCATAAAAGTGCAATGATAAAAATCCGTAGTGTCACTCCCGTTGCGGCATCTGAAGTATCACTATTCATCCCAACAACCCCGAAATATGTGAATTAGACATTAATATCAGTCGTTTTTTATTGTTTGATATCATTGCTCCATTTTCTTGCATAAATTATGATCCCCGCATCCTCGTTATAGGATTCAATCACTTTTTAGCGCAGTCATGATGAGCACTCAGCAACGTCTGATGCATGAACTATTACTCTTAAGTTTGAATTCGGACAGAACATTGCGATAGAACCGAAATCATTTGTCAATGCGAAAGAGAAAGTTGCAGTGAACCACAGCAAAGCAGCTTATTGGTTACAGAAATATCGTGCAGGTTGTAAAAATGAAGATTGCTCAAGGTTTGGTCACCCTAGAGTAACAAATTCTGACGTCGTATAACATAGTTATTTAGGAAAATCCATCCATCAGGACACGAGGATTGTCAAACCAACCCGAGATATCCATGTACGCTGTAGCATGTCACCTTCACGAACTCGGGAAAACCATTAAAAGCTGCTACATTTTGCCATTTCAGTTGACCCCAGTTCAGATCCAGAGAAGAGTTGATATGTGCTGACATCTGCTGCAAAATCTGATTTATGTGCGATTCGTGAAACAGATTGTAACATGCGACGAAAAATGGGTGTTTATCCGAAATCTGAATGTACGAAACCAGTGGTTGAGCAATTGTCAATTTCCATAACTAATCGTCAAACAGGACAATCTTGAACATAGAATCGTGCTCAGTGTATGATGGAACTACGAGGCGGTAATTCAGTTCGAGTTCGTATCTAATGGTCGTATGAAAATACCACCTTGAAAAGTAAAGATGAAGAGTAATGTTTTATAGTTTTATTAAAATTTTTATGTTTATTTCTCGCACAGGTATTTCTACTTTTTTTCTTAAATAGCTTATTAAATCGCCTAAACAAACTGGTAAAGAATAGCGTTATGTCTGCAAATGTAAATTATGTTGTTTATGTTCATTTATATTACTTCTACATCATATAATAATGTGTCAAATTGCAGCAAAATGTAAGAACCTCCTAGTTATATAAAGCTGATAAACCTATTTTTTTCAAACTAACAATTTTCTGTATACTTCAAAATTCTGGGTTTGAGACACCACAGATAGAACTTTTCTTCTTTTAGAGCGTTAGGATATCCATGCTATATATACTAAAGACGTCCTAATCTCAGTCACTCAGTCTATAGTAAAGGTCTGCACGGACTCGGGCGAGCCCGCTGGTCGCACTCGGGCCCACAAAATATATATCACTTTGGTCTCGAGCAAGGCTCGAACCGGGCTCGGACCGTAAAATTTTAAGTATACAACCATATTTCTCGGGCCTTTTCGGGCCTTTCCGGGCCTAGCTATGTAAATATGCTCTACAACGATATTTATTGGATTGTTCTTTCTGGAGAATTTTAATTAAACCTCTAATTGCTGTTAATCAAAATACAATTTTATGTTAATAATTATGTTTCTGTAATTCGGACTTATTTCGGGCTCATAATAATTATCACAGGGGCTCGAATCGGGCTCGAGACTAAAAACATATTTCGGACTTGGGTGGGGCTTTATAAAGTCACAGGCCGGGCCATGCAGACCTCTAGTTTATAGTCCGTGTTACTACCGGACTAAACTCTTAGGGCCTTATGCAGTCTTCTGACGAGTGATTAGTGCCATACTAAAGAGTTCGACTAACTTATGTTTCCTGCAGTAGTTAGGCTCTTAGTATGATGCTAATCATACGTCAAAACGACTCTGCATAAGGCTCTTAATCTCTCAAAAGTAGTCAGACAAGTCCACTACGCTAACGGTAAAATTAACCATTGTATAAAAAGTAATATTCTTAATTACCATCTATCCTAAGTTTAACTAAGTAATAACACAACCACTAGACTTCACTCACGTCTAGTCTCATTCATCAATATATAGAAAAACAAACCGTTTCCTGGTTCATAAAAAAGCTATCTGTATGATCAATAGCAGGTTAGTGAAAAGCAATATGTTAATTACATAGACAGATTCACTACACCACACCAAATGTTCTACATTTCCTAATCGTTCACTAAAAGAATATTAGATAAAAATAAAAACCTTACTTCTGTGTCAATCTGGTAATTTCTTAAAAAAAAAATAGTGTTAAGATCACCATTACTAACTGAAAAACAAGTTCTTTACAACACTAAATATCGTTTATTAAGCTCTATTTTCATTCGTCATAGCAGTGCCATTAAGGCTTGTCGTCAATGCCAAAGTTTATTCCGAGCTGTTGGTGCGAATGTATGGTGCACTACTCCAAAAGTAGCCTGCAAGAAAATCGAAAGTGGTTGAAATGTACTATTACTTCCGTTTTCAATACTGATTTCCATAGAATAAAAACGGTAAAACATATCGAGATGCAGTTTTTTTTCCAATCAATTTGCTTCCCAGGAATAGATTCCGATTCGTCCATTAACACTCTATTCAAACCAAAAGCGGTTCAAATTAACCATTTTACCACCATGGAACAAAAACTGTAAAATATAGCGCGGTTTCGTGTAATCAATTTAAGGTCTCAAGAGAACAAACCATCAGAATCCACAACACTCTACCAAACAAGAAGCGGTTGAAATTTACTCACGTTTGGTTTCAATACGATTTTCCATAGAGGAAAAACTGCAAGAGATATCGAGATCCGGTTTCCTGTAATCGATTCAGAATGCTAGTAGTAATTTCCACCTTTCCCGTTAACCCTCTTTTCAAACGGGAAGTGATTAAAATTTATAATTTCCGGTTTCAACACTTATAGCCATAGAACAAAATTGGAAATAGATAACGACAAGCACTTTCTTACAATCGATTCAGTGTCCCAAGAATAGGTTTCACTTCCTCCGTTAACCTCTATTCAATAATGAAGTTACTGCAATTAACAATTTCCGGTTTCTACATTTATCGCCATAGAAGAAAAATAGTAGGGCCTATTAGGTAGCGACGAGCCCTGGAAGTGTTTGAAATTTACTACTACTACTAGTTTCAATATTGATTTTCATAGAACAAATACGGTAAGCGATATCAATTTTTTTTCTTTTGTGCAATCGACTCAGCTTCTGAAGAAAAGATTCCATTTCCTCTGCACTGACTTCTGTTCAAGCCGACAGTAGTTAAAATCAACCACTTTCTATTTCAATGTTTATCGCCGACAAACAGATTTCTGCAACCGATACAACGTCTCAAGACTATATCACAACCAGAAAAACTCTATCGAAAACAGAAGTGAGTGAATTTACTAGTACTAGTACTAGTACTATTTACAAGTGAGTGAATTTACCGAGATATAGAGAACTGGAATGTTGTAATCGATTCAGCATTCTAAGAATAGGTTCCGTCTCCTTCGCTAACCGTCTATTCATACCGGAATTGATACAAATTAACGATTTCAAGTTTCAGCCTTTATCACTATACACCAAAAATAGTATAAAATAGCGAACAATAACTTCTTGATATGATTCAGGGTCCGATTAACAGATTCTATCTTCATCTTATTAATCTATTGCAACCAATAGTTATAGATGCACTATTTGAAGTTCGAGTATCGAACTCCCATAATTTGGAAGTCAATCGTAGGTTTTCACTGTGAAACGAAATACACTTGTTTTATTTTTTACTATTATTGACCAGGTAGAACAATAGCAAACAAGAAAATTATAATTACAATATTGTGATCCAACTTTCTCCAGTTTTTTCTTTCTTTATTTTTTATTTATTTATTTTTTTTATTGTAAAGCAAAGAGGATGAAGTAGAATTTTACTAACATAAAGACCATTCTAGATTTTCCTATTAGTAAAAACTAAGAATAGGTTTACAGCTGAAACTAAATTAAGTTCTCTTCCATTACAGTCCAAAAACACCTATGACCAATTTCAACCATTTGCGTCTTGTCAGTACATTGGTTTCTCTTTCCTTTATTTTTGCTACTAAATACAATTAATCTTATTTTTTTCTTTACAAATAAAAATACTCGTTTTATACTCATTTTTAAAACGAAACAAGAGCAGAGTTCAAAATGTCACTACGCCAACACTTACATTTAACTAAACAAATAGGTCGAAAAAAATCAATACACTTATACTTGAAAATGTCGAACACACAGTGAAAAAAAAACATTATGAAGAAATCTGAGATAATTTAAGCAATGGTTTATCCAAAGTAGACTGCGATTAAGTGCAAGGTAATGAAAGTTAGCAAAACAGGAGAAAAATCTTATTTATATGTTGAAGCACAAGTTTCTTGTGCAGAGATGTGAAATTTTTCCTTAAAATATTCTTCTTTAATAATTCGATTCTCGACAGAATCTGGAATATGTTAAGAACTTTAAGAATTGACGTACTCAACAGAAGTTTGACGTACTGTGATTATAATATTGTCGTTACAAACTAACTAAAGTAGCGATGAAACCATGGAGTGGCTCATTTTTTCATAAATTAACATAACTAATTATATTATTACTACATATCGGATTTCAGGTCAGAATCTAATTTTCCTTTGCATATATTTCGGAAAGAAAAAGTAACGTCAACATTTCATTATCGAATGTAAAACCTGATCAACTTTAATAATGCCTTAAAGAGCCTACTTGCTTGACAGAACATATTTTTGGTAGGAAGCCCTACACCAAATTTCTTTTTAAGCTTTTACAGAATTTATTTTGTTATACTAGGCGTTTGTTCTGTTTGATACAAATAAAATTTCGTTATGAAGAAAATGGTCTGCAGAGTCCCTTCTAGAATATCCGCTTTTAGTTGCTTTTGTTGATTTGAATTGAGTGTCCGGTTCAACAGAGAGCTTATATATGAAACATGAACCTGCAGCTTATGTGGGATCTGAATCACATGACCTCCTGCTGGGTATTAAACCCCGTTTCTTAGAAAATTCTATTTGACCGCAATCAATTTTTACCCATTCAAGAGTTGGAACCAACGTTGTATTATAATTGGTATTGGTACGCACTGAAGAAACGGCTTACGAATTTCATGACCTGGAAGCAGTCAGACGCCGTCTGCTGTTTTGTGTCTTCTGTTACAGAATTAATTTTGGCACCGTCAGTCAAAAGACAACGTCTATCGAAGTTAACGAATGAATTCGTAAAGCATTCAAGTGAACTACAGGTCAGATTTAAAAGTGGTAAGATGGACTTTATATGATTATTATTAAACAATAAATCTATACATTAAATTTATTAATAGGATGTTATGAGCGACTTTTTGGCTAAAACTAAGGGTGTGGTAACATACTGACGGTAATGGGGAGCATGTGCTTCTTGTTGGATTGATGGATAATTCTGTGGTTGTAGTGAAAGTCTTTATTGCCGATGAAAATGAGTGATACCCAACTTGCATGTATTAAATTTCTTTTGGAACGTATGATGAGTTCCATTAGTTATGTTTTCAAATTTTTACCTTCTTATACCCAATTCTCAGGAGTCCAAATGATGCAGGGACTGATGATGTAACATTAAAATACAATATCTCAAGAACTGGTTTTAATGTTAAAGACGAACTTTCACTACATTACCTAATTACACTTCCTCTCTTAAATGTGGTAAGAAATATTTAGCTGAATGAAATAATTGTAGTTTCCCCAACCCCAAGGTATTACAGAACCTTTTCCATAAAATTTGTTTTGGGATGTATCATAAATTATAATAATAAAATTTTGCCTCCAATAAGTTTCACCTCTTTATACTTAAAACCCAAGAGCCCAGGACCCCATGTCTAAAACAGAATCGAAAAATTAAGCAAAAGTATTTATTATGCAATATAATAACAGTATAAATTGAAATAAATAAACAAGATGCAAATAATATACATGAGCAAAGCAAAGTAAGCTTAGAAAGCGATTAACAAATAAAGTAAATAAGAAGGAGAGTATATTATACGTATAAAATATATAAAGCTACGTTAAACTGAAAATAAGAGATGCTATATAGTTGTACAGAGGTTCTCAACTCAATCAGAATAATGTGTACAAACGTTAGTGACACCTATACATATGAAAAGTTATTTTACGTCTACCCTACCTACCTATTCTAAGACAGGGCGTCGTTAAAGTGAGGTAGAAGACACCAGGTTGATTATGGAGATTAAAAAGAATTGATATTAATAAAACAAGAAGAAGGCTGGTTAGTATAAACTTTTTATTACGTATAGTAAGTAAATTTAACAAATTTAAGAGCTTTTTTTTCAATAGTAAAATGTCAAAGGGAATTACTGTAGATTTTGGTACGAGAGAGCAGGGATAAAAGTAGATCTGAAAAGGTAGGGAGACGGTAGGTAGCAGCATGACGTCACGCCGTCCTCTTGTCTAACTTTGCTCGTATTTTTTTAGGAAATAGGGGGACGCCGTCCATGTTTCTTGGAGGTGGTAGGTGTGGATGAGTAATTTCGTCGCTTCCGCTGTGAACCTAAGTGCAAGATTCCAAAAGTCACACTTTTGGGTTCCAAACAATACGTCTGCTGGGTGAAAACATAGACCGGTGTGTGTTTCACTTCATTTTCATACCTTATTTTTAATCCCGCAGTAGCTTCTTTCGGAAAGTTAAACAAAAACTGCAATCCTTCCTTTCTTTATAGTATTTATAAGTCAAAACATTAAGTAACCATTGTATGTTACCTATGTAACCGTGACTCATAGGGCCGCAACTATGGGGGAGCAAGCGAGACACGTGTCCGGACGCATTGTTGGAGGGGCGCCTAAAAGGGAGGTTATGTATTAGTATTTTTCCTGCCGGTATTTAATACTTTTCATCGGAGTGCGAAATCATGAAATCGGGATTGGGAGGAGACTGAGAACTAAAGAGTGAAAAATAAATAAAATAAAATAAAATAACAAGTAAAAAAGCTCCGCGTGTACTTTCACACTTCAAAGTTTCGATGTAGAAAGTTTACGTATTTGGCCATCCATAAGTACTAAACTAGACAAAATTACGTATTAAGAATATACCGCTGACCTCTAGTTCACCTAATAATTAAATATGAAATATCACGTTCATTATGTATGAATTACTGTAATTATTTTGCAAAATTCAGACATTATTTTACTGTATTATCCTCCCACCAAAGTTTTAGTAGGCAAATTTTGTCAAAAAATATTTAGTCTGGGATCCCCGTTCCCCAAGGATTTAGCATCTTGCTTTTAATCATTAATCCCACTATTTCAATTCGATAATAAATAATGAATTTAAGGTAGAATCAAATCTCATACATTAAAATATATATTATAATGCAGTTTGGTTTCTCTAACACATTTCGATCTCCAAGATGACTTTTGGATGCTTGGCAAGAAGAAAAATATCGCAAGGAATTTTGAAAAGGACTTAAATAATGTATTACATATTTAGCAGGTTTTGGATAGGTACGTTTTAGGTGACATCAACACTTATATTGGTTTGTTTTTTCACAATTGAGAGATTCAGCGACAGACTAGGCTAACTGACAATTTTAACTTTCTGAGGAAAGAAAAGGGAAAATGGAAGCAACACGTGGCAAAGGATACAGCTCTTCTTCATACTTTGGCTTATTATGCAACAGGGGCGAATCTAAGTCGAGACTCTGAGGGGCGGGGGTTGTAATACTGCTAGTTACAAGTTAGAGCTACTTTTAAGAGCTCCAACTCTGGATAGGTTTTATTTTAAATTTAAAATAAAAAAAAAGGTGCCTTCTTCTTGGGGGTGATCGCCTCTCCCTGGATACCTCTTCTTGGGACAAGCCACACCAACAAGTGGTTCAGGCAAAAATCAATTAATGACATTGATATGCTGTTCCGTCAAAATCTCAACTTTGATCAGGGTGAAGGTTAGCCTGATCTCTCACTGAACCCCTCAATTGAATGTTTATGTAAATTAGATATCTCTATATCACAAGCAGAAATATAACCTACCTTATTCTACATTTTTTTGATGCATTTCTACAATTGATTGTAGCTTTAAACGTTCTCGTGAGGATTGGCTAGCGGGGATTACCTAACCTAGCGATGAGTTGTCAAATTAACAGTTGTGCATCGTAGGGTGATGATAATTATCCTGAGTTGAGGTGTGAAATTGGACTCGAAAGCGGAACAAGGTCTGTTCGTATTCGTATCTCAGACGGGGCGTGGAATGGGACGAATATGAAAATAAGGTTGCAGTATTAGTTTTCCATAGGGTTGGTAAAAGTGAGACTAAGATTTTCGAAACACTTCGCTTTTTTTTTTTTTTTTTTTTTTTTTTTTTTTTTTGTCAAGACATGGCAATTTCAAGTTTCATCCATCCCAAAATCTTCTAATGCTCGCTACGCCGCTGTTTATCCCACTTTTCCAGTTCTAGCAAACAGCAACTTACCTGCTGACTGACTTTTCAATAGAGTAGAGAAACTTCTACGAGACAAGCCAACAGTTGTAAGAAAAGAATAAAACTATGATGTCATGATGTCTACCAGTCAAAGGGCAAAGTAAGAAACCTTGATGAAGAATAGAGGGTGATGGACGTGAAATCCTTACCTAAAGGCCATCAAAATTAAGAGCACACAAGTGAAACAAACAAACAAAAAAAAGTCATCACAAAGCACCATGTTGAAGGGAAAACATTGATAAGGACGCATTCTACATTTCCCACCAAGAGCTGCAAAAGCGGAATGCTCATCTGATACGTGGATAGACTATTAATATACTCTGCGCCAAACCATTAAGTTTAAGTGTCCCTCAGCCAGCCAATTCAAAGTGACAACAAGAAAGATGTTACTAAAAATATTTTTGGAGAAGATTGGCGAAATCAAGAGGAGTAAGTATGCGTCCACCATTGGCAGTATTCCCATAGGACGGGGAACTTACGTGGGATTATTTACAAGATGATTGAATTGAGTTGAAAATGACTTTATTCATGTGGCGAGAATTGCGGTTTACATGTACAGTTATTGTAACAGTCACCTCCAAAACCTTTCTAACGCTATTTTGTCATGGTGACTTTAAATAATTATGACGCAACAAACTATCAGAATGTTTGGCAATTTATAATTTTTGTTTTTCATAATGTGGCATACTGAAATGTTTCAAATATGTAATTTGATATGGTATATCAAGAATCTATATATTAAAATGCTAGGTTCATTTGTTTGTCTCCATATAAAAGTTTATATGCTTGTCTCCAATCCTTTCGACAATAAGATCTCGAAAACCACAAGTGCTAGAAACATGCCGTTTTTGCTGGTCGATTTCAAATTTTGTGTAGATTGTCCACTTCCAATTGAACATTTAAAAGCATGGTTGTTGTTTCTTTATTACATTTTAAGGGTACACTGGAAGTGTTGAAATTTTAAAAATCTAAAGCATCATATCCTATGAGTTATACATTCCAAAACAATATACTTAGTTGTATACAGGAGTTGTATATCTCTCAGGTGTTTATTTCATAGCCAAATGATAATGAAAAACGAAGGATAACCATTTCTCCAGGCTAAGATGAATCTTTGTTGTTGGGAGTGTTTTTCCCTAATGAACGCCATACATCACTGACATTGTAATTAATTGTTTATGTAATGTATTTGCTTATGCATGCAAGAAGAGAGAAAGTACTGATCATACATGAATTAGAAACTCCAACCGGAAGTAGTCTCAATCTTGCAAACGCGAGATATTGAAAAAATAATCGAGAAAATCTCCCCTTTATGGTACCCCTTGCTGACTTTTATCAAGACATCTTTCACTTGTTTCTATAAAGGGACATGTACAGATGTTGTGAGGAATGACAAGGAGATTCATGCTCATATGTGAATGATGCGCTGTGTAGAGAGTGCAGGTTCAGCTAGTAAATGAATAAAATATGTCGTTATGAAAAATGAAAAACAAGATATTTGAAATACGCGGTGGCTCAGTGGTAGAGCGTTCACCTCTGGTACTTGGGGTCCCGGGTTCGATCCCAGCTCCCGCAAAGTGAACTTTGTGGTGGACAAACACCGTGTGCGTGGGTTTTCTCGGGGTTCTCCCGTTTCCTCCCACTTTTTTCATTCCACCATTTCACTCATTTCTCATTATCACCGTCTCCTTTAGCCTAACCGGCATAACCGTGGGACGTAAAACTCAAAGATTTCATTTTCATTTTCAATGATATGCCATGTGCTATACTTCAAGTCTGGTAAAATAGCAAGTATTGACAATAAAATCAATTTGCACCCCTACCAGCTGCTACAACTACACTATCACGATTCTTCGTTTACGCAGCAACCAAATTTGGTTCATCAAACTAAGCTGATAAATCCTCATGAGACAAACATAACTCCTACCCTAGCAACTGTAAATCCAATCGGTCGTTCTCAGAATCAATTTAACACAGAGAATGATGAACTACTATTTAAGAAGACCAGGAAGAAAGGATGTCCTCAAAAACTTCATTCTGCTCAGCCCATTAAATGAGCAATAAGTTTGAGATTCTTACACCAGACAAAAATTGCATTACAATGAAAATTAATCAAACTGGATGGGACACCAAAAACGACCAGACAAGCGATATGTGATTGCCCTCCCAGCAATGAATATGGATTAACAAGCAAATTAATCAGTATTGCCAAGAAGCTCCAATAGTACTGGTTATAAAAGGATAAATGAAAACAAAATTTCGAAGCCAAGAAGAATTCAAAGCCTCTCAAATGTATATGCATCAACAATAAACTTCAATTCGCAACAGAAATAAATGACCATCAACAGTTTAATAGTGAGAAATTAGTAACCTCCAATTGATACCTCAGTCAAGCATATTTACATACAACTTCAAATATTGAAACATTCGGTGAAGCCAATTACGCAACTAACAACGCCTAATCAGAATGATAAAATATAATAGACTTTACCTTTGTAGTTTGACAATGATAAAGAATATACAAAATGCAGGCAGGATGTAAAAAGTACTGGTAATTCTATTGAATGTTCATATAGAACCTTAAACATTTAAAGGCTTTTCACAGTGCTACAAATTTGACTCCAAGTCTCGTTATCTTAAATATCCTTGCTTGAACTGAACATACGCCTAAGAGAAGAAAACCAAGGACTCTCCTGTATTATTGATAACTGTAAAGAAAACTATCCTGGCAATTTGCAAGTAGTCATCAAACAAAGGATTTGCAAGAAGACTGAAGCTACACCACAATAACTTTCAAGACCGACTAGTATCCTTATACATAATCTAAATAATATAGTCTTCTTCAACTACTCAGACTAGTACGCGTAAACAAAGTATTACCAAGGTCATCTGTAAGAAACAACTATTAAAATGTTCTTGATGTTAATGCATCATTTAAGGAACTCATTCAAATTGTAAAAGCAACTTATTATACTTTCTATCTTTCAAAGACATCTAAATTATTTTGCACGCCTCAAAACTGCACTGAATGCATTACTAAAACTGTCAATCATAATGGAATTCTCTTCAGAAATTATGGAAAATTCCAACATTACTCCTCGGAACTGAAGTCAAGAAAAAAGCAAGCAGTCTTCACTATGGACAAGAAAATGACGGGTGACAACTTTTTTGAATCATTCGCATGACAAACCTTCATGGACCAATGTTGGAAATCAATTACCAGAGAATTCAAGATTAAATAAAATAAGGAAAAGTCAAACAGGACCATCAAACATGGACACCAAAATAATGAGTAGCATGCAGAAACGGAACTTTCCACATGATAAACCGCTATTTGCTAGTGACTATGCAATTAGAGCAGCGTTTCCTAAGACCAATATAAAGACATCAGGAACTTGCCACTTTCTCATTAAGAATGGGAAAATAGCTAATACAAATGAAGAACCCTCAACAAAATTACTTAACACTAAACTAGAAGAAACCATCAGTGGTACTAAACTTGAACACATGCAAGAGCCTTGATGAAGATTGGCCAAGAGGAACAAAGGAAATATGAAGTTAATACGACTGACCTCAACGTAGCCTATCTAGTCCAAATAAGCAGTATAATTTCAAACGGAATATATTACCTTCAACAAACGATACTGTGTACAGTTCTGCACAAGCAGCCCCCCGGTCAACGCCCTGCTGAAAGTACTCCAAATACTGTCATCCTATAAAGATTATCCCACAGTTTGCTATCACTTTGGAAATTCTCACAAAGAATACTGTGACCTATCTCTGCGGAAAGGCTCTGAAGAAGGAATATCATATGGGAGAAAATAACTCCAATACAGATACTCGAATTTCTCACAGGACAAGAAGAGAAATGCAAAACAAGATACTACCATAATACAAAAGAATCACATGTGAATCAGAAGAATCACAAGAGAAATGTGAGATTTTTTCACTTTTCTCGAATTTTTGTGTTTCGCTGTACATACTAACACTTTTTACGATTCGCCATTTCCACTGTGTTTGGTGTAGCTAAGCCAAACATTACACTCACGAGCGGAGTCCACCAGCTCCGGACCTTCCCCAATAAAAGCTTCCTAACTCAATATACATATTTTACGCTTTCTCAATAAAAGTATACTTGTTTCACAGGGAAATTGATGTAGCATGGAAATTTGATCTTACACTTCATTCTGTACTCTTTCTCTTATGAAAACAACCCAGTTCTATCATTTCCTTTTTCTGAAAATATAATTGGAAGTATTTTACAATTACTTATCGTCTTTCCGTGTGCAGAATAATAACCCGTTCTATACTACATAGATGTAATGGCTAGTAATATTGGATTATTTCAAAGCTTGGACCTCTCCTAACAAAACTTTCTCAGTGCAAGCCTGAGCTATGTTGCTTGAGATGTTAGACTGTCAATCGTTGGGAGAAATTCAATAGGGGGCCCAGATTCTAATAGAGGGCAAGGATGTTCTTTCATTTGTCCTCGAAGTTCCTTTGTTTTTGTTGCCGTATTGTTTCATTAGATAGAAGATTGAAAGAAAGAAGATTAATTAGATGGTCATTGGGTTTAGTGTCCCATTTGGGAAGATTTTGTTTTTAAAAGTGGCTAGCGAGCGTGTTTTTTGGTGTTGCTAGGTTTGATTTTCAATAGGAAAGCATTAAAATTTAAAAGTATAACGATGGTTTGAATTTCATTTTAAACTGTAAATCCATGTCTCTGATAGCGTCGTTGTTGGAAAGAGACGCTAAACTTAAATAAACAAAAGATTAAACTTTTAAAACTTTTGGTAGCTAGAAAATGCCTGTTGGCACGAATCCCCTTACGTAACATACATTTCATAAATATAGAGAAAGCTCATGACGTTTGGCAACACTATCTCAACTTATTCCACCCCTACTAGATCTCTCTCTCGCTCTTTCTATTTGCCAGGCGAAGCTCGAAATCTTGAACAATAGAGGAAAACGGGAGATGAGATGGTGAGATGACAGGAAGGACTGACAGGGAACCAGGAAAAAGAGACTTAAGAATGGATTTGTTGGGAAGGGGAAGTCAAATGAAGAAGCAGATGATAAATCATGAACGTACAATACTATATTTAGCAATTGGCTTCTTGTTTTGATTCCGCAGATAGTTGCACTGTCTCTTAGGAAAAGGGATATACAGGGTGTTAATGAAGTATACCGAAAAACTGTAACAGGTGATTCCTCACATAAAAATAAGACAAAAAGTTTATATGGATCTATGAGGAAAAGCGCATAGTTTCAGAGTTATAGCTTTGTAAAATCTTGGTGCTGGCTAGTGTAAAAAAACGGTTTTTTTCTGTGAAGTTTTTTTCAATAAAAAACATCGTTCTTTTTCATGTTTTTTTCAAATGTCTGTTTTTTTTTCTGGCAACTATTATTTATTGATTTGTGTTGAAGATTATTGAAATAATCAATAGAACTTGAGTCGAAGCCCTCGTAACTTACAAATCGTTTGTTTCCTTGTACCTATACGAGCAAAATCGTGTGATTATTCCTTTCGGACCCAGGTCATTTTTGGCGTTTTCCTACCTTGTCAGTTAGTGACTTACTGCTCAAAAACCATTTACCCGATTGATATGGTTAAGACCTTACTTTTTAGAAAAGGAATGTGGCTATTTTTTGGTGTAAGTTACATTGCAGTGTTGCCAGCGGGTGGGAAATTACTGAGGGAAATGTACGAGTGAAAATTTACAAAAAAAATCTCTAACGAATTTCAATATTTTTTGTAACTAGCACCACTGTTACCATATGGGCCCAAGTCACCTAAAAAAAATCGTTGGTGCGTTGACAAGCTACAGTGAAAACTTGAAGTCGCTGGCTCCCATTCAAAGAGAGAAAGAAAAAATTCTCTGTTTCCATACATATGAAATTTTGACACTTTTTACGCCTCAGAAGCAAAAATCAACAGATATGCCGGTGCTACAGCTTCTCTAATTATCCTATTGAAACTTTTTATGGTGCGTTCTGTAGGAAAAAGAAAAGGCTTTCAGGTAGTGATACATTTGTTCCAACGTAGCGAGCAACAGGGAAATAATAGAGGGGAAAAGGGAAATTTGCCGAAGTTTTCACCTAGAATCGGGAATTAATTGTTTTGGCTGGAAACACTGCTATCAAACAGACTAAACTATCTGAAAGTAAACCTTGGTACCCCAAAAATATATCCTACAAGAATCATGGCGATATCTTACAAAGTAAACATGAAATTTAAAAAGCAAATCGCATTCTACCCCAGAAATTCACCATTTTCTTACCATTTACAGAACATGGTTTATTATAAGTCTCAACTGTATTTCCCCTAATTATTCTATCGAAACTTCTTTTGGTGCGCTGTGTAGGATTTGGACGAGGCTTTCAGACAGTGGTAAGCTTGTTCGAATGTAGCCAACAAGAGGGAAATAATAGAGACAAAAAGGGAATTTTTCCAAAACTTCCCCCTAAAATCGGAAATTAAAATTTTCTGTAGCTGGCAACAGTGCTAGCAGACACACATAAACTATTTTAAAATAAACTTTGGTATCCCTATAATATGTCCACAAGTATTGTGACGATATCTAATAAAGAAAGCAGGTCATTAAAAATATTTCATTCTACCTAAAAAAAAAAATCACAGTTATCTTTCCACTTAGAGAACAAGCTCTTCTGTAAACCTCAACTGTACTTCCCCTAATTATCCTATTGAAACTTTCTATAGTGCGTTGTGAAATGCAAAAAAGAGACTCCCAGCTACTGGCACGTTTGTTACGATGTAGCCAACAAGAGGGATATAATAGACAAAACACGTAATTTTCCCAAAATTTTCCCCTAAAATCTGGAATTAATTTTCCGTAGCTGGCAAAACTGCTACCAGACAGACGAAAACTATCTTAAAATAAACACTGGTACATTACTAATATATTTTACAAGTATCATGGTGATGTTTAAGAAACAAAGATTCTAATTACGAAAAATACATTTCGATAAACAAAAAAGTAGGGGAAGATCAAGAGTTAGAACCTAAATCGGAATTTTACGTGCGTCCCTAATTACCCCACTGTAACGATATGTACCCGAGTTTGTTCAGCAAGAACAAATGTTCGACTGGCATAAGTTGACTTGCACTCAGACCTATAGGTACGGATTTATAACAAAAATTTCGAATGTTTTGCCCAAATTTAAGGAGATTTTAATTTCCGTAGTTGGCAACACTGCGCGCAGGCCCATCCAATTGATGTCAACAATTAGGTAACCATCCGACGTATCTACCTGACTAGTAAAGAAAATTTTTGACGGGTGAAATCTGAGACGGAAATTCGATACACAGAAGAAAAAGAAACTAAAATGATAAACTATGCTCCAACCATATTTGGAAAATAAATCCCGATATCTTAATTAGTGTCCATACAGGAGCGGATTAAAAAAGTGACACACCCGTATGTGTCACTTTGGCCACCTGGGTCCGAAGGGTTATTGTACATTTGATTACATTTTTTGACTAGTAACTCAAGTTGTTGTTGTTGTTGTAATTATAGTCTTGACTAATAATAATATCGTTGTTGTAAACAATCACTTTATAAGGAAAATGTTCTCTCCTTTTTACATCTTAGTTCTAATACTGTTGCTGAGAAATTCAGGGTGTTTCAAAATGAATATCGGGGATTTAAGTCTTCGTAGTACTTATTACATTTTACATACAATTATAAACAATTCATCAAATAAAAGAACACCTCAATTAGTTTTTGCTTCAAGTGTTCGATGTGAGCTTCATTCGTCACATAGCACACATTGAGTCAATAGGTGAGAAAGGCCCATAAACTTTCGCCATATGGCACAAAACATCCAATTCACACAGACGGTTGCACTGTAACTACAGATTCAATCTTTGCAAAATTAAAATACAAAAAGCTTTCTGCTTTCGTCTCCATCTTTGCTACTTGCTCTTTCTAACGGCAGACAGAGGAAACAATGCATGGCATGCGTGTGTACAAAACTTTTTCGGTTGCTCTTTCATTTGATAATACTTATAATTGTAAGTTAATTGTAATAGATACTACAAAGTTTCAAAACCCTAATATTCATTTTGAAACACCTGCATTACTTCAAATTATGTCATTCTTTATTCATGTCTTGTTCTCATGTCCACACTCATGCCCAAAATTATTGTCGCATTTGATAACGAATCCGCCTGGTATTTCTTATAATGTTAGTATGTGTATAATCGGCAAAGACATGTATGTGGCAAATTTTATGTCAAAACAGCAGTAAATAAGAACAATAAAACTTTCTTGTCCATTTAGCAACATTTTCTTTTACTCTTTCTCAGTTTCGTATTTATAATTATTTTCCTTTGAAATTTACCACAAATATACATTTTCCGATTATACACATAGCATCAGTATTAAAAGTACCCTGCAAAATCATTATCAAATTATATTCTTACAAGAAGACAGTTACAGATATGCGACAATCATTTTGGACATGAGTATACATATCATCAGGGCCGGCCCTAGGCAATTTGTCGCCCGTGCAATGATGTAATTTGCCGCATCCTTCTTTCTCCAGAAAGAACAAATCTTAAAAGTCACGATTTTAAGTATGCTACTCCAGCATGAACAACGAAAGGGAGAGAAACTACACTCGCACTCAGAAAGGCTTAAATACTTACTACAAATACAATCTTGTTGTGTCTGTTTCTTTCTTTAAATATTAATCTATTATGTTAGTGAAAGATAAAGCAAATACATTTGAAAGATGGTGATCCATTTTATAGAATTCAATATCGAGTTTCAATCTCAACATATCAGTTTGCAATTATAGTGCAACTAGCTCTTTTATCTTTATTTCTTGATTTTCCTTCTACATGTTATTTTTTAAGTGTTTCCACCTTCAATGATAACTATCTTATTTGCGACAAAGACAAGAGAAGTTTTCATATCAGAACTCTGATAACTTGCCAAAGGGGAGAGGCGTTCGAGAATTGAGTTCTTGTATTTGACAACAGCACTGACCATGTGACAAACTAATGCGACCTAAACAAAATTTATGAATGTAGTATTCAAATAGAAGGCCAGCTTAGTAACTTAACTACCATGATCATGAAGTCTATTTCCAACAAGAAATATTTATTTTAAATAAAATACTTATGATAGATATTGCAGCCCGTGCAAATGCGCGTGTTGCACATATGGTAGAGCCGGCAATGCATATCATATATCTAGTCGACAAATTATTTATATATGATATTCAGAAAAATATTAGTAGGCAAATTAGTATTAGTTTTTACCTTTAGACAAGTTATTTGCATTTTATACTGTTCGTGATATTATTTTCGTACTTATTAAAGGCCTACTTTCAAGGAAAAAAAATGTTCATTTATACTTTTATTTCTTGGTTGATATTGGTGAAACACTACAGAAACCCGGATTATTAGTAGGTACGCTACTCATATAAATTGTAAAATATTTGTACTGTATCAGTATCTAGTATTTAACTTATGTTGCATTTTATGATAATTACACCTACATAAAAATACTTCAGACTTAAATGACGTGAGATACATTACAAATGACTTTTTGAAAAACAAACGAAATTTAGAAAAAAAACGAGAGGCAATGTTTTTTTCTAAAAAAAAACGTACATTTCTAAAGAAAATACGAACGTTTTTTTTTTTTCTATTTACAACACTAGAGCTGGCTATCGCTAACACTTCCGATTTCCCGTCAGGGTATTTCGTGTCCGCTATTATCCATATGCATTTTTGCCTTATTTTAATATGAGGAATTATATGTTACAATATGTCGGCATAATCCATTAACCCCTGAATATAGATAATTAGATACTTTTTAGGGGTATTGAAGATGCTTGAATTTGTATTGTTTCTTACCTTGGAAACCAGTTCAAACCAGCAATCTCTTTTAGGACTGAATTCGTTTTCAGAGAAGTAATCTTTATAATTATGTATAATACTAGGAAAGAGTGAGTGGTTCAGTTAATCTAATGGAGAGGATGAAAAGATAATATGTGGTCTAAGTGATTCTAATGTACAGCAAGAACGAATAGGTGGTCTAGTTAAGCTAATCTATAGCAAGGAAAGAGCAGATGGTCCAAGTTACCTTAATATGAAACACGAAAAGAGTAAGTAGTCCACATGATTTAAAAATGTAAAGCATGAAAAAAATAAGTGGTCAAAGTGATCTCCAAGTTAAGGAAGGGAAGACTGGTGTCCACGAATTACTATTTTAACTTTACTTTGCTAACAGTACCATGTATATAAAATATCTCATTAATAAAAGACAATTTGTCTTCTTCCTAGAGGCTCTTCTGGGCTGTCGAAAATAGTTAATGATAATTGATTAATTAGAGTTTAACGTCCCTCTTCGTCTCTGAGACTTTATGAGACAGGAACTTGTGCTTAAAGTGGGATCAAAATAATTATTCCAGTTTTATTCGAGGCAAGTACTTCCACCGTGGATACTTTCCATTACTATGCTCATAGGAAGCACTATGGTTAATACTTCTTAAATGTAAGAAATCACTATGAGAGTACGATGAACATATATGAGGAAGATACATATTGGAAAGACACTTTTTCAGGAAGTGAAGAGCAAATGGACAGTAGTGGCGTATAAAATGGACTATAAACATACTAACAAGGGACGTATGCAAACCGTGACAGCTCGATGTTTATGAAAATTGGTACCCTGCCTAACTGTGAATCGCTAATCATCGTGGTGATAGCACAGCATCCGGTGACTAACGGATTTCATACAGGATTCACCCAAAAAAAGGGCACATGTTAGAGTTGCAGTAGAAAAAAATAATAATAATGCGGAAATGTTATCAGCAAGTTTTCCTATAGCGCAGATATTCCAATGGTGTTCGTGTGAAATTGATATCTCAAACCGTCTCCGTGAGCTAGAAAACGAACTGTCTTGGGGTTGCAACACTGCATAAAATTCTGTATGCCTTCCAAACCACAGAAACTACGTCGTAGCGCCTGAAAAGCTGTTGCACGAAAGGTAACAAATCTGTGACAGGAAAGTACGTCTATCTATTCGCAAGGATTAATGACCTGTGATAGGTGTCAGTCGATAGTATAGGAAACGTTAGCACGTCAGACAACGATAAAGATAAAACCACTGCATTTAGGTTACCAGTAATGTACAGGTGCAAAATATTTTATCATAATACACCAATACATGCAACAGAAAAACCACAGATAGTATGGCAAAATACGTACATTTCTTGCCCTAGTCGCACTCTCGATATGACGTATCAAGAAGCCCTTTGGTCACTGATTGTTGTGCATGCTGTGGTTTTCTCCCTTCTATGCACATGTTCCTTCTGCAGTCTTGTTGTTATACATTTATTCGTTTCATTGTACAAACCCCTTAATTTCTCAACTTTTGAGCCTCATATGTCCCTTATTTGTCAACACTGATAACACACCTTTTATTGTCTTTCACATTTTATCCCAATTCCTTAATGCCATAAAATGGTATATGTTGTATTAAAAAAAAAAAAAAACTATAACTTTGTGTTAGGATGGCGACACTTCTTGTGTGACACTACTGCCGTGTTCTTGGTCAGTTGTCCTCCTCAAGTAGGTATCAAGATGCCTGCATTCATTTTTCATTTTCTGCCTTTTCCCGGCGTTTTTTTGGTATTCCTCAGCACAGCCTCACCTGGTTACTGCTTGGCATATAAGTTATATTATACGTAGCGGGTAAACAAGGCATTTCCGCATTGAATGACTATCACCACGATGATTAGCAATCCACAATTAGTCAGGGTACCAATTTTGACAAATGTTTAGCTGTCCCGGTTCGCATACGTCCCTTGTAAGTAAATAGATGCTCAGCAAAGGTTAGATAGTAAGATAATGCATGAATTTAAATACAGGCAGCTGATATGTCTGGAGTGTATAAATGGATTTTGTTTGTAGAGTTATACTGTATGCTTAAGAGTTGGAAAGGGTATGAAATAAATTAGGTTACGTATAGTACTGTGTAGTGGAATGATACAAGAGATACGGGACTGTTCAGGAGTTGAATAGTTTACCGTAATAATTTCAAAATCATGGCGAGTAAGGTGTATTTCATCACTAACTGAAGGAGACACTTGTGGCTTTAAGCCTTGAGTTTATCATGTTAAACGTTTAAGAATATCGAGGCTTCAGGATCCTTCAATTGTTGAGGTCATGTTTTCATGTTAAATGAGGATTCAATATAATGGTGTAGCGTGAACCTCAACTTTGTTGAAAATTTGATATAAATCGATTGGGTGGTTCAAGAGTTATTAAGTCACAAACATAGCTACTGCCATTTTTATATAATTATATATTATTATTTTTAAAATGTCTATGTTGAAATGTACATTGCCAGAATTTCCTCTCTGTTTTCGCCTCAATAGCCTATGACAAAAACGGTCTTGCTTACTGTTATACCGTAAATGAATATTTAATATTATTGGACTTGCTTACAGTTGATCTATCGGAAAAATTACTCGTTTGAAAGAGAAATCACAAATCTTTCTTACCTCTTAAATCTAAATAAACATTTATTCTTTTATTAAAAAAGTTTATAATGATTGTGTTGATCGAGAGCTTAAGGAAAAATACGTTGTGTTCATTCACAAGTATGAGAGAGAGAGAGAGACAAGAGAACGTAGTAGCTGATAAATGGCTGCTAGAAACTGAAATGTCTTCTCTTAACCCTATCATCCGTTAAGGAAAAGAGCACCTCATTGAAGTATTTACGATTGGTAAAGCGAGAAAGACACTGGCGAGGCGAATAGCGTGCAGCTCTGGGATTGGAGATTAACACTTCAAAGTTATCTTGCTAAGCCTTGTAATACTGAAGTAACTTGTTAGACAAAGAGAAAGGGATTATAGAACACTCTGGTATGTAGATTAGTGGCAAAACTGGTTCAGCTTCTACTCTCATCCAAGTCAAACCGGTAGTGTCATCTAGCAGTTGAGATACGAACTACTCGATGTTAAACAGACGGATTCTCTCTCTCTTTCTCTTTCTCAAACTCGAACACACACACACTTCGTTATATTGCAAGTTTTGGGGAAGAAAACGATCGTTAAGTAGCTTCCCTCACGATGTAAGCCTATTTCACCCCCCTCCCGTCCGTCCTTACCTCCTCCCCTTTTTCCTTGAACTTCTCTTTAGCCGAAACGCGGAACAGTCAGAGACTGTGCTTTTTTTTTCTATGTTTATTTCTTTCCAAGTGGATGGAAGAGTACGGTGAAAGGAAAAGATATTTATATTTTCAGCAGCATGAAAATACATTAAAGACTTTTCTGAGGGGGAAAATGTGATATGATATACTATTTATTTTGGTCTTTTCGTTGCAATACACAACTAAAGTAGAAGCATGTATTAATTATCTGCTTAGAGACATTAAGTAGTCATTGCTCTACTTGTAATTAACGTTTCCCTTTCAGCACTCAAAGTATATAGAGTGTTAATGAACTACACTGACAAACTGAAAAAGGTGATTCCTTACATCAAAATATTTCTTTTTTAAAGTACATGTGGGCTTGTGGTGAAAAGTAGATTGTTTCGGTACTAGGGCCGTCCAAATGCGTAAAATGAACATAGCAGCACAGGATATTCCGAACATAAAGAATCTTGGAGCTGGCACTAGCTAACTCTTCAGAATATTCCCTCCCCCTGCCAACGCATTCCATGATCACTGCTGTTAAGGCATACCTTAAACCTACTTTTAACCCACCTTAACTTCAGGACCTTGTTACGACTTGCTGTTAAAATTTCAATAATTAATTCGAATAATGAATGTTCGCATACTTCTAATAAGTGTTCGAATATTCGGATATTCGAATGTTTGACTAATTTTTCGAATGATTTTAACAGCACTAGTTGGGACTGTGCCTGGAAATTACTCTCTGTGAGGAAATAGACCTACCTTGTGCATCCACTGAACATTGTTGAAATATGCATTTTTGTATGGCATGTATGTGACTTCATTTACGCCCATATAGACTGCCACTATACGGTTCCTCATGTTTGAAATAACGAGTGTTACAAAGAAATGTTTCCACGTTTTTGGACGACCTCTGAAACTGAACAGTTTCAGGACAGTTCCACATTAACTTTTTCTTTATATATATATTAATGTGAGGAATCCCCTCTTTACTTTTGTCTCTATAGTTCATCAACACTCTAAATATTAGACATATGGATCTTCAATTAATTGTCGCAAGGGTTAAATTCAAGTCTTTAGTGCTACGTCGATAATAGTTGTACGTTAAAATCGTAGAGCAGGGATTTCTAAGACATGGCTCGCGGCCTCAAGTGACCCGCACAGCTCTTTCTCAGGCCCGCTTAACATGAAAGCAATATGAAAACCTCTTCCAAATACCGCTGTACAGCTTAGTGACTCACGTAGGTTCATTGAAATTCCTAATGTAACTCGTACTGTCTTACGGGTTGAGGACCCTGTCGTAGAGCTTTCAAACAGATGCATGCTCAAGAAGAAGAAGTAACAAGAAAATGCAAAATTTATTCATATAAATGATAATACACGATCATGATCTTGGTAGTAGCTAGATCTCTGGTTCTCAACCTGGCAAGAAGGGCAACATGAAGAGCGATCAAGTAGAGCACAAGCTACTGACAAAAATAAATTATATTCGTAAATAACAAATTACAAATGTTTTATAGATATGCCATATTGACTTGACACCTGGTGTTCCATTCTAGGCGCTGCTATCGGCTGAAGAAATTCCACTCCCTTTCGCTAAGGCTCTCTCGCTTAGCAATAGCTGAACCCTTATTGGCTCAACGTGTGGGTGTGAGCTTTAGTTTGTATTTTTGCCACGGCTCAAGACATTTTGGCAGCACTATAACAAGGAAGCATTAAATTAAATATCGTACAAACACAGAGAAGCTATTTGAGTTAGAAATGTGATCTCATTAAGGACAAAGCTGTTAAAAATACTGTACTAGGATCGTATGCAGAGGTTTTTTTCAGGAAATAAATATACAAGTAAATTAGTGAGAACTATTATTATTATTGAGAATTCAATGCTGTATCTGAAAGCGCAAAAGAGACCAACCAGCGGAAGAAAGTGAATGAGGTCATATAGACAAAGGTTGGTAACCACTGGGTTAGGTGATAGCTGTAATTTGATAATGTTAAGGAAATTTAAAAGTTAGCAATCTTGAATACATGCTTTATTTTCGTCTTTTTAGCCCTTGCTAGCTAACATTTATGAAGAAGTAAATGGAAATGGAGTTTTAATTGTTCAATTTTACTGATATCGTTTTCAAACACATTTAAGTGTTCTTTACTTCGTAGAAATTAAACTTTGCGGTATGTAATTTTAACGTATCTAAATCAAATTTAGCTAATATTAAATTTATGAAAGTATAATGCAAATCCATTTTGATAAAGAAAGGGACATTAATTTAGATTGAAGAATAAATTAGTAAATACAAACAATTAATTCCAATATATTTTAAGTAAAAGAAAATAAATAATTTCCTATGTAAATCAATAGGCTAATATAACTTACTCCTCAGAATTAAACTACCTATTCTGTATTGGTTTATGAGAAATGACTTATTCCATATACTGGAGTTAATAATAAAGTATAGGGTGGTCCGGAAGTGGGCGTATCCCCCTTTAGTTTCAACAGTATAGTGTTAGTTACGGTAGAATGTCTGTACACAGTTACCTTGAAGTCTTAAGAGTCATAAACATCGGTCTGATCACCATCCATGTCGTAGTACAGTTGAATTCTGCGCCAAGTTGTCGCAGATGTTTTGCGGAGATACTCCGGAGTCACGAGGGTGAAGGCGTGTTCCACAACTGCTCGTAATTCCTGCGTTGTGTGATATCGAGTGTTTCTTACTTATTGCTTTATGAAACCCCAGAGTATGATGTCGTCAGATCGGGATTTCTTGGAGGTCAGAAAAAGGGAGCTGGTAAAGATGCATAACCTCTTCCCACACACATTGTTGATTACTCCAACTTCACTGCAAATAACTGTTATCAAGCAGAAAACAAATGAACATGGATAGTGATGTTGCCAGACAATGCCAAGCAATATTGCCAAACAAATATGGGTAAAAACTAAAACCGTCAGTAAACACCAATTAGGGGTACGCCCACTTCCGGACCACTCTGTATTTCTTTATGAAATATATACAAAATCTCATGAGTCGTATTCAGGAAGGTTATTGAAACGAATGAAAGAAAGAAACAACTCAGTCCTAAGAGTAAATACCTTTTGTGGATATTGTCATGAGAAGTGATTTACGGAACATGATTGCGTTGTTAACAAAATATTTATTTATGAAACATCTACAAAATGGCTTTAGTCCTTTACGAGAAAATTGTCTGAAAAGAAATTCAGCCCTAGAGAGCTTTGTCTTAACACTATGAGCCCTTGTGCTAACCAGTGTACTGGAGCGCCTACGATTAGGTTTTGATGTAGCACATGTAATTAATATATGTAATCTCCTGGTGGAGCCCCGCCTACTTGAACATCGGGATTATGCATTAAGACGTCCCTGCCCCCAAGCAGCGTAGCAACTAGCCTACTTGTCGCCCGAGGCAAGAACTCGTCTTAGCACCCACTCCCTGATCAGCCAAACCAAAATGCTACCTGACTACATATGATATTCGCATCACACAATAACTCTCCTATTCCATTTTTTATAGACGTGGTAACGCTTGATTTCAAGATTGCAGTACATAATTTTAGTACAAGATAAAACACCAAACTAATTAGTATTTGATTGTCAAATAATCTGAGAGTAGCATGATGGACATATTCTTATAGTCTAATTATAATAACTGCAATCCACAATGTTTTTGGAATTACGTATATCGGAATGTGCATATATGTGTAGAATGAATCAACAGTCTTTTGCTTTAGAATAGAATATTTAATTATAGCAAACATCCAAGTTGTTGTCTTGAGTATTATACTCTGACATTTTGCAAATCTCTTAAATCGATGTAAGTTAAATGGAAACACAAAAAGCTTGAGCTAAAATTTAACTTTCCTTGCTCTTTTGGCTGCAAAATCTTTTACAATGTCATTTAAAGATAGCTTTGAAGCTAACTTATGCTCTATGGATATGATCCTAAGGTTGGTGAGTCGTTGTTGTCCTGTTAAGTTTCAGAGGTATTTCTTTTATGATATTTAGTTTACTAAAACTCCTTGTTTTCCTTATAATGAAAATAAATATTTGCCGAATTTTACGCCTCCGAAATCCGGCGCCCGGGACCCAAATCTCGCATGATCTCTTTTAGTTACATCACTGCCCCAAGAGTAAATTACTCCTTGTGAAATATATCAAGACAAATTAATTATACTACATTGTCAGGTTAATTAATGAAATATTCATTTGACAAATATGAACAAAATTGCCTGAATCGACTGAATAGAACTCACTTCTACGAGTAAACTACCCCGTGTGGATTTTCCCTAGAGAAATGACTTATAAGACGCTAGCTTCGGTTTCGAGAAAATCGGAACGGTTTTTGTCTTCATCCTTCGGTAAACAAAATTCAAACCCCCGTAGAATTTTATAAACAGCTGAAGCTTAATATTTGGTGCGGATACGTTCGAACGGCGCAGTCTTTAGGCGAGTGAAGACATTTACATCGAGATGAGCGGGCGGATGGACGAACAAACACATTCACAGACATCCCCAAACATAAATATGGCAACAGATGAGTCATCATGGTATTTGAGAGATCTGTAATATAACAGGTTAGGAAAAGAAATCAAATAAAATAAAGTGTAAGGTAACGAGGCAGATTGAAAATCCAAATTTCTTGAACTGTATTGTTGCTGAGGATGAATCCTAGTGTGTACGGTACGATTCGGAAACAAAACTTTAAAGCATGGAATGGCGTTCTCCTGCATCACCTCGTTGGAAAAAGGTCAAAGCAGAAAAATCATGCACGAAAACGATGCTAATCACCTTTCTCGACAGTAATGACATAATCCACAAGGAAGTTCTACCCCAGGGAACAAAATTGAATGCTGCTACGTACGTTGAAATTTTGAGACGTTTCATGACACGTGTACAAAGGGTATGACCCCAGTACTCAGAAGAAGGTTCATGATTTCTGGTTGACGAAAATGCCCGCCCTCACACAACCAATATCGTCAGACAATTCCTGGTCCAAAAGGGGGTGGTGCAAATTGACCATCCACCATACTCGCCAGATCTGAATCCTCCCGATTTCTTCCTGTTCCCACGCCTCAAACTCGCGTTGAAAGGTAAAAGATTTGACGATATTCCAGACATCCAACAAAACGTGACGAGTCTCTATTTACGGGATCATTCACTGAACCTTATTATCAGAGGTTGTACATTTGCAATGTTGTAAGCTCCTTAAATGCTTACGCACCTCGATTCAACTATCTTTGCTGTACAACATGGGAATATTCTCAGGCACGAAAGAAACTCTTGGGAACGATTATTTCCTCATGTTTGAATATTGTTTACTTGAAATGATATCGAATTAACCGGTTCTTGCACTTTCGATTGTTTTTTCTAAGATCAAACGAGAAAACTGTAAAAAGAAATGCAAAGATTGCTGGATAAATTATTTCATTTTTCTTTAGTCTAATGGACATAGCCATGAAACGTTAGACTTAAAATATGACATCATTTGATTCCATGGTATGCCTTGATATAAAACGAATCTTCGCGATATAGAAACTTAACTAAATATTTATTGTCGTTCCAGCAATCGAGTTACTATTAACAAGGCATAAACTTTGTAGGATTATTATTTGGGGCACAAGCAATGTTTCATTTCCTGTGAACAAATATGTTTTAAATCTTGTGCGAAAAGTGATACTGATGTAATCACTAGTATACGATATGTTTAAAAACAGCATCCAAGCTTCTTCTCAGTGTGATGCGAAATAAAGACAGCAGCTACGGCCAGCCATAGATTCCGCGTTTTTGGTTGCAGTATTGGCTCCATTCCAATGTTGTAAGTTTTAAGGGGGTAGCAGGAAGAGAGATAGAGATGGAGAATGCTAGTAGTGGTAGTGGTAAGTTTTTAACCCCTTTCTCTTGATACACTTTTCCACCCTCCTTTCCTTCTCCACCGCTAGCAAAACTACTCGTTTCTGAACTAGGAAGAGTGTTCTTCTCATCTCTTGCTTTCTTCTTTCTTGTGCTCATCATCAATATCCCACCTCCAGTTTCTAGGAGAACTGGAAAGCGGTTCTTTGGTGGCGGTGATACGAGGAGGAGAAAAGGAAGTGCTTGTCTTTGTAGCTACCAACTCTCTCTTTCTCTCTTTCTCTCTATGCGTGCTTTATCTTCTTTACTTCACTCTGTTTCATCTCTTCCGTCTTTCATGCCTTCAATCTTTCTTCTGCTTTTCCTTGATTATTTCCTCCTCTGCATCATCTCCTTTCTCCCTTTCCACCACTACTATCTCTTTCTTTCGTTTTCTTTATGCCATCAAGATGAAAGTGTGGGTAACGAAAAGATGCCACACGCTTTTATGTAGGCCACACATATACAACAAGCGCACTATATAGCATATAACGATAGAGATGTCAACTAGTAGTGGTGTGATGTAAACGTTCTAGGAAAAATATGTCGAAAAAGGATTCTGTATAGTGAAATTAAAGAACTATTATTTTTAATAATAATAATAATAATAATAATAATAATAATAATAATAATAATAATAATAATAATAATAATAATAATAATAATAATAATAATAATAATAATAATAATATGATGTTGGATTGAAAGATGGAGTTGCTTCTTTGGAATTGATACTGTTACTTGTGCTTGACGCTAAAATCACTGTTCTTCTTTAGTGAAGCACTGTAAGTTAGCGTTTCATTTGACTTGAATATATTAAGGAACTGATAACATCGGCAGTGGAAGACATCCAAAACGTTTTTAGCAATGAACAAAAATAAGGACTGGAACAGGACTTTAAGAGGAATAAATTTTCACTTCGTTTTCAATCAAGTTTTAACCATGAAACTACACATAGAATAAAATGTCTTCGTTCTTGCAGGACACATAAATCACTGTACACAACGCAAGAATTTTCAACATGAAGTCAGGTATTAATAAATAAAGAAGCGAAATACATCAAATTATTTCTTGTGATTTTGTCTTTCATCGATATTATCTTTAATTAATATCGTGTAGAGTAACTAATGTCTCCACTTTGTTTTACAGTGATTTTTATTTACAACATCGAATGAAAAGAGTCGATCATGTTCTTTCGAAATTTGTGACACAAAAAATTCAATTCAACAGAAACCGTATTTGAATGTAAAGCTATCACAATTGGACTGTTTGGGTACCAAATGGTGTAATTTAAGCAAATCCCTACATCCAACACTGTGTAATTGAACAAAGGAAAATTTCAATATTATGGAAACTGACACCCTTTTCCTGCTGGAAACGGAATTTAGGAAAATTGCAAACACGTGTTTCCTTAGTTCTGGTTAAGTGTTTATATACCCTTATCTTATTTTCAACTTAAACGAATCCTCGCATTGGGCAACTTGTCGATAAAGAAAGGGAAATTTGAATATTATAATCATCACCACAGTTTCCCTCTTAGGAGCAGAATTGTCCTTAATACTGAAACACGTATTTCGTTATTTTTACTTGAGAGTTACTTTGACTCCTTTTCCCCCTTACGAGCGGAATTTTCAGGAACGCTGAAATACATATTTCTTTATTTTTAATTTAAAATTTATATCCCGAATTTCACATTTCTAACTTATGTGGGTTCTAATATTCGGTACTTTATGATTAAACAAAGGGAAATATGCGTAGCTCAGAAATCTTTCCGTTTCTCCTCTTAGGAATAAAAGTTTCAAGAAAGCGTATTCTCTTATTTTCAATAAAGAATTTATGTGCCAAGCTTTGCTTTCTAACTTGTGTGATTTGTAAGATACACTATTGTTAGAATGAAAATGAACTACTTTTTATTCCGTTGAGATAACTATTCCCCAAAATTCTTCCTCATCCCTTGATTTAGAAACAAAAGAAGTATTGTTGCAAATTTCACGTTTCAATCTATAGCAGTATGGCCTGGGCGATGACGAATCATTCACCTCTACTCTTTGATATGCATGAGGGTCGTTCCAAAATTAATGCCTCCTATTTTTTTGTGTTGACTTTGTATGTCCGTTCCAGATGTCGTTGGTGTAGCGCTAATGCGTGAATCTTCCTCTTTTATTTGCAGCTGGTCGCGTTGTTCTGCGGTTGAGTTGATTTGAATTTAACGTCCCGTTCAGCAGCGAGGCTATATGAGACGTGGACCTACTGACTAACGTGAAATCCGAACCACCTGAGCTCCCACCAGGAATCGAGTTGTTCTGCGGTGGTTGGCGTCAGCATAGGAGTGTTTCAAAATGGAGCCTGATATGGAAGTGTGTATAAAACAACGATGTGTGATTGAATTTATATGCCTTCCTCATTGCTGAAGGAATTGCGCCGATTGAAATCCATCGACACTTGGTAAAGGTTTATGGAGACAATACAATACACGTGAGCAGTGCGAGAGGATGTTTACGGCATTTTCAAGGTGGTGAAAAGGGTGTTCGTGACAAGCCACGGGCTGGTCGACCATGCACAACTGTCATCCCTTGCAATGATGACCGTCTTGATCAACTCATTCATGCTAATCACCGGATAACAACCAGAGAATTGTGTACAAAGCTGACTGTCGGCTGTAATGCCTTGGGAAAAATGAAGGAATATTAAAGCTGTAAGGAAATGGTTAGCCTTAGCTGGTTCCGATTTTTACAAGCGCGGCATACAGGCTCTGGTTCATCGTTGGCAAAAATGCATAATGAATTGTGGGAACTATGTGGAAAAATGACAGTCTGTAGCTGAAGTATTACTCTCTTTAGCTGTGCTGCTGTTATTTATTTATCTCCATTAGTTTCTGTGAAAAAATGAGGTATTACTTTCGGAACGACCCTCGTATATATATATATATATACAGAGAGAGAGAGAGAGAGAGAGAGAGAGTAAGTATCCCCACCTTTCAATGTGCATTATTTCTTCGAGCACAATTATTATTACAACTGTAGAAAGCCGTGCTATTGTTTGTTTATAAATGTGAATGCAAGTATACGAAAGACAAACGAATTACCCAGAAGCCATCTTTAAATAGGGACCAGAGGAAGACCAAATTAAAGGTTGACCACTGATAATTTAACCTACAACACCTGCTGCTGAGGTCGCATTGGCCAAAGGAGTTTTCCTACCTTACATAATCTGCATTGGGCGAAAGAGATTTCTAATCACAAATCACCTCCGACTGTTTTTGGGCGAAGAAGTTATTCTTATAAACTTCCGTCTTCCGTAGTTGCGGAGATTCCTTTATAAAAACCCTGGAGGCTTCATTGAACAAAAGGGTTACCCGTGCATACTTAATTCCAACCGTCATCAACCGAAGCCACTCTACAATTGGTGAAGAACTAATCTCGGCACACACTATATATATATATATATATATATATATATATATATATATATATATATATGTGTGTGTGTGTGTGTGTTTGTGCATGCGTGTGTAGATAGATAGAGATATATCAAAAGGTGAAACATGTACCGATTGATAAATCTCAGCGAGTTGAAATATATACATGGGTGAGTGTAAATCCTCATGTGCAGTTTTCGAGAAAATCGAGAAAAACATACTTTTATGGCGCTCCGAAGTATGGCGTTTTGATTAATAGTTATGTCTTATTTTTATTTAGTAGTTGAACCAGATTGTTTATTGTTCTATTGTATTTGTAAAAGAAATACACTGTTAAATAGCAGATGGTATCCTTTCTCCTGATGTTGATACACATACTTTTAAAAGTAACACACATACTAAGTGACTCACATTCTCCAAACAGATTAACACATACTTGTAACAATGGCACACATACTAAGTGACTCACATTCTCCTAACAGATAAGCACATCGTCTAATGGGATCTAAACCCTCTTTCTCGCCTCCCGCTTTAACTTTGAACGCTTGAAGATTCAGCAGGTTCTTCCAATGAGGTAATATAAGAAAAGTCTGTAGTTGACTTGATTTTAAGTGTAGTTTTACGATATGGTTTGAAACTATACGCAACAGACACATGTTGGGTCATTGGAGTCCAAACCCTCTATTTAAATCCCGAGGTTCTTTTTTTTTCGTAAATTTAGTCTATTTTTAGGAATAATTTTACAGATTTTAATACAGTTTATCCTCATTGAATTTGAATACCAAGGAAAAGCTTTGGACTTATCCCGAAATAAGTTCCTGTGTAGATTTATTTGTAATTTTTTGCTCATAAAATCATTTTTGTAAGTTTTGATAGATATTTAATGATAATACTTGTTTTTAAGTTCTTACAGGCGTTTAAACATATTTTTCTGCGTTCTAGTAGCTATTTGAAGATAATTTTTCTTTCTAAGTTCTGATGAAGATTTAAAAATAATTTTTCTTTCGAAGTTCTGATGGAGATTTATAATTTTTCTTTCTAAGTTCTGATGAAGATTTAAAAATAATTTTTCTTTCGAAGTTCTGATGGAGATTTATAATTTTTCTTTCGAAGTTCTGATGGAGATTTAAAAATATTTTTTCTTCCGAAGTTCTGATAGATACTTAAGGGTAATTATTTCTAAGTTCTGGTAGACCTTTAAAGGTAATTTTTACATTGCCAGAAGGAATTATTGCCAACATATTGGGAACTATGCGACGATTGTCCTTCCAATGATTCCAAAATAGGTATTATAATGAGCATTAAATATGCTAATTGTTATACACACCAAATGATTGGAGTTATGAGCTTCCTGGTTGTAATACAACTTTTTTTCTTTTTTATAAGCGAGAGCAAATGGGAGAATTTTCTTTGTTAAGTTTTCACTCGTTGATTGAAAGATAAACAATCCCTAACGTGTGGAGCTTCTCTTCGACTATCTCCGTAACTTGCTTTCCAGCATCGTGGTTGGTCACATCTAATCAATAATCATTGATGAATTTCAGTGAAGACAGCTGTCTGCAACATAATTACGTTGCTTGTCTGTGAAATAACTCTTGATTAATAACGTGGGTAGATTGGCAGTTTACCAAAGAGAAATAGACTGTGTCTCCACATAAAAAATAACTAAGAAAATATTAACGAAACAATGGATTATGCAACAATAATATTATATACATATCCCGGAGCAATGTTTAAATAATCGTAATTTAACATCACAATACTCAATCTACGGATTTGCAATTTCTGTTGTTTGTTTATTTAAGGATAATATTCTCCGTAACATCAGTATATATTATTATTAATTGTGCACTAGGAACTAGACGTATTATCTGTTTTTCTTTGAGTTGACATCTGTTTACAACAGATGTTTAAGACAACTCAAATAACTTTGTCTCATGAGCTTCCATTTGTAATCAAACTCATGCCTTCCGGGCAAAACTCAGAGAAGCCAACTGTCATCCTAAAACAAATCTGATAATCTTGGACTTTATGTAATTTACATAGTAAAAATATGATAGTTTTGTATATCGTTTATGAACTAAATTCCCTTATTTTATTAGATGTTGGACGCAAACTAAGATCTATTCACGTTACAAGTTTTAATCCATGCTATCTATCTATCTATCTATCTATCTATCTATCTATCTATCTATCTATCTATCTATCTATCTATCTATCTATCTATATATATATATATATATATATATATATATATATATATATATATGTACCATTACAGTTGAAAGTAATGGCATTTTTTTACGCACTCTGTACCTAGTAATTTTTTTTTATTCGATTTCGGTTTAATTACACAATTTATTTATTCTCCTTACTTCAAATTAAATGTAATGAATCGAAAGGTTTCGTTAGTAATCATATTTTAACTGAATAATATATTTATTTATATCTTATTAATTGTAAATCCCATTTTCGCATATGCAAGTTGAATAGTTACAAGGTTTACCATTCTGACGTCATACCGAGTTCCGCCATTGGATATAAATTTTCTTAATTTCAGACCAATGTAGATTTTGGCCAGGTACCTAAATTTTCCCTCACCCCCTCTCACTAGTCCATAGTCACTTTCAGATCCGGTTACATCTGGATTTGCCAAATTTCTATTCGCTTTGTAATTTCCGCGGCTGGAGGACTCTGCCTCATTGGTGGAATTTTCCAATCCCTGTCGTTTTCGGCGCAATATTATGAGAATAATCGAAGACACATTAAGAGGAACACCACTGTTCATCCATTGTTCAATTTCCGCTTAAAAGGACGGACATTTTCATTAAATCCAGGTAAAATTTAATGTAATTTAAAAGTTAAAGACTGACAATGATTTAGGAGCTGACCAACTTCCATTTTTCGTCAAGTAAACTGTAAAATAACTGAGAAATAGGAACCAGCTTTCCAGACGCCATATTGCTCATCATCCAAGCCAAAGAATAGACAATATAGGAAAGTGGTTTTTTATCTTTTCAAAATCAGTTAGGGATTAGGGGAAATACGACCTGGTTTTGTGTATTTTGTCCGTGTATACAGTAAATGTGATTTTTTTATTATTTATTTAGTAATTGCATGTACACAGTAGGTTTCATAGTTGCAATGTTAATTATGATAATTTCAGCTTAAGCTAACAAAAAGGGGCTCCTATTCATTTCCAAATTGAACCAGTTCTAGCGGGGGAATGGGTTAGTTACTGTTTGTTTTAGGGCCTTTTCCCCTCTCAGGGGAAGGGTCCCTCAATAAACCTCGTTAAGGTGCCCCCAGGGCATCAATCTTTAGTAATAATTTTGTAAACAATTGGTCAGGTCAATTGGACCTAGGGTTAACTATTCTCATTTTGCCCCTTAAAGTTTAATAGAGCCAACTCTATATACCAAAAAGGAGTACTTTTCCCCAACATGCATGTAATTTAATGGTGTTTGTTTAGTTAGTAGTTTTTATGTGTAGTATTTATAGTGGTGTGTGTAGTTAGTAGTTCTGAGTGAGTGTGTGATTTCTGCGGTTAGGACAGTGTAGTTCATATGCGTTAGTTTAATACCATTTGCCTAACTCAAAGCACACTAAACGAGAGTAAATATTAGATTTCTGATTAATAAGTACAAGTATATATTTCAGTAAATTATGTCTCCACTACAGCGACATCGTGTCCATTTTCGGTAGTCAATTGTTTGTTGACATTACGACATCGCCTGACTTAGTGATTTAGATTGTTTGATTTTGGCCATTTATTCTCAAATTACATCCCATGGACATGGTTTTCGGTTCGAATGAGTATGCATTTATATGAAATAGCATGAGATCTTACTATTTTGAAAATTACAGCTTGCTATGTCATTTAGAACCCGAAATATCCACTGAAATAAAGAATGCCTATTTTCTTAATAGAGGTAAAGTCCATGTGCTGCTACTATTTGTTTCAAAATGTAGTTTTAAATTCTCTTTTCCCGTGGCTGTAGAAAAATTCCATTGTTGCTTTAGTTTTATCAGCAAATCAGAAATAATTTAATCGTTGACAATTTAACTTTCAGTGTGTGCACGCCTGACTTTTTTTTCTTTTTTAACAAAACTGCGAAGTAAATATAATTTGGGTGCTGCGAAACAGAGTCCGTGGTTCGATGAATGTTATCGTGTAGTAGTTTAAGCGTGACGGATCGTGATAATTATATGTTTATTAGTGCGTAATGTAAATATGTGTATCGCCTGCGTGTAAAATGTATGAAATAGGGTGTCTGTAAAATATTACTTCGCGCGAAAATGAGTAAATAATGAATGAATGTAATGATATATTAATAATATGATATAAAATATGAATGAGATGATATGACATCTATATTTAAATGGATAGGCTATAACGACTCACCAAGGGTAGTCGTCAACCTGGTTCGATCGTTGATATATGAATTTCGAGTGGTAGTAATAGTTTGCATGTAAAAATACCTTTAATAATTATACATATTATTATTCTCACCTTTTCTATAAGAGTTATAAAGTCGACAAACGGTATCAAATGGTTTATTAGTTGATACACTTTTATGTATTTCCATTCAAACTGTCATGCACACAGACATGATGATTAGGTATCCATAAACAATAACTACATAGCAACTAATTACATAACACTATCCCATAATATATATTTTTACATATATTAAAAACATTCTTCTTTTGTTATTATTAAATTAACATTCTATTAAGTATAGTGCACATGTATGAGCACTTTCTGCCCAAGGTACAGGTAATTAATAATCTATCCAAAGTATTTCGTTATATAAAATGTCGCCCGACAATTGGACTGAATATAAAAGTCATAAGAAAGCTTGACTTTTATCTTCAAGAACCACTGGTCCGTTTACAATAATGGTCTTACATTACTTATGCCCATCACATTTTGATCGCCCCTCGTATGTATCTTCATTTCATATATATATATACATTTATAACAAATCTTTCATTTCATTAATACTTATTTTTGACAATAAAGTTTCAACACAAATTAATATAATGAAAACAATTTTTGTGTTTAATCAATCATGAATTAAATTATAATCCTTCACGTTAATAAGAAAGAATTAAAATCATTGAAAACTTATCGTTGGTTAATGAAAATCAAAGAAAATAAAATTGACTAAAAACCAAAAATTAAACATAACCTACGTTCGAATGACCAAAAGGAAGAAAATAAATCTATTTTTACATAAACAGA
This sequence comes from Thermobia domestica, assembly GCF_964235325.1. Taxonomy (NCBI): domain Eukaryota; kingdom Metazoa; phylum Arthropoda; class Insecta; order Zygentoma; family Lepismatidae; genus Thermobia; species Thermobia domestica. The sequence continues at coordinate 200,099,002 of NC_137462.1, read as the reverse complement.
AGACACCCTTTTGTGATATATTTTTTTTTCAGTCTTCTTCATTCCTATTTATTTGAGCAAGAATGTCAGGCGCAACTAATTCTTTCACTAGATGCATCCATTTTTCTTTTGTATACTGAGTAGGTTTCCAAACCTTTAACTCATCTATATTACAAAGTCCAATTGACATACCCGTTTTAGCGTTCAACAATTCAAAAACTTTAGGATTTATTTCCTTAAAACATAAATAAGGACCTGAGAAAATGTCACAAAATTTATAAATCTTCTTTAACAACATATTACTTTGTGGATGTTGTTTAACAATAACTAAGTACGTGATTTGATTGACATGCTTGATCCATTCGGCATGTTTGTCTTTACAAAAGTGTCGAAACAACATACCAAAATTACGATGTACATTTTCTACAACAGAGCTACTAGGATGGTACGGAGTTACAAAATGAATTTTAATGTTAGCCTTGTTCATGGCTTTGATGAACACATCACTTTTGAACTGTGAACCATTATCGCATAATATGTGTTCGATAGGGCCACAATGTGGAATATATACATTCAAGATTTTATTTATGATAGCAACGGAAGTTGCTCTACGCAGAGGATAAGCTACTACATAACGTGAAAAGATATCCATGGTTGTTAGTAAATAAGTTTCTCCAGTAGCTGCTCTTGGTAAAGGTCCATATAAATCGATTGACAGAAACGAATGTGGTCTTTCAGGCGTTATTGAGAGCATTGGTTTTTGTACAGCCTGGTAATTATGTTTAATTCGCATGCACTCAATACAGTCCTTGATATAATTTTTGATTTGAGTTCTCATTCCCTTCCAATAAAAGGATTTATTAATCAAGGCACATACTTTTAAATAACCAAAATGACCAAAATCGTCATGATAGGCCTTTAATATGCGTGTTGTTAGCGTAGGTGGAATACAAATTTTGTTTCTAGATTTGAATTTAAAATCTTTAATAAGTAGAATTCCGTTGGTTAATTTAAATCTGGAATTCCAATGTTTGGGACAATTACATTCCTCACTGCATGAAGATAAATGTTCCATAATTTGTTTATATTCATGATAATTCATTTGATGTTCTCGTAGATCTTCTATTGAAATGGTAGCTATTTCATCCTGTAAGATCTTAAATTCGTTGATGGACAAGATATGTTGTTCTTCTCCAGGAAACAGACGTGATAAGGTATCTACGGGTCCATTATCTACCCCTTTAATGTGTCGTACTTCAAAATCATAAGCTTGAAGATCTAACGACCAGCGAAGTAGTCTGTTATTATATCCCTGTACGCTGTTAAGGTATCGCAATGAATTATGATCGGTAAGTACTATGAAATGACATCCGCTAAGATATGGAGCAAATTTTTGTATCGCAAAACGTACAGCCAAAAGTTCGATTTCTGTCGTGGTGTATCCTTTTTCAGCTTTCTTCAAAGTACGGCTAGCGCAATGAATGACAGCCGGTTCCTGAATAGTTGGATTAGGTTGCCAGAGTACTGCAGAAATTCCAAGTTGGGAACCGTCACACTGAACATAGAAAGGAACGTCGTATCTGGGGTGATTCAAATGGATGTTTCGTTTTACGCACTCTTTTAACTTATTAAAACTGTGTTCTTGAATCGGACCCCATTGCCATGGTACTCCTTTCTTTATAATCATAAATAAAGGCTGGGCTATCTCGGCAAATCGCGGGATGGCTTTGCGAAACCAATTGAAGAGCCCTAATATTTGCCGTGTCTGTTTCACATTTAATGGAGCAGGCAGATCTTCTATGGATTGTACTTTAGATTGACTGAATTGTAAACCAGAGGCATCAATTTGGTATCCTAGAAATTCTATGGAATTCTGCAGAAATTTTGATTTCTGTAGATTGATAGTAAGGCCCGAACTTTCCAATCTGTCTAAAACTATATCTAAGTACTTCAAATATTCATGTGGATTTTTTCCCATTATTAAGATGTCATCAGCGTAAGTTATCACGTTGCTACGTAAGTCTTGACCCAAGACTTGATTCAAGCAGGATGCTAACGCCGCACTACCATTGATAAGCCCAAAGACTACACGGTTGTATTCGTATAAGTGACCTTCAAAACTAAATGCCGTGTACGGTTTCGAATCTTCATGTAATTCGACCTGATTATATGCCATTACTAGGTCTAAATTTCCGAAGACAGCATTCCCTTGTAAAGAAGCTAGTATTTCTTCCACTGGAGGATACCTCACTTGTTCCAGATCAATGTGACAATTCGTGCGTCTCAAATCTAATACCACACGTAGAGAACCATTTTTCTTTGGAACAACATGTAATGGATTAAGATGCACGCTTCGTGAAGGCCTAATGATCCCATCTCTTAACATATCTGTAATTTGCTGACGTACATTTTCCCTGTATCTATATGGAATTATATAAGGCTTAGTTACTATGGGTTTGTCTGTTTTAACTTTAAAAGAATAAACAAAATCCTTGCAACGCCCTGGACGTTCTGAAAGTACATTTTTATGTTTATATAGGATATTCTTAAAGTCAGCTTTTACTGTATTATCTGTAAAATCAAGATTGCTTTCGAGTGATTTAACACGTTCAGAAAACAATACATCGTCATTTAAATCCACCAAATTTTGTGTGTCTTCCATTCGTTGATCATTTAATTTACCACTTTCTGCACTAACAGAAACATTATTCACTACATGAGAAATATTATTATATTGACAAGCAATATTATCTAATTTTGGAAGCAGTTTCTGAACGATTTCCTGAGGTATACCGTAATTGCGGGCTACTTGGACCCTTAAGGGGCTACTTGGACCCATACCAAAAACTCGTTTAAAGTCACATATGCAATGCAATAATGAGTGAGTTCAGAGTTAGATCCGTTAGATGGGATCATAATGCAGGCGTACACACATTGAAACTAGTTCTGTGGTAGACTACGATTGAGCAGCATTGGTGAGAAAGGTCGTTGACGAAAAGAGTGTATTTATTGAGCGCCAAACTTTTGTGTGTGGACACTATTTGCAAGAAAGTGGAACCAATGCTAAGTAAACACAGAAGTAGTTACATATAGGTTAATGAAACTGACATGGTAAACTTTCTCATATACAATAAGATGTGTGCGTAATTGTATTATACAGTATATGAAGTGTGTACATATGACCTGGAAAACATGGATATTTTGTCCCATATCTTTTGTTATCTTTATCCCACCCCATCCTTTGTTATCTTTATCAATGAAAAATAAAGGTCTGTTGTCACGTGTCACACAAGTAAGGACTTTTCATTGTTTCCTTAAGGATACCGGTACAAAATGGTACATCAATATAAAAGATTGCCTGCAGGTCGAAAATATGCTGATTTTTCATAACAGCTTGAAGATGGTTACCAGCAATTCAGTCGGGGAAAATGTCGCGAAAAGAAACAGAAGCTCACTTCAAGATAAGTCGTTCCACCTTAGAAAGAAGATTAAAGAATAGGTCAAGGCAGAATCCGGGCCATCTGAAAGTGTTCACTGAAGAAGAAGAATTAGCCTTCGCTAGTCATCTTGATAAAGTTTGTGATTTCGGATTCCTCGTTAATTAACTTGATTTCAGATTTATTGTGAAGTCCTATTTTGCCATGCATGGGAGAACTGTCATTGCTTTCTAAGACAATCTTCCCAGTCGAGATTGAGTGAAGTTATTTCAGAAAATGCACCTCCAGTCAACGACTAGATTCGCTGCTAATATAGATAGGGCTCGTGCAGCTGCAGAAGAAAACGTAATCAGCTATTACAATCATTATATTTGATAGTACCTCTTAACATGTTCTCTTTGTGGTTTGCAGTAAATAAAAAGTGCTGTTCTTGGAACACCTACGTCTTACTTAGTCTCAGAGCAGATTTCAATGGTTTTCTGTAGGAAAATATGGGGTGGGTTCAAGTAGCCCGAACGCGAGTCTTACTTGGACCCATTTTTTACAATAATCGCCTGTGCTTTGTTTTCAATATATGTAACTAAAACTGTCCTCGATATGTGTAATAAAGCCTGTAGTTTCACTTAATATGGGTTATGACAATAACATTCAAGTTTTCGTGGATGAAAATAGGCCGAAAGAACGAATTTGTTGCAAAATTGGGTCCAAGTAGCCCGCATCTACGGTACCAGGTATAGTTAACGTTTGGTTTTTAAAATCAAGCATGACACGTAATTGAGATAGTAAATCTAAACCCATAATTAATTTCTCGTTAAGTTCCTTTATTACCAGAATAGGGATTGATATTTCAAAATCTTGAATAGTTATTGTCACACGAGTAATTCCAGCTACTCTCTTTTTATGTTTACCGGTAAAATCAACTATAATAAGGTTCTCAGCCATTTGTAGCTTAGGATTCGAATAATTACTAGTAATTGCTTTCCACAACGAATACGATAATAGAGAGGCATTTGCTCCTGTATCAAGTAAAGCTTCAGTGCTTAACCCATTGACTTTGATAGGTATCTTAGCTGTACTATATGATTTTAAAAATACAAAATTTTCTTCAATATTAAAACCATCATTGACAGTATCATCTTCGAACCAACAACGATTTACAACAGGTATAAATTGGTACTGACATCTATTAATTGCCACTTCCGAATAATTATTTACAGAGACGTCATGTGAAAGATCATTTTCATCATTAACATGAACATGTAAATTGGAAGATAAATGTTCGTAAGAATTATCGCTTAAATTTGTAGATAAATGTTCATGAGAATCTACAGCTGATATGGGTTTAACCCCTACCACATCAGCCGCAATTAGTTTAAATTCATACTCGTGTATGGTTCCAATAAAGTACATTGTACAGCACAATCATGATTATGTCCCGTATTACTGTTTTGTACAGGAATTACTTCGATACCTGGATCTTGATGCGAAGTGCCATCTCTTGTTCTCCAATTACGTCTATCCACGTAGTTTGATGTATTCCTGGAATTTCGCCATACATTACGTCTATTTTTAAACCTATTTTGATTATATGGTCTAACATAAGGATTGCTATGATTAATTAGGTTAGGCGTATTCCCTACGTAACTTTGCCTATTTTGCTCGTTTTGATTGCTAGAATTTACTCGGCTTAGGTTGTGTTCCGTATCGTTCACACTTCTGATATTTAGATTCCAAATAGGTACAAAATGATCTGAATTATTCTTATTTTTACCCCCTCCTACTTGTTGATTCAAAGCATGGTATTGGGTTTCATAGCATTGGACAAGCATTAATAAATGGTTGAAACTCATACATTGTGTAGAAAACAAGATCTGTTGTAACTTAAATGGGAGCAAATTTCGAATCGATGCTATTATTCTAGATTCCGATTGTAATGGATTAACGACTTTTAATTCGTTGTATGTATTCACGACAAACTCAACAACAGATTTGTACAAACGAGGATTGAAATGTTGATTTCTAATGGTGGCATCTCGATTTGCAAGCAAAAAGTCATTTTCATAATTCGCAATTAACGCTGCTTTGAATTCATCATAAGTATTGATGTGATCACGTACGGCTTTAAACCATAAAGAACATGGTGGGAGTAATACATGAGGGATTAATTTCATATATTGTGATCTATCTATACACATTATATTGCATTCGTCCTGAAATTTTTCCAGGAAAGAAGTAGCGTTCTCATTACATTTACCACTGAATTTACTCATAGCCCGTATTTCACTCATCTTAAAACTTAACTTTACCTTCCTTTTATCATTCCGTGTACTTATTGGCTGACAATTCCTATCCATGACGTGATGTGTCGTTGCACCATCCCTTTTCCGCCCCTCTGTCCTCTTCGGATGAATTTCTTCCAAAATAATATCCTCATCAGACACAGGTGAAGGCGAAGTCATCTCTGGTGAGTGGGGAAAATCCAAGCGACCACTACCCATATTATTGTGGTATGTGTTGTCCTTAACCTGTAGCGTTCTAATTTCTTCCTGTAGAGTAGCTATCAATTGCGTATTTGCACGTATGTTGTTAGAATTATTGATGACCTGAATCTTTTGCTGTTGAACAGAAGATTCTATTACTTCTAAATCCTTTTTTACATCACTGATTTCTTGGCTCAGGTGGTTGTGATTATCCTGGCATTCCTCAGATATTCCTTTTAACTTTTCCTCGAACTGCGAGGTGATATCGTTCATCGTCTGGATAATTAATTGTTTCGTTTCATCTGACTTCTGTTCCATTCGTCTGCTTAATTCCTCGTATTGCTTGTTAGATTCTTCGGAGTTCTGCTCTATCTTCTGCTCTATCGTCTGCTTCAATTCTTCGTATTGCTTATTGGATTCTTCGGACTTCTGCTCTATCGTCTGCTTTAATTCGGTAGACATCTGAATCAATTGTCGCTGTAAGGCTAGCAAGATTCGGTCTTCTGATGTCATTCCTGGTGCTACACTATGTTCACCGTCGTCACTATTATTGGATTCTTTCTCAATTGCCTCACCGTTCATTTTTCTTATAATTATTCTACCACTTCTTAGTCTGGTGAAATTTGTATTCATTAACTTTATTACAAAAGTAAATTCACCCTTACTTTGCTTCAGGATATGAATTTACAGCAAGTCCCGGGTGAGGTAAACCAAAATTTTTAGCTAATCCCGGTGTGAAGGCACCAAAATTTTTATAACGACTCACCAAGGGTAGTCGTCAACCTGGTTCGATCGTTGATATATGAATTTCGAGTGGTAGTAATAGTTTGCATGTAAAAATACCTTTAATAATTATACATATTATTATTCTCACCTTTTCTATAAGAGTAATAAAGTCGACAAACGGTATCAAATGGTTTATTAGTTGATACACTTTTATGTATTTCCATTCAAACTGTCATGCACACAGACATGATGATTAGGTATCCATAAACAATAACTACATAGCAACTAATTACATAACACTATCCCATAATATATATTTTTACATATATTAAAAACATTCTTCTTTTGTTATTATTAAATTAACATTCTATTAAGTATAGTGCACATGTATGAGCACTTTCTGCCCAAGGTACAGGTAATTAATAATCTATCCAAAGTATTTCGTTATAAGGCCTAGTGTATGTTATATAGTGATAATATGAATATGTTTACTAAAAATCTCTCGCGTTTTGACTTCTACACCAGTACATTCATCCAACCGAGTTTGCTATTTGGATAGTAAAGTGTAGTGTGGAATTGTGTGTTACTTCGCATTTAAGTACTTCATACTAACAGCCCCGGATCTTAAGCCTTTCAACAGATAGGGTAGCATCATGTGGGAATTACTTCTAAAGGTTGACAGAAATGATAATTAAGAAAACTAACTGCTATATCCTGTGATCATCGAAAAGTACAGGTTCGGTCATTTGTACCTTTAACATTCATTGACTCTCCGAGATTTTTTTTTTGTTGCTTACCCTACTTATTATGCAGTGCTCATATAACTTAGATCGGACTATCCGATTAAATCAACCGCTACTAAATTAATATTTATGTCAATCGCGTACCTGGACGTCGACCCCTGACCCTCTTAAGTATTTTCGTTTCTTTTCTCAGTTTAATTAGTTGATGGAAATTGACGACGTCCCAGACTGTGGCATGTCTGCGCAGGGTAGCCACTAATTAGGGATATCTTAGCTATTATTTTACTCTAGTTTCATTACTATTCTGGACTCTCCTAGTTTCTTAGAGGTCGGATGATTTTTTTTTTGCTTTGAAATTCTAAATTAGCGCCTTCTCTAACCTTCCGGAGGATTCCGGGATCTGCAATGGCGTTGACCGGATACGGTGAGTGGTGGGATCCCTAAAGCCTTTGTCTTTTCGAAAATCCCATCGAGGACACAGACTCGTCTCGACGTTGCTGACATCTTTTTTCGGCTATTTATTTGGTAAGCCGAACCCCTTTTGGCATAAAAGAGAATATTTGGTTATAGTATGTTGTATACGTAAATTCGACCACTTACCTTTCGTAGTTGTAGTGTTCTGTCTCCTCTTTTTTTTACCTATCCTTCTTCTACTTCTTCTTTAATTTTTTTTTAATTTTTCAACCTTCCCCCCCCCGGTTCTGAATCTCATGATAACGTACAATATCCATATTACTTATTTCAATCGTATGTACTAACTGAGACATCGAGGGATGCAATTCGTGGAGGTATTGCAGCACAACTCAGGACCATTTTCGCGATATTCAATCCACCATGGGAGAAACTGACGAGAAGGTACACTATAATTTCAGATTCCCAGAAACTTACTTGTTATTCATCGATCGTACAAATTATACCCATTGACGACTGATTTCTGGTTTTCTTTCTATTGATTGGTCATATAGTGTGTATGTATTAGTAGTTTGGGCCCACTAGTTTCGAATAACATTGATTTTTTCTTTCTCTGTATATACATCTATATATATGTACTTACATAGTTCAAAAAGTTATGTGCCTGCTCTATTTGTTGTATTTCCACCTCTTGTGTCAACTTACTAAATAATATCAACCATTTCTTTATACGCGGAATTTAGTACATTGAGAATTATTATTGATTATCGGGTTTACATATAAAGTACAATGTTGCAACCTTATGAAAAAAAAAGAGAATTTTGATAGTCAGGGTTTTTGTTTATTTTGAGCCAAGCAAGCGTGAATACTTGTTGAATATAAAAAGGTTATGTAGAAATTAAATGTCGACGAAATACTAAGATGGATATTAAAGTGAAATTTATTATATTGAGTAATATGAATATATATATATATGCGAGTATGTATGTAAAGGGCTCGGTATTTACCCTGGTTGTTTTAGGTTGATAGATTTTTGACACCCGACATTGACCAATTATTTGTGATGTAAAGTATTACCGCGTAATTTATAATTAATGACATCTTACTAATTTGTTAGTAATGTTTGTAACTATTCAATTTTTTTTAATACTATGTCAAATGTTGAATGTAAATGGAACAAGTAGCAGGTCGTAAGAAAAGTAAAAATAACCCTAATCCATATCGAAACTTATTTTGCGAGATCAATAGTGAAATCAGTGAATTACGAAACAGTGAGCCCCGCCAACAAATCCTTTTATCAGTAAACTATGAAACAAATCCTTCCCCTACGATCGGAAAACTAACTATTTGTCGTTCGTCAGTTCAGTGACTAAAACCTTTGACTCCACGATATATACTAGAAAAAAATAGTGATCTTAAATTCAATGAACTGAAATTTGGTTAATAATTTAGTAATGTGAATACAGGTATAATGGAAATAAGTTCCCAATGTTTGGGACTGGACTCGATATTTTAAATCTCGATAAACTTTGAATATTCATACCATGTGCGTCAAGTGACGAAATAAAAAATATATATGTAATATGAAGCAAATATTTGTCTGTAATTAAAACCAAAACGATTAAATACCCTCATGGACACCAATCATAGTGAATAAAGAGAGTTGAAAAAGGAGTTATTATCGACGTGAGAACAAAGACTCATAAAATTGTCGAAATGTCTCCTCTTGGGACACAGACTCAATAAAATGCTACTAAAGTGCTTTTTTTTAGAATGATTAACCAATTATATTTTTTTCTTTCTTTTTTCCGCAATGATATGTATTCATTGCCCTGAATCTTAATCATAGCAGATTTCTGTGAATGCTTATGAAACATTCTTTTCATGTATCGAATTTTTCCTGTTATGTCAAACTAACTTTTCTTTTATTGAAATGTAATAAATGTCTATAGAAATGTAGTTAGGTTAGTTTAATTCAACTAAATGTAACCTGAAGTATACACTGTCCTGTATGGATGTGAGTGTGAGTGAAATGTAGGTTTAGTATTAAGTGCACCAATTATTTTGACATATATGTGTGACTTAATATAATTAATGGTAGTTGGCAATTAAAGTCATTAAATGTCAATACTAACTTAATTTAAGTTGGCTCTATGAAGGAAGCCAAAAGGACCGAAGTAACCTGAACGAACGATCATCATGAGAGAACTTTGAAAGTCAGAATCTTCGACAAACGTGTGTTGCTCTGATTTTCTTCCTGTGGTCGATTCTAGCATGCCATCAACTTCGGTGTTTAATTTTTTTCTTCAAATATTGGATATTAGTCTAGAACTTCTGGAAATATTGAATAAACGGTTAAATAAAACTTTCTCATCTATCTCAGGGCTAGATTGGGATAATTCGGTAGTTGAGGGTTAAATAGATCTAGGTCTGGGATGTATGGGTTAACATGTGTCTACCTTTGATCACCTTAATATCAAATATTCACCCAATAGCTATTGGAAATGATCCCAATTCCATAATTATTCACTTTCCTTTACCATATTTCTCAAAATATCCAGTAACAGTTTCCTCTTTATCACCTTCTTACTTTACCTTTTTTCTCTTCTATCTTCCTTCTCCTTTCTTCATCTTCTTCTTCTATTTTTAATAAAACTGAAAAGGGGGTCGTGACTGGGAATTCCATATATACTAAACACGGTCATGTATTTATTTATTTTATTTTATTTTCTTCAGAAGTCCGATAAAGAGTTTTCTTATTTCGATCCAACCTAGTATGTTCGAAATTAAGAAATGGATAATATGTTCCAATATAATTAGATATAAGCTGATAGCTTCATGAATATCCCCACCAGGGGTGAAGGGTTCCCACTCACGACTTATTCGATGCATCTCATATGTTACAGAGCTTTCTTTCTTTCCTTTTCCCCTTTTTTTCTGTTTTAGATTGGCGACGCGTGACAAGACTGTTGCCATGGTAACACTTGTTTACTGTGGTAACGGATCTGAAAATGCTTATTGAACAATACAAGTTATCACGCCAATCACTTTTAGATTGGCGAATCGCGACAAGAATGGTTGTCATGGCAACGTTTGTTCCCATGGCAACGGAGTTCAGTTTAAATGGCGACCGGTAGATCTGAATTTTTTCTAAGAATGTCAAAGAGTGAGGTTGAAGGCATGTTGAATTGATTACAACATTGAAATTAATAAGATAAATTTTATAGTCAAGTGAAACAACTAGAGTCGTTGGCTACTTTGTCATTTTTGTTTCCTTTTCTAAGGGGGAATAAGAGAAGGAGTGTCAAATTTTTTTCTAAATTAGAACTAAACGCTAGAAGGGTTTCAAAGAAGGAAAGAGAATGGGAGTCCTTTAATTCATGAATAATACTTGTCTCTAATATTGAATAAGTATTTCATAGTACATGTGTATTGTATATGTGTATTTTTGATATATATCTTGTCTTTTGTAAAGTGTCTCAAAGCTATGGCAACAAATAAGGTTATTGTGTCACAGGACGAAGGTGAAGTCACGTGCACTCAATGCACGTTAGATGAAAAAGAGAAAAGATCTCGCGCCCCGCGGAGATTAATAAGATGCACCGGTTGTGGACTAAAATGGATCCACTTTGCTTGCACCAATTTGGATGATACTGCTGAAAATGCAGAAAAAGTTCAAACCGGCGAAATAATAAAATACTGTGAGGATTGTGAAAAGGACCAAGGCCAAATATCTCCAGCGGAGATATCTGACCTCGATGATGAGGAAAAGAATGGAAATCACAGTGATTCTCAGGATCAGACGGCAAACCCGAAGGAAGGAATGTCATCTGGAGGGTCTGACACGTCTGCATTAATTCGCCAGATGATGGAAATGATGAACGAAAAATTCACTAACATGGAAGTGAAAATAGATCAGAACGGTGCAGACCTGAGGCGTGAGATAAATGTGAAAATAGATCAGAACCAGTGGCGGCTAATGTTAGCGTTGCAGCGTTGCGCAACGACCAAAGTATTTCAAGAAAAAATATTATTATCAATAGTAGTAAAGAAAAGAAAAAATACTTTTTAATACTCGTATATACGGTATACACTTTAAATAACATATTTTTGACTCCTGTAAGTGTCCGTTCCGTTAATCCGTTTTAAAAAGCAAAAAATAATCCGTCACAGAGTCTCTAATTTATATTGTGTTGCAGCGAGCATACAACGACCAGATTCCTTCAGCGCGGCAATTGGAGCAAATGTTAAGTCTCCTTTCCCCTATCTCAGAAGTTAAAGGGACTGGTCGTTGCAGTGCTTCTGCAACACAACACGGTTTCCAGTGAACGAGAAGGTTTTTCGAGCTAAACAAGATTTTTGAAATTTCTTTCACTAGGAATTAACAAATGGAATTTGTTTCTATGCATTCATATTTTTAAATTACGCGACCATACTGAAGCAAATTAATATAATGACAAAAAAAGTGATTGCAGAATTACAAAATAAGAAAGAAAAAATCTAGTAGAGGAGAAAACAAATGAAAGTAGACCGGCATTTACAAGTTAATTCTTAGCTTATATTGATAATGAAACCTTTATCATCTGAAAGCAGTATAGTATTTTAGTATACTAACCACAGAGGGGGTGAGCGATTCTACATACTGACTTATTAATATTATTTTAGTATAAACATATTTCTTTTATAAAATAAGTATATCTTATACTCTTGATAATTTCCACATAAAACTGTATGATGGGGAACGCCACATTGAATTTGGGACTAGTTAGCAATGTTCAGGGGCGTATCCACGAGGGGGGTCCACCGGGTCTGGACCTCCCAAAAATTTCGAAACTTGACTAATATTTGTAGACTTTCCTAACGAACTATACTTGTTTAACAGAGAAACGATTGATGTAGGCTAAATATTTTATTTTACTCCTCATCATGTACTCTTTCTTTTCTTATAGAAATAATCGCTCTATTAGTTTTTCTAAAAATATAGGTGACAGTAAGTAAGAATTACTTATCGTCTTTTCGGGTGCAGTATAAGACAGGTTCCATATTATGTGGACCTCCCTCAAATACTTTGGACCCCTCCCAGTTAACATTTCTGGGTGTACAACTGGCAGTGCTGTTTGTTTTGATGTTCTTTGATTTATGGCTTCTGTTACATGCTGATCCTTCATCTGGCGGGTTTCGAGGTTTCCTTTCCAGAACATATCACATTTGTAACCATTATTTCGCCTCTTGTGGAAGTATATTGTTTTAATCGTGCATTGCGTAACAACCAAGAAGGATGATTTGGAATGTAGTTTTCTCTTTTAATCACATGTGTGTGTGTTGATGTATGAATATGTGACATTCGGAATACATATACCAGTACCTCTTTTGTATCAGCTGTTTTGGTTTTTAATTATTAGGTTTAATTTTTTTTGTGTGTGCTTTAATTACGTAAATAACCTACAAATTCTGAATGAATTGTATACCATGACTTCTGTAAATAACTTACAAAAAACATTGACCAGCTTCCAACTGAGGAAAAATTTGCAATTAAGGGTTAGACAAAACAAGCAAAGGGCAATTCAGGAGAGTGTGCGAAAAAAAAATCCAGTTTAAATTTACAGGATATCTTATGGCAGTAGTGTTGTTTGCACCAGGTACATTTCCTCAATTTATTTTAAATTTTCCTGGATAAACTGTGATTAAAGTGTGTTCAATGTACATTTTTTATAACGCTAATATCTGCGACGAACTCTCTTCAGTCAACGCTGAAGAGGAATTCGGACCTCTATCAGGGACTGAGTTTGTAGATTCACTAAATATTTTTTCTAGATTATTGCGAACGATTCATTCTAGCAAAGCTTCTGAAATTAATATTAACTGTGCCTATGACGTCAGCAAAAGACGAAAAGTTTTTTTTCCACATGAGAAAGAATTATCACTTTCATGGAATTGAATGTCCCAAGAAAGGTTATCGCCATTGGTTATGCTTTCCATAGAAAAAGACCTCACAATAAGAATACCAGTTCAACCAGCATGTATTAGACAGATTTGCTCCAATCAAAGAGAGGATAATGAACTTACTAATTAATTAAGGTGATTAATCGGATAAAATGTTCTGCATTTTTATTTTTTAAAAATAGAATTTTATTTAATTTAACATGACACATAGCATTTGCATCTAAAGTTATGCTGATTAGTCAATGAGTCAACTTTATATCTTCTTTCTCTTATCGTTCGAACTGCAACATCCGAAACAACAATCCACCGGCCGCCACTGATCAGAACGGTGCAGACCTGAGGCGTGAGATAAATGAGAAGATAGATCAGAACGGTGCAGACCTGAGGCGTGAGATAAATGAGAAGTTAGATCAGAATAGTGCAGATCTGAGGCGTGAGAATGCAAAAATGAGACGTGAGATAAATGAAAAGTTTGATACCTCGAAACGAGAGACCGATGCTCGATTCGAGGTACTAAACAATAAGTTTGATCAGATCTGTTTAGACTTTGCTTCTTCAATTAGCAAATTGAAAGAGCAAACGTCTACTGGACTAGACCGGGTTAGATACCAGGCCCAACATTCTACCGAGCAGCTCAGAGACGAAACAAATGAAAAATTAAATGAAATAGATGTAAGGTTCGAGAGCACGAACACAAGATTCTGTAACATCGAACAAAAGGTTGAACAGCAGCAGGCTGAAATAAGTAAATTAAATGTTGCAATATCCAACTTATCAATAGAAACTAAACTAGAGTCGGTTGATCAAAGAATTAGTCAAATTCAAACCGAAGTAGACAGTCTTAAGGGGAATATTACTAAATTGGAACTCGTCAAGTCTGATATCTCCTATCCTTTTCCTGATAGCGATTCTCCAGGGAAAATTTTCCCAGAAACAAGTAACGTCCCACCGGGAAAATGTCAAGTGTTGCCTGATGCATGGGACACAGCAATGTATTGCCCCCCGCATCAGCCAACCTCGAAATCATGGTTGAGTAATTTCGATGTACCGATGCAGTCGAGTATTGTGACTACAACAGTCACTAGCGTAAATGCTCACTCTACTTTTGGAATGGTACAATCTTACAGCGTGCTGCCAGGAAGGGGAGAGAGATGTGCCGGACCGTCGGTTACTGCCGTGGTGGGTCTTAAGTTCGAACCTCACATGGTCAACACTAATTATAGAACCTCTCTTGGTCATATGGGAGCGTTCATTTCGGTGACCACTCCTTCGGTGGCAAATCTGGTGACAACCCCAGCCGCTCAGGATAACGCGTTAATTCCAATAGATTCTTTTCCTGCCCCGTATAGTATGAGCTCTAAAGTTTCCCTCCGGGATATTGAACGTTTTCCCACTATCGATGGGAACATTGCTAACGGGTTACCTCGAGTTTTCCTGCGGAGACTGCAGCAATATCTAGATATGTACAAACTCACTGATGGGGAACGCCTACAAATAGTCGAAAAATGTTTGATCGCCGCTTCGGGCGCATGGTTTGCCTCTGTTAAATACCAAATCCGGGCGTTCAGTAATTTTTTGATTCTTTTCAAAGAAGAGTATTGTAATGAGCACATCGAGCGGCTCCAAAAGAGAAACTTACAATCACTCCGGTATGATCGCTCCAAGTATGGGTCCCTCTTGGACTATGCTTGGAAAATCATTGAACTATATTATCAGATAGCTGAACATCCCTCTCAGGCCGAACTGGTAGATATTATAGTTAACGCTCTTCCACCCGATGAGTCCCGGGCCATAGCGTCCCACTTGTGCCAAACGGTGCGAGAAGTCACCTCACGTCTAGCTGCCTTGTGCGGCAAGGAAGTTTGTGGTCCACCAAAACGATACTTCGCCCGACAGGCAAAGATTCTAAAACCGACGAAGACGAAGGTAACGGCAAGTTGCCAGACAGATTTCCTGAGTTATACCCAAGCTGGATCTCGTTACCCTAGTGGGTATGGCTCAGAAAACAAGAATAATGGCCGGCGACTATTCAGGAATCGGCCCATGTTCAACAATCGCCGGAGTTATCGTCCCTATGACCGTACCAACATGGAATCGAACCCGGATAGGGGCGAAACACCAGGAGGAATTTTAACAGGACGTACGGAAGAAAAGAGAACGGTAATAGTCAGGGTAATAACAATAACAATAATAGTAACAATAATGTAAATCGACCCCAGAATTTAGTCCCTTCGCAAGTGCGTGGTAACGGTGAGCCTAGAACAATATTAAATATGAGTGATAGTCGGGAAACTGCATCCTAATGCCATCGGATATGCTAGTCGGCGAGTGAAGCCTTACGAGTTGTCTCTGTCGATTTCTCAGTTAGAACTTCTGTCTGCTCTATTGCTATGTGAACACTACTGAAAAAAAAGTGTCGGAACTCACAACTTTCGAAATTTAAAGATTTTCAATTGTACAGAAGATAAACGTAGCGAATCACTCGCGCAATACCCCAAGTAGATATAATATACTGTCCTAGTGTGACTGGTAACATTTGAATGGGATGAATGAGTGTGTTAACAAGCATCAGTAGTTAGTATTCCCAATTAGCAAAATTTTGTGATCTTAAATTCAATGAACTGAAATTTGGTTAATAATTTAGTAATGTGAATACAGGTATAATGGAAATAAGTTCCCAATGTTTGGGACTGGACTCGATATTTTAAATCTCGATAAACTTTGAATATTCATACCAAGTGCGTCAAGTGACGAAATAAAAAATATATATGTAATATGAAGCAACTATTTGTCTGTAATTAAAACCAAAACGATTAAATACTCTCATGGACACCAATCATAGTGAATAAAGAGAGTTGAAAAAGGAGTTATTATCGACGTGAGAACAAAGACTCATAAAATTGTCGAAATGTCTCCTCTTGGGACACAGACTCAATAAAATGCTACTAAAGTGCTTTTTTTTAGAATGATTAACCAATTATATTTTTTTTCTTTCTATTTTCCGCAATGATATGTATTCATTGCCCTGAATCTTAAATATATTGACCTTTGAATTTTCTTTTTTTTCTTTTTTTTCCTTTATTTTTTGTCTTTCGTCTTTTGTCGAATTTTTTTTATGTAATCCAACTTTTAATATCTCTAGAAAGAGAAATGTGTTATTTGATCTTGTTGAAAGTAGCAGATTTCTGTGAATCCTTATGAAACATTCTTTTCATGTATCAAATTTTTCCTGTTATGTCAAACTAAGTTTTCTTTTATTGAAATGTAATAAATGTCTATAGAAATGTAGTTAGGTTAGTTTAATTCAACTAAATGTAACCTGAAGTATACTCTGTCCTGTATGAATGTGAGTGTGAGTGAAATGTAGGTTTAGTATTAAGTGCACCAATTATTTTGACATATATGTGTGACTTAATATAATTAATGGTAGTTGGCAATTAAAGTCATTAAATGTCAATACTAACTTAATTTAAGTTGGCTCTATGAAGGAAGCCAAAAGGACCGAAGTAACCTGAACGAACGATCATCATGAGAGAACTTTGAAAGTCAGAATCTTCGACAAACGTGTGTTGCTCTGATTTTCTTCCTGTGGTCGATTCTAGCATGCCATCAACTTCGGTGTTTAATTTTTTTTCTTCAAATATTAGATATTAGTCTAGAACTTCTGGAAATATTGAATAAACGGTTAAATTAAACTTTCTCATCTATCTCAGAGCTAGATTGGAATAATTCGGTAGTTGGGGTTTAAATGGATCTAGGTCTGGGATGTATGGGTTAACATGTGTCTACCTTTGATCACCTTAATATCAAATATTCACCCAATAGCTAT
This sequence comes from Thermobia domestica, assembly GCF_964235325.1. Taxonomy (NCBI): domain Eukaryota; kingdom Metazoa; phylum Arthropoda; class Insecta; order Zygentoma; family Lepismatidae; genus Thermobia; species Thermobia domestica. Next base: position 200,081,454 of record NC_137462.1, on the reverse strand, counting down.
TGGAAATGATCCCAATTCCATAATTATTCACTTTCCTTTAGCATATTTCTCAAAATATCCAGTAACAGTTTCCTCTTTATCACCTTCTTACTTTACCTTTTTTCTCTTCTATCTTCCTTCTCCTTTCTTCATCTTCTTCTATTTTTAATAAAACTGAAAAGGGGGTCGTGACTGGGAATTCCATATATAATAAACACGGTCATGTATTTATTTATTTTATATTATTTTCTTCAGAAGTCCGATAAAGAGTTTTCTCATTTCGATCCAACCTAGTATGTTCGAAATTAAGAAATGGATAATATGTTCCAATATAATTAGACATAAGCTGATAGCTTCATGAATATCCCCACCAGGGGTGAAGGGTTCCCACTCACGACTTATTCCATGCATCTCATTTGTTGCAGAGCAAGCTATTCTTTCTTTCTTTATTTATTTTTCCTTTTTCCCCCCTTTTCTAGTTTTATATATATATATATATATATATATATATATATATATATATATATATATATATATATATATATATATGTATATAGATATATATATTAGGATGGTCCAGCATAGAATGGTAAAGAAAAAAGATCTATGATCTAAACGCATAGTTGTCAATTTTGATCCATGTAGTCTAAATATACTGAATGAAAAATTTCATCGCAGTAAAAAAATATTTCGAGGTCGCTCAAAGCCTTCAATTATGCTCCATACCTGTTATTTGAAATATTGAACGTATTCGCATTTAAGCGGTGATGGACCTTTTCATTGTTTTGTGCAATGCTTGTGAATTTCATCCAAAAACAACATTTAAAGTGCCAGGATTTTCTAATAGAGGGAGAAGGGGTCCGTGACATGAAATAACCCCGCTACAACAATATCCATTTTTAACTTACACTCCCCGTTTCCTTCACACAAAGCTGCTCATAAGAAATAGTAACCAAACTCTTGCTGTAGCTTTTCATTTTTAACGCTGATTCTTCTTTTTCTCGTTTCTTTTTGTTTAATCCTTCCTTAATTATTCCATTTTTTGGTTTCGAAGGGGAGTCCATACCCCCTCCCCTTGGCTACGTGCCTGAAATGGCGTTTCTAGTTTAGGCATAAATATAAGACGTATAAGTCAACAACTGGAAGAGAAACGGATAAATCATATTTATGATTGGTATCGTCTAAAATACAGATAAATTTCACCTAATTAATTATGCACCCCCACAATTTTTTGAAAGAAATACTAGAGGTCCAAATATTCCACTGTTTCATCGTTTCCAAGAGTTTTGACCAAACTTTATGCATTATAATTTTAAGGCGCTGGAAGACGAACGCCTTTCCATGCCATATGTACGAACACTGAAGAATGTAGTTGTTATGTTTCTACAAAATTGTCTTGTACATAAGGAAGATAATAACTATATTCCCCGTGATGACTATAAAGAAATGATAGAGCTTTGCCCTGTTGATAGTTGGTGAATTTACAAAGGAGTACCGTTTCAAGTCAGCAGGTGCTTACCATATTGCTCGTTGGATGGGAAAGGTAACATGCTGCTTCAAGATATAAGTTTTCCGGAAGCTTACAGTCAAAGAGGAAAAGAATCTGCGGGATGTGTGTTTATTTGCAAGTCTCATATACGTGAAAGCATGGATTTCGTGTCCATGGCCCCGTCCTAGACATGTTTTGCCCCCGTCAACGACTTACTTCTGTTCAAGCAAATCAAACAATACGCCATAGTGAATAAATCTGTGTCTGAATCTGCAATGAACAAGTTTCAAACTCACTTGTGGTATCTTGAAGCAGAGTTAGTTCCACTTCCACTGTTCTCTGAGAAATTATCGTTAGAGGACATGCGGAATATTATAAATCGTCTTAAGGTTTATGAAGAAAATTGGAGTTCAAGAGGCATAAAACTCTCAGACTGCCTTGGCTTAGAAACAAAGAATCTTTATGATTTGATTAATTCAGTCTCTCTTTGCGCCTTACGTTCTCTTCGAGTTGACATCAATTTCATGTTCCAATGTGATCCCGAGCACTGGAGAAACTCGGACAAATTCCAAAAGGAGAAACGAATCGTCGAGTCACTTAAAGTTGTCTACGATGCTGCTGAACGTTCAGTGGCCCTTATGTCCAATTTCAATGAGTCAATCACAAAGAAAGAAAGTGAAATGCAAAGCCTAATTCAGGTTGTTGAGGACCACAGAAAGCGTGTTTCAGACGCTCGAAAGAGCACTTTGAAAAATTACCAACTTCATTAATAACATTATTTTTTCTGTTTAAAATGAACAGCAACTGCATATTTCGAGGTAGCTCACTTATTTTGAAATCAATAAATGGTAATTTTGGTAATAGCTATTTGCAAGTTTAGTAATAATAATAAATAATTCATTTTGTACGGTAAAAAGTGATTGAATTTTTAAACCTCCAATATGTCTCGTATACGACATAATTATATGCATTATATGGCACAACTCCATGTAACTTGAGCGACCCCTAAATGTTATCCAATTGAGTTGATTTTTGCAATGAAATACACTTGTAGGAAAGGAACAATATTAGCAACTATACGCAATTAAATTCGCAAAAAAATTTTGGACCACCCTAATATATATATATATATATATATATATATATATATATATATATATATATATATATATATATATATATATATATATAATAGAGAGAGAGAGAGAGGAAAAGCACCAAAACCAACATATCATTTTGTTTTTGGCTTGTAAAGCTGAACTGAAGGACCGGAATTATAACATAAACGCTACTCAATAAAATTATGTACCAAGTTTAAAAATTGTCATACATTGCCTCGATTATGGTGATTTGTTCAGTTGTCTCCGAAATCATATTTTTAGAAACTAGGCCCCAAATCGACATACCTTTAGAAAATTATTATGTTGCAAAATGAAACGAAGATATCTTTTTAAATTTGTGTTTTGATATCCTTGTATAAGTTCTGTTACGCACAATAGTAGGTTTACTTGTAAGATACTGTTAGATCTGCATCATACTTAGCTTTCTAAAAGTAGAAATAAGTGCTGATAGAAATAGTCTTATCGTAGCATAGGGACAATTAACAGGTCTGAATAGTCTACACATGTATGGTGCTATGAAATTACACAATGAGTTTAAACCAATGACAATAATCGCAGATGTAAATGCCCGCTTCTACACCGGTACATTTTGTGTGTGCCCAGTCCTCACAGGATACACACTGAACTCATTCTTCTCCGCTAGTGTCTTCAGAAAAGAGTCTTTCGCAAAAAATACAGACTGCATCATTACTGTCTGGTACATGGACACTAAATCTTAATCTGATGATGAGTCATTGCTCATAGTGTCTTCCTTGACCTGGACGTAGATTGGGACTTAGGCCTACTTGGATTTCCTTTTGAGTTTTCCTGTCTACCTGCGTTCCGTTTAGTTCCTTCTTTTCCATCATACGTAATAGTTCGTTTTTATACAGTGATGAGGTCATTACTGCCGCTTGAGTAGTTTTGCGGCCTCTGGTTAACATCTTCCTCTGTTTCCCAGGAACTAGAGAGAGTAAATGAAATGGTATGTCGGTTTAAAGACCACCCTACATGTTTCACATGTTTGTACATGTTTCACTACCAAAGGCTATCAGTTGGCACAATAACCATGATGATTTGCAAACTTAATAACTTAAAGAATAAATGTATGTAATGAGTAAATCACCTACCTCTAAATAATTCTCGTTTTCTGATTGTGACGAATTATCAACAGAAATTTTAACACAACGAAAAACAAAACACTGATCCTCATACACTAATACACCCTCACAGCTGGTTTAAACTGCAATTGCTGCACCTAGTGGTGAGGGTAGAAACAACTGATAGTATCTCCGCCAGAGTGCAGCGTGCTCCAATCCAAAAAAGGGCGGTATGTCGATATACGGACCTATGTCGCTTCTGGAGCTTTTCCTCTCTTTCTCTCTCTCTCTCTCTCTCTCTCTCTCTCTCTAAGACACTACATAAACACGGCTCTCCCGTACAACACCTGGTGTATAATTTTCCATACACAAACAATACATTGCACTTTAGTCGCATTCCGTTTATAGGTGTGTATGCAATTACATACAAATGGCGTAGAAGTCAATATTTAATGTTCACGGCGAGTATGTGCAAAACCATGCACAAAGAAAATTATACAATTATGCAGGTGAAACAAAGGCGAAACCAAAGTATTACTGGTGGACTGTTTACCATGGCGCACAAGTGATAACGGTCAACAGATATTGTGATACTCAAGGTGTTTAAAAAGAAAGTTTTGAGTGATCACTAGATAGGAGATGTTAAGCTATTTTCTATTTTTCTACTTTTCTTGCTCTTTCGTTAAGTTTTTAACCAATCCTTGTCAAGGATATTGTAAAAGCAAATTACTTGTATAAATAACAAAGCATAATATAACATAAAATATGCCATAGACCAGATAATAGCGAAAGTAAAATCATTATCTCATAACTAATTTAAGTTTTCTAATTGTTTTAATTTTTCTAAGTAATCTAGTTGTATCATTGATCCGTTGTTAATATTTGTTAAGTCAATTTTGAAATACATTTTATGAATTTCGGAGAAAACAAATTAACAAGTGATTGTTGCGCGAATAGTAAGAGCAGTACAATATACACATTTTTTATATATTTTTTAGCAACATTTATGTTTCTCAAACACGGTGATCTAAATGTTTTTGCTTGTCTTTAGAGGTACAACAATAATATTTCTCGCAAAATACTTCTAAACCAGCTCTACTTTTTGATGCGCATGAAGATGAACTAGAGCGAGTGGTATAAAGTTACTCCGAAAGACATATTGAAAGAGATTTTCTTTCTGTACAGTATATAAATATAACAATACCACGTATATTCTCAATTTGCACCGTCACGTAACCGAACCTATTTTTTGTATGTAAATTTGAAAACAAAACTATGTATTGCGTCACAAAGTTTATTAAGGATCTTTCTCTAAAGTCCATGTATCCGTGATACGCTTATCAACGAACAAGGGACCTAATATAAACTTTTAGATTACTAAAACTAATGTGTGGTTCCATTTTAAAATTTCTACTTGCACAAAGACTCATATAAGCATAATATATTTGTACTACCGTGTAGAAAGTAGATAAAGAATTATATTACGGTTTATTTAACACTAGTTGAAATACCTATTCTTCGTATGGGTCAAATAAAATATCTATGTAAACAAACTGAACTACGAAAAGAAAAAATATCGATCATTTTCTACTACTTTTACATATTTCGGTAAATGTACCCCGAGACCCCTGGTTCAAATTTAAAAAAGCGCCTCTGGCCTGCAGACGATGGAGCTGTATTTGGAGGTCAACACCTGTGAGAGTACCACCATTGATCTTAGCGACCGCGAAAACTATGGATTTGACATTAATATCGGTCATTTTGGATTATTTTTTATATATCTCGGTATCTCCCCTCCTTGACCCCCGGCCCGTAGCCGAATGGGCTGAATTTGGAAGCTAATGAGATCGGCGTTCCACCATTGATCTCAGCGACCCCGAAAACTATGAATTTGAAACTAATATTTGTCGTTTTCTATTATCTTTACATGCTCCGGTAAACGCCCTCCCTGAGATCCCTGGTTCGAGTTTTGAAAAAGACACTTCGCCTTGGTCTGGGACCTAGACCAAGGTACCCGTGACTCAAATTTGGTAACTCTCGGTCCACACATCTGGTCCTCAGGACGACTCCAGACACACAAACAAACTCTTTATTTTATTTATCTTCAATTAGATTATATTTAATTGGATTAATAATTTCCCTGAATCTCTCTCTCCCTCTCACACACACATGCGGGCAAAACAGAGAAAGGAAATCAACAAGGTAGCAAGAGTAAATTGTCTTGAAACTTCGTTACCTCAGTGAGTTACCTTTGGTTCGTGGAGTCCCGTGTTCGAGCCCCACCCAAGCAAGTTTGTGGTAGACAATATCGTGCTCCTGAGTATTCTGGGGGTTCTTCCGTTTCATCCCACTTTCTTATTTCATCAATTCTTCCACCATTATTTACTTGCAGTAATGATCGCCTCCCTTATCCTAAAGTGTATAAACGTGGGACGTTAAACTAAAGAAAAATATTTCATATTAAAGCTTCGTTACGTCATCGTTACGTCATATATGACATTATTTAATTTGTCCAATAAGAATATTATTTGATCAGTATATTGGATGAAATTCTTGGGATCAGCGAAAATGCCGACGTAGAGTGCATTTAACATCCGCTTTTCGTTTTATACTAATAATAGACGCCACCACTTGAGCAATGTTTTGTTGATAACACGTTGATTTAAAATGACATTCTCTGCATTCGAGAAATAAAAACTACCATGTCTTCTTTGATTTTGAATTTATTAGCTTCCCAAATAGGAACGCTTTTTATGCAATTTAACTTGCGTAGAAATAGAAGTTAATGTATGAAAGGGTTAACTTTAGGTGTGTAACAATCCAAAACACTAGTTACATGTTTACTTTTTTGATGTTTGTCAATTATTCTTTCCAGGGCCGGCCTTAGGTGATGCGGGGCCCGATTGGAAACATTTTACGGGGCCCCAGGTTTACAACTAACTTGCACCTAGGTCTGCTGACTTGGTGAACATTTTTCATCTGCAAAATGTTCTGGTGAGAACGCTCATCCTATTCGTTGCTTATAGCAGCTAATTTTCCATAGAAATAACACAAATGGAAATGCAGGCAGTGAATGAATTTTAAAATACATATTTCACCTTGTGTCTTGCAATTTTTCAAGAAGGTTCTGTACCAGTATTTCATAGTTTTATTCACTTACAAGTAACCTATTGATGTCGAAATCTAGTTTCTTTAGCAAACTTGACAGAGAAGTGTGGAATATCAAGAAACAAGCGTAAGCAAACTTTAAAGTGCTTCCGTCAGTAAAGACAGCCGTAGCGGCCAAAAACCTGATTGATCAGAATAAGCCAGTGGTTCTCAAACTTTCCGATAACGTGGACCCCCTGTTCATTCAGAAAATGATCTGCGCACCCCTTTGCAATGCTATCTGAAATTTCACAAGGTATTAAAAATTATACTAATTAGAATTACCACTGACAAGGAAAAGATCAAGAAAAATAATGTAATAAGTAATTTATTCCAAAGGTAGGCCTACATGATTGTTTCCTAATGAAAGAAACTTCAATTGAAAATACAATAACTTTCAAGACTTTTTTTTTGTTAAAGGAAATCCATTTAATAAACAATGTTCTCAAATGTGGGAACACTAATGTGAGGAATGAAATTCTTTGTGTCTTTCCATAATTTCATTGAAATCTGGAATAAATTCTGTCACTATCAATCTTAGGTCCGATTACACATTAAGACGATTTCGCTTTAAGGTTTTAATACTGCAAAATGCAGAAAAGGTCTGCTCACAGAAGTAAGTGGTAGGGGAAAGGTATCAAATGTTGCAATGGCTTTTTAGACAACTCTTCATACTCACAAAGCACATGCAACCAAAAGCTACAAAGTTAATTTTCTTTGAAAACTTTTTCCCATGAAGTATCGCAGATAGTTCCAATAGCTGTTCTTGTTCTGTGTTAGAGAGATTCATACCTTGTATGTAATTGATTTCTATATTAGTAAAAGAATTTTTAATTCCACCATTACCAGGTTGTGGGACACGGAAATATTCTCGAAAGTTTGTAGGTAACGCTCTCAAAATGCCCTGCAAGTGTTTTGTGTCTTTCAGCAGAGAGTTTTTCGCCTGAAGAATCAATGAAATCATTGGAAATGATGAATAATTATTGTTTTGTACTCGTACTTCGCACAGTTAAAGCTTCTTAATCTTAAAAATACTTCTTGCATAGCAGCTGTGAATTCCATTTTATTACAACACATATTAATTTTTAGGCGTCGCGGATCCCTTGGCTAGGTCCTGAGGACACCACTTTGAGAACCACTGGAATAAGCCATAACAATGTTTTTCAAGTTTGAATAATTTTATTTGCAAAACGAGTAAAGGGATAAAAAACAAAAACACATTAACCGACACTGGGAGGAAGTAGACATCTATTAGAAGATATTCTTATCGTTGCAGCTATTTTGTATCTCGCTCGATTCTTTTAAATAGGAAGGGGGTCATGTGATACATCAAAATGAGATAGAATTTTACGAGAAATACAGTGGTGAAGTCTATGTTTCCATAAGTTTATATTTGTAAGACAATGAAATGCGCATTAATATGAATTCATTGGTTCAAAGATTTCTTAACACTTTATTGTTTTGAAAGAATTCAAATCAGGAAAACCTTTTGTACACTAGTGAGAACTTTGAAAGGTATAATCAGCTTGAAATCGTTATCGACTGCAGACAAAATGAAATGGTGATGAGACGATCACAAACCTTAAGGAATTGATGGAAGATGGATAACATATTTTCCATTGGATTATTCTAGTTAGAAAACAAACCTTCGTAAGCAGCGACCCATTCAGTACGCACTAGTACATATGCGGTTTTCCTGACTTGATTTTAAAAAATACATCCACGGTATTTTTCGCAGGAGAGGGCAAAGTTTGTCTTATGGTTTTGTATTTTTAATGTAGCTATAATAAGGGAAAAGATGTGCAAAGAAGTCACAGTGTGATTGGTTTATTTGATACCATTTCGGTATTCACGGTCGTATCACATGACAGAATCAGTAAGAACGCCAGGCTATATGAGACGGGACTTACTAATTAACACGGAATTCGACCCACATGAGCTCCGCCGGGAATCGAACCCGAGGCTCCCACGCCAAAGACGCGTACGCAGCCAAAAAGGAGCTCGTTTACTTAATGGGGTGTTCAAAATAAAAGTGGGTGTGCACCCAGAATAATTATATACATTTTTACACAAAGTCAAAGAAAACAATATTTTTACGCCTAGGGGTGTGTGTAAGGAAAATTTGGGGAAGTGTTAGGAGTTGGGAGTGTGCAGAATACTCCCTGGATATATCAATTTTTACAACATAGGTTGTAAACGTAAAAAAATAAAGAAACTACTGCAGCATTAAATTCAGAAAATATTTGCTTATGTCTCGAAATTTAATACAAACAATTCATTTATTTGCTAGGGAAAGGCCACACCCTCCGTTGTGGAGTCAATGGATGTACCTGTATTGCAACATGTTGTGTGTACTTGATAGCCGAGAGTAGCAGAACCATCTTAATGGTACCATAGCCACTTGGCCGGGGGCCCCGCAGGCATTGGGGACCCCGCGATCAGAATGGCATGTATTCATTACAAGTATTAGGAGTAAAATTCAGTCATAAGTACCACAACATACTTATTTGTTCTTGGGCTTAATATGCTTTTAAAACTGCACTGGAGAGTAGATTAGACTGGACAGCAGAGTAGACGGCACTAGCGCGGGGCCCCCTTAAGCGCGGGGCCCGATTGGGAGCAATCGGTCCAATCGGCTTAAGGCCGGCCCTGATTCTTTCTTTTCCTAATCGCGATAGGACAATAGTTGTTTTACGCTTTTCACTAACGGTAAGAGATGGCAGTGTAAGAAGTGAGAAATCGAGGAAACGACTGATGAGAAAGGAAAATTTTGAGCGTTACTACGTTCATCTTTTAAGGTTTAGAAGTCATTCACCACTTTTCTATTAATTTCTTCAAATTCTATATATGTATAAATGATAAAGTTTGGATAGTCTCTAAAATAAATAGGATATTTTGACGTGTATCAAATTAGCATACACACATTTAGCCCACACGACCAAAAGTATACAATCGTTAGTGCTAGCTTCCAAAGGTGCGATACTTAAAAAAAATAGGAAGACTTTTTTTGTTGTATGCCAACTTCACGTAAAGTTAGCATACGCATATGCAAAAATTAAAGCACTAACGAAAATAACTATACCAATAGTTAGTACTACGTTAGTACTGGTTATAGCTAGCTTCCCAACGTTAATGCTGTTATATTTTTTAAAAAATAGGACGACTTTTTTGTGTATGCGATCTTGAGGTCAAGTTAGCATACACATATGCAAAACTTAAACCACTGACGAAAGAAACTATACCAATCGTTAGTGCAATCTTAGTGCTGGTTAGTGGTAGTTTCCCAACGTTGATGCTGCTATACTTAAAAAATAGAGCGAATTTTTTCTTGTATGCCAACTTGACGTCAAGTTAGCATACACATATGCAGAAATTAAAGCACTAACAAAAGTAACTAAACCAATCGTTAGTGCTACGTTAGTGATAGTTAGTGCTACCTTCGTGACGTTAGTGCAGCTATAAGAAAATGAGAAACTTTTTTGTTGTATGCCAGCTTGAAGTCAAGTTCGCATACATAGATGCAAAAATTGAAGCACTAACGAAAGTAACTATATCAACCGTTAGTGCTACGTTAGTGCTGGTTCCTGGTAGCTTCCCAACGTTAGTGCTGCTATACTTAAAAAATAGGACGAGTTTTTTTGTTAACTTAACATCAACTTAGCATACACATATGCAAAAATTAAAGCCCCAACAAAAGTAACTAAACCAATCGTTAGTGCTACGTTAGTGCTAGTTTCCCAACTTTAGTGCTGATATACTTAAAGAAATAGAGTGACTTTTTTGTTCTTTGCCAACTTGATGTCAACTTAGCATACACATATACAAAAATTAAAGCACTAACGAAAGTAATTATACCAATTGTTAGTGCTACGTTAGAGATGGTTAGTGCTACCTTCCTGACGTTAGTGCAGCTATAAAAAATGAGCGGTTTCTTTGTTGTTTGCCAACCTGGCGTCAAGTTAGCGTACACATATACCAAAATTAAAGCACTAACAAAAGTAACTATACGAATCGTTAGTGATACGTTTGTATTGGTTAGTGCTGCAACCTAACGTTACTGCTGCAAAATTTTAAAAAACGAAGTGCGGTTTTTTTGTTGTGTGCTAACTTGACGTCAAGTTAGCATACGCATATCAGAAAAGTAAAGCACTGACGAAAGAAACTATATCAATCGTTAGTGCAATGTTAGTGCTGGTTAGTGGTAGTTTCCCAACGTTGATGCTGCTATACTTAAAAAAATAGGACGACTTTTTTGTTGTATGTTAACTTGACATCAAGTTAGCATACACATATGCCAAAATTAAAGCACTAACAAAAGTAACTAAACCAATCGTTTGTGCTACGTTATTGCTGGTTAGTGCTAGCTTCCCAACGTTAGTGCTGCTACATTTAAAATAATAGAGCGACTTTTTTGTTGTATGCCAACTTGATGTCAAGTTGGAATACACATATACAAAAATTAAAGCACTAACAAAAGTAACTATACCAATCGTTAGTGCTACGTTAGTGATAGTTAGTGCTACCTTCCTGACGTTAGTGCAGGTATAAAAATGAGCGACTTTTTGTTGTTTGCCAACTTGATGTCAAGTTGGAATACACATATACAAAAATTAAAGCACTAACAAAAGTAACTATACCAATCGTTAGTGCTACGTTAGTGATAGTTAGTGCTACCTTCCTGACGTTAGTGCAGGTATAAAAATGAGCGACTTTTTGTTGTTTGCCAACTTGATGTCAAGTTGGAATACACATATACAAAAATTAAAGCACTAACAAAAGTAACTATACCAATCGTTAGTGCTACCTTCCTGACGTTAGTGCAGGTATAAAAATGAGCGACTTTTTGTTGTTTGCCAACTTGAACACAAGTTAGCATACTTATATGCAAAAATTGAAGCTCTAACGAAAGTAACTTTATCAATCGTTAGTGCTACGTTAGTGCTGGTTACTGGTAGCTGTTGTGTGCTAACTTGACGTCAAGTTAGCATACGCATATCAGAAAAATAAAGCACTGACGAAAGAAACTATATCAATCGTTAGTGCAATGTTAGTGCTGGTTAGTGGTAGCTTCCCAACGTTGATGCTGCTATACTTAAAAAATAGGACGACTTTTTTGTTGTATGTTAACTTGACATCAAGTTAGCATACACATATGCCAAAATTAAAGCACTAACAAAAGTAACTATACAAATCGTTAGTGATACGTTTGTGTTGGTTAGTGCTAGCTTCCTAACGTTACTGCTGCAAAATTTTAAAAAACGTAGTGCGGCTTTTTTCTTGTATGCCAACTTGACGTCAAGTTAGCATACACATATACAAAAATTAAAGCACTAACAAAAGTAACTATACCAATCGTTAGTGCTACGTTAGTGATAGTTAGTGCTACCTTCCTGACGTTAGTGCAGGTATAAAAATGAGCGACTTTTTGTTGTTTGCCAACTTGAACACAAGTTAGCATACTTATATGCAAAAATTGAAGCTCTAACGAAAGTAACTATATCAATCGTTAGTGCTACGTTAGTGCTGGTTACTTGTAGCTTCCCAACGTTAGTGCTACTATACTTAAAAAATAGGATGACTTTTTTGTTGTATGTTAACTTGACATCAAGTTAGCATACACATATGCCAAAATTAAAGCACTAACAAAAGTAACTAAACCAATCGTTTGTGCTACGTTAGTGCTGGTTAGTGCTAGCTTCCCAACGTTAGTGCTGCTATATTTAAAATAATAGAGCGACTTTTTTGTTGTATGCCAGCTTGATGTCAAGTTGGAATACACATATGCAAAAATTAAATCACTGACGAAAGTAATTATACCAATAGTTAGTGCTACGTTAGTGCTAGTTTCCCAACTTTAGTGCTGGTATACTTAAGGAAATAGAGCGACTTTTTTGTAGTTTGCCAACTTGACGTCAAGTTAGCATACACATATGCAAAAATAAAGCACTAACGAAAGTAACTATACCAATCCTTAATTATGGTTAATTCCCCACCTTAATGCTGCTATAGTTAAAAAAAAAATAGAGCGACTCTTTTGTTGTATGCCAACTTGACGTCAAGTTAGCATACACATATGCAAAAAATAAAGCACTAAAGAAAGTACTATACAAATCGTTAGTGCTACGCAGATGCTAGTTAGTGCTGGCTGCCCAAAGCTAGTCCTGCTATACTTAAAATTATATGACAACTTTTTTGTTGTGTACCAACTTGATCTCAAGTTATTATGGACATATGGAAAAATTAAAGCACTAGCGAAAGTAGCTATACCAGTCGTTAGTGCTTGTTAGTGCGAACTTCCCAAGTTAATGCTGCTGTAAAAATGAGCGACTTTTTTGTTGTATGCCAATTTGACGTGAAGTTAGCATACACATATGCAAATAATAAAGCAGCAATGAAAGTAGATTTACTAATCGTTAGTGCTGCGTTAGTGCTGTTTAGTGCCAGCTTCCCAACGTTAATGCTGCTATACTTAGAAAAAGTAGAGCGACTTTTTTGTTGTATGCCAACTTGACGTCAAGTTAGCATACACATTTGCACAAATTAAATCAGTAACGAAAGTAACTATACCAATTTTTAGTGTTGGTTAGTACTAGCTTCCTAACATTAGTGCTGCTATACTTAAGAAAGTAGAGCGACTTTTTTGTTGTATGCCAACTTGACGTCAAGTTACCATACACATAAGCAAAAAATAAAGCACTAACGAAAGTAACTATACTAATCTCTAGTGCTACGTTAGTGCTGGTTAGTTCTAGTTTCCCAACGTCAGTGCTGATATACTTAAAAAATAGAGCGATTTTTTTGTATGTCAACTTAACGTCAAGTTAGCATATACATATGCAAAAATTAAAGCAATAACGAAAGTAACTATACCAATCGTTAGTGGTGCGTTAGTGCTGATCAGTGCTAGCCTTTCAGCGTTAATGCTGCTTTACTTAAGAAAATAGAACTACTTTTGAAATTATCTATACCAACCGTTAATACGAATATGAATATGATATTCTTAGCTTGACGAGAAAGTTGCTTTCTGATAGGTAAAATTTAAAAAAAAAATCATTCTTATTAGTTTGTTAAAAATGATTATTTCATTTATTAAATCTAATTATTGAAACAATGGTTTTATAATATGATCTTATTATTATCAAATTTCTAATGTTAATTAACTTTGAACGTTGCAAATTTGAGTGAGGTCGTGGGCTATATCAATATTTAATTGTTAAAGTTTAAGTGTAAAATGATTAGGCAAAAATTGATTTGTTTAAGATTATAAAGAAATGTTAATTAAATATTTATAATTATGTCAGTTATATCAAATCTTATAGTAATAGTATCATAACATAAATAAATTAAGTTGGCCCACACAAAGGTGATAGTTTTAGCATAAAATCAGTACCTTTTAAAAATAAAAACTCCATTTTTGGTTCCTTTATTAATGGTGGACAGATTTACCGGTCCATCTAACACAAAGCTTGCATAATAGTTTCGTATTGGTGTGAACATTTTATGGAGATTGAAACAGGTTTACGCGATAATTTGGAGAACGATGATCACGAATCTAAACCTTATTTTTCTACGTCCGTGAACTTGTCCTCCTACATAAAGCACTAACGATAAAATTACTGTCAATCTTTAGTGCTTCTTAGTGGACCAATTCCTAACGTTAGTGGTTCATTAGTGTATGTGCTACAAGTAAAAAATCTTTGTGATGGCACGTTCACGCTGCCACTCCACTTCATGTACTAACAAAAATTTAGTGCCACTCGTTAGTGCTTCTTAGTTCACCAACCCGTCAACCTTGTGTTTCATTACTGCAGGCTCTAGAGCCAAAAACAATGGTATATGCTGCCCCAAATTCAAGCACCAACGAATAAATTAGTGCCATTCGTTAGTGTACCGTTAGTGCTTCTAGAAAACACCAATAGTTTCATTAGTGCTTCTCTATTAGTATAGATGTGGCCAATTATACGTCACGAAACTTCCATAAGATATACATGGAGATTTTTCTTTGCGTCAAATTCCCGCGAAATTCAAAAGCACTGACAACTTCTAGTGCTTTCGTTAGTGCTTCTTAGGGCACTAACTCCTAACGTTAGTGCTTCATTAGTGCAGGGTGTAGATCCAAAACAATTCTACACGCTGGCGGCCACATCACACACTAACCAATAAATTTGTGCCAGTCGTTAGTGCATCGATAGTGCTTCTAGAAAATGCTAAGTATTTCGTTAGTTCTTCACTATTAGTGAAGATATAGCCAATTACATGTTACGAACTCTCATAATAAATACATGGAGAAGTTTTCATTGCATCAAATTTCCGCCAAATTTAAAAGTGCAATTGTTAGCGCTTCGTTAGTGCTTCTCAGGGCACCAACTCCCAACATTAGTGTTTTAATAGGTTGGACGCTATAAGCAAAAAGCGTTAGCCTCCCAAGAAAGCACTAACGATGAAACCTAGTGTAATTGATAGTTCTTCATTAGTGCTTCTAGAAAACACTAATAGTGAAGAACTAACGAAATACTTAGCATTTTCTAGAAGCACTAACGGTGCACTAACGACTGGCACAAATTTATTGGTTAGTGTGTGATGTGGCCGCCAGCGTGTAGAATTGTTTTGGATCTACACCCTGCACTAATGAAGCACTAACGTTAGGAGTTAGTGCCCTAAGAAGCACTAACGAAAGCACTAGAAGTGCTTCAATATTAGTTTAGATATTGCCAATTATATGTCACGAAACTCCCATAAGAAAACCATGGGGGATTTTTTCGTTGGGTCAAATTCTCGCCAAATTCAACAGCAGTAATAATGTATTCTAGTGCAATCGGTAGTGCTTCGTTAGCGCTTGCTAGTGCATCAACTCCGATCATTACTGCTTCTAATGAATGCTTTTGTAGGGAGGGGCTAGCGTGAAGTAAGCTTTCCCTACGTTATTTTCTAGCGTCCATACTATTGAAGCAGTAATGATGGGTTATGCAATAAGACCTACTAACGAAGTAGTAACCATTACACTATATATGGCCGGCCACTAGTGCTTTTAAATTTGGCGGGAATTTTACAAAATAAAAAAGTTCGTCCCGTTAAATGTTACTAAAACTTTTTACATGTTTAGTGCTTCATTAGTGCACAGTAGTGTACTAAACACTAACGTTAGTGCTATCCTACTTTAGAAGTTATTAATAAATAACTCGGGTGGGGTTAACTTTAATCTTTCGAATTGTATACACTTTTACACTAATTGTGAGACAGAAATGAGATAAACACCAGCGGTCAGTGTTTATTGGTAACCCCTCCCCACAAAAGCATTCACGACCAGAAGCAGTAATGTTCCGATTTGCTGCACTAGCAAGCACTAACGATTGCAGTAGAAGACACATTGCTACTTTTGAATTAGGTGGGAATTTGACCCAACGGAAAAATTCCTCATGTATTTCTCATGGAAGTTTCGTGATACAATTGGCCAATCTACACTGACAGTAAAGCACTAACGAAGCACCCGGTTTCTTACTTGTAGCACCTACACTTATGAAGCACTAACATTAGAGACTGGTGTACTAAGAAGCACTAACGCTTGACACTAATTTTATCGTTAGTGCGTTATGCAGGGGGCCAAATTCACGGACGTAGAAAAATTAGGTTTAAATTCGTGATCATTGTTCTCCAAATTATCGCATCAAGCTCTTTCAATCTCCATAAAATGTTCCGTTCACACTGATTTTCTGCTAAAACTATCGCCTTTGTATGGACCAACTTAATTTATTTATGTTATGATACTATTACTATAAGATTTGATATAACTGACATAATTATAAATATTTAATTAACATTTGTTTATAATCATAAACAAATCAATTTTTGCCTAATCATTTTACACTTAAACTTTAACAATTAAATATTGATATAGCCCACGACCTCACTCAAATTTGCAACGTTCAAAGTTAATTAACATTAGAAATTTGATAATAATAAGATCATATTATAAAACCATTGTTTCAATAATTAGATTTAATAAATGAAATAATCATTTTTAACAAACCAATAAGAATGTTATTTTTTAAAATTTTACCTAACAAAAAGCAACTTTCACGTCACGTTAGAGAATATTCGCATTTACGGTTGGTATAGTTAATTTCAAAACTCGCTCTATGTTTTTAAGTATAGCAGCACGAACGTTGGGAAGTTAGCACTAACCAGCATTAACGTAGCACTAACGATTGGTATAGTTACTTTCGTTATTGCTTTAATTTTTGCACATGTGTATGCTAACTTGGTGTCAAGTTGGCATACAACAAAAAAGTCGCTCTATTTTTTAAGTATAGTGGCACTAACGTTGGGAAGCTAGCACTAACCAGCACCAACGCAATACTAACAATTGGTATAGTTACTTTCATTAGTGCTTTAATTTTTGCATATGTATAGGCTAACTTGACGTCAAGTTGACATACAACAAAAAAGTCGCTCTATTTCTTAAGTATAGCAGCACTATCGTTGGAAAGTTAGCACTAACCAGTTACTAACGTAGCACTAATGATTGGTATAGTTACTTTTGTTAGTGTTTTAATTTTTGCATATGTGTATGCTAACTTGACGTCAAGTTGGCATACAACAAAAAAGTCGCTCTACTTTCTTAAGTATAGCAGCACTAACGTTCGGAAGCTAGCACTAACCAGCACTAACGATTGTATACTTTTGGTCTTGTTGGCTAAATTTGTGTATGCTAACTTGACACACGTGATATTTTGGTGTTATATTATTTCTTCATTAAGCGTAAAACAACTTTTGACTACAAGATGGAAGTAATGAAAACACTTCCGACGAGCGTAAAATGTGTACTGGAGGTAAAAAATGGAAGCTAGTAGGAGTCTCCTGGTCATTCAGTCTTGTCTAATTATGTAACAAAGTGAATATTAAGGACAAACTTTATACACTTTGTGAATTGAATCCTTTTTCAACACTTAGGGAGCATGAACAATCTATATTATAAAAGAGAACGTACAAAACCTTTGTTCCCTCATCACGCTAATACGGCTGAACCAATTTCTTTTATTTTTGGGGGGTTATTAGGATTTGGACCCTAGATGGTTTTTATCATATCACTTTAATTTTTAATTACCAGTGTCTTGAGATAATTGACCATTCAAGTGTCCATACGTACAAATCCTTTGTTATTAGTTCATCATAGGTAAAAATAAACGTATTTATATGCAACCCGCATGACCGTGTCACTCGGCGGGTTAACATAAATGACAGGCGCTATAATGTTAACATTTACTGCAATTTGAAAGCGAAAAAGTAAAAATTATCTAAGTAACAAAGTTTATTGCGTTCCGGGGTGACCGCAGCGAAGCGGGGCGGGTTAACATAAATGACAGGCGCTATAATGTTAACATTTACTGCAATTTGAAAGCGAAAAAGTAAAAATTATCTAAGTAACAAAGTTTATTGCGTTCCGGGGTGACCGCAGCGAAGCGGGGTGAACGCTGCTAGTACTGTATAAATAGTTACTGAATTATCTGAAGATATGCGAAATATAAGTACCTAACTGGAATCACTTTGATATGATCTCGTGGAATGATGTGTGGAAGGACGTGGTTAATTTTTGTACTCCTTCTACATTTGTTGTGATAAACAAAAATTCCATAACTATTGGGATTATATTTTCTTGGTGTCTTATTAGATCACCATTTACATTCCTGGATTTCTTGTAAGATCGACTTCAATTATTTGTATGCACATCATAGTTAGGAGACTTATTACAGGTATTCCCTAGTGAGGGTACATAATTTAATGAAGTTATCCTATTGTTAGTGGAGGCTACGGCAATGTCTGGCGATAACACCAGTCTTTATCATACAATTTTCATCAAGTAGCACAATGCATTTTATGATCAACTCATAAACCTGTTAGTGAACAAATTTAAGCAGTCCTTTGAACCTTGTTTGCTCTCATTAGTTCGTTTCACTATTTCATCTTTTGTTTCCGAGTTTTCTACTTTTGACGTGTGTTTTCTGCTGCCAGACATGCGTTACTAAATTATGTAGACTTCCTGCGGGATATTGATTGAGAATGGTCACCTGATGGAAATGTCTTTTTTTAAATCATATCACTTGTATGTTATCATATACTTATAATCCTCCCTTATTTCTGTATGAAGTGTTGTTATCATCTCATATAACTTATAGTTTTATACAGTGCTGTTAAAAAATAAATAGTTAGTAGTCATGTTAAGTGAGTACAAATATTATTCAAGTTTAATTTATACTCAGTTCAGTCATAAATTCCGCCACAGGAGAAAGATGTCCCCGTAGCCCCATAGTAAAGTACAAGTGACATGATTGTGTTCATGACGTAACCCTCTGACAGTGGACACGGGCCAGTTGGAGAAGAAATCACAATACATAAAGATGAAATGGCGCGACAGGGAGAACAGGATTATTGTAATTGCCCTGAACAAGTTTGATGAAAACTTGAGGAACATATTCAACCTCCAGTAACTACTGAACATAACGATCTGAATTTTTTGTCATGCTATCGAATAAATCTCTGAACTTTCATCTGTCAATGATTGGCCAAGATCCAGATCAGTACAGAAATTAGCAGTGTTGAAAGCAGTGCGAGAACACATACAGCGGAATCCACTCCGGGAACAGAAAATTATGATCAGAGACCTAAATTTTGACACGAACAATATTGCGAGGCACCAGGAATCATCTTCATATGAGGCCCCATCGTCGGACTACAGTTCATCGCTTGAATCCATCAGGCGTCAGAGAGCAAAATGACTCCTACTGTGGTATGCAAAAAATGTCACAAAAATCTTTGCTAGGGTATCTGCAGAGATGAAGAAGCGAACACCACGGGTCCAGATAAGTTATCATCTAGCATCAGTGATGGTATGGTGAAATGTGTCCTACTAAGGGGTGACACAACTTCATTTCTGTCCACAAGATGTGAAAACTGAGCACATATCAACGGACAGTTCTGGAGGACTTCATGGGAGATTTGAACAACATGCTGTTTACTGGGAAGCCATAGATATTCCAGCAAGACTCAGCTTCATCTCACAAGGCACGGACGACACATCAGTGAATGTGGAATAATATTCTTGCATTTTTACGGCTGCTGAGAATTGGCCATCTTGCAATCTGGGCCTTAGTCCGCTGGACTACCGCTTGTGGAACGTCCTTGAGAGTTGCCTCCAGTAAACCTCATCACAGTTTGGACCATCTCAAAGTAGAACTCATCCAGGCAGCGAGAGCAATACCCATTCAGAACATTAGTGCCGCGATCGATGATTGTCCAAACAGCTTTCCAGCATGTTCCAAAGCCGATGGAGGTCACTTAGAATGAATTCTGGTTTCAGTACTTTTCTGTATCTCAGGAAATAAATGTTTTTCGTTGAAATATTTTGATTTTAATTATTGTATTATTTATCCTCACTAAGGTTTGTGACAATTTATTGCAGAACTAGGTGCTCATATGTATGTTATACTTTTGTTATGTTTAGTTATCTAGTCTACATCATTACTCATATCACACATACATTTTGCATAAACTTTTACAGGTCATGTTCATTAAAAGTCAATGCCTTAAAACTTATTGTTGTACACTCACAGTTGTTAAGATATGCTGTTCAATTCCGGATGTTTTCTCTTGTTAATATGCAAGAAAAAGTGCATCTGCTTGCTCGTATAATAAGTTCTACTGATCAGTTTCCTTTCATATAAAGTCCTACTCACTAGCTGAGCTTGATACTTCTTGTGCAAGCTAGCGATACTAATTCAATTTTACTGGTAGTCCAGTTGTTTTCTGGTTTTATAATATCAGTTACGCCAATTAATAAAAATCCCTCCTCTTTCTTGCTGTATGCCATAGCGCAGTGATTTCGTTAATCGCTCTTATTTAATAGCCATTTGTATCGTTTAATACACTAAAGGTAGTTGAAAGAGCATAAAATATATAAAACATTTTATAATGTATATTTCATGAGCTGTTGCTCTCGATACTATTGTACATTTCTATAGCAGATGGATTTTGTGTAAAATTTACTGAACATCATCATAAGGAACTGACAAATCAAACATTTAAGCATATTTATTAAAAGAACTGCTCAGGTAAATTTCGGAGACTTGCTCTTTTATTTATAGTATGAAAAGATTCTTAAATGCAGTACTTAGCTAGTAGTATTCTCATGTTTTGAAACTGGCAGTAGTTATGAGCTGTATTAAGTAATTAGATTACTTTTTAGCTATGAATCACTCGGTCAAGCAGAATTGTTAATTCTTAGAGAGCGAATAACTGTATCTTTATCTTTATATCCAGGGCCGGATCCAGGATTTTTTGACGGGGAGTGCACCAATAACTACCAGCACATTTCAAATAACTTTGAATTTTTTAAAATGCCTTTAGGCATAGTATATCTGTGGTGTGAATGGGAAACTGTCCTGGGAATGCTAAGTGTCTGCTCTCGGTGAATCCTTTTCCTTCAACCTTCAGAAAATTGGCTTAATCTATGGATTTTGCAGAACTTCGCTTTCTTTTAAGCCCAAATGGAAACATGACAGCATAAATTTTCAGAAAGTGATGCTATTTTCACTGCTAGCTTCAACTTTAGGTAGTGTATACTTACAACGAAGGGGAGGTGCACGAGCACCTTTGCACCCCCCTAAATCCGGCCCTGTTCATATCGTTTATCAATCATAAACGAAGAAGGTAATGTCTATGTTAAAACAATAAATTAGTTTCCCCCATCATATTTGCCTGAAGATAAGGATTATCTCTGCCCTCGAAACGTTGCAAGATACAACAGTGTTTACCTGGCTGTTAACCTGAGAAGGCAGTTTGTAATACGACACTAGGAAAACTTCAATGATTATTTTATTACATTAATTGTTCATAACATATACTAGTATAATATTTTGCCTTCATCGAAAACATTTTGTCGTATTGTCCTTGTTCATATTACTTCACTAATATTTGTATCGAGTGTTTAGTCAGTAGTACATGTTCTCTTTTTATTTTAGCTTTGTGCTATTTTGATGAAGCAAGTTCTTTTCGTTGAGAGTTTCTTCGCTGAATGACAAAGACCACACCATCTTCGAAAATAAAGTCAGTAAAAAAAGAGTAAAAATTAGCGCTTTTGCGCCTACCAACCGGTCTCTTTTTGTAGGTAATTGGTCAATACAGCTCTACTTTCCTTGGTAACAACGGGTGACCAGTGTAAAAACATTGAGGTGAGGATAATCTGATGAAAAATAATTGTATTCTTTAAAATTATAATGTTTCTGTTTTGAGATAAAATGTTTTGCACTTTAAATGCAACTTCCTCGTAATTTTTTCAGAAAATTATACACAACTACAAGCTTTATTAAAGAATATGTGTGGATATTTTTCTGTGTACTTTTAAGCTGCTGTAGCGTGTATATATGGTAATGATGACGTACATATGGCAATGTTTTATACTTGTTTATATTAACTGCATTTGATTTCTTATATGGGGATACTTTGTTGCATGATGCTTATGCAACCCATTTTTCTTTTCTGTACACTAGGATTGCATAAGCATTAGGCACTTTTCTTCGTATAATCTCTCAAACTATTAACGCATAATTTTCCTTATGCATGTAGGCAGGAATACTAGCAGGATTTCTTTTTCCGCTTGAGCAAAAGACCAATTCTAAGGGCGAAAAGATCTATTACAAGTCGAGCAAAACACTGACAGCAAGAAGTCAGAAAACCGGCACACAAGCACAATAGTAAATTACATACACAATTTTAAAATACATGTGCACATAACATCATATAAAACAAGAATTATTTACATATATACCTTTATTAATTACAGTACTATATTCAATATAAGTATATGAATTATTAGAACATCATCATCATCATCATCATAGGTATTCTGCCTTTATTGGCAGGTCACTTGCCGCAGCTGAGAAGCTTCCATGCTCCACGGTCCTCCGCTAACCTTTTCGTCTTCGCGTATGATCTTTCTGTTTTAATATCATCCATTAATTGTAGTCTCCTTCGCCCTCCCCCTCTCTTCCCCGCCACCATACCCTCTAGGATGTCCCTCATGATACAATTTCTTCTTAGGCAATGTCCCAACCAGTTTCTCTTCCTCTTCCTAATAATATCTAAAAGTATTCTTTTCTCACCCACCATTTCTAACACTCTCTCATTCGTTTTCCGCTCGACCCAACTAATTCTTTCCATTCTTCTCCACACCCACATTTCGAAGGCTTCCAATCGATTTTCGTCATCTTTGCGTAATGTCCACGTTTCCACCTCATATAGTACAACACTCCACACGAAGCATTTTATGAGTCTTTTTCTCAACTCTTTGTTCAAGGTCCCACAAAACAGACTTTTCTTTCTTTTAAAGGCTTCTTTCGCCATGCCTATCCTTGCTTTTATTTCACGTTCGCATTTCATGTCATTACTAAGAATACTACCCAGGTATCGAAAACTATTCACTTGTTCTATTTTCTCCCCTCCTACTTTTATATTTGACACAGACCCCTTCGTTCCAATCACCATGGCTTTTGTCTTTCTAACATTTATTTTCATCCCATATTCTTCAAAGCCCTTTCTCATTTTTTCTAACATTTTATTCATTTTCTTTTCAGATTCTGCAACAAGCGCCATATCGTCTGCAAATCTTATGCATCTAATCATTCTACCTCCTACCGAAATGCCATCATCATCATGTAGGCTCTTTTTCACTATCTCTTCTAGGTAGACATTAACCTTTACTTTAGGGCTGTCACTACACTGCCAGAATAGTAAATCCGTTCTTTACCGCGTGCCACTGTACTGACACAGGCGAAAGGTTTACTTTGACTCGCGAGCACATATATTTTTTTTAAAAAAATGATGTGCCTTATTGTATGAAGAGATAGTCCATAGTGAAAGGAACCAGAAACGTTGGTTCTCAACCGGTGTGCTCACGGGTCAAAGTAGACCTTTCGCCTGTGTCAGTACAGTGACACGCGGGAAAGAACGGATTTACTATTCTGGCAGTGTACTGACAAGCCGTAAAATAAAGGTTAAATAATGTTGGCGAGAGGCAGCATCCTTGTCGAACTCCCCTTCCAATTGCACTCTCTTCCGTCAGTTCTTCCCCTATCCTAACACTTACTTGTTGGTTCATGTATAAGTTTCTTATTAGTCTTCTAACTTTCTATTCCAACCCTACCTTTGTTTGAACTCCCAACAACAATTCCCAATTCATGCGGTCAAAAGCCTTTTCTAGATCAATAAATACAACATACACCTCTTTCCCTTTTTCTATAAATCTTTCACCGATCACCCTTAATAATCCAATAGCATCTCTTGTGCCCTTGCCTCTTCTGAACCCGAACTGCTCTTCCTCAACATCTTTATTTGTTCTTCCATATAACCTTCTGTTCAGTATTCGGATCAGAATTTTAGCTGCATGAGATATGAGACTAATAGTTCTATAATCCTCACATCTCTTTGGGAGATCTATAATCCTCAGTATTAGAACAACTGAGAGCAAATTAGTATGTTTTGACATATATTTCCAAGAACTTATTATCCTTCAAAAATCCAGGGAGCGCAACTTCCTCTTGCCCCCAGCTGCCAACGGCCATGCATGTACGTACTTACGCAATGGAAATGAGGGCGAAAAAGGAAAAAATAAACACTCATTCGTCTTAACTAAGTATACATGTAATATCTCAATATCCTACTTCCATTTCACTTATTCAATTATTGTTCTCCAAAGTATAATGTGTCAATGTTTCAATCCCAGTCTTACTAACTTACCTGTACAAGTATGTGATTATAGAATTACCGGAAAGCTATGACCACGCAATTCATGTTTTTATACTATTTGAAGTGTTTTCTCACTATCACAGTCCTCACCATCGCTTACACGCCTGCTTCCTACAGACACAACTCCACTTTAGCGCACCAGCTCTCCTGCTGCACTCCTGCCTCACTCAGATAACATTTGTTCTCATTGTAGACATCTAGCACAAGTTGGTTTGTGTTTTAAATTTGGTTCGTGTTTTATGCATTGTATTTCTATGTCAATATTTTCGTTGTTTCCGAATATGACAGAGTTTGCATCACTGGACCATCCAAAGGTGCTATTTGTGAGCACGATGGATGGATGCAGTTAGTGAAGAATAAAAAAAAACGGGAAAGTAACAAATATTTGCGAAATATAATTACAGCAGACGTAGGGAAAATGAAACACGAGTAATTGTGAGTAAGGTAGATTGACTTAAATATAAGTAAATAGTAAAATAAAGTTTAAAACAGCTTTATGTTTCTCCGATTACGGAGGGGAGGCATCAGTGAGACCTTAATTCCACTGTTATCACTCATGCGATCATCACTGTTTCCCTCAGGTATAATCGTGGGTAACAGTTTAGAGATGAGGGAGCTAAAACTGGTATTAAAAAAAAGAAAAGGAGGACTTACAGAAGTGGGTTGATAATGGTGACTAGCAATTGATGTTTGAGTAAAATGTGATGAAACTTTTAACTAATTTCGCTCTAGATTACCGAACTTGAACTTTATATTGACTTATGTAGGAAAAGAAAGTTAACTATTCGTAACGAAGACAGAAAACAACGTACCATGCGGGACTTTAACTCACTTACAATCGCTAACACTCGCTCGGCAGTACTATGTGAATTAAATATTGGTAACCTATTTTAACATAATTTAAAGTAAGGAACTATGAAACGACCGAATCTAAGTAGAATATGCCCCCCCCAAAAAAAAAACACAATTGAAGAAGCTGGTTCCCATCGCTAAACAGAGGCCTAATTGTGGGACATTATACTAAAAAGATGCTTCAGTCTCGCAGTCCCGCAAATTTCCAATAATTCAATCGGGATAATAGTTCTATGTATATACTAAATGGTATTACTTGCATGCACGCAATTTGCAGACAATTCAAAGACAGAGGGGATTCAACTAGTTACAGTTCCAAACAAAACTTAAAATTTTAAAGTAAATCGTTGGATTACATTTTATTAAAATACTGTATACTGTATCACTTTTATGTTAATAGGTCTAGTAGTTGTTAAGAAGACTTTATCAATGTTTAGGATTACAAAGAAAATTGATTTCTTTTTCCTTGTAAACTACACATAAAGAATAAGCGTTATTTGAGAAGGGTTGCTGTGTGCCCTCCTGAGTTTGAGAAACATATGGTTTTTAATAAATTGTGTACTAGTATACAACTAAGAAACTTTAAATCCTCTATCGGTAAACAGTCTTTACCCCTGTCTGAAATGACGCTAGGGCAATCAGATCTACCAATTTGGTATATATATATATATATATATATATATATATATATATATATATATATATATATATATATATATATATATATATATATATATATATATATATATAGGGTGTCCAAGAAGTCCTAACCATTTCTGGAAAGAGCACTTGAATTCAAATTAAGTGTTTATAATATCAAAGAAGACACCATAAGTCAAAGAAATCACAACAGTTCAACATGACCGCCCTGTGCATCCAAGCAGAGTTGCCAAATCTCCGCGGTGTACCTGGACACACGCTGCAACATTGCTGGGTAATTGTACGCACCGAAGCCGTAATGTGTTCACGCAAGTGCGCTAAATCAATAATATTTACATTGTACCCCTAACTCTTGATGTGATCCCACACACAGAAGTCCAAGGTCGTTAGATCAGGCGAGCGTACTGTCCAAAAGCATGGTGAGCCTCGTCCACTTCAGCAATTTCTATGTTCAAGTGCACCGCAGACAGATGGCAACTTTGCTTGTATATGGAGGGCGGTCATATTGAACTGCTGTGATTTCTTTGATTTACGATGTCTTCTTTGATATTATAAACACTTCATCTGAATTCAAGTGATCCTTCCCAAAAATGGTTACAAACATCTCAGGAACCTTGTTTACTTACATCTTGGACGCTGATAATATAGAATTTGTTTAAAATCTAGACGTATGTTTATTTTTATTGAAACAAATCATGTAGAGATGGTGAACACAAAACAGAACTTTAGTTATGCTAGTTGACCTTATTAGGGTGTTATATTAGCACGTCCTTCACTCCACAAGCTAACTATTAAACGTAAGCGAATTTTTAAAATTACGTTTTGCAATACACAGATAGAGAGCATTTATCTCGGCGAACTTCATTACTGGAGTAATTCCATTAACTATGCAGAGTCATACTAAACTACTGACTACTGCAGGAGACTTATATTAGTTGAACTCTTTAGTATGGCACTAATCGCGCTTCAAAACGACTCTGCATAAGGCCCAATATGTTTAGCTTAGTTTTTCTTAGGTTATTAGGTAAAACTTTTTTAATTACAGGTTTATTAAGGTCAAAACAGTTTTTGGTTAAACATAAAAAATATTGGTGAGGTAGGAATTTCACGTGTTTGGAGTATGATCATCATTATTATCATAGATATTCTGCCATTATTGGCAGGTCACTTGCTCCAACTGAGAAGCTTCCATGCTCCATGGCCTTCCGCTAACCTTTCGTCTTTACTAACGATTTCTCTGTTTCGATATCATCAATTAATTGTAATCTTCTTCGCCCTATCCCTCTCTTTTCTGGCACCACACCTTAGAAGACACCCCTCATGATACATTTCCTTCTTAGCCAATGTCCAAATCAGTTTCTATTCCTCTTCTTAATAAAATATTATACTGTTCTTTTCTCCGCACCATTTATAACACCATCTCATTCGTTTTCTGCTCCATCCAGCTAATTCTTTCCATTCTTCTCCACTCCCACATGTAAAAATTTCCAGTCGTTTTTCATTATTCTTGCGTAATGCCCATGTTTCTGACCCATACAATACAATACTCCACACGAAGCATTTTATGAGTATTTTTCTCAACTCCTTATTTAAAATCCCACAAAATAGTATGGAAGGGAATATAAATACTATAGTATTGTTGTTACTTTCAACTACCAGCACAGCTTTGTTCATAATGTGACTTTCGGGTAATCCTATTTACTATCTTTACTAGAGTTGATTACAGTCACAACTTGAGAGACGAAATTTAAACGTAAAGAAGATCCATTTATTTTTTTGACTAATGAAAAGAATAATGCGTGAATGAAGGCCAAAAGTGAAAAAAAAATCAAGATATCAGGAAAGAAAACGTTCCATAAATGAGTGGGTATAAAGTAAAGCCTAATTAGGAACAACCCCTAAGTGCAAAAGTATGAAGAGAGTTACTTGGTAATAAAAATAGAAAAAAAAGAAAGAAGCAAGAGAGAGAGAGAGAGAGAGATAAAGAGAAAAACATAGATTAGTAACAGTTTTAGTTTATTTGGAAAATATGCTAATTTGATGCAAAGAAGGTTTTGGTTTGAGAACAATTCGGTGCTGGAAGGGAAGAAGGAGGAGAAAGAGAGAGAAAAGAACTTCCAAGTTTCTCGAATCTAGTATCTAGTGTAGACGATTTTGCGTTAGTTTGATTACCTGATGGCTCAGTCTAGGAAGGCGAAGAAGAAGAAAAAGAAGATAGAATGAGAGAGAGAGAGAGAGAATATAAGAACAAGGAAGGTTGCGAAGATACCTTGTGTTGAAGTTTGAGAAAAAAAGAATAAAAGAAGGAAGAGGAATGTAGTGGTTGGAGGAATTAGCAAATGACGATAATCCCAGGGGAGAAGAGAAAAGAAATAGAAATGGTGAGAATCGAAATAGGAAAAAGACTATGAGAAAGGAGTTTAGTTGCTAGACATTACTAGAAAATGTTAGGAGAGCTTCATTGCATCTTGTTCACATAGACACACACACATTCACTTTAAATATTATCCGTTTGAATAATATAGAAACTAGGAAACATTTCTATCTCTATATCTATCCATCTACAGGGTGACCCAAAACAACCCTTCACATTTGAAAGGCGTATAAAACAAAAAGTATTGCAGACAGAAACTTGTTTATTAAAAATATAAAATGGATTAAAAACAATTTGTAATTACTTTGTTTCGATTTGTCCTATTCTTACACTTTTTCTAGGAATCTTAATAGCTCCAGCATGCTTCCTTGCAGAAGGTTCTGGGAACTGCAAAAGTGACTTCGTCACACCTTCGAATCTGTTGTTTGGAAGTTCTTAACCCAGTGGAAGATGGTCTTTTAATCAGAAACATTTTCACTACGTGAAATAGCAAACTTTAAGCAGAAAGATTTTTACACTGTAATCGCAGAACTACTATCTTTGTAAAACATATGGACTGCGTACACGTGATGAGCTCCGGGCCAAACCATACTGACGACTCAAAACGGCAGGAGAGGCGAACGGAAGTGATACCCCACTTTTCTCGCCTCTCCACTGGAAGCGTTACAGCAGACCAAAAACGGGTGGTTTCATTGGGCCACCCTGTACATTATATATATATCCAGGGTGTAACTAAAGGTCGTTTACAACGCTTGGGAGATGATTTCTCACACGAAAACAAGCAAAACGTGTATGTGACATTTTCTTAAATTCGGCGTAGTTTCCGAGTTACAAGCTGTCGCAAATGGCGGCAAAACGACGTGTGACACCTAATTGCGGACAAAGGAAAGGTGCAACAGAAAGCGGGTCTACACAGTTTAGAGAAAGTAATGCCTGAATAACATTATGGTGTGAGAAGCAAGGCAGTAGGGACGCGGCACAAGGAATTTCTCAAAGGGGCTTTCTTATGTGGACAGACTGACGTGCGGAAAATGGATGACGGGCTAAATGGCCTTAGATGCCGGAAGTCCAGAAATCTAAATCCTAAATCCTAAACAGTACTGCACCTTGTTGCTTCAGCAGGAGAGCATTAGACTTTTCTCAAAACAATGTGCGACATTACACATGCGCATTGATTATGTATCTTCACTGAAGAATGGTTTGCTTCTCTCACCACACTGCCAAATTTTCTTCCAGTTGAGCACCTTAAGATCTAATTATTTAGTCAATAACAATTCCTTTTACAGCATCTCGAATGTAAGTTATATTGGCAGCGGTTCTGCAAGTGTGTAAAAATCATATTTGAAGTAAATTAGGTATTCAACATAAGGTAGTGGTTCTTTTCAGTAAATAATTTATACAGGAGTTTTGATCCTTTAATGGCAGTATTTTGTTGTTTAAGTGATCCCTTTGGAACTTTATCTTTCTTGTTGAACTTTATATTTTCTTTTTCTTTCTTTCTTACTCTTGTTAGATTCGTTCAATGCTTTACTTCGTTGTTCCATGCAATTTTGCCAAATTACATTGAATGAACGATTGTATCTCCTTGATTTGCCTCAGTACTTTTCATTCCAAGTTTTTAGCAACTTTCCCACGTCTTGGTTTCCATTAATGCTATGGACATCTCTGAATTTTTCAATTGTTCGTTTCACTGTCCAGCATGGTGCTTTCATCCTCCGTTGCGATGATACTATATGATGTCTCACTTTTTTTTTAATCAACAGGGCAGAATTCATGCCCACGCTTTCGCAGGTTTTGACGTCATTCTTCTATTCGGGATGTTGTAGCTGAAAAACAACAACATCTGTTAACAGACGAAGGCCACATGCATTCAATTATATAGACATGACTCCATCGGAACTGTTTTGCTAAGAACAAAACGCATAAATGGAATAAAATGCTCTAGAATGGGCATTAGAGAGGATTTAAGTTGATAAAAATCATCTTTACCGTCACTCATTATGCCAGTAATGCAAAAAAGGAATTATGACTAATATTTTAATTTAAGAAAGTCAATCTCGTTTTGAGAGTTTCAACATCTCTTCGGCTTTTCTTTATTACTTGTAAATCAGCACTACAACTTAGAAAAATTTCTCCGTCATATAAGCAGGCCATGTACGCTTTGTAATCAACAATTATAATTAACTCATGCAACAGAATATATCACAACACATAACTTTTTAAAATACTACAGTATACTGACAGTGAGCATTTTGTTTATATTATGTACGAACTTTCAGTTAAAGAAGTAGGAAGGGGCATACTGGTTCAATTGTAGAGCGCTCACCTCTAGTACAACAGCTGTTTGCTACAATTGTCGGGCAAGCGAGATTTCGGTGGGCTAGTCGTACATCGTGTTCGTTGATTTCCTCAGCGCTCTCTTGTTTTTATTTTTATAATCATTCAATTTCACTCATCATCTGCTCCCTTTATCTTAAAGGGCATATACGTAGGGAGCAACACAAGAAATTTAATATTAGTTCAGGACAAGGGCGCCCATGTTGTGGTTTCCGAGGAGGGGCAAGTATAAGCGACATTTCAAATGTAGTCTCAAATTTTGCGGTGACCATTCTAAAATATCTATTGGGTTTTCTATCTTCCGAAGCACAATTTCCCCTAAAAGGGGGGACGAGTGCCCCACCTTGTCCCCCTGTTGGGCGCCCTTGGTTAAGGAACTTCGTATTTATTTTCCAAGTTCTACTTATTTATATACTAGCAGAATACCTGGTCTTCGCACGGAGAGAATACGTTTCATTTTGACCGTAACGGGTTAAATTTTGATTTAGATCGGAAATGTCACTATTCGTCTCAGCGACCCCGAATACAATGAAGTCGATACAATATCGATCATTTTCGATCATTTATATATATATATATATATATATATATATATATATATCCCCTCTCCCCTCCCCAAGTTGCGAGGCTGAATTTGGATTTAAACGGCATCAGAAGTGCCACTATTCATCTCAACGATCACAAAAACTATGGATTCTACACTAATATCGGTTATTTTCGATCATTTTAAAATATTTCGCTCCTCCCTCTCGCCTAAGTTGCATTGTTAAAGTGAAATAATAAACACCATCCCAGGCCCGAACCTTGTCTATGTTGAAAATTTGATCGAGATAGGTCAGATGGTTCAAGAGTTATTAAGTCAAAATCTTCATTTTTATGTATTTTTATATATATCACCCCCCGCTCTTCTATCAATAAGCTGCACCATCAAAGCGAAATGACAAAAACCATCCCAGGCTGAAACTTCATATATGTGGCAAATTTGATCGAGATTGGTCCCGTTCAAGAGATTGGTTCAGAGATTGGTTCAAGAATTGTTAATTTTCCCTTCCCCCTTCTCTTAGACATAACGTCAAAGTGAAATAACCATAAGCATCACTATGTCCAGACTCTTTTTCATTTCATTTATTTATTTATTTGTTGATTTCGCATTATTTATTGAATGAACGTTTTACATTACCAGTAACACGCTCGAAGTCATGAGCAAGAATGGTGAAGGACAATAAATAAATAAATAAAATAAGCAAATAATTTAGAAGCTCTTAAACGGTAAATGTAACAATAAGGCAAATACGGTACTTAATTTTAGTTTATCATTTGCCGAAAAATGCTTCACATGAAGTCGGTAAAAAGATATAAACTGAAGAAAGAAGATAAACACTACTAAATTTCTGTACATTAATATACTACCTTCGTGTCTATACAAATCAATGTCAGATTACAAAAATTGAAATTGGAGAGAATCGTATATTGCCATGGACGCTCATCAATATCATCGTTAAACTTTGTCTGTGATTGTACTTTCAGTTTAATATTCTTCAAAGGACATTCAAGGAACAGCGAAAGGAAATGACGGATATTTCAAAACTTAATTGTAATTAATTAATGAATTGTTTGTCTGTAAAACTGCTATGTAATTCTGTCTTTGAAATAGTTTTCAAGCACTAGTCAGCTAGCTTTCGCAATTCAAATTGTAAGATCATGCATTGACAAATGTGATGAGAGAAGTGGATTTCAGAGGTGCACGTCTTTACGTATTTCACCACGAATATAGGAAATTCCATAACCTCACCTCGAGTCGAGTATCAAAACTACTGGACTTCTCAAAAGTCAAGAGTAGTAGCATAGAAGACCGATCAGAAGGAACACCTTATTAGTGTGCATTGCACTGCTCATCAAGACTGCATCTATAAGCTGAAGCATGAACGCCGACTACGTGGGTGCTCCGGGGCTCCGGCACTCACAAGATTTTTTGTTTGGACCCGGATTTGAACCGGTTTCTCTTGCGTTTAAGTCAGCCGTATTACCGACTGAGTTTGGGCATCCCTAACTTATCCTTATAGTACCTTTATATTTTACTTTATCACAGCATAGCCCTTTATGACAGTGTTCATAAAAGATGTTAACTAAAAATAAATCAATCAAACATTGAGACTTCCCTGAAACTAATATGCTAACATTTTCCGCCATTGATATGCAGTCACATAAATTTTGGGAACTCGATGCCGTTGAGCTGAAGGTATGTACAGTAGGGTGGAGCGAAAATATGAAAGAGAAAATTTTAATTTGGCAGACCCATAAAAAGTTTACTACTTGTCAATGTAACACCCCTGTAAAATTTGATGAAATTTCCTGAATAATTTTAGGGTGCTACCAACCACTAAACTTTTGTCATTTAACCCTTTTAAATGATGTCGTTCCAAATGGAACGATGGCGCAGTATGTAAATTGTTGGCTTAAAAATGAATCAACAAACCTTTTTACTAAGGTTTATTTTTGTTTTTTCAAACATACAGGCAGTGTAGAACACGTTTTGTACAGTTTTTCGCCTCTCTGCGTCGATACATGGGGGTGATGACGTCATAAGTTAAAAACAAATCGTTAGCCCTATTTTTATTATTTTTGGCAGGCTTACTTTTGCACCTACAAGGTCGAAATTTTGCACTCACATCCACTATACCCATTAGTATTTCTTCGATTTTTCCAGAACTCTGCGTTAACGCAGAGGGGTTCAGAGGGGCAAAAAGGTGAAAACGGATTTTTTTATTTTTAAAAATCCCTTTTTGGCGATTTTTCCGTCTCAGGTACATGATGGAGACATGAAACCGTTGGAAAGGCTATTCCATTCTGAAGAGAATGAGATGTGAACCATGATCCTAGCGCAAATAGGGATGTCTCAGGAAATTCTTATCTGGGATCCTGTTTTATGCATGCATCTGCAATATTCTGCGGATATTCTCAGCATATTGGTAAATATGTTCTTCCACCCTTACTTTTGCACCTAGAACAGTGAAATTTTGCACGCATATTATCTATACCCCTTAATATTTCTCCGATTTTTTCACACCACTGCAACAACACTGGGGGTCCAGAGCGGGCAAACTTAGAAAAAGGAATTCTTTTTAGATTAAAAATCCTTTTTTTTCTCGTGATTTCCTTCCTCAGATACATGATGGAGACATGTGAGTATTAAACAGTGATGACACCGTAGCTGCTTGACTAAAAGTCTAAAATTTACCTAAAAAAAAACCCATAATTTAAGAGAGTTAATATATTTGGTACATATGGGGTTATGGGCTGACGGAATGAAAAGAATTAATCAAGACAAGGTTTTTTTGTAAAAATATGTTAAAATTTTCTGACACTATGTATATAAAAATATGTATTACTATTATGTTTAAATTAAGTTTAATTATACTACGCCTGTTGCAGATTTCTTTATTTATAGATAAATTGACTAAAGCCAGGTAGTAGATGCTAAAATCAGTAAAGCAATTGGTTTGAACTGAGACAGTGCGGTAAGCTGCGATTTTCAGGAATCAGTTGAGTTAGGGTCATTTATTTGGTGTAATGTTAAGTAGGAATAGTTCAGTGCCCAATTTTGGGGAGTCCTTCTGAAATGAAAGACAACATTTTACCAAGTGTGCTAGAAGTTTTGAAGCACTATTTACATTTACGACAACTACTTAAAGCAACATCGAAGAAAGATCCGTCGATTTCAGACATCTCTAATATTCTGGCAGAAAAGATTGAAGAAATTTGGAAGCGAGCGTCAATTCCAATTGTGTCAAGAAAACGTGTTTTGCAACTGATCTCAAAACTTATCATAAACTTGTGAGGTATCCAAAATCAAAGAGAAATGAAAATTACTATCTGAAAGTCGAAGCTTTAAAACTGATACAAGTGTGCTTCTTGACATTGCATCTTGCAAGTGTGTTACTTTTGCTTCATGTACCTGTGAAAAAATAATTGAATCGGTGAGATTAAGAAGGGAAAGATTCCACTTTTTTGTCAAAATGAGTTGAAATAGCCATTTTGTTCCTTTATTTAAGACGCATATTTTGGCATGAAAAACGGAAAAATTCTTTTCATCATTATGACGTAGGAGCACGCGAAAAATTTAACTGAGGTTAAGAAAGGAAACATTCCAGGAATCTTTCCCTTCTTATTCTCAGCCAGGGAGCTAAATAAGAACATACTGGAGTGCCTAGGTATGTGATGTTCCTATTGTTTTGCTATGGAACGGAATTTGTTCAAATTGAGGCCAGTTTTCGGTTATTTCCTAGAAAAGGTTCGTGTTGTCACTGTTAGAGGCTTCACATATGCAGTTCCTCTAGTTCATATTATATCTAACTCCATTAGTACGGGTGTTGTAATTGCTTTTTATAGAAAATATGATCGGTTAATATTGCCGACTTAAGGTCCGTTGCGCGGACATGTGGTAGTCTTAATTTACCCTACTCTGTAGACATTCCAGGATGTTCTTATTTAGCTCCATGTTCTCAGCAGCGCTTAGTTCTTCTTCCCTCCAACAGAGAGCTCAGTGATTTGAGAATGCAACACACGTGCTTTTCAGTTGCTTGATTTTGAGATTGCGATTGTTTTTTAGATTTTATTTGTGATTGTTCTCTGTCATCATTTAATAAGTGTTTCAAAGAAAGTCTGAAGATTCGGAGTGTGTAGAAAGCCTCGTTAAAAAGAGAAGAGGATCTGAAAATATCACAGCAATGATGACAAAAGCAAGGCGAAAGGGGGAGGAGTTTGTGACTACAAGTGTCAGGTTAGTTGAAAAAAAAAAAGAAGATCGGACCCGACTGTGAATGCAAGAAATTGTGTACAGTTAGTTTTAATAATGACCATAAAGAAAAGATAATTCACTGTGTTTATAGTGGTAGACCAAAGAATGAACAGGACACTTATCTGATAGGTCTGATAGAACGACATGATTTTGAACGGCATCGGCCTAAAGGTCCTGATTCTAAGAAATTTCCTTCATCGTTTAAATATTTTGCTATGAAAGATTCTAACCGTGTAGAAGTTTGCCGGAAAGGTTTTATGAGCTTGCATGCTGTTTACAATAAAGTGGTTTATCGGCTACCACAAATTTTAGCAAAAGGCGAGCAACCTACTGACATGAGAGGAAAACACGATTTCCCAATGATGTTTTAATAGTGCTAAAGGAACACATCGAGTCTTACCCCAAAAAACCTCCCACTATTCTTCAAATCCTATTACATATTTAGAGGCTGGACTGATATGCACAAAGAAGCATAAAATGCTTCTGGAAAAGCATCCAGAACTAAAAGACATAATAAAATATGAGTACTTTTTAACTTATTACAAGGAAAATTATGGGTACCGATTCGGTAGGCCGCAAGTTGACGTGTGTTCAACGTGTGAGGACCTAAATACAAAAATATCATCATCGACATTGAATGACAACGCTAAACGGGTCGCCTTAGCTGAATTGATAGTTCATAAAAGAAAAGCAAGTAAATTTTACAAGAAAATGCAAGAAGTAACTGAACTATGCTCTAATAGAAATGACGTACATGGAATCTGCTTTGATTTTATGCAAAATCTTCCTTTATCGTGCATACCTGTTCAGGAAAGGTTCTATTTAAGGAAGTTATGGCATTACATGTTTTGTGTTCATAGTTTATGAAATGAAGAAGCTACTATGTACACCTATCATGAAGGAGTTGCAAAGAAAGGAGCAAACGATGTGTATTCTTTATTGTATGACTATATAAACAACAGTGTTGATCCTCAAGTAAAAACTCTATACGTGTTCAGTGACTCATGTCCCGGGCAAAACCGCAATTACAGTTTGGTGAGATTGTTCCTGTATCTTACTATTATTAGGCGATTTAATGAAGTACATTATTTTTCCCCATTAGAGGAAACAGTTTTCTCCCCTGCGACCGGAACTTTGGTGTTATTAAGAGAGCCATGAAACGCCACGATAGGATTTATTCCCCTGATCAATACAATGATATGATTAGCACTGCAAAAAGCAAGCAGCCTTTGTTTCAGGTTAAATCCGTTTCAAACGAACAAATTCTGAACTTCAAAGGATGTTGGCCGACATTTTTCAAAAAGACTTGTGCTAGTGTTCCAAGCAAACAGCCTTTTAAAATCCGTACGTACAAACACTTAACATTCACAACAGCAAAAAGGGGATATGTTACAACTCACACTTTTATAGATGGGCTACAAACTGAAGTTTTTAAACTGTACAAAGGGGGTGAAGCAGACCCTCCTGTCGAAAAGGCATTTAACGGAATCGTTCCCATAAAAAGGAAGAAACTCGAGGATGTTGCCAAAGTGGTTCACTATGTGCCGGAACAAGCCAGAGTGTTTTATAATAAACTTTTATTAGAGTGGCCTACTCATGAGCATGAGAGTGAGGACAGTGAGTAGTAATAGAAACAGTGTGCAAAGGCACAAACCAATACCTCATGTATTTTATTTTTATAACATGTGTGAATAATGTTTAATTTTCATTATTTTTGTTGGTTTAACAATAAGTAAGGAACTGTTTTAAGCTCATAAATACGTTTTTCTTTACTTTTTTCGACATCTAAGTCTGTTGAGATTAAAAAGGGAAAGATTCCACCGTTTTTAAACTCATATAATGACCGTAATAAGAATGTAATGGTAAAACACTTTTGCGTATATGTTACTTATGGTTATAAGGAGCTACTTTCCAATAGTATGTTTCTTACTGTGACTATTTGTTTGGTTACTATGAAGTTTTTTTCAGTTTCCCAAAAGTTTGGTTATGTGGAATCTTTCCCTTCTTAATCTCACCCGTTCAATTAAAGTGCAAAGGAGCACACATTTCTTAATGACCAGAGATCTTCCAGGAAGATGGTAATTGGTTCCGTAGATAAAACTAAGACAATGAAGTTAAGAAGAGCAGAAGAAAGGAAAAGAAAAGAGGCTTCAAGCATTGAAAAGTATAAAATATCTACTGATGTTTAAACAGTCAGCACTGATTATGTTGCCGATACTGTCGAACTGTTGCCATTTGAGGATGAGGTTGAGGGTGACGGAGAGACATTTGAAACTGACATTTCAACATCAAAAGAAAAAGCTTCAAAAAACCAAGTGAGATCACAACTTCCAACACTGACGAGAGTTTCAGATCAGTATGGGGTATCTGCTAGATGTGTTGCCGAAATTGCATCTGCAACTTTACAAGATTTTGGAATAGTTTTCAGTTAAGACACATCTCAAGTAATTGACAGAAGTACGGAGAGCACGAGAAAAAACACAAGCTACACTTCAAGAATAGAGACTGGAACGAGACACTTTGATAGGACTCTACTTTGATGGAAGGAAATATGCAACATTAACTCAAGCAAAAATTGGCCAGAAATATCACTGTCGAACCATTGTTGAGGAACACACTTCTCTTATTCAAGAACCAAATTCCATTTATTTGGGCCATGTTACACCATCAAGTGGCTCATCAAAAAGTGTATCAGAAAGTATTGTTAAATTCTGCTCGGAGAACAGTATAGATATAAAGAATCTATCAGCAATTGGCAGTGATGGAACAGCAGTGAATACTGGAACAAAAAATGGAGTCATTAGGATACTTGAACAACATCTTAACAGACCATTGCAATGGTTTATGTGCCAGCTACATGCGAATGAACTTCCCGTTTGCCACTTAATTCAGTACCTTGAGGGAGTCACACTGGGACCTCGTGAATTCTCTGGACCGATTGGAAATATGCTAAAAGATTGTGAATATTTCCCTGTTAAAAGTTTCCAGAAAATCACTTGTAATTTACCAGACATTTCTGCGGATGATCTAAGCACAGATCAAAAATATTTATACGAAATGTGCCATGCCATTTCCTCAGGAAACTGCTCTGCTGATCTCGCCAATCGAAACCCTGGCAAGTTGTCACATTCAAGGTGGCTAACGATGGCTAACAGAGTACTGAGAGTGTATGTGGGAACCATAATTTAATACATTGTCAAAGTGTATGCTCCTCTTTGGTTCAAAATTAAAAACAACTGGTCCAGCACGGACGGAGCTCAACTTGTGTTTGAAACCATAGTGCTATCAAGGTTCTTACTTTCACATTTCAGAAGTTATGTGGATTCCGTGATACAGCGAAGCGCAAATTTCAGCCACCCTGAAAACCTCTTGTTAGATCAAAGAAAACACGTTAGAAAACTTGCATTGAGAAGAATCCTTAAGCATCGTGAAAGAATTTCAAGCACTGCTGTCAAAGTACAGCAGTTCACAATTCCAAAGTTGGACTTTGATGTGCAAGACTACACTGAAATTATTGACTGGTAGGAAGTTGAAATCACAGAGCCCTCAATTTTGACAAATCTTACAAATGAAGAATTATAGTCCCTTATCATCAGTCGTGAAGTGCCAGTATCCAATTTCCCCAAATTTCCAGCCCCCGCACAGGCCGTCGAAAGGTGCGTAAAGTTAGTGACTGAAGCATCTGAGGCTGTAATTGGTCCAGAAACGAGGGATGGCTTCATACGTACGAAGATAAAGTCAAGACTCATTATGGCAGTCTTTGAAACCAAGAAGGAATACAGTGTTGCATAAAGTGATAACGGGACTGTGAGTGTAATAGGTTAAAGTCAAACTTGTAATGCAGTGTCTAAGGATTTATCACACCGCGGTGCACCGTGGGGGGAGGTTTTTGTCTTATGTTTCAGAAAATTTTAATATATCATTACTTGTGTTTAACTATGTCTTAACTGTATCAATTATCATGTCAGAAGTAATCAAACAGAAAGAAACCACCATTTTATATGAGCCTGCTGTATGCCCGATTATTCGTGTAATATGACAGTAAAAAAACAGCTGGTAGCAACCTAAAGATATGTTCAGAATTTCAAAAAATTTGGAATATATGTTGTACAACATTAAAGGAAAACTTTAGTACCTATGCCATTAAGAATTTCTATTGAAATATTTTTCTCACTACTTTTCACTCCACCCTAATGTACCTGTTTCATATTTGTCAATGCCTAGTCATGAATAAGTGCTTGGGAAGATTTAAATAGACACAATGGAACTAAAATTGCACACATTATAGACATTCCCCTCAAATCCTACTCTTTCATTTGAATAGAAAAAATTAATAATGAATATTGGTGTACAAAATTATCGATGTCTAGATTATGAAGAAAGTTTGGTTATCGCTGTGACACCTCTTGCATACGTCCCGTTCTATGTAAATCATAGATAACTCATAGCATGACCGCAATATACAGTACATAATGTTTATCTAACATTTTGATCTGACTATTTTCGTAATGAAATAACATGTGGAAAATCCATTTGCAGAGCAAGATATCCAAGTTACGGTTTCACACAGTGAAAAGAGAAAAGACATGGTCAAGTGAATTCAGAAAATATATACAGTAAAGACATCGTCAACGAAAGTTTATTTTAAATGAATGTACTTGTGACCGCAATGTAAGATGAAACAGTCTATATAAAAATTATTAGTTGAATTTGACGCGTTTAGCGCGAAGAAAGATGAACACAAACCACATAACAATGCGTAAAACCACACTACTTGCCAAGACACTCGACAAGTAACTTACACTTCTTTTAATTATTTTCTTTTATTTTTCTTTCTTTTTCTTTGTCAGACATTAGACATGAAAATTAGTTAAACTATTTACTAAATTTATAATTGTTTCAATTGCCTCTTGATAAATCAACAGAAAATAAGGGCCATTAATTCGAAAATGTGTTCTTTGCTTGTGTTAGTTTTTTAAACATGGTTTAATTTTGTTGTGTGCAAAGTGTTACACAAAATCATGAAAAGTCGTCTATTGATGACCGCAATGAATATGAGTTTATCTCATTGCGCCATGCACGTATGCTCTGTGAACTACGTTTTATGATGCTGCTATCGTCTTCTTCATCCGTACTATTAAACGTACCTCATCCCCCCAGATACTAGAGCCTCCAAGCTATCGTAATATACACCCTAAAAAGCCATTCTGCTTTGCCTTTGGCATAAATGGAGCCTCTGATATTCCAACACATGAACCCACAAACACACACACAAAAACACACACGTATGCACCCATACACCCGTATAAGAGAGAGAAGGACTAGTCAATATAAATTTTGTGAGGCAGTCAGATACTATACACATTGCGGGGCCTCTTCACTTCTTTCTCTCTCTCGCTCGCTCTCTCTGCCTCTTTTAGTGCAGCCGCTTCGCTGAGGACGAATCAATCTGCTTTCATCCTGCGTCGTATATTGGATGTTGCGGTGACCTCAGTAGTCGCTGAAGGGCTGCCGGAAAGAATTCATTCTCCAGGAGCAAACGGATTTACTTTCGGCCTCTATCAACACTCCACGCGCGTTCTCCCTACAGCCCAGCCCAGCAGCCACCACTTTAAAAATCAGGTCTTAAGTTTCTTCCCTGGTTTTCCTCCTATATTACATTGTAGCTATTTTTCATCTGTTTCTCTTCATACTAATGTCCAACTTCATGTATTGATGAACAGTTATTAATCAAAATATTAACACATTAGAAGAAAAAGATTTCTTTCAATTGTATCCTCCTTTTAAAGTCTATAAAAGGGAACAGGAGTGAATACAGCCAGTATGAATAAGGAGCTTCGTCCCGTAAATACTGAAGACTTTTTTTTAATAAGTTCAAAGCAAACGACACAGTTCAATGTATATACAATGTTAATGCAATTGAATTAAGATGGAAGCTTCAAGGGCATATGAAAGTGGTAGTTTATGATAATAAAAAATAATCGGAAACTCTATTTGGAAATTCATTAATCTTTCTACATACAGGAAAATGTACTGAATAATTGACGGTTCAACGTCAAGGCCAAACCTCTTAAGCTAGAAACTTCAAATTTGGACAATACATAGCACATGTGATCTAAGATACCAATAGAAGCATTTTTGGAAGTTAGAAAAGGAAGTTACATAGGCCTAAATATGTCTATATTTCGGGAACTCTGAAGATTCGAAGCATGAAATTTCTAACTTAATATAAACTTCTCATTTAAAGTAATTAGACCCATGTTTTAGCGCTTTTTATTTGACTTAGAAAGGGATTAGGAGAGAAATTTATTATTATAATATGATACCCATATCTCGGAATCTCTTAAGGTAAGGACATGTTCCATATTTGGACATCTCGTTAAAAATAATTTGATATCGTTTCAGCGTTTTCTCATATTTGATCAAGAAAAGAGAGCGGAATGAAAAAAAGACACAATGGTTATAATAATGAGTCTAAGCGTGTTTCAACGAATTTTGTAGTCGGGAGCAAGTGGCATAAAAGCGCACATCCGTGCGATTTTAATGGTACAATTATTGTGAGACATTGTACAATTTTTCTGTTTTGGTATGCAGTAGCTATGACAAATTTAGATGTCGCCAAGTGAAAAAGTTCCGCAGGCCAATATGGCGACCATTTCAAAATGGCGGCTGATCATTACGTAGAAGTATTCGTATCTCGGTTATTTTTCATCCAATTTGGGTGATTTTTTTAAATTGCAAGTCTACATTCAAATAATATTTTTGGTTATTACACTGTTGCGCTATCTGCACTTGTTTTTCAGTTTTAAAAGAAAAACCTTATGTTTACCTCTAAAATTCCCTTTGTATTTCCTGCCTGAGTTATTTGTCAACGTATGTAGGTAATTCTATTTTTTAAATTACATGTATATTTTAGAATATATTTATTGCCACTAGGCTACACATTTCACTTTAAATATAGTATTTTTCTCGAATTTTAAAGGGTACAGTATGCATGTTTATCGAGCAATGATCCCTAATGTAACAAATACAAAGAAAACCCTTTAAAATGATAGACTGTAGATTATTTTTTCATATTATAAATCATATATTCATTCATTTTCGAACTCTATACTGCAGAATATTCCAGCAAGTGTACTGCACTACTCACACACAGCATGATTCGAGATACATTACTGAGGGGAGCTAAAACTCCTCTCCATCACAGTCATCATTTCATGAATGTTCAGCGCATTTACTATACTCACAAATGTAAATGTCATCGTCTCCACACATGCACAGAACCATGTGTTGCCGAAAGAGGCATAATTTAGTCAGACACTGACTTACACGACACGAACATTTCACTAGTTCAAGTACAGTAGGCGGAGCAGGGGGTGTTGTAATCATCAGAGGAACGAAAACACCATTCTGAATAGTCCACCCATAACCATTGTCAGCTGAAGGAAGTTAACTATTTGCCACAATATCATTTTGCCATACCATAC
Organism: Thermobia domestica; assembly: GCF_964235325.1. Taxonomy (NCBI): domain Eukaryota; kingdom Metazoa; phylum Arthropoda; class Insecta; order Zygentoma; family Lepismatidae; genus Thermobia; species Thermobia domestica. The sequence continues at coordinate 200,038,335 of NC_137462.1, read as the reverse complement.
ATTGATAAGGGAGACCCGGGTTCAATTCCCGGCGGGAGTTCATGTGGTTCGGATTCCACGTTAATCAGTAGGTCCACGTCTCTCGCTGCTGAAAGGGACGTTAAACTTACAATCAACTCATACATTGATAATGTGTTCGTAGTATTGTGAGATGAAGAGTTGGCTGTGTTGGAGGCATTTTCTCGGATTCCAAACACTTTCTGAAAAATAATCCATCGTACATCACTAACAGTTGAATTCTTGGCACTGGGGATGTACAACATACACACAAACGTTTCCAAAGCACTGAAAATGGATTGAGATGGTTTATGTTCCAATCCCATTTCCGTAAAAGCACAAAAACATGTGGAGTCGCACGTTTGGAAAATCTTCCAGCAAGAAATTTTGCTTTTTCCCGCAAATCCATCAGTTGTACCACAGCCAGTAAACGCATGAAACCCTGGAAGGACATTGACGTTTTCTGATCCTAGAACATCATACATTCTTAATTTCTTCTGACCAGTTCCAACAACACACAAAGTGTCAGGACAAAACATAGGGTAGCGCCTTAGAACAAGAATTACAACATTGGTATCAGGTGAGTAGATGTCAATAGAAGCTACACCTTGGTTTGTTGCATCAACAGCATGAAGTATGATCTTAGTATCTGTTTCTTCCTGGTAGTGATGAGCAAATGCAAGACCAAGACCAGGGTGGTCTTGCTCTTGGTCTTGCACATCCAGTCTTTTTCTTGGTCTTGCACTAGAACACTTGCTCTTGGTTTTGGTCTTGGTCTTGCTTGCAATTGTCTTGCTTTTTAAAGATCTTATACTTTTCATAGGTAAATTTTACTCTGGACATAAAAGATAGTAACAGAAACACAATGTATGTTTTTACATATGACATAGTTTACTTTCGTGTAAGTATGATGATAATGTACAACATAGGTGATGACGTTTATTTTTTTAATGGGTGCCTACGCTTCACTACTTATAAGATAAATCTCAACGTGTCGTAATCTTTTTACATTTTTTAACAGATCCAACACTACACTGGTTCCCAAACTCGGCAGGCTACCCCTGAGACGCATGAAAGAAAATCAAGACGGCACAGATTATTGAAATATGAACTGCAAAATTATTTTCACACTCGAAAGGTGTCAGATTTTTCTTTTCAATCACGATTAGACAATTCTTATATTTAAAAAACTTCCAGTTAAGTATTGATATTTTGTTTTACTGATCCAATATGTACTCTATGGGACAGAAACATGGACATTACATAAAAGCGATGAAAAAATTGCAGACTTTCGAAACGTTGGCATGGGGGAAAAAGGATAGAATTAGCTGTGTTGAACGGAAAACGAATAAGAAGGTGCTAGAAATGTTAGCAGTAGGGTAAACAAAGAAGAATTTTAGATATTGATAAGAGGAGAAAGAGGAACTGGTTGTGATATTGGCTGAGGAGGACGTGGTAGAGGGTATGGTGGAAGGAAAAAGAGTGAGGGGGCGAAGGATGCTAAGACTAGCTGAGGACCACCGTACATCGAAGTTTCTCAGTTGCAGCAAGTAACCTGCCAATAATGGCAGAATAGCTAAAATGATGATGAGATATGTTTAGCAATATTGACCAAAAAGGGAGATAAAAAATTAAAATAATAATTATTATAATCAAAACTCTTAATATTTTAGAATAATTTGAGTGAAAACTGAAAACGACTCAACTGTTTGTCTTTTCTATAAACTCAATTTATATAAATACTTTTGACCTATATTAGAAATACAAAATAACGGCATCAAAATCCAAGTTATTTGAAATAATTACAAAATCTGTCTCACTTGTGAATATGGATTACTAGCATCAATTACCCACTTCGTTGGGTTATTATTTTTTTTAAATAATAATACGGGGCCTAATAATAATATGCAGAGTCGTTCTGATTCGTGATTGGTACTGTACTAAAGAGTTCGACTAATATATGTTTCTTGCAGTAGTCAGGCCTTTAATATGACGTTAAGCATATATCAAAACGGCTCTGCATAAGGCGGAATGTTTGGTTAGCCAGTTACTTTTTACTATTACTAAAGCGATCTCTGATATCGGTCATTTTCGATGATTTTTATATTTCTCTCATCTCCTTCTCCCCGAGTTATGGGGCTAAATTTGGATTTAAAAAGCATCAGAATGTCACTGTTCATCTTAGAGATCCCGAAAACTATGGATTCGGCACTAATATTGGTAATTTTCAATACATTTATATATCTCCTCCTTCCCATACTGCAAGGAACGGCATCACAAGTGTCACTGTTCATTTCAATAACCTCGAAAACCATGGATTCGACATTGATAATAATGGTCATTTTCGATAATTTATACATATATCCTTTCTCCTCCTCCCCCAAGTTGCGGTGCTGAATTTGTATTTAAATGGGATCGGAAGTATCACTGTTCACCTTAGCGACCCCAAAATGTATGGATTCGACACTAATATTTGGTCATTTTCGATCATTTTTATGTATCTCCCCTTCCTCCAAGTTACGGGGCTGAATTTGGTCGTAAACGGTATTGGAAGTGTCAGTATTTACTGACCGACCTCGAAAACTTTGAATTCGACACTAATATTTGCCATTTTCGATCATATATATGTCTCCCCTACCTTTTGCCAAGCTACGGGGTTGAATTTAGATTTAAACAGCATCGGAAGTATCACTGTTTATTTCAGAGACCCCCAAAACTATAGATTCCACTCTAATATCGGTCATTTTTGATCATTTTTAAATACTTCTCCCCTTCCCCTCCCCTAAGCTGCACTATCAAAGTGATATGACAGAAACCATCTCAGGTCCGAACCTCATCTATATTGAAAATGTGATCGAGATAGGTTGGGTGGTTCAAGAGTTAAGTTTGATTTATTTTTGTACACTTCTCCTCCTCCCCTCAGTTCTACCGTCAAAGCAATATGATAAGAGAAAATACTCCATGTTCGAACCTCATCTATGTTGAAAATGTGATTGAGATTGATCGGCTGGTTCAAGGATGAAGTCCCAAAGACAGTCACTTATATTTTTATTTTTTACATAAATATTTCCCTCCTCCCCCTCCCCTACGTCGCACTGTCAAAGTGAAATGATAAAAATCGTTCCGGGCCTGAACTTAATCTATGTTGAAAATTTGATCGAGATCGGTTTAGTGTTTCAAGAATTATTAAGTTTAATTATTTTTATATATACTTCCCCTCCCCTCCTCCTCCTCTAGGTTCTATCATCAAAGTGAAACTTTAAGAAACCTTCCAGTTCCGAACCTCATAGATGTAAAAAATTTGATTAAGATCGGTTGGGTGGTTCAAGAGTTATTAAGTCACAAACTTAGTTACTTATTTTTATTTATATTGACTTTTGTATGTCTTCCCTTCCTCTTCCTCTCATACGTTCTTGCGTTAAAGTAAACTGACAAATAACATTCCAGGCTTGAACCTCATCTATATTAAAAAATTGTTCGAAATTGGTCGTTTGGTTCAAGAGTTATTAAGTTTTATTTATTATTTTATTACTCCCCCTCCCCTAAGTTTTATCGTCGAAGTGAAAGGATGAAAACACTCCCTGGGCCAAACCTCCTCTATGTTGAAAATTTGATCGAGATCGAGCGGGTGGTTCAAGAGATTAGGAGTCACAAACATAGTCACTTTCAATTTTCCAATATAGATTTACTGTTGTAGTATAATGTTATATCGCCCAATCCACGATGTGCTGTATACCTAAGTAGGCTAAAAGTTATATTGATAACAATTATTCAACGTATAAGCATCCGCCCATGAAATCAAATTTGCGGTCACATGCACTAAGTTTTTGTCAATGTCATGAAAATGTTAATTCGATATTAATTTTATGAGCACACATTAAAAATTTCCAACGGATACTTGAGTCTCGGAGTATACCCATGTAGTCGGCACCTGTGGTGTAGGGAATTACCAATGTTCAATACTACATTTCTCTTTAGTTTTGGAAGAAGAACACCACTAATATGCTTTGAAATGAAATGAAGTATCTAGTTTAACGTCTCATGTTTGTGCATCAAGGCTAAGGGAGATGGTGACTATGAGAAATGACTGAAATGGTGGAATGAAGAAAGCAGGAGGAAACGGAAAAACATTGAGAAAACCAACACGGTATTTGTCCACCAAAAGAGCTCAGATGTCCAAGATGACACCTATATCTGTTGAAAACGAGCCTTACAGAAAACGGCATGCTGTAGCTATATGCTACAGGGGCAGATCGACTCACACGAATTGTATAAACTACTTGGAACACATTCACTCCAGCGGCATTTTTACTGAAGCCAAGAAATTCATGTAAAAGATGTAATGATTTTACCCTTTCTTTTTTACATTCTATAAAAACAATTCAAGTAGTACCGGCACTTCTGCAAGACTCTTGCACAAGAGTGTTGGTCTTGGTCTTGGTCTTGGTCTTGCACCCCTTGGTCTTGGTCTTGGTCTTGCATCGGGATTCCTGGTCTTGGTCTTGCATGCAAGCTCTTGCAAAAACTGCAAGACCAAGACTCTTGCGCTAAACACTACTTCCTGGGAACTAGAGAGGTGCTTTACATCACAGTGTGAATAAGCCTCTTTGTTACTCCACGCAACAATAGTTTTTAGATTGTACTTAACGCATCATGCTACAATCTTATGTGCTAAATACTGCGTCATTTCAGATTTAGTCACCCTTGTCTGATTCTTCAGTGACATTGGTAAATCGTATCTGTCAAACACAATTTGAACTTCATCATATTTGTCGAAATAGTTCATACGACGGATGAAATGATCAGCAAGATCTTTGCATCCCGTGATAGAAGGTGGTTTATCAAGGCTTTGCAGCAGTGACATTCCATCGAATATTGCAACCCACATTTCAGAATGAATCACAGGAGTTTTGTATTGATCTGCAGCAGTCAAAGTCTCCAGAATGCATAAAAGATCGCTCTTCTTTGGTGGTAACAACATTTAACCTTCTGTGATAAAGAGAACACGTGGAACAACACAAGTTCGTAGTTACTGATTGCATCCTTAAGGATCGAAGTTGAACCTGATGCTGTTCCTAACACATGACTTACGTTCTTCGTCCAACATGGGAGATGATATCACACATCTATGGTATGCCCATCTTCTTGGTTGATGGCTGTGTTAATTTTTATTTGTAGTGTTTCGTTTCCACTTTTCTTTACTGCATCACTGAGGTTTTTCTGAGATTGATCACATGATAGTTTTCTGAGAGAATTTTCTCGGATGTGGGATCCATTGCAAAAGAAACACTCACTTTTACTAAATGGAACACACTGAGAACGTGTCAACCTGGAAGTGCTGCGCATGTCTAATTCTATTGGCTCGGACAGAGAAGACAGGTTCTGTTTTTCAGACTTTTGGTTTTAAACGGTAAAGAGGCTTGGAAGCACCTCCTGTGCCATGAAGCCTTTCGCTCAAGTAGCGTGTCAGATGTGATTTCTCGGAACCTTTCACTTGCAGCCTTTCACTTGCAGAACTGTTCGTCACAGTACTGATCATGTTCTCTGATATAGTTTAGCACTTCTTCATGTGAGGTTGGATTTTCAACTAATTTTTCCTTGGTGCTGGTTTGGCAAATTATAATTATAGTAAGTGGATAACTTCGGAATTTTTAAAGGAAGTGTCTTTTGAACCATCGTAATTTTCTGATTTTAAGTTCCGCTTGTTTCGAAGTTCCAACGATCAACGTAACTTTCTCATATTGGAAACTCTTTCTCATTATGCAGTACACTACAGTACACTTCAATTTCTTCCAATTTAGAACACTAACATAAGCCGCTACATCAACAATGATCTAGGAAGCGTTTATATATACAAGTCTATAAATGTGAATTATCGGTAACCTAAATATTATTACATCTACTAAGGTAGGTTTACTACTTTAGTATTCCTTTAAACTTAAACTATATAATATAAATGTAAACTTGGGTTAAGTTTAGAGTTACCCCTCCGCTTTTTATAAAAATCAGGAAAATTTACAGGAGAAATGAGGTAAGAAATGATAATTTGAAGTTTTTATTTGATGTTTAGGAATGTAAGGTCGGCATGAGAGTTATGTTTAATATGAGAAAAGATATGTGGAAGTTAGTACTATTTGCCGGATGCGGAAGCATTAGCGGAAGGTTTTAGCAGCATGGTAGTTGTAAAATATGGCGAACAGGTATAACGGATGCTCAAAAATAATGAAGAAAACCTTTTAAATTTTTGTGTAGCCCACGGAGTACTAAAGTTAAGTGAAATGTAATAATTTTTAATACTTTAAGCACTGTTTTTTGTATGTTGCAAAGTCCAAGGGCACCTTCAGACTGGAGGGGCAACTCTAAACTTAAGCCGTAAACTTAAGCAATTAAGAAACAATGCAATGTAAATGTTGGTTATTGTAATTTAAATCATCAATGACTTGGAACACATTACATAGCGCCATCTATTGTCCACATTTTTAGGAGTAAATAATAATATTTTTCTTTTAAAATTGAAAAGGAAGTACAGATAACGCAATAAATGTAAACAAAAAATATTATTCCATGTAGACTTGTAATTTTTGTTTTATAAAAAAACGCAAATCGGATGAAAACTAACCGACATATGAATTCTTTTATGTATAGCTCAGCCGCCATTTTGAAATTGGTCGCCATATTGGCCTGCGGAATTTTTTCACTTGGCAACTTCTAAATTTGTCGTAACTGAATGTACAACAAATCAGAAAAAACATGCCTTACAGTTGTACCATCACAATCCCATAGATAACCACTTGCTCCCGCACTATTGATATTTGACCTAGAAAGGTAAGAAATGAGGTGGACAGAGAAAAGAAGTGGGATTAAGGTTAGAAACGTGATCTTGTATTTTGGATTTCTCATCTGAAATAATTAAATATTTGTTTCAGGGTTTTTAGATATTTGACCTAGAATGAAAGAAAAACGGGTGAGAATGCTATTCAAAAATGCTCATGTTAGGTTTTCAGATAGAAAAATTCTATATGAAAGGCGAAGAAAGAAAAAGGCTTAATATTACCCACAGTAACGTTTGGAGACATTTGCTATTCAATATATTAAAATGATACGTTTATTTGTTTATGGTCGATTCCTTTCCACAATGAGATCTCGGAAGCCTTAGCTGTAGAATTGTCAATTCCAAATTTTCTGTAGACTGCCAGACGACAATTATATCAAAAACATGGCATTATAGTTTACTCAACGTTTTAGGGTCATTTTGAGCCCATAAATATTATTATTGTGGCTATAGCATAGCTATGGTTGTGATCCTTATATTAAACCAGAGTAAAGTATAGCGGACCGCCGCGCCAGTCATTACAGGTGGCTTGCTTTATCTGAATGGCGAAATCTACTTCATACTGACAACTTCAAAGGTCTTTATAGCCGCAATGAGAGGTTCTCGGATGGGTAGAAGATTGATGCTTATATTAAAATGACACGCTGTCTGGATTCAGGCAGTAATAAATTAAATCACAACTTAAAAATATGTCCAAGGGGCTTCCATCTGTCGAACTGTATCAACATCACTAATAGCCACTTTTGTTTAACTTCCTGAAACTCTTCATGTTAAATCTAAAGTTGTAATTCATATTAGTTCTAACATACCTGCGCACTTTTGAGGATCGTTGTTTTCACCGTCATGTTTTCAATGTTAGTGTATAACTTCAATAGAATAAATTCGACAAATGATGCTAGTAAAATGCTATCAAAGTGAACTAATAGCTGATTTCAAGACATTTCCTATACAACAGAAATTTATACTTTTTATATCCAGCCGAACAATGAAAAACATATTAGTCATTTTATTAAGTATAATAATTTGTTAACAAACTTCATATATTGAGGTGACACAAGATTCTTGTTTAGCAAAGTTGATAAAAAAAATGCCCCATGAAATGTTCGGTAGGTTTGAAGAGGCAATTGCCAAGGTACTTGAATTAAGATGGTTGAACTACTTAAACAGTTGGTTGAAATAGTCCAATTTGGGTTTCATTCTACTTTTCACTTGAATAGTCTGCAATGTTTCTGGAGTAATATTGCTGACCGTAATTATTTGGCAACATTTTGGGTCAAATAAGGAAAAGCTTCAGGTTAAGAGATTTATAAACAAACATAAGTGTCTTTATAGAGGGTGAGAAACCTTTCCACACATTGTATTAAAAAGGTGTAACGACGTACGAATACAGTATTGTACGGTATCATGCCATCTTCTGTTGTTGACCCTTTCTTTTCCTCGTACAACAACTAATGCTGAAATATATTCGCGAATGTTCGAAATTTGAAAGTGGCTAGTAGTTTAAGAGCAATACAACATTACACATCTTTGGGGGATAGTCCCCTTCAGATTTTGCAAATAGTGTAACAGTAGTTATTTAGTTACATGATGTTTTCGATGGATTGGCAGATGTGTGAATACTAAGGGCCTGCCCAGGCCCGTATCCACGGGGGTCAAGGGGGCCGCCCCCCTAAATTTTGGCTGGCCCCCATAAAATTTCACGGTAGGCTTGCAAATGAACTATAATATATGATTGGGTCACCCCCCTAACTTCTACCGGGCCCCCCTAAATTTTTGGGCTGGCTACGGGCCTGGGCCTGCCCAAGACCCAAGTCGGACTTCTAGTCACTTTCTCAAGTCTGAAGTTTGTGGAACAGCATGTGAACCAAAAAACTTATAAAACGTGTACAAATTGGAGATAATAATTTCCAATAATTCAATTAACGTTCGGCTTGCACATTGCAGTCAGCAGTTTTCATCATAACAGTTCCCTAAAAAGAAATATCTACAATGGCGGGGAATATATGGAAATTTAAACAACATCAAAGAACGATATTCAAAAATTAAGTTTCAGGCTAATTGATTAACAAACGAAACAATTATAATAATTTCAATTTAGAGAATAAGTTATCAAACACCTTGTAAAGAAAGTAAAAGGAAACTTACATAGTAGATTTGTAACTAACTATTACCATATTTTTCTTTTGAAAGGATGGAATAGTGGATACGATTAATATGGATTAAGAGCTTCAATGTAATATGGGCAATAAACATTTTTTGTTATATCGGTAGTTTTATCGAGAAAATGATTCCAATAGTTCAATATTATTGTTGCCCATGAAACGAGACATTTCTCAAATCTCTTGAGCAACATTAGTTACCCCAAGTCTTAGTTCTCAAACACTGTTTTAGCGTTACCTGATTTATAGTATAACAGGGATAAATTGATAAAGTGATTGTACGAACTTAATGAAGACTATTTATCAACGTTTAAAGATACAGTGATAAATCGGTAAAGTGATTGTACGCACTTAATGAAGACTATTTATCAACGTTTAAAGATACAGTGATAAATTGGTAAAGTGATTGTACGAACTTAATGAAGACTATTTATCAACGTTTAAAGATACAGTGATAAATTGATAAAGTTATTGTACGAACTTAATGAAGACTATTTATCAACGTTTAAAGATACAGTAATAAATTGATAAAGTGATTGTACGAACTTAATGAAGACTATTTATCAACGTTTAAAGATACAGTGATAAATTGATAAAGTTATTGTACGAACTTAATGAAGACTATTTATCAACGTTTAAAGATACAGTGATAAATTGGTAAAGTGATTGTACGAACTTAATGAAGACTATTTATCAACGTTTAAAGATACAGTGATAAATTGATAAAGTTATTGTACGAACTTAATGAAGACTATTTATCAACGTTTAAACATACAGTAATAAATTGATAAAGTGATTGTACGAACTTAATGAAGACTATTTATCAACGTTTAAAGATTCACAAGTCTTTATACAATACACTGCAATAATACATATGGTTTAAAAGCTATATCAAAGCCTCCCTGGACCTCTCATGACATGGAAGAATTTTGATAACTTCTAGACGAAATTAAGGTGGAGGAATCAGGATATAAATTTTATACATAAATTTACAAAATGGAACGAGAAGAAAAAATTGTGAGACGAGACAAAATTTACGACACAAGACGAGAAAACTTTATTTCTCGTATCGTCTTGTGTCGTGAGTGACGTTAGTAGACCACATATACGTTAATGGCAGCTATACCAACAGTAATTCATGGAGATACTGGGGTAGTAATTAGTTATATGTATTAATAATTGATTTTCTTGTGAAGTTTTCAATTATCAATATCAAAAAATTACACTTTAATATAGAGTATACGTATGAAGTTTTCATCTGTTCAACTCCGTAACAACTCTAGGATCAATATCAACAGACCAAAATTATATTCACGAAGAAATTACGTAGAGAATTCGTGTTATTACTCAGATCTCTTGTCATCGCGAGTTCTGTCGAGGAATTTGAAACTTATATAAAACGATCATCATGTTCTGTATGGTTGCGAAACATGGTCGCTTACTCAGAGAGAAGAACTAGACTGAGAGAGTTTGAGAACAAAATCCTAAGGCGAATATCTATTCGGAAACAAAAAGGACGGGAATGGAGAACGGCGGGCACTTCATAACGAGGAACTGCAAAATTTATACCGTTTACCCAACATTGTTAGGGTCATCAAGTCTAGGGTGCTCAAATGGGCAGGTCATGTAGCCAGGATGGAAGAAAGTTGGTATGCTTTCGAAGTTTTAACTTGAAATCCAATCGGAAAACAACCATTAGGAAGACCTAGCTGGAAATGGGAGAACAATTAGTAGGATGAATCTCGGAGAAATAGGAATACAAAGTAAAAACTGGATCCAGTTGGCTAAGGACAGAAATCAATGGAAAGCTTTTGTAGACGCGGCATTGGACCTCCGGGTTCCATAGGCAATAGAGTTAGTTAGTTAGTTACAACTCCATTAAAGTTTCCGTCATTTACATTTACCCATTGAGGAATTTTTCCCACAGAACTTCATAGACCCGATATACGATAAAGAAAAATATTTATGGAACATGTTAAATCGAAGATCTTACTGCATACTAACTGACCACCCCTGCTCCTCGTTAAATGGTAATAAAAGGGGAGTAAAACAGGGGATGATTCAACATATACGAGAATTAGAGCATCCCGAGGAGAGCGGGTGGCGGAATCACTATATTTACGACACACAATCAATATAATGCGTAAGCCTTAATAAGAAAGAGTAATTAAAAAAAAAACTTATATATATATATATTTAATTTAATCGTGTTCTTTCACTGATATTCTGTCAGGAACAAATGTGATGCAGTTACCCACAGTGGTTAATTAGTAATCATATTTCCGCTAATTTAAATAAAATTCAATTCATTTTTCTATTGGATTGTTTTATAAAAACCACTAAACCCACTCAATTTCACTTTTTTTTCCCAGAGAGAAGATAAGTAATGAAGTTCTTTTAAAACACTAACATTTTAATTAGATTTTAATTGTATCAGGGATTGAACAGTAAAAACAATTGGTTTCATTATTATTATTATTATTATTATTATTATTATTATTATTATTATTATTATTATTATTATTATTATTATTATTATTATTATTATTATTATTGAATGAGAAACTCTACAGTATTATCAGCCTCTTAAAGATAGGAAAATGTCCAAAGATGAATCATAAAGTAATCAATAGGTGTTATTAGACTGAACAAGATCATATTTCTAAACGAAAAATTTCATATGCAGTTTTCGAAAAAAAGGAGGAATAAACAGTGAAAAAAATAAAAAAAAAAACCGATGGTATACAAGAATCATTGAAACTTATTGAGTTGAAACTCATCCTAAAATATACTCGCATTAAGCTTCTTTAATATAGGAAAATTTAACTCCAAGTGGCCCGAGATTAGGAGAAAACTTTAGGGAGGTAATTTTTATTTTAATAGATTCAATCGCCCCGCCTAAGACTTCTAAAAATATCGCCAAAAATTGTACTTGAACAACTACGTAAAATGACGTCATCAATATGGCGACCACATGACCAAATCTGTTTATACTTAGATGTATAAAATGTTAATGATATCATCATAAAACTGAGATACAATCTTCATTCTGGTGCCAAATTATAGACAATACATAGTTCAAGAAATTTGATTCAATATCTCGGTGCATGGGATCCTAGATTTGACCTCTGCCATCGCCAAGCGAACCATGTTCTGGACAAACACCATGTGCACGGATTTTCTCGGAATTCTCTCGTTTCCTTCCACATTCTTCATCCCACCCTTATCATTTATTTAATCATTCCATCTCCCTTATCATTGATGCATAATTGTGAGACATTCAACTAAATAAATGTTGTTTACAAAAATTTTCGTTTTTCTTGATTTTCTTGATACGCATGCAGATCTCTACTGTTCTTTTTATATTTTTTTAATTAAACGTTAATGATATTATAAATTATGTGGTAACATTAAGACGATTGCCTGCTGTTCCCACTATTTTTACCGTTTGGCCATTTGGTCTTTTTTAAATCTAATTTTTATTACTCAAGGAGAAAATAATAGAAGATAATAGAAGGGTTACATATTCAATTAGATCCAAAGGCTACTTGAACAGCAATATGGAGACCAAAGTTCCCACATATGAGTTGTTTCATTAGTTAATGGGTTTCAGCCCATGAATCCCTTTCCTCCAACACGAACATACCCATTACCCAAGCAATCCAAAAAATCAGCTGGCATCTTGCTAAATTTAACCCTTCCGCGGACAATAAGAAGATATTTTCCTAGTAATATGATTAGTGTTTGAATTAAGTTCTTGGAAAGGAACTAGTTTTATATCTCATTGTTCTGTAGTGAAATTAATAAGGAAGAGAATAAGAGACAAAATTATATTATGCACTACGCTGAGTTGTCATTGTCAGATCGGATTTTGAGTTTAGCGTTCCTTTCAGCAGCGAGGCTATATGAGACGTGGATCTACTGATTAACGTGAAATTCGAATACATGAGCTCCCGCCAGGAATCGAACCCGTTTCTAGTACTCCAAAGGCGTACGCTAACCATTTATCCACTAAGAAACTCTGTGTTTTCATTGTGACGCCATAAACATGATAATTATGCAATGTCATTTGATATTTTCAGTAAGATTTTGTTCGATTCTGACAGATAACGGAACAGGAAAAATTTAATTCTTTTAACTCTGTAGGTCTATTAATGAGGTTTTGGTGGTTTTTATTTTGCATCAGGGCTTTTGAATCCATGTATGTTTATGTGTTACCTAGAATTTTGCTTTACATCAAACTATTTTTGCCTAATCTTGTTTCAAGTGGCAAAACATTTTTAAAAAGAAAACAATCCTGATTATTTCAATCTGCTAATCGAACGGATGATATATTGAAATTGTGGGCAGTTTGGACCGATTCAACAGAAGGAAGAGAAGGATGTTCCATTGGCAAATAATAGTACTAACTTTTTTTTATTTCCTTTTCATGATCATAGGTATTCTGCCCTTATTGGTAGGTCATTTCCCGCAGCTGAGAAGGTTCCATGCTCCATGGTCCTCCGCTAATCTCTTCGTCTACACGTATGATTTTTCTGCTTTTATATCGACCATTAATTGTAGCCTCCTTGGCTCCTCTCCCTCTTTCGTGCCACCATACTCTCTAGCACGTCTCTGATTATACAATTTCTTCTCAGGCAATGTTCCAACCAATTTCTGTACCTCTTCTCAATAATATCTAAAAGTGTTCTTTTCTTCACCACCATTTCTAACACCCCCTCATTCGTTTTCCGCTCGACCCAACTAATTCTTTCCATTCTTCTCCACACCCACGTTTCAAAAGCTTCCAGTAGTATTTCACCCTTTTTGTTTGATGGTTTGCATGTCTATGTTTCTAATCCATACAGTACAACACTCCACACGTGCCATTTTATGAGTCTTTTACTTGCTTTTATTTGACGTTCGCACTTCATATCATTACTAAGAATATTACCCAGGTGGCCTTGCTATTATCAATAGTTTTATTCGTTTCCAGGCAGCAAAAGTTCCCTTGACGTCTATCAATTCAATTTTCAATTTGCGCTTGCTCACCAACTGATAGATGATTATTAAAGATTGCCCAATGAGCCCTGTTTTCAGAAAGTTCAAAGTGCTTGAAGATGATCGTCTTACTGGTGCTGAAAGTTATATGTATAAGAACTGCCCACTTCTCAATGCAGAAAATGTATTACAAGCAGAATTGAGAAATGAAACTGCTTTACGTACAAAGTTTATATTAGGAATCAAAATATTTCATTTTTTAGCGTTGCAAAATTACGCTTTCATGATGAAGTTTTTCTTTCTTTTTCTAAGGGCAAACATGTATTTTGAAGTTCATGCTTTAGGAGCCTCATAATATGCATCTATAATTATTTTGTCTCTCACTTTTCTTTTTACCACTTTCAATTCTTTAGCAAAAATAAAAACAGACTCGTTCTATAATTGTACTGAAAATTTTAAAAAAAATGAAAAATGAATAAGTAAAAGTAACAAATAACACAAAATTACTGAAATGTTACTTTTTAGTAGCTTCTATTTGCAATATTTGTAATCTTTATAGTTAGTGTCTTAATCAGAATTTCTTTTCGGGGGACAAAGACTAATTCAATCTTATTTCTCCTGCATATACGAACTTTGAGATTTACAAGTATATCGTGTAATTCACAAAACCTTTTGCAGCATAATTGTTATAAACATCCACAAAAGAGCACAATCACGTCTGTCTCTTGAAATGAAATGAAATGAAATATTTCAGTTTCCGTTCCACACTTATACCCTGTAAGCTAAGGGAGACAATGATTAAGACAAGTGAATGGTGATGGAAGAGTTGGTGGAATGAGAAAGTGGGAGGAAACGGGAAAACCTACGTATACGATTAAGTTCCTCACAAACTTACTTGGTTGGGGATCGAACCAGGGACCCAATCTACCAGAGGTAAGCACTCTACCACTGAGCCACGTGCTCCCAAGTCTGTCCCTTAACTGAATTCGTAGGAAAAAACACCTTTCACACTATAATTGATAAGAAATATGGAAGGTTTTCAAAACTCTTTTATTATAATTCTATAAATTCACCTTTTGGGGATTAGATTTTAAAATCATGACAACCGGGATATCTTTATTAGTAATTCGCTCAATAAGAGGTTAGCTTGTAAGTACAGAAAATTTGGAAAAATCGTGTTATAAACGAAAATAATAATGTGACGAAATTGGATCTCTTTGGATATTATTTGATAGTTTGTCAAAAGGAACAGACTTGGGAGCCTAGTAGAACATAGCCACTGTTTTTAAGCTCATTCGAGGTTACTGGGTCATTCTGAAAAGGCGTGACCTTTCAGAGTAAGAGATTGACTTGTAGTTACATTCTATGCTATCAACAAGGTTATATGTACTACCGCAGAAATCGAACCCGGAATCTTCCGCACCAAACGCGTGCAAATTCTTAAAAAGTTATTTTCTTGTTGTTTAAAGTTCAACGATTATGCCCGAGGCTAAGAGAGAAGATGGTGATGGTGGTAATGGGTGAGGTGGTGGAGTAAAGAAAATTGAGACAAACGAGTAAATCCCGAGGAAACCCGAGCATAGCCCACTTGACGCGAGCTGGGATTCAACAAGTTATTGTACCTCGACAACTTGTTTTGATATACCTGGGTTAATGAGATTAACTTGTTCGTTTAACCCATGCTTTCTCAAGTTATTTCATATTATACCCCGCCCTCATTTTATCACATCTTCTTGCCAGCAACCTCCGTAAGTAATTTCTAGTTTATATTAAACTTTAGATCTTTGTTGCTTTTTAGATTTGTTTAAAATTTTATTAATATTCTTTGCTTTATTTGAAAATAAGTATGAGTTAATAAAAAATACGGCTATCAAAATTTAAAAAGTCAAGATAATCTTTAATTATTTTCCGCTATTAGATCCTAATTACATTTTTTAAATCTCCTTTTGCGATACCCATATATTCCTTTTGCAATCCACTAGGGATCCCAACTTCCAGGTTGAGAAACCCCAGTTTAGACCATATTCGACAAAGACACAAATACGGATACTTTCAGGACAGTTAAGGATGCCTCACTTCAGTGAGACTAAAACCCACAATTAGTCTAGCCTGACAATCATCAGTCGAACCCTCAGACTTCTGAATCTTATACATCAGCATAATTGCTTATATTTTTCCAAGCTAAACTAACTAATTAACTCTATGGCCTATGGAACCCGGAGGTTAGATGCCGCGTTCACAAAAGCTCTCCACTGACTTCTATCCTTAGCTAACTGCATCCAGTTTCTACTTTGTATTCCAATCTCTGCGAGATCCATCTTAATATTGTCCTCCCATCTGCGCCTAGGTCTTCCTAATGGTCGTTTTCCGATTGGTCTTCCTGTCAAGACTTTGAAAGCGTTTCTACTTTCTTCCATTCTAGCTACATGACCCGCCCACCTAAGCCTCCTAGACTTGACGACAATAACAATGTTGGGTAAACCATATAAATTATGTAGTTCCTCGTTATGCAGTTTCCACCATTCCCCATTCCCGTTCCTCTTGGGTCCGAATATTCGTCTCAGGATCTTGTTCTCAAATACTTTCAGTCTATGTTCTTCCCTCAGAGTAAGTGACCATGTTTCGCAGCCATACAGAACAACAGGCATGATTACCGTTTTGTATATTTTAAGCTTCAGATTTCTCGACAGAATTCGCGACGACAAGAGATTTTGAACCGAATAGTAACATGAATTCCCTGCTTTTAGTCGACATTTAATTTCTCCGTGAATATGATTTTCCTCTGTTAATATTGATCCTAGGTATTTGAAACTATCCACTTTATCAAAAGTATTATTTAATATTTTAACGCATCCATAGTTTGCTCTATTCCGGTCCCGACGCACTTCCATGTATTTAGTTTTATCTGCATTTACTTCTAAACCCATATCCCTGCAAGCGTTTAATAAGATCTCTGCATTTCTTTCTATTGTTCTCCTATCATCACCTATTAAATTTACGTCATCAGAATATCCCATAACCTGGTGAATACCGTTCAATTCTAGGCCCTGGTTGCTATCTTTGATTTTCCTTATAGCGTATTCCAGAACGAAGTTAAATAATAATGGCGACAACGCATCTCCTTGTTACAGGCCATTTTCGACGTGAAAGCTCGTGGACAAAAATGTTCCTACCCGGACTTTACTTTGGGATTCATTTAAACATATCTTAGTTAATCTAATTAGCTTTCTCGGTATTCCAAGTTCTGTAAGGACGTTGTATAATGTTTCTCTCCTAACCGAGTCGTACGGCTTTCTAAAATCAATAAATAGTTGATGTACCGGGGTATTGTATTCCCACTTTTCTTCGAGTATTAGGCGAATGGTAAATATTTGGTCGATAATTTTTCCAAGCTAACCAAGTCAAATTATATTTGCCTCTGTTTAAAATATAGGGACTATGTTACTTACTAATGATAATAGATTATCTAAAAAAAAAAAAAAAAAAAAAAACGAGATTCGTGGGAGATTTTGTGATGTAAGAATAGGAAATAAAATGATGTTACAGTCTGAGGTAAATTAGAAAGGAAGAAGTGTAATAGTCTGAATGACCCAGAAAATTGGTTTTAAATATTTCAGGGGCGTCATTTATGGAGGGCAGGAGGGGGCAATTGCCACCCTAAAGAGTTTGAGGAATACAATACTTTAATAAGTTTTCTACTAATATACTAGTACAAAACGTCAGTCTTATGTTAATGGTGCTCTTGCCCCCCGAAGCGAAGTCTGAAATGATGCCTCTAAAATAGAGATGCAAAAAAGCCGGCTTTTTTGAATCGATGGTTTTTTTCACATAAAAAGCCGGCTTTTTTGGGAAAAAAACGAGAAATTTGGAAATTTTGGCTTTTTTCATTCTCATGATTTTTCTATCTAAATAGCTTTCTTATAGTATATTCTATAATTAGATAAGAATTCCATGACCTAAATGCCATATTTCGCTCTAAAATTCACCAGCAAGATGGATGGAGCACATGTTTTACGAATTAAAGCTAACGTGAAGAATGTAGTATTTGAGGACAATTTTAGAGGCTATTTAACTTTTGAGTTATCGACATTTTTTTCTTTTCGGGATCATTTCAGTTTGTCATCCGTGTTTCATTTGTAAGAGCTTAGTACTCTAGCTCCTAGCGCAAAAGTTAAACTTACCTTTTTGCTTTATATCCGTCAAAGCGTACGTTTTTCAATATATCCGTCAAACCGTACTTCCACATTTCTGTTATACTGTAGCTGTGCAACGATTTAGCAATAATTTTCCGGATACAACTTTGAATACTAATTTATACAAATAATCAGTAGCGGATTTAGAAAAGTACTTTGGGAGGGGTTTCTCTGATTGTTTCGTTTTCTAAAATGTCCTAATTTTATTTGGGAGGAGCTTGAAGTTTATGAGTACAGGCATAACTAATATTTCGTTTCGTTTATGTATTTAGCGATAATCTTCCGGATACAACCTCATTGAAGATCATTTTATACTGAGAATCAGTGGCGGATTTAGAAACGTATTTTGGGAGGTTTTTTCTTATTAATGTTTACTTTTCTAAACATTCGTAATTTTTATTTGACGGGAGCTTAAAGTTTATGAGTAAAGGCATGACTAATAGATATTTCGTTTGTTTTAGACATTAAGTAATTTTGGGAAACAGGCTTCAGTCCGAAAGACCGCCCCTCTAACCTTCGCAAAACCGTCACTGCTGGTAATTAGTAATAATAACGATTTAAAAACAATAAGAAAGAAAGTCGGCCAACTCACATTAAAGGCACTATTTCTACTTCACAGATGGAATGAAGAAAAGCTTTGTTAGAATGGTCGAATGCTGAATTGAATCCCGGACTTCCCGATAGAAGTGCAAAAGCTCCACTCAGTCATGTTTGTTGTGCAGTTGTATTTATCTTAAGTTAAATATATTCCTCTGTCCTTTTTTTCTTTTTGGGGTGGTGGTGGGTTGAGGAGAGTTCCATAATGATATGAAGGGTGTGAGCCAAGAAATGATAACTAACAAATTTTCAATTGATGAGTTATGCAGCACCAGATAGACAGCAACGCATACCGCATCGTTTAATCCTTCATGTATAGTCTTATGTGAAAAATTGGCTTTCCGACTTTCCAAATGGATTGTGCAGCAGAAAATATTTAATTTCTTAAAATAGTAAAATTGTGGGTTACCATGTTCTTGCCTCATACCCTTCATATGTTGAATCCCTCTTGTTAAAAATTCAGAAAACTTGAGGACTGAGTAAACCGTGATGACGGTTATATAAAACTGTAGAATTTCAAGAATATACAAAACCAAAAGCTCTAGATGTGCAGCCTTTAAGTGTATCATATAAATCTATTTTTCTTATGTTTTGTTTTAATTTTATTTTGTTCCAAAAAGAGGGTATGGAATATTTTGAAAAATAATAAATAGAATTTTGCTAGTTATTTGTGTATTTTTTAAAAATAAGTATTTACTTTTAGGGTTGGCTGGTTTACATCAGCTAGTTTTTTTTCTTTTTTTAAAAAAAATAAACGACTGGTTTAAACCAAAAAATAAATAAATAAAAAGAACGAAAAATGCGAATCATGTGAACTTCATGGTGACGTTTCCCCACATCAAACCATCTGCATTAGTTTTATTTCCTTTTCCCCTTTTAATCAAGGTGTCCCATGTTAAATTCTCGGTCGAACCACAACCCTTTTTCCATGCGTAAACAAGGTAGAGGTTCGGATGTCACTTTAAGCGGAAATCTTCTTCTTGATAACCTCGGTATTACGTAAGTATGTTAAGCCTGAACATACGAAACGAAACCAAATTGTATATTTCTGCATGCCTGAATGCCTGTTGATTTATAAAGAAGCCAAGGTTACTTAAATATATTGATAGAAATTGGCAAAATTTATCGATTGCCTACGTAGCTTCCAACATTAGCTTAGATTGGACTTTCAATGATATGTACGTACTAAATTTGTAATTTAATACCTCAGTTTTAGCGTACTGATTATGATATGTCGATCTTTAAATTTTACGTGCAAAGCAATAACAGGATTTTTCCGTTTTTGTTTTATATTTAGAGTAATGACGGGATTGTCCCGATGGCTAGGGCGGGAGTTTCCCAATTTAAGAAATTTACTGACCGGACTTCTTTAAGCTTATGTGACCTCTTCCAGCATAACCCCATTGTTGCATAATAACACCAAGGCAAAACAAACTTATTTCTGTCAATATGTAATATAAATACATAAAGCAAAATATCTAAGCCCAAAAAAGCCTGGTTTAAACCAAAAAACCTAGTTTAAACTCCCCCCAAAAAATGGGGTTTTGGCATTTTCAAAAACAACCACGGTTCTTGCCAACCCTGCTTACTTTTGTATGTAGAAGGTTAAAGAATCTTATTATATACATTGGTTAATCCTTTGAAATTCATAATGTAAATATGTTGGGAAGTAAAACTGTTTGAAATATCTTTTCGAAATTCATGGTTTATTTTCGAGGTTTTATATTATTATCGACATCAACCACTAATTAAATGACTTTTTGTGTTATAGAGAAGCGAAACAAAATCTGGTTTATCAATTTAAAGCAGAATTTTGAAAAAAGCCCAAAATTTCCCAAGCAAAAAAGCGAAGCAGAAAAACACGAGTTTTTTTTTAACATTGCGAAATTATAAGGAGGACTGAATGGTTGCAAGACTATAAGGAGGACTGAGTGTGTTACTATGCAACGAATCTGTCAGGTAGAGATCATTTATGAGCCACGATATAATTGCAAGGATTGTTAGCTAATTGTGGCATATGCTCATGATAAGACATAGGTATGACGTCTTTAAGAAACACAGATCTAAAATTGCTTTGCTTTGCTTTCGACAGTTCTAGCTCAGAAACTTTGCGATTTAGGACATAACATTTTTTTTTCTCATGACACGCAGCTCATTAACACTCTATATATTGCCTTCAACATTGTGAGAAAACTGATAATATTTAAAAAGAAAAATGTGAGTTGCAAAGTGTGATATGTCTCTGGGATACTAAAAACCGTTCCCATTACTATAATAAAATTCATAGAAAAGTAATGGACACTTTATTGATATTACATGTGTGATGACACACACTAAAGAAGCTGCTAGTAAATAGTAATGTGTTGGTGTCAACCTAGTACTAACATGGAATGCAAAATACATTACTGGTGTTGCTTGAGTGTGGTCCAAAACACAGAAATAATAGGGATCGGGTGTCCACAAGGCTTATTTGATTCCTTCTGATGTATACAAAGAACAATCGAAACTTCAGTACAATTAAGTCATATTTACAGGTCGCTCCATTTTATCTTTTTTTCAGTTGTCAAAACTTTCAAAAATAAAATGTCGCTCTTTGCATTCTCAATTTTCAAAAACGCTTTCTTCAGTGGAGCGGGAAAATTAGTAGGATGATTGTCAACCAATGGAAGAGTAAACTGCTTATGTTCCTCACTTTCTGTCAAGGCTTCATTATACTTTTGGATGAAACTTATACCTCTTTCAGTTACATTATCCACCACGGCCATTTGTTTTGATAATTCGCTTTTTTTTTTTTTTTTTGAAAAAAGGATTATCTCGCCAGTACTGTGGAGTTTGATAAAAGACTCTCTTTGCCTTTTTTCATTAGGAATCACATACCGACAGTGTTCTCTCTTGTTACTAGATCCTCCAAATTAAGTTCTTGGGGTTTCTTTGTCAGCTTGAATCATCGTGGAATGTTTGGTAACGTTGGCCGCTGCAGGCTTTGGACCATCTTTTCCTTTGTTTCTTTTGATATTCTGTCATGTAAAAGTGCTAATCTTGACAAATGTTCAGACAAAAAGCAGAACAGAAATGAAAATGATGTATATACATTACTGGAAATAGATTCGTCTAGGTAAGTTTTCAGAACTGACAAAAAGTTAATGTCATTGGAAGGGGCTTGGTTGACAAGTGAAGCTTCATGAACTATTACTTCTCCTGTCGCCATCTGGTGATTATATTGAAAGCTACAAACTTATATCTCTCCAGTTATTAGCACAGTGACTGTGTTAAATTAAATTGTAGTATTGACAACTATAATGTAGTATACATCAATATAATGGAACGTATACTCATTACCCACCTGATATTTTTATAGTGCAACGTATATTTACCTTAAATTTACTAATGAAAGAGTATATAAAGAGGTGGGCATAAGCTATATTTTTGAAAACAGTCCCATGTATACCACCCAAAAAGTCAAGCATTAGAACATTGGTAATACTACATGAACAAAAAGGTTTAAAATGGAGCGACTTGAATAAATATTGAACAATAGGGCTGAAATTTAGCAGGTAAGTAGCTTATGACTAGAGGAAGAATATAAGCCTTGTGGAGGATTATTTTGAACAAGTTTATTTTTTAAATTTGGTTTTGGACCACTCTAATAGGTATATATATATATATATATATATATATATATATATATATATATATATATATATATATATATATATATATATATATATATATATATATAAGATGTAAACAAGTAAATAATAATCTATTCTAGCAAGTCAAATCTATGAACTACGTACCATTGCCCATGCACGACAATCAGCCTATTTTATACCACCATATATATATATATATATATATATATATATATATATATATATATATGAAAGTCACTATGTTTGTGGTTTCATACCTCTCAAACCACTCGACCAATCTCTATCAAATTTTTAGCATTGATGAGCTTCGGGATTGGAATGGGTTTCTAAATTTCACTTTGGTGGTAGAGCTCAGGGGAGGGGGAGGGGAAATATTTAAAAATGTTCGAAAATGACCAATATTAGTGTCAAGTTCACAGTTTTCGGGGTCGCTGAGGTGAGCAGTGACACTTACGATGCCAAATCCAAATTCTCCCTTTCGTGTTCAAATGTGTATATAGATGCCTAAAACAATAGCTTTTAAAGTTATTCATAATTTTGAATCTATATTTCAGTAAGCATATAGTATACTATCACCTTGCTCACGCAAAAATTTGCAATCTTGATTAGGGTATAATTCAGTACCCCTTTCGATTTAATATGGCATGTAGTTATCATATAAAATCAACTAAATAAATAATAATAACTGCTCGTGAGTATTTACTCACCTATGTCATTTTATTCAGCCTAATGAGATCAATTGATTGGTATATGATTTATTTTAGGACAATTGTAAACGCTAATAATATTTTAGAAATATTTTTTACTTAGAAATAAATTAATAATCCCTTATTACTTTTAATTAAGTATGCTATACAAAAAAGACGTTAAAGATATACAGTGCATATTGTGTCTTGAGAGAAGTATCGCCTTTCAGACTTGGAAGAATATGATACAATTTAAACATAATGCAAAAAAAAAAAAAAAACTTTAAGGCCTATATCGTACGTTGTTTTGTTTCATATTCTGGTAGTAAATGGTGTTCCGTCTATGAAGAGAGAAGAAGCGAAGTGCAACCAACTTAACAACCAAGTCACGAACCACCCATTGAAGTCAAGTGTTGCTGACAACCTTCTACATATACGCAAGACACTAACATATTCTTTCCCAGTGGACTACCAGAAACAATTTCACCCATTTCCCTAATGGAACGTTTACAACAGTACTTTTTTCTTCGTACTTTTCGTTATAGATATTCTGCTATTCACACACTATAAATTACAAAAGCATTGCACTCAGAAACTTATTCTCTATGCTATACAAAGTTTGCAGTAAAACATTTCACAAGGCAGAAAAATAAAATAAAATACTGGAATTTGACGACACTATAATAATAGTAGCTAAAGACGGCTCTTTTATGAATCCTAAGAGTACCAAGCCCGTATCTCCTACGTCTAGTTTCCAGGATATCAAATTTTCCAGGTGCTTTCGAGTAACTATTACACTATATCTGTTGAATTTAAGATAAAATTTTAAACTAAACTAATAACACAAACCTTTCAAGTAATTTTACTTTACATTTATCGTAAATTGTTACATATATTAAATTGTTTACATAATTAAAGCAGTAGTATACGTCATGCTAAAATCTGAACATTGGTTTTGTCTTGATATTTCACTTCTCTCCACTTTTAGAACGCTCTCGGAAGCTTCAGCGTTTAATTAAGAGAAAATGTTACACTTTAAAAAATGTGGTGCTAAAACGAAATTTTGATTACAGATTATCATCGCATGCGTTAGTGCGTATTCTTTCTTTAACCTAAAATGAAATTCGAATCACGTGTACTTCTACGGGAAATTTGAAGCGATCTCTCACAACTTGAGCTGATAGTTTAGTCACAACAAAGTTAGATATTAAAACATAGAATTATTCAAAATTCTTTTCAAACCAAGTAAGGATTTTATTTATGTTAATTCCGTTTGAGATAGTACCATATTCTCGTACATTGAAATTTAAATACTTAAAATTTAAAAGTTGAACTAATGCATGTGAAAAATTCTTATTCATACGTATATTCGATATTACAGCAATACTTTTTTCGTGCATGAGCACTTTATTGCGCAAGTCGTTATTGGATTAGTAAATATGTAGTACGTTTGATAGTCCTTTATAACAATAACTTCTTTATGATAAAGTAAATTTCTGAACAGTTAAGAAGAGGAACTTTCATTTCATTCAGTTGTTTTCACTCATATAAATATTTTCAGGCTAAGTGCGGCAACTTATACAAAACTTATCCATATGGCTTATACACAGATGCGGCTCTTACACGCATTTGGTGTATATAAGCCTATTGCTCATACATGTATGATGCTTATACAGATA
Source organism: Thermobia domestica (assembly GCF_964235325.1). Lineage (NCBI taxonomy): Eukaryota > Metazoa > Arthropoda > Insecta > Zygentoma > Lepismatidae > Thermobia > Thermobia domestica. The sequence goes on along the minus strand of NC_137462.1, from coordinate 200,013,559 downwards.
TATATTTATATATACATGCGGATCATACATGTATGTAGTTTATTTAGTGGCACAAGTATGCATATGGTTTATACACATGTGCGACTCATATACGCATATGGCTTATACATACGAGAAATGGCAGCATTTTTCTACTTGAGAATTACTTTGTGTACTGCAAATATTGAGAGTTTCGGTGCTAATGTCTTAGTCATATCTGTAATCATGATTTTGTTTTGAATCTCAGTCCTACATATTTCCAATACTTCTATCAATTGTATGCTCATATATATATTAAAATAATTTATTTAATATAGAAATGTTCAAGAAACTGGCTTGAAAATGCAATCTGAATATCCCAATCCCATCCTATTGTTGTGTCTGTTTCTGACAGATCTTTCTTAAATATTTCCTCCTTTCTGTTTTTCCACTTCTTTCTTCGACGATGATTTGAATTTCTTTTCTTGTTTTCTTTTCTCTTCCGTATTCTTATTTATATGAAGTACCTTACAGACAAGCTGTGCAGCTAAAAAAGAAAAATATACATCCACACAGCAACAGGGAACAGAAGCAACAGTAGGAGTGTGCCCGAAGCGGCAGCAGCTTGGCATGTGTTTCGGGAGGTTATCCTTGCAGTGGCCGCCTCTTATAAAACATTTAAACTCTACTGGCTTTTACTGCAAATTAAAATCAATACCACGAGAACCAAGTCCGGACCTGGCATCTATTATTTATGACGTCATAACGATGGATTATTCCCGCGGGACAATGAGAAAACTCTCTCTCTCTCTCTCGGTGAGGCTTCATCTCAAACTAGTTCCTGGGTTGCAAATGGCAGGAAAAGAGAGAATTAGAGACGAAAAGAAAAAGATGGAAGATGAAGAAAAAGAGAAAGTAAAAGCGAGTTGTGGATTTCTTTTTTGTTTTGGTTTCGTGAGAGAGAAAAAGGAAGCTTTCTTCCTCTTATTCATTTTCTCCGTGGCGATTATTAATAATTGATACACAGGAGAGAAGATACGAAAAAGACACAAGAAAGGAGGAAAACAAATAGTAAATATATATAAGGTATGTAGGAAACCGCTACATGGGAGAAAATAAAAATAAAATGATAGATCTAAGATGTTATTATAAAATGTAAGAGGTAGAATGTAGAAAGAAAAAAAATATAAACGATTTACAAAGAAGAGACGAAGGAAAAGGAAAGGAAAGAGGATCACATAAGAGATTACACAGAGCATCTAAAAGAACGAGCAAGTTACTTATGAGGAAGAATGGGAAAGAGAAAAAATAAAAGGTACGGGCCCTCGCACTAAATTTTCACGCTCCAATTTTTTTAAACTAAATGACGTTATACTGCAGTTATTAATGAAATTCTTGTGAAATACGGAAAATTATTAGATATTTTAGGAAAATTTCGCCCACCAAAAAACTCATCCTCAGACGTAAACTACCGCTTGTAGATGTTTCTATAACAAAATGACTTATGCCACAGGCTAGTGTTTACTATTTAAATATTTGTGTATATATAGAATAACAAAATAGTAGAAATATTTCACAAAACTTCAAAAAATCACTCACCCTTGTGAATATTCTCATAGAAGTTATTTCTGCAGTGTTATAGGAATATAACAAAAATATTTATTTATGAAATACGAACAAAGTCGTCTGAGCCTTTTTTTGAGAAAATCGCCCAAAAAACTTACCCCTAGAAAAATCTACCCCTCATACATTTTTCAGGACAAATGTAGTTGTCATCTATCAGGTTTTTAATGAAATATTTATTTACAAAATATTAAGAAAATCGCGTGAGTCATTTTTGAAAAAAAAAATCATCCGAAAAGAACTGCCGCTTCTAGATTTTTTCCAGAGGAATGACTTATTCCACAGTATAATGTTTTTATTGAAAAAATGCGTTATTAAACAAAATCGTTAGAGCTATTTTTGAGAATATTGCAAATTTTGATTTGCACCCTTCAGTATACTACTCATATTTTTAGGGGGTAGGAAGAAAATTAAAAACAAAATCCCTGGAGGATCACATAAAAACCTTAAGATTAAAATTCAGTTGAGATATGGTCTTCTAGGCGAATGTACATAAATACGAATGAAAGGATAGATGGACAGATGTCGAAAAATCACTTTTCCTGTATCCATGGGCCATGAAACGTAAATCCGTTGGAAAGAATTGGATCACGTAATTCATCCTTAGCGGGCTATTCGATTGAATTCGATATCTTTTCACACAATGATTTGTAGAGTCCATATATCAGTGTGGTGAATGAACGGCGTCCAATGAAGAGCTTGGTCTTATCCACGTTCCGTCATCTCACGTGATTCCCCTCCGATGGTTTAACAAAGGTTAAAAAATATAACCTTCGTATAGTATTTAGTTTATAATCCAATAAGAAAAGAAAATACAATTAGTGATATAATGGAATATACGATAAAGGTAAAAGATGCCTTTCATTCGATAACTCATGCGAGGTGTGGAAGTTGCGTTTAATATTGACTTTACTTTGGCACATACAGGTTGTTTGGAAAGTCTCTATACATCAGCGTGAGTTGGATTATTCGAAAGCAAAGAACTAAAGAAAGAAATATACATAATCCATGATTAACCTATATTTATCGCAATTTCTGATATCAATGTCAAATCTTGCATAAACAAAACAGTGGTGTTAACATTCACATAAAATATTTTTCTTTGTGGCTTTGAATATGTCACGAATCAGGTGCAGGGATATAGTATATAAAAGGACATTCAACAAAATTCAAAAATTCAGAAAGTTGCAAAATATTGTAACCGATTACAGTTCCATAAGTAGCCTATCTGCAGGGTATCAACATATGCACTATGAATAAAAATATTTCTTCCATCTAAATGACTGAATTTCACTGAGCTGAATAAAGGAAGTATAAACCCTCATGCGTAGATTTCGAGAAACATTCGTTGCGAATGTTACAGTTTTATAGTTTTAATTCTGCCGGAACAGTTTGTTTGATCATTTACGAATTCTATATCTAAAGTACCCAGTTAAGTAACAGGTTGTTGTTGTTCTAGTTGTTGTTTATCGTTACCTAACAGTGACACTCTTAACAGTGATACACGTACTTCTTTTAACGGTCATATTATACATATTAACTACAATTTGACAATGGAAATAAACGAAGGAAACTTTTAAAATGGAATTAATTCTGTAACTTAAAAGTTTCAATGGTGAAATGATATCCCATAAGAAAATAAATTTTACGAGTAGTTTTAGGAAATATTAACATGTTGTATCGTAATTTTTGTGCATAGATACATTGTCTTCGTATATTGACTTGCAGTGACATATTGGATAAGTCAACAAGTATCTTCGAACGTTTGATGATGTAGAATTGAATTAGTTTTGAGGAAAGCATATTATTGTTAATAATAACTTGGTGCATAGGTAAATTTTTAAACAAAAAAATAACTAGTAAATTACGAGAAAGTTTTCTGAATCACGATTAGTTTTGTAGACAAAGGGAGCTACCAAAAGCTATCAAAAGTTCACGACATGCTCGAGAAACATTTGTTCAATGCACTCAAGCCTGCTTATGCTCTTAAACATATAAAGTAAACATTTATTCATCTAATAAGTATGCATTATAGGAGATTATCTATTCTGCTTCAGCAGCCATGAAATTGAATTTATTTAATAAACTTAGTTGCAACTAAGAGAAAACAATGTAAATATGGTCAAAGTTTGGATATATATATATAGTCTATACTGTAGTCCAAAATGTAATCAACAGCTATTTTCCTAAGAACTTTTTTTTTCTAGAACTTCCTCTTCTTTCTTTATCTTTTACAATATAATCCCATATTAAGTTTCTCATAAGTTTCTTTCCTACTAAAGTTAGACACATTGAATTGCTAGGAATAAATTAAAATGATTTCTTTGTTCAACTTTTTGCATTTTCCTTCGTAGTATAATTCCAATAGATATGTAACAAAAACTGTTCTTTACTTGTGCTCAGCAGCCTTTAAAGAGACTCACGTCAGAAGATCAGATTAGAACATGATTGACGTAGTTACTCATCTATTTTGCAATTACTTGAATCTGTAACATTGATATTAAAGCAAATATTTAATGTTCTCAAATTAAATGTTAATTCACTAGTTACCTTTAATTTATGAATCAATTTCGTGCAAATGTCTTATTAAAATATAATGAATTGTGCTAGGAATGGACAATTCCGGAAATTTTACTTTCCGGAATTTGGAAAGTAAAATCGGATTAATTCCGAAATTTTTCTGAATTTCAGAATTTTTTCCAAATTCCAGATTTTTTCCGAAGTACGGAACTTCCCCGAATTCCGGATTTTTTCCGAAATATGGAAAGCGAAATTTCCGACTCCGGAAATTAAATTTTGCGGAATCCGGATTTCGGAAACTTTGGCCATCCCTAGATAATGCTAATAACTTAACACACTTTATTGTATTTCACTTTGATTATTTTCGTTTATGTGTAAACTACCTACATTAACATAATCATAATGTTTGTTTGGGATAGCGATATGTCTTAATTTTGACACAAGTGAATTAATGAACTGTTAGAAAAGGCTACACTGAAGTGTAATGTATCATATAAACCTGTGGAGTCTCATAAGAGAAACTCTTCATTCTTGTGCCACTGGCATGACTGTACCCATGAGGAGAAATACAATGATTTCTTTACCCTTCTACAAAACGGAGTTCCTTTGTTGGGTATTTATCCAACTTATATTTCTTTAGTGGGTGGTCAAATGGGATTAGGTCACTATTGGTTGTTTCCATATTGTGATACTTTAATAACCAGAAAACACTGAGATTATTATTCTTTAATTTGGCGTTATTCGTTGATGTCAACATATTATATAATTTCTTTTGGATTTCTGGAAAAAAGTATTATTTTTCATTTAAGTCTATTAACCACACACCAAAGATATATAAATTTAATATATATACAATAGGCGAACTTCGTTAAAATGACTAAAGCAACGTCCACATCAACAACACGTTAAAATAACTAGTACAACCAAAATTAATCATCCACTTTGTTACTTCCATTCGTCCAACTGATGCGTACTATTGCGAATTTATATAGTTTTTTCTAATGTCATTTATACTCACATAAACACAAAGAGAAACAAATTGACTTACATAAGCACTTTTTGATTCATTATAAATATTTTGTTTATACATTTGCTGTACAGAGTGAAAATCACACAGTGCGAAGATTTATGTTTCAATAAGGTTGCATACTGAAATAATATAAAGTATGTGTGTTTGGCTGAAAATGAAATGAAATCTTTAAGTTTTACGTCCCACGGTTATGCCGGTTAGGCTAAAGGAGACGGTGATGGTGAGAGCTGAGTAAAATTGTGGAATGAAGAAAGTGGAAGGAAACGGGAAAACCCCGAGAAAACCCACGAGCACGGTGTTTGTCCACCACAAAGTTCACTTGGCGGGGGCTGGGAATGTGTGTTTGGCTGAATTGCACCCCTTTCAGCACTGAGGCTTTATAAGACATGGACCTTCCGAACCGTCATAATGTGTATAAATTTGTATATCTTTTTCCCGAGAATTTTAGAATGAATTTTAGTACTTTCACTTTTAGTATAAATGTTTATGCTTTGAAGATATCTCTCTCAGTTAATGTCTGATGAAAACAACGTTAAGTTGTTGAAAACGTTACACTGTAATTTAGTTTTCAATGAATAAGTTTGTATACTCTGGTCAGAAGTGTTTATTATTCCTTTAGTGAGTTCCTCCTTTAGTGAGTTCCAGAGTCATGATAGATAGAGTTGCATATATAATGAAGTAACATCAAATTCTTCTAGTAAAGATTTATAAGAAATACTTTCAAAATACGAGGACTTATTGTATTTTTTTTATAATAAAGAAATAGCAGAAACTTATTTTGCACTCTTTTAATTTTATCTATATTCTTTCTAGTGTAAGGACACTATATCAGGCTAGCATTTCTAATTTACTTCTTATAAAACTATTAAAGAGACTTACTTCTTATAAAACTTCCTTCTCATAAGACTAAAGGATTGCCTTTTCCAATATTTTTCTTCAATTTTGGAGAATGTAATGTGAGCAAAGTCACCACCCACATTTTTAATTTCATTATTACCTTTAACAAATTCGGAGTTATTCTTCACGAAAATTGAATATGTTCGCTCTTTGATTTCTCAGCTAGAAGGACACCTAAAAGTTTGAGATTTCAGCTTCTTATATGCTGTAATCTCTTTAAGATTGTAAATACGGGGAAAATTAATTTCAAAAACAAAAGTAACATTATACAAAAGACAAACATTTGTTTTGCAGCAGATTTTGAGAACACAGAAATTAGAATACGTGAAGATTTTTGTTTGTTTGTTTAATAAGATTACACATAATTACATATACATATAGAGTACAAAACATAAAGAAAGGTCTTAGTATTAGTATTTTCTAAAAAAAACTCAAGGTTGCTACTTGTCCTGGTTCTCGAGTAATAGGATTTTAATTATTATGCTCGGCAAATGCTTTTGCAATTGGCAATAGTGGAAACGATATAAACTGCTTCTTACTTTCGCCACTATAATAACAAAGGAGAGATAAGTCTTTAAGTTGAAGTTCTATAGGCAATAAGAAGACAAAAAGTAGAATAAATAAAGACAAGGGGGATAAATAAAGACAAATGCGTCACTATGTGCAAGTTCTTTGGTCGTTGCGATAATAATCGAAGAAATTAAAAGTGGAACTCTTTGAAAATATAATTCGGCAATTGTGACACTTGACTTGGGAATAAAATATAAAGCGAGATTTTTTTCTTAAATTCTCACAGAATTTTGTGAGTCAACGACATGAAAATATAATATAAAGTCAAATATTAGAAGAATGGGTAGCGACTGTTCTGATTGCACTGCGTTCTTACATTATATGAATTTCTATCGAGATATGGTTTCTTGCATCCTCAATCAGTATGACTAACTAACGAGATTTCGTTTCTTGAATTCTTCGGAAGTGTTTTATCTTTCAGAAGTATGCCTTACTAGCAACATTTTTTTCCCTTAGATTCTCACGGAATAAGATCGATTTACGAGATTATCTTCTTTGGGCTCTCAAGAATTTCATATACTAGTAAGATTTTGTTTCTTTAATTATCACCCAATCTATTAGTGATATTTTGTTCCTTGAATGTTCATACGATATGGTTTACTAGTGAAATTAAATTTTTTGATTGTGACAGGATAAGATACAATAGCAAACTTTGTTTATTACGTTCTCAAGGATTTGATCTGTTAGCGAGAATTTGTTTCTCATATTCTCAAACAGTATGAAATACAAGCGAGATTTTATTTCTTGAATTCTCACAGTATATAATCTACCAACAAAATTTTATATCTTGAATTCTCAAAAGATATAGTCTACTAGAGGAGTTTTGTTTCTATGTCAAAAAAAAATCTAGGACAGTGGTTCTCAAAGTTTCCGATAACGCGGCCCCCCTGTTCATTCGGGAAGTGATCTGTGGACACCCTGTTTATTCGGGACCGATCTGCGATCTGAAATTTGCAATGCTATCTGAAAATTTCACATGGTATTAAAAAATATACTAATTAGAATTACCAGTGACAAGAAAAAGATTAAGGAAAATTATGCAATAAATAATTTATTCTAAAGATACATCATTGTTTCCTACTGAACGAAATTTCAATTGAAAATATGAAAACTTCCAAGACTAAAAATCATTTTTTTAAAAAGGAAATTCACTTGATAAACAACATTCTCAAAATGTGAAGAATGAAATTCTTTGTGTTTTCCATAATTGCATTGAAATCTGGAATAATTTTTGTCACCAACAATCTTAGGTCCGGTCCCACATTAAGACGATTTTTCTTTAAAGTTTTAATACTGCTAAGAGCAGAAAAAGGTCTACTCACATAGGCAAGTGGTAGGGAAAGGCATAAAATGTTGCAATGCCTTTTTAGACAACTCTCCGTACTCACAGCGCACACGTAAACTAATTTGAGTCAAGCGTTACTCGCAGTGGTGGATCTAGAAACATATTTTGGGAGGGGTTTCTCATCGTTTTTTTAGAAATCCCAGAATTGAGGGAGAAGGCTTGATGTTTATAAGCACAGGAATAACTAACATTTACATCTTTTTTTTAAAAAAAAAAATCTGTAATGGGTGGTAGTGGTGGACATGAAATTCCGAGGCGTCGTACAGTTAATATACAACTGTTTTTGAAAAAGTGCCCTAACAAAGAAGAAATTTCTCTCACTTTAAGTAGTCCTATATAATGGTTGACCAACTTCAAGGCAGAAATTTAGTAAAATAGGAATACATTTAAATTTATAAACGTAGCTATAATTTCTAATTGCTTTCTTTTTAGCAACTGAACAAAATACTTTTTGCGTAAAAGCTGTGAGTTCCATCTTATTACAACACATCTCAATTTTTAGGCCCCGCGGACCCCTGGTTAGGTCCCACGGACCCCCAGGGATCCGCGGATTCCACTTTGAGAACTACTGATCTAGGAGTTTGAGTAATAGAGTCAATTAGTTAGATTTTTAGTGATTTTCAGTTTAAATATTTGTTTACAGGAAGGTAAAAATTATTTGTTAATTTTAACGTTCAAGTTTATCACATGGGCATAGACGTGAACTTATCTAGGATCTAAGTCATGTGTATTCTTTTCAGGAATTAAGTGCTTAATTTGAGTACGAAGGACATAAGTCCTGAACAGCTAAGTACACCTCAATACCATGAAAATGATATTTTACTTTCCCACACAAAGACTATGGAATTACCTTATTATATATAGTACACTTTAATATTGTTCTATCCTCTATTCAGATAGTACATTATATGCCAGAGGAAAAAGTTAACGTTAGCGATTAAATGATGGAGAGAGGTATTCGTGCACTAAACATGACAATAAAAAAGTCATCCTAAACCCAATATTTCGTGTTTTAATTTTAAACCAGTTGTTGCAAGGCAGGATATCGATCATGATGAAGTCAATTTCTCTTTCCATTCCTCCGTTGCCTCATTCCGTTTTATCTCTTTGGGATTTCCCTTGTGGCAGGCAGCGTTCGTGAGAAACACCGACAGATTATGCACGTGGAATTTCGAATAAATGGGGGAAAACAAAATGAAAGCTGGAAGGAGGGAAAAAAAGGAATTGAGTGATGGAATGAAAGCGACTCTTCTTGACTACCCCTTTCATTTTGATGTCTTTTCATTCAAACCCAGGCGATGGAAGCTAATTTCCAACACGTACAGCACACAATCTATTCTGTAAGCGTATTCCTGGGTATGTATTTTCTTTTCAGTCGAGAGCAAAAAACAAAGAGTAGCTTAAAGAGGCAAATTTACTTGTAACATAGAGTACTTGGAATTTTGAATATGAAACTTTGAAAATGTCTTCATCTGTAGGTCTATTACTATGGAGAGTATTGACAAGAAATTATAGGATTTGCAGTCAAATAAAAAAATGCAAATGTTAAGTGGGTCAGAGTTGGCAGGAAACAGACAACAATACGAAGGTAAGCTAAAAATTATCCTCAATGTAGCTGTAACTTTCTTTTACGTTGTTTATACTGACCTCTGTCCTTGTTTATTTTATTGTTATGCTGTTGTGGTCATTCTATGAAGGTTTAATCTATATTCCTCCATTTGCCTTCCTTTTGTTGCAGACATATGATGGCCGCTCCATTAGAAGTTTGGACCAAAGAGGAACAACGAGCGGTGATCCGGTTTTTTTGTTGTCGGAAGGTATATCAAGAACCATGACTACTGTCGAGACGATGTGTCACTTCGTCAATAGTCACTCGTCTGTCTAACAGAACTAAGTCACGTGCATGCTCAATGTTGTTATCATCTGTGGCCGTAGATGGTTGTCCGACTCCTTCCTCGCACGTAACACTTGAACAACCATTTTTGAATTTTTCAATCCATTCATAGACACTCTGTTGCGGTAAGACACTGTTCCCGTATTGTGCCGAGAGTCTTTGATGGATTGCTTCCCCTAATACACCTTCCGACCACAAAAAACGGATCACTGCTCGTTGTTCCTCTTTGGTGCAAACTTCTAATGGAGCGGCCATGATCTACGAGGGCTATCCAGAAAGTAGATTACGTTTTCGTCTGTGTCCGCTAGGGGCGGGGCTAGCGCGGCCATCTTGGGGTCAGAGCGTTGCGCAGCTCAGTCGGCATCTAGCCGTGCTAGTGAGAGGTTCGTGCTGTGCTCCGTTAAGATACTGTGACGGTTTGAAATGTCTGCGTTAATTGAAAATCCCGCGAGCTGCGAGGTGCGTGCAGTAATAAGGTTTCTGACAGCAAAAAACTGTAAACCGATAGAAATCTATCGGCAGCTGTGTGAAGTGTATGGGGACAACATTATCACTGAAGGTGGAGTGCGACAGTGGGTCATAAGATTTAAAAATTGCCGAACCAATGTTCACGACGAAGATCGAAGTGGCAGACCCAGCAAAGTGACTGCCGAACTTGTCGAAAAAGTCGATGTTAAAGTCCGTGAAAATCGAAAGTTCACAATAACGGAACTTTCTTTGAGTTTTCCACAAATTTCGCGAAGTTTGTTGCACGAAATCATCAGCGAAAAGCTTGGTTACCACAAGTTTTGTGCAAGATGGATTCCAAAAATCTTGACAGAGGACCACAAAAATCAGCGAATGGCTGCAGCGTTGCACTTTTTGGACGCCTCGTATCTACAACAAAAAAAGGAAGACAAATGGTTGAATCAGGACCAAACTTTCATAGTATGGCCACAACAGCATAACAATAAAATAAACGAGGACAGAGGTTAAGTATGAACAATGTAAGAAAAGTTATATCTACACCGCATATAATTTTTGACTTACCCTCGTAGAATATGTTACATAACAATGTATGTTTTTCACACACAACACACTAATAAATATAGTGAACTACAGTGCTACGAAGTTAATACGTTCCGTAACGTTGTTCGTAAAAGGAAATGTACGTAAATCGAAATTACGTCTCACATTAAAATTAATGCAATATGATTAATCCCTTCTAGTCACAGAAACATGGTACTGTATATATTCTTTACATTTTCCAAGTGTTTTTCTGTTATGACAATTACAGAATGAAAATAACATTTTCCCCTTTAAAGACAAGTAACACTAACTTAAAAGCAAGTCAGTATGAGGATTAAAAACAATTCCAAAAAAAGTACATAAAAATAGCGTAGTTTTTGGACACAGGTAGATAACGTGTATTGTCGATACTGGTGTGTGCTTATGTTTCGTATCCCGAAATATTGTTCGTAAATCGAATAGTGTAGGCGTCTGCTACAGTCCCTCGTGCACTGAAAGCTCCCCTCGGTTTGAGTTCATAATCATGTTTGGAATGATCCATTTCTTTAAAAACAATGGTCACGTGATTTGGGAGTGGCCGGCGAGGCCGCCATATTGGATTCCTATTTATGCTTATATGATAATATCTCATCAACAAAATTGAGATACACACTTCATTCTGATGCCAAATTAAAAATAATGCATGTTTCAAGTGATTTGAGTTGACACCGCTTATTTATGTTGCTGAAATTTTAAAATATGGCGGCTTTATAGTAAAAAAAAATATATCTTTCTCAGTTTCATGATATTTGTTTCTTAGCGGTTTACTACGATACTGCCACAGGTACGGAGAAACACCCTGAAGTAAACGTTATTGTGTGCAATCTACTTTTTAAACGGCACCTATATTACCTAGGTATTTCTATATCTTAAAAACTAAGGGAACTAGGCCATTTTATGTAGCTCAAGATGTTGGATTTTGAGAACATAGATTGCGCTAAACAAAGTGGCAACCGCAAGTACTCTTACGAATAAAGAAGGAAAAACACTTGGAAAAGTGCCTAGTATCGTAATATGTTATTTTAGGAACCCTGCGGAAATAGAATGTGAACATTAACTTACAATGACGTCATCAATATGGTGCCCAAGCGGTAGTGTGCTCTGATCCCGTGTGCACTGAAAGATTCATGTTTGAGATGGTCCACTTCTTTATACAAAAAATTAGTCACATGATTTGGGTGTGGTCTATGAGGCCCCATCTTGGATTCCAATATGGCCAATTTGTCATCCTGTACATTTTGCATTTATGTGCATTTCTTCTCAAAATTTTGCATCTGACGAAAATTTTTCATTTTCATTTGATTCTTAAAGAAATAGACAACCCCAAACATGAATCTGAACTCAAGCAGATGGGAGATTTCAGTGCACACGGGACTAAAGCAAGCGCCATGACTAGAGGAGAAAACTAACGAGGACATGTATATATATATATATATATATATATATATATATATATATATATATATATATATATATATACAGTTCTTTTTAACATCAAAAAACATTTGTTTCTTCTCGATTTTCTTCAAAACTAAGCATTATAATTTACCCTGAAACATGCCATTTTGTTCAGCTTAATCTCATTGATTGATCTGTGTATTGCCTTAGAGCTATTATTACAGTTGAACAAAACTTGAAGGTTAAAAGTTAATTAAAATGTTGGACTTTATCTTATTTAATCATACTTTATTCTGCCATGTTGTTAGCATTATAATGAAAAGCGTAATTAATCTATTCTTCGGGATAGTTTCATCTTTGGTCTTGACAGGTGACGGTTATCGTGCAACATTAATGTTTAACCAATTTAAGTGTACTTCAAGAATACTCATTCGTTCCGTAAATGCTTGCAAACTAATTTACTAACACTATGGTCTATGGGATCCGGAGGTTCAATGTTGCATTCACAAAAAATCTACGTTGACTTTTATTCTTGGCCAATTGCATCCATCTCTACTTTCTATTCCTACTTCTGCGAGATCCATCTTAATGTTATGCACCTAGGTCTTTCTAATGGTCGTTTTCCGACTGGATTTCCAGTTAAAACTTTGAAAGCGTTCCTACTTTCTTTCATTCATGCTACACGACCTGTCCTTCTGAAACTCCTAGACTTCATGACCCTAACAGTGTTTAGTAAACGGTATAAATTATGCAATTCCTAATTATGAAGTTTCCGCCATTCCCGATTCCCGCTCCTCTTGGGCCGGAATATTCGGCCAGGATTTTATTCTCAAATACTTTCAGTCTATGTCCTTCCCTCAGAGTAAGCGACCATGTTGCGCAACAATCATCATAGGTATTCTGCCTTTATTGGCAGGTCACTTGCCGCAGCTGAGAAGCTTCCATGCTCCACGGTCCTCCGCTAGCCTTTTCGTCTTCGCGTATGATCTTTCTGTTTTAATATCATCCATTAATTGTAGTCTCCTTCGCCCCCTCCCTCTCTTTCCCGGCACCATACCCTCTAGCACGTCCCTCATGATACAATCTCTTCTTAGGCAATGTCCCAACCAGTTTCTCTTCCTCTTCCTAATAATATCTAAAAGTGTTTTTTTTTCTCTCACCCAGCATTTCTAACACTCTCTCATTCGTTTTCCGCTCGAGCCAACTAACTCTTTCCATTCTTCTCCGCACCCATATTTCGAAGGCTTCCAGTCGATTTTCGTCACCTTTACGTAATGTCCACGTTTCCGCCCCATACAGTACAACATTGCGCAACAATATAGCACTAATAATAATAATAATAATAATAATAATAATAATAAAATATACATGAGATATTATTAAATTCAGAAATTTTGTGTCGAATGTGCCTCAGCTCAACATCACCCTATTTGCTTCCCTCCCAAATGGCGTAAGGAGGAAGAAAATTGTAATTTATATTGTAATACCGTATCCCTCATGGACTTATATGTCTCTCTTATCTCGCAAACTTTATGGCTCTCTTATGTAGAAATGTGTCTCTAATTAGACTTATTAGACTCACATTAGACTATCATGAACTCACAGCCCTCTAATGTTCCACTGTTCCTCAATGTACAGGTAACGTTTACCGTTCTGTATTATATGTTTCCTGTCGTTTTTCTGTCTTAACTGTCTTTATTCGACAGACTGATTTTGATATTCTGTGATTTATTTGGATTGAGAAATTTTCTATGCTTTCTTTTGCATCGAAATAAGGATTTATAAATGAATTAATTGAACATTAATTACAACCAATAGGCATCTTCATTCAATTTAAATGGGAGATTATTTAACGATTTGTGATGATTTGTCTTGTACACCTTAAAATAATTTATTGTACTTGATTTCTTGTTAAGGTAATGATGATCTGAAGATTTGGCTATAATTCAGGTAACTCAAACGATACTATTGTACTATACGGACAGACACATTGATATTACGCAAAAGTGATGGGAAACGTCTGGAAGCTTTGGAAGTGTGAAGATGGAGAAAAATTAAGAGAATTAGCTGGCTCCAATGAAAAACTAATAAGAAGGTGTTAGAAACAATTAGAAAAGAAATAAAAAATTTAGATGTAATTAAAAAGATGAAGAGAAGTTGGTTGAGATGGCTGAGAAGTAACTGTACGAAGTGCATTTAAGTTATAACATTTTCTAATTTTTCTCACTAACTAATCACACGAAACCACTGAAACTTGTGTTACTTCTTGCCGTAAGCTCCCTGCAGCCGTACACGTTTTTCCACAATATCTACGCCATGTTTCCATGGCAACAGCGAACGTTTCTTTAGGAAATCGGTGATGCACTGGAAAATCCTGATGGAATAGCGGCACGGCTAGTGTATGTGCGACCATAATTGGAAACAGCCAAAAGTCGCATAGTCGCGTAAACATTGTCTGACATTGCCTGGCAACGCGCAGTCTTGTGATCTTGTGGTTGTTCGTCAGCATTCATGGTACCTACCTAGATACACTTTTCGCATTTTTAGGTCTGTATGCAGGATTGTGTGCACAGATCCCACAGAAATGCAAATTTTCAAGGTGATGTGTTCCACACTCATTCAGCGATCTTACAAAACAACGTTCTTCACTCGTACAATCATGTTATCAGATCGGCTTGTGCCAGGCCAAGATTGTCTTAGTTTGTCGTCACACAATGTTCTACCTTCTTTGAACTCTCGACCCACGAACACACATTAGATACCGTACATTCCTGACACCATCATCATATATCTCACTCAACTGACGATGATTTTCAAGCCGTGTCACACCACTGAAATGGAAAACACGAATGATTTTACGCTGTTCCTATAGAGTATCGTAAGTATCAAAAACAGTCATCGCTCTCACCATTGCCGCTAGATTTCTGCGTGCTGTACGGTGTTGCCATCTATGTCACGCATTGATAACGAGTGCTCGCGTATTTTAAAACAAACAACATGTTCCTATCTGTTACCACTCCTAAGGGAAAAGAAAGATTGGATGTGTTATAACTTCAATGCACCTCGTATCAGGCCTGTAGCCAGCCCAAAAATGCAGGGGGGCTGGCTGAAGTTAGGGGTGCCCGATCCAACCATACTATAAGTCATCATCATATTATAATTCATTTGCAAGCCTACCGTGAAAATTTTAGGGAGGGCGGCAAAAATTTAGGGGTCCCGCTTCCCCCTAGATCCCCCTGGATACGGGTCTGCCTCGTATCATGAGGGACATGCCAGAAGCATGGGGATAGGATGTGAAGAAGTGAAAGAAAGAGGTTACAATTCATGAAATTTATTGAAACAGTAAAATCGTGCGTTAATACAAAAAGCTATATGATGATAATGATTATGATAAGGCGATTTAATGCTATATAGTACATATTTTTATTTCTCTCTCTTCCTTTCTTGTTTTCTTTTCACAAATAAATGATGCAAGAATGTAAAATAAAATAGTATATGCATTGTTTTTATTGATTTGATTACTTTCGCCAATAGCCCTTTTGTCTGTACATAAAACCAATAATTCACTTAAACATACTTGTTTTAACAATCAATTGCAGTGCCATCTGTCGTGAGTATGTGATAATAAAGCGCTGCCGCGCAAAAGCCACACAAAACAACCTCACAGACACACACACAGGGAAAAGCTAGAAGTAGGGCAAAGGCGCTTGACGATCGTTTGATGTTCTTTATTATTGAGAGTTGCCATGGCAACAAAACTAAAATGCTTCAACATTTATATTGGTTGTGCTTTTACTACTACCTTCTCTTTTCTTTTTCAGTTTTTTAAGTCTAGTTTGCTACGAAAGGAATGAACGAAGTAATATCAACGGGAAAAAAAACTTCAAACAAGAAGTAGGCCAAAGGAAAAGTTAAAAGTCCCTACTTCCGTATTTTATTTTCTGAGAACATAGGTCAGAATCTTTTGTAGTTGATTCACATCGTTCATTTTTATCCGATCTATGTAGCCAAAAGTAAATCAGAATTCCGCCTAGGAAAATAGTAGCCACATGTAATTCAACAGTTGCTTATCCACTTAGTTCTCGGAAGAAATGAAATCTCCCCCCCAAAAAAAGAAGTCTCGATTTTAAAAGAAATTACAAATGAAAACTAAGCTATTTCCGTACCCAAACTATGAAAAAAGATCTATTTCTTTAAGTAAAGTTTGCCATTAAGAAGATGAAGATAACAAAGGAGACTCTTGAAGGGAAAATCGTAGCATGCAGGGGCGTCATTTCAGGGTGATTAGTAAATCTTTATATATATAAAAATATAAGTCACTATGTTTGTGATTTAATAACAGTTGAACTATCCGACCGATCTCGATTGTATTTTCAACATAGATCCCTAACATGACCTGAGGGAGGAGGTACCCCACTAACGTACCTAGAACATGACATATATACTGTATGTCTCAAGTGACGACATAAAATCAAATGACTGTTAGAGTGCGAAACTGGGCCAGGTATAGAAATGCTATTTTTGTGGTACATAGTTGCAAATATAAATCAGGTGTAACAAGTACCTAAAACTGTAGGTAGCTGAAGTACATACTTAGCACATGAGTATCATATGTGCCAAGTGTCGGGTACCTAAAAAGTAACTGGGACACCTAAATGATACATGCTTAGCACATCTTGTGCTGTTAGGGATAAGGTTCGAGCCTGGAATGTTTTATATCATTTCACTTTGACAGTACAACGTAGGGGATGGGGAGGAGAATATATATAAAAATTAACCAAACTTAATAACTCTTGAACCACGAGACTGATCTCTATCAAATTTGGAACATAGATGAGGTTCGGACCTATGATGTTTTTTATCTTTTCATTTTGACGATGCAAGTTAAGGGGAGTGGAAGGAGGGAGATATATACAAATGATCAAAAATGGCGTACTTTACTCTAAAATACAAATGCTGAGCAAAGCAAATATATATCTCCCTAATGAAATAATAAAATAATAAATGTGACAGTTTCGGATATCTAACATATCCTTCTTCAGACACTACCGAAAATAAATGGAAATGCATACATTGTTATGACAAATATTAAAATTCTTTAACAGACATATATTCATTGTTAAGAAAAAAATTCTAATTTCTTTTAACATATACGTATATATATCAGCCAATCAGCGTTCAGAATTTACCGTGTTTCCGTTATATATGTCTATTAAAAGAATTTAAAATTTTTCTTAACAATGATTATATATATATATATATATAGAGAGAGAGAGAGAGAGAGAGAGAGAGGAGAAGGTCTAAATATGGGCTAGGTGGCGTTCTAGACTTCTGTATGCTTGTCTAGTACTAAAACCTAGTGACAAATGTGTGAAAGCATTATTCAAGGACGAAGGTGGTAGCTTGATTCAGTTGGCGACGAACAGTTGGGTCTGGTTGATCAACTTGTGTATTTTGCCTGTGTGCAATCGTTTGAAAGTTTTATCAAGTATGTGTTTTGTATTATTTTTGACCATAAGAAAACTCAGTTTGAAAAATTGTAACAGGTAAGTTGTATTATGTAGGGATAGCATTTGTAGTTACTAGAAAATGAAAGGTAAATAATATTGTGTATGAGCACTGTTACGTGACAAAGCAAAATCTATGAATGGTCTAAATACAGGCTACCTTGCTAGGTCTATATATTTGGACCATCATTGTAAAATTCTCAAACTATGTCTTTTATTTCAGCATGCCAAGATCGAAACCCAAGTACATTCCAAAAGGCAAGAGAAAGATATGGAAGCAAGATGTGGACATGGCGAGTGCTATTAGCGCCGTAAGAAAAAAGAAAGCATGGGGACGCTGAAAGCAGCAAAGATTTTTAATGTGCCACTTAAAACTCTGCAAACGTTAAGGAAGAAACAATCTAACTCTCATTGAAGCAGCAACGACAAAACTTGGAAGAAAACCTATATTAGAGGACAAGCTTGAAAAGCAACTGGTAGAATATCTACTCATAGAGCAAAATTTCTTGGGATACACCAGGAGCGACTTGCAACGTATGACGTAGCAACTGGCATAACGAAATGGTCTTCAACATCCATTTATGGACACAGAGGCTAGAAGATCATGGTTTGATTTTTTCCTTTGTCGGCACAAAAAACGTTATTGCGCTTCGTAAACCATGTGGAACGTCTTTTGCTCGCGCTTTTGGTTTCAACAAGGAAAATATTCAGCAGTTTTTTCGTCTGCTCGAAGATGCTTATGATGAATGGCCCAACAAATATTCAAAACAAATTTCCGTCTCTAATTGGAAGGAAAGGTAAAAGACAAATAGTAGCTCTAACTTCTACAGAGAAAGATGCAACAATCACAATTATTGCGCATGTATGAACGCCGATGGACAATATGTGCCTCCCATGGTAATATTTCCGCAAACGAACATGATTAGTCAAATAATGAAAGGAAGTCCTCCAGGATCCGTTGGCATAGCGCATCCAAGGGATAGCCTGATGACGAAGACGCAAATTGTATATTCTGCAATAGGAAATTCTCTGAAGATACACAAGGGGAGCTATGGGTTAGATGTATAATGTGTTCAATGTGGGCATATAACGAATGTGCTGGTGCGGAAAAGGAAGACTACATCTGTGACTTTTGTAAATAGACAGTCATCACCTCTAAATTATTCTTTCACCTTATTTTGTACCTTCAAGCATTTTTCTTAGTTTTTTGTGGCAAATTTCGAAGGTAGCCCATATTTAGACCATACTTTCAAAACTTAACATTATGGCCTCTCTCAGAAAACTGTATGTATTAATGTTAGTCTTGGAATTTTCAACTATATTTGTAAGTCTGTTATGAAGTTAACATCTCTCAACATATTTGGACTTGTTATTTCGTACATACCTTAGAACATTTTATTGATATTCGAAAAATAAAAATGGTAGCCCGTATTTAGACCTTCTCCTCTATATATATATATATATATATAATCATTGTTAAGAAAAATTTTAAATTCTTTTAATAGAAATATATAACGGAAACACGGTAAATTCTGAACGCTGATTGGCTGATCAATAACGAATCAGCCAATCATGATAGAAGTTGATCACAATTGAATCTAATCACCAAGATCCTCCCTGGTCCAGTGGAAAATGGCGGATATTAGTGTCGAATATCTATATATTTTCCGGGGTCGCTGAGATGAACAGTGACACTTCCGATGCTGTTTAAATTACAAATTCAACCCCACAACTTTATGGAAGATATATATATATATATATATATATATATATATGATCGAAAATGACTGATATTAGTGTCGAATCCATAGTTTTCGAGGTTGATAAGACGAACAGTGGCACTTTTGATGCCATTTAAATCCTAATTCATCCCCTTTATGTTCAAATTGAAACATATTTTTCCCGTACGAAGAACGAGTATTCTGCTAGTTAATAATATAATAAATAGCCTACTCTTGAAAAATGTTACACTCCTATAGATGGCAGCGGCGTAGCGTAAGAGAACGCCGGTATGCCCGGCATCTCCTGTTAATAAGAAAAAGTACGTATTTCATTATATATAAATTGTTTGCTTGTAATTATCACAATTATTTCCACTGCAATCTTCTGGCGCGCTCTCTCGACTTACTTTGATATTGAAGACGACTTACGCATGCGCGTCGCTCAGATGCACATTTTCTGTCTTTCCTCCTGTCGTATGCTATTTTCCTCGGGCTTCCAGGCCTACTGAAAGCACCGGGGTTTTCGTCTGCTTTCTGTTGAATGCGCATGCGCAATACTTCCCTTCTCACTCCTCCTCATCCCTTGCAACCCTAAATTTGCTTTAGATATACGCTGGCATATTCAAGTATTTCCAACTGTATATATTTTGAACTAAACTATAGTTTCTGAACAGAACGTACGAGCCCTAATATAAAGGAAATAGAACAAAACGGAAATGGTTAGTTCACAGGCCCGTATCCACGGGGGGGCTAGGGGGGCCGGGCCCCCCTAAATTTTGGCTGGCCCCTAAAAGTTTCACGGTAGGCTTGCAAATGAACTATAATATGGTGATTAAGTATAATATGATTGGGTCGGCCCCCCCTAACTTCTACCGGCCCCCCCCTAAATTTTTGGGCTGGCTACGGGCCTGTTAGTTCAACGCATTTTTGAAGCATGCCGGTTATGTAAATAATAGTATTAAAATAGTTATGCCTTAATCGCAACTAAATGCATCGTAATTGTAATCTTCATCGTAAAGGAGCTCAAAGACACAGGCATAAATATAAAGCATTCTGTAGAATTACGATCACCGATCTGGTAGGACAAGAGAGCCACCACTCCCCGTCACTCGCAAAGATTGTGCCAGGGCCCTTCAGTCACTGGCACAAATCTCAGGGACATAAGGGGAACATGTTCCCTATAATCTTGTCCCCCCCCCCCCAATAATCCGATTTGAGATTGTGATGATGATTTCTATCCGACCGCCACAAACGAAACTGATGTCCTTTGACTTGTTTCATTTTTAAAAAAGAATCGTATTCTTTAATATTTCATTGTCATTAATTATTAGTAGTCTATTTTCAACTATTTGTTTAATTCCTGTAACAATTCCTATAATGCTATTGTGGTAATCATAATTTTGCTCAGATAAGAGTATTGTTGCGCCAAATATAGGCCTGATTGATTTTATTTCATAGTTTTGGAGAAGTCATTATTTGTATTGTTATAAAACAAATGTCCTAAAATTTTAATGTGGATCATTGTGGATGCGTAAGTAGAAACATGTCAATTATTATTATGCATATATTCAAATTTCAGAATGTGCTCACGGCACTGAGTTGTAATAATGATATGTACCACTATTTCATCTACATCATTTGGTATATAATATACGAGTACAACAGGTTTACCTCAGAAATCTGATTCATCTACTGTAATATGAGTCTCTTCTCCCCTCCCCCCACAATAAGCCTTAAAATGTACCCTCCTGCCGATGTTATAGACAACTCTGCTTCCCTAATCCTCCACAGCACTTTTTTCAACTTCATAAATATTTTGAACATCGTTAAAAAAGGAAAGGATTATGGGAACAGTCTTACCCATCCCACGAACGTTGAAGACAGATTTGCGCCCTTGACTTCAGTATCTGGATACAGAAACAGGCCCCCAGAGTTGGTTTAAGTGCTTTGTATTTACATCTTCAAATGATATATATATAATCAGGCCCATATTCACGAACGGGCGTCTGAGTTCCGGACCCAAGATGACAAATTTCTAGGGGCGATTTTTTTTTTGAAAGAACGAGATTGACGTGTGGTATGTGGAGAAAAAAGCCGCCCACGAGAAAGAAATGACGGGAACGATACTGGAAACAATGTTCATACAAAAGTGGGGCCTAGTTTTCTCGTCACAACGGTAGCAGCAAGAAGGAGCTGAGACAATTGGTTTTTAAATTCTAACGTAATCCACGCATTCGCTTCTTTATGCCCCACTAGACCTCCAATTAGGGGGGCTTCCTTCTAAATTTTGTATAACCCTATATTTCTATTCGGAATAGCTATGTATTGCTGCTTACAGTAGTACTATATCGCACAAATGACTAACTTTGGCATCCCCCTTTCGGAATATCACGCTACGCTACTGATAGATGGAAAATGAAAGTTCTAGTTTTACGTACCACATTTATGCCTTTTAGACTAAAGGACACGGCTAATAATTAATGAAAGTAAATGATAACGAAAAGTCTAATAGAATGAGAATGTGGAAGAAAAGGGAATCCCCTCCCCCCCCAAAAAAAACACGAACACCATATTGTCCATCACAAATTCACGTGGTCTTTAATGGAACAAATGACACTTCGCACCAGAAATTAGCACTGCTTGACTCTTATACATGAGGAATCTAGTTTGTTGTCTCAAGCAAAACTTGAAAAAACTCTGTAGGACGTATTATAGAAATTTGAGTGAATTGTAAATTCAACCAGTGGTTGAAAAATGGTTCTCCCAAGTCTCACATAAGCTTCCATATCCAAATCAGTTTGATTAGTATAAAAACAACATATAAATGCAGAAGTTTTTCATACCTGCAAGTAGGATTTTAAGATTTTTTTTAACCTTGCAATAATAATACTAGCATCATAGCAAATATGTTGCATATGGTACAAATGACAAGTTACTTCAGACGTGACTCAGCGCTGC
Organism: Thermobia domestica; assembly: GCF_964235325.1. Lineage (NCBI taxonomy): Eukaryota > Metazoa > Arthropoda > Insecta > Zygentoma > Lepismatidae > Thermobia > Thermobia domestica. The sequence continues at coordinate 199,991,091 of NC_137462.1, read as the reverse complement.
ACGCATTAAATTCGCTTTCTATCACATTGGATTCCGTTCTAATCTTGACGAAAGAGATATTTAAAGCTGTCAGAAGTCCCCAATGTCCTCAAGCTCCTAAGTTCTCAAGAACACACAATTGTAAATTATTTTTCTTTACGATTTTGAACTGGAATATTATGCATACACTTAGAAAAAATGTAGGTGGCGTACTTAAAAAGGTAGGTTATAAGCGTAATTCCTGTAGTTTTTGTACTTAACATACAGCAGACTTATAACTGAAATCGCATGTTTTATAATATTTTCCGTATAAATTTTCCATTTATACGTACATTTCGTACGAAACAATATAGGCAGTTAGAATCTCGTATACAAATGGACGTATATAACATATAGCTGACAAAGGTAACATAAGTGTATATGCATGTGATATACGGAAAACTGTTAGATGTCAGACATCCTGCAACGGCATGATGTAACATCTAAGGGCAGTGCGTGTGTAACATATGGATAACGTATGCTCCGTACTGATTTCTGTAGTAAACAAGAGGATTCCGTATATTTGTAGAATATACCGCTGTCCGGAGAACGGATTTTTCTCTGTACTAGCGTAAAACGTCAACGGTACTTTTAGGTAAGGGGTGTTGAATGAACACACCATACAACGTTGGTTTGTGAAATTTCACGTCAGTGATACAACATTTACAACGTTAAGAAATAAAACACATGGCATGTTATCATGAGCTCTAGAACAGTCTGTAACTAGATCATCAGAAAAGTTTCTCTCTCTCTCTCTCTCTCTCTCTCTCTCTCTCTCTCTCTCTATATATATATATATATATATATATATATATATATATATATATATATATATACAGGATGTTAATGAACTAGACCGACAAACTGTAAGAGGTCAAAAAATGAAATGAAATTTTTGAGTGTTACGTCCCACAGTTATGCCGGTTAGGCTAAAGGAGACGGTGATGATGAGAGATGAATGAAATGGTGGAATGAAGAAAGTGGGAGGAAACGGGAGAGCCCCGAGAAAACGCATGCACACGGTGTTTGTAAGAGGTGATTCTTCACATCAAAATATGACAAACAGTTCAAATGGACCTTTGGGGAAAAGTGCATGGTTTCAGAGTCAGAGCTGTCCAAAATCGTGAGAAGGCCAAATTTTAAGAGACCCTATTTCGAATTCGAGAAACTGTGGATGGTAGTCCTTATCAGCGTAAGAGAAGTCACGCATACGCAGTCCAAAAATGCACATTTCATTGATGTTTAATGGGTATACAGAGTATTTCCTGCAGGGTGAAATTCCCAGACATGCCATCAACCGAATCTTGAGATATGCTCTGATTTTATGATTGGTCTAAAGTAGACAAACGATAAGTCTTAATAGCAGTGAATACGGAATCCTTTGGTTCCATGTCGCAAGTGTTAACGATCATCAGCAGTACGGTCTCTCGTACTCGGGAAAACGCATGCTGCATGTTTTCTTTCATGTTTATATAAGTGAAGAAAACGTGAAATATGCCGTGACGAAATACATCGCATCACACATAAACACAAAACAACATGGAGCTTCCGGTTTTCAACACTTCCAACTTCCCTCCGAAGCATTGGGTACGCATTGTTGTCAAGGTGTATCTTCTGTCTACTTTAGACCCTTCTTGAAATCAGGATATATCTGAAAATTCTATTGAGAGTATATCTGAGAATTACTCCATGTAGGGAATACCCTGTACACCTATTGAAAATTGATCAAATATAGGGGAAAGTTGTACAAAATGGGGACCCTTATATATTTTAGTACATAAAACCAAAACTATCAATGATAAAATTGCTAGATGCAAATCAAAGCATTCAGTGGAATGTTGGCTACTATGAAACAGGTCGTTTTGTATCATAAGAACGTTTATTTTAACAAAAAATAAGGGAAACTGAAAAAGGGTGAAAGTCCCCGTTTTATACAACTAGTCTGGTAAAATTGGGTTGCCTTTAAAAACTTACCAAATACTTTCAAAACTTACATATATCTTGCTTAAAACTTTTTACATCATCTTTACAACTTGTTTATATCTTATACACATATCTAGTTTACAAATATCTTGTTTATAATTAATCAAAAAAGAAATAAAAATGAGATTTTCGTACTAAATAAAACTAATTAGAAATAAAATAATTTTGTCTAGTAAGCAACAATTTAAACTTTACGTGCTACAAAAGTCACAAACAGATATATCATCCTTTTCGTCCACGTTAGAACAGGCATCGTGTGCCCACACATTGCCGCCAGAACACCTAATCCATCCTTCTTTTGCTTTTGAATGACTATAGAGTCCATTGCAAAAAAAAAAAAAAAAAAAAAAAAAAAAAAAAAGCAACATCAGAATTCTCTTCCTCTTCCAACGATGAAGATAGTATTGTTTTCGTCTTGAGTTTAATTTTCTTTGATTTCGGATCTCGAAGAGTATAACCCTTATCAGACAAGACAGGTATGAGCAATTTTGATGAAATGCGAAAACTTGAAAAACTTCCCACCGGATTCCAATTAATCCCAGATATTGAAGGTTGATAAGGTTTAACAGTTTTATGTTGGAGAAGTGGCAGCCGCATACGTGGAGTGTTGAGATAGTTCTGCAGCTGGTGGCAGGACACAAATGGGCACAGAGGTAGAATGTTGAGAAAGCTCAGCAGTTGTCGATCCGCATGGTCTTTCGGCCTTCTCAGATAGAGAGAAGAAGTGATCAGTAAATGCATCTCTGTTTAAGGGGTATATTCCAGTTTTCTTAAAGCAATTTACTGCCGTTTGCACTGAAGCTGCTTTACAAAAGCTACATTGAAGAGTATTCCCGACTTGATAAATGGTTACTTTCCGGCCAGGATGATTTATCAACCATTTCCTTACTTCTCCAGAATAGTAGTTACTTAGAGGTGCCATGAAACTAACATCCAGAGGTTGTAATCTGTGGGATGTGTAGTGGAAAGCAGAACAAAATTACATTCCTTTTCTTTGTTAGATTTGATCAGTTATAAGCTCTTGACATGTTAATTGTGACCGTCTAATAGAAGTAGCACAGGTTTCTCAGAAGTAGGATTTGCGAACTCTAAATATTTATTAAACCAAACCAAAAATTTTCCTTATTTACCCAGCCACTCTCGTGATACACAACAAATAAACCAAGAGGTGCATCATCCATCAACATATGATTTTCCCTTTTCCTGGGGAAAACAAACATGGCAGGCACAAAATTACAAGTCGCGTTTATACATATTTTTGTAGTCACTAAAACCCCTTTTTCAGATGATGTCAAAGCACCTCCTTTTTTTTTTTTTTTTTTTTTATAAAGAGTGCAAACACTTTAGACGGCTTATTGGGTACCATCATGATGCCTGTATCGTTAACATTATAAATATCATTCGGAGAGAAATGATATTGCTCATAAAAAGAATCCAATATATCAAAAACTTGTTGACAGTCTCGCGATTAAATCTCTTTGTCCTAACCATAGAAGTCTTCTCAGGATCACGCGAAGAAAGCTTAGGGTGCGTCAGAGAAAACCGTAAGCCAGTGTTTTCCAGCAATCTTCTTGTCCCTGTTAAACGAGTGGGAAATACGGTTAGCTTCAGTTAACTCGAACACAAGAGAATGTAAATCGGTTAGTGTCAGGTCAAAAAGACTTTCTTCTAGTGCTAGTATATGCTGGACTGTAATACGCAGTCTCAAGCGGACTGTAATACGCGAACTACAAGTAAATTGTAATGATATTACATGTCGTCTAAAATGGGGACGTCCCCAATTTGTACTACCTTCTATGCCCCCGTTTTGGCAGAATGTGACATACATGGAAAAACATGGCTTCCCTATGCTCATAGGTTATATAACCCAATAAGTGAAACGTGTAAACAATAGCTTAAATTTAATGAATACATTAGTATATTTACCAAATTTATTTCTACATGTAATCAGGGTGTAAGTCACATAGTAGAACGGCGACACATCGAAAAATATTTCGCCAGAAACTTCCAAGCAATACACATCTACACTAACTGTACAGTGATGTTTTTATTCCTGCCCAAAATGGTGTAATCATTGTCTTGAACAATAATGCATAGCCTTGCCGCTGTAAGCAGCGCTAATCATGTAGAAACACCATGTGCCCGTTTGAACCGCCGTCCCCGTTTTATACAACTCTCCCCTACACTTTTGAATTGTGTTTGCGTGGCTTCCTTTAGGCTGAAAAGGACCACCACCCACAGTTTCTGGAATTCGAAATAGGGTCTGTTGAAATTTAGCTTTTCCGCGATTTTAGACAGCCCTAACTCTGAAACTATGCACGTTTCGCAATAGCTCCATATAAAATTTTCTCCTATTTTGATGTGAGGAATCACCTCTCACAATTTGTCGGTATAGTTCACTAACACCCTGTATATATACAACTGCAGATGAGTTAGGCGAACACCATACCACTGTCTATTTGATGGATCCATGTAACCTCTAAGGTGAAAAGAAGTTGGACTTACAGGTTCTATATGAGCTGACATCGCTCAACAAAAATAGCAACTCTGTGCAACAAAGAAATAATCGGAAAAATACCCTGCATCCAGTAATCACATCTGATGTAAAACGGCTCTACTAAAACAATCATAAAAGGTCAGGATTGTTATTGGATCTTAATTACGTTAATGATGGTTTCCCAAATCATCCTTGATCCGCAGAACACGTTGTTACTGAGATAATGGTGTATGGTGAGCGTAATGCACCATGGTAGTGCTAAACTATTTGAAACTTACCACAAAATCGTCAGCAATCATTAACTGTTAAGGTGTCCACACGAAATAGCCTATGACAGGGCGGTAAACACCACGTGTCGCTTAAACGACGATAAAAGCTTTAAAATATTTTCATTAGTTGCAGTAATTAAATTCTTCTTCACCCAATGTATTCTTCTAATGTCTCTCTCACCGACTAGCACTTCTTTCAGCATCTGGATCACTTCTTGGCAGAGAAGAACTTCTTGATTTTCATGCGGTCCAAGATGTATTTGGTTACTACTTTGCATACCATCCTTTAAACTTCTTTCGCCATGGAACCCAATCGTTGCCTGAGAAATGGCAAAAGTGTATGGCGCCGCCAGGATTAACCAGGTAGTGTAGCTTTCAGTTTTTGGGGTTTGAAAGTGGCATATACATATAATTTGCACATTGAGGGTAAACAATATATTTTTGAGTAAAAATCTATATTCACTAATGATAAAGAAAGCGAGCAGTCAATTTTAACTGGACAGTGATATTTATATTAATGTTTTGAAATCCCTGGAAGATCATATTAGATGATAAAAAAGATCCCATCTCATAAAACAACGTAACTTGTCCATCACAACAATTCTCACCTTCGTGAGGCAAATGTTGTAGTTTAGGTCTCTGTTACATTCCATCGGAAGTGAATGTGAAGTGTACGCATAATCCTAACTACAGTACTCATTTTTCTTATTCCTTTTGGCATTAGCATCTGTAATCATTCTTTCATTGAAGACTGATGAGTATAAGCCCTACCACGTAAATCGTTATCCATAATATTGGACAGATGACTTTCTAAAATACTCTTATTTCTTTAAATGGTGAAGCCTACCATAACCATTCATACGAACTTTCCCATATATTCTGTTTTGTTTCAATTATAGATCATACGTTCCTTGAAATTATACCCTTGTATAACTCGACAATATATGAATATTATTCTGTAAGTATTCTAATATTATCTAAGTAAATATCTTATTTCCATAACATATTTAATAAGGGTTATATAATTTAATGTCAATTTTAATAACATTATGGTTCTATATAAGCAACTTGTACTGATCATTATTAAACAAATAAGGCTACTACTCTTTCTCAAACACCTTCTCTCTTCATTCACTATTACGAAATTAGTAATTATTCATTTCCAATCCCACCCAACACGAATCTGGCCAAGAAACGTTTTTCTCGTTACCATATGGGACTCGGGTGGTTCAACCCCAGTTTGTTCTCTGCTGAACAAACACCGTGGGCGTGGATTTTCTCGGGGTTCTCCCGTTTTCCACCACTTTCGTCATTCCACCATTTCATTCATTATTATCAATACCCAGTGGTGTATTTAGGGGGCTATCGGGCTCAAGTATCCCCGAAATAAATTTGTTAGTTTTCACATTCCACGTACAACGACAATCCTTCTTATTATTTCTAGGAATTTCATTGACTTTCCATTTTCTCTTGGTCCTTGTTCAGAAATAATACTGTATTTGTCAAATTTCATTCCATGTAAGAATTTTTTCTCTTTCTTTCGTCCATTCTACTCTTCTGTTTCTTTTTCTTATTTGTTACTTTCTTTCGTTTCCCGTATCATACTTTCGACCGTTGTTAGTTGTGATTAAAGTCGCTCGTCGTCAGGAACACCAAAACTAAGAGGAGCTGATAAGCGAAACTGGTGTTCTACACCAACTTGTACGGATATCAACATAACGGGACTTCAGTTATTAGAGCAAATGAATATTTACATCGTTTAGTTACAAAGAAAGGTAAATGTTTGAGTTAAAGAAAATGAAGAGGGGGGACATAAGTAGCCCGGGAAATTATGTAGGCCAAGAGGATGCTTCCTTTTTCATCTATGGATAAAATAAAAGGCTAGATTCACTGCTAAATTCCTGTGTGTATCACATCAATCAATCACCACTCTCCAAGATTCACCAATCTCCAATTCTTGCCATTAAAACTTCAATTTATGCATAAGTTAAATTATATTTAATTCCCAAACTCAGGTGGGCAATTGAATCCCCTGCTTCCTCATGTTGTGCATAGCCCTCCCGAAACAAAATCCTAAGTACGACACTGTCAACACTGATTCTCTTAACCTCGGAGTATAATCATTGGACGTTAAATAAAAAAAATGTTATCAAGCAAGTTGTAAAGGGTTAGAAGTTACTGAAACACTTCACCAAAAATGACCTCCAGTTTGTCTTTGACTGACGGACGAAACGCTGGGACAAGAAAATTTCATCGAATCCAGATTACTTTGAGAAAGTCCATCCTCTGTATAAAGATAAGTCCTAATAATTCATCTTATCTTCGCTGATATAACAACACGTTCAGTTTAACGACATTTGCAATTGTATTATTAAATAATTGTATTATCTGTAATAAGTCCAGAGATCTTCCTAATCCATGTTCACGATATTCTAAGGGAAAACGAACTATTCTACAGCTCCCTGTAGACAGAATATAGATCTATACCATGGTGGTCAGACTATGGTATTTTTCTCCACAAGACTAGAGGAAACAGAACTTTTGTGATAAAATTCGAGGCGAGACAGGCCTCTTCCAACAGAAACAGATACACTTTTTGAGACGACAAAGATCTTTTGTAACTAGAAAAAGGTTTTCCAATAAAAAAAGAGGTTTGTTTTTCGAGACGGGATATTACCTTCCCGTTACCTTCTCGAAAGGAAACAGACTTTTCCTTTCGCACGACAGAACTATCCCAAAAGAAATAGACACGTTCTCTAAAATAGGTTGTTATTTCCGCGACACTCTTCTGAGAGGAAAATACCTTAGCTCTTGTCTTGTAGGCAGTCCTAATGGAAATAATGAAGTTGGCAACTCTGGTCACTATAGATAGCATTATCTTTATATTGACCAGAGTTGCCAACCTCAGAAAACAAAATTATCGATTTCCGTCTTTAAAATTATTCGTTATGCGAGTGATAATTGTAGAAATAAGTCTATTACTACTAATAAAAACAATAACATATATAATAAACTTACCTAGTAATCTTCAGGTTCAAACTTCATGTCGACTTCATTGTTCTCATCATCTTTTTTTATCCTTATTAAGACTAGTCTAAATAACATTATTTCCTCCCGTTTGTAAACGTAGCTGAATTTAAACATTGCATGCAGAGTTGCCATTTGCCAATTCTCAAATCATTATTGATTTATTTTTAGCGGGATGAGTGATAAAAACCACACTGTGTGTGTTTCATAAATATTTAATGCACATCTACAATTTATTTGCGCATTCAAAACCTGCAAAAAGAAACCCTTCTTAAATGATCGTATATTCACCTATTAACGCAAGGGCATTAGCGTGTGTAGCATTAAGGCTTAAAATATCGTATATCACAGTTAATTGTCGTATGGTTGGCAAGCCTGATTATTGACTTGAGGTTTCATTTTAAGGATGCTGATTGAAAGAATAGTTCTGCTGGCCACCTCTGTCTCTCGGATCATACGTTGAAGACCCCTGGCCTAAACTCAATTAAAAATGCTAAACTAAAGGTGACATTTCACAGCGAGCACATAATTCAATTAAATGAACACATGCATATTGTTTCCAACTGCAATAAGGGGAAAAGAAACTTATTACTTAAAGTAATTTGTTTTTCACCAGGAGAGGATACTTTATTATTATTTTGTTTAATGTAATGTGCTAAAAGTTTCATTCAGTTTCGGTTCGATTTTTTTATCTACGAAAGAAAAAAAATATAATGAAGCGGAGCGGGCGGAAGAGAGAGGAAGGGTGGGGAATCTTGTTACATTTTACAGTTGATTTTAATGCTCACCCGTAACATCTGTTTCCACGGCAACAAGTGTGAAAAGGATATTTCACGATTTAACTTTTCTACTTCTCTGGCTTTGTCTTTCTCCTTCTCCCTCAACAATTTTCTCCCACATTTTCGAGTTTATGTGTTCATAGGAATGAAATACTTTTTTTTTTTTAGTTCATTCCTCTTCATACCCGAACAACAATGTATTTAGAAAAAAGAAATGAAAGAAATCTACGTGAACAGAAACTCGTAATAAACGTTTATGCCTAAACCATTTACGATTGGATGCGGAATTCAATATTTTAATTTCTTCAGATCTTTTTATTTTTTTTTCGTTTCGTTTTCATAATTTTTACTCTTCTTGCTCTATGACTTTATAAAAGTCAAGTGACAAAATAATAATATTATTTTGAGAGAATGGAAAGGCAAAGAAATATAATTTAAGTTATGCAATTCAATGTACAGCAATTTCTTTTCAACATTTAATGATATAATAATGGAATTTTGCGATGTTGTATCATTTTTTTGAGGGTGGAGTAATTTGGTAAACGAAAACTAGAAAACGAAAATATAAGATTAAACGTGCACGTTTAATTGTTTTGAATGAAATATCTTAAATATGAATCAAGATTAAAGATGTTAAATATTGCCGTCATTTCAGATTTCAAATCTAAAATTGTTTTCTTTCTGACAATTTGAGTCTATATTTACGCAGATATTTTGATGCTAATATTGTAAATTAATTATAGACTCAAATTGAAGGCATCCCTTTGCTATATTTAATTTACTGTTCCTATCACGATAAAGCAATTCGAAACTGCTGTTGAAACGATTCCATTATTTCTTATTTTTGTTTCTTGCAATTATAAGTTGTTCTTGGTTAACTAATTTTAACTGACACTGACATCTACTATCAGTGGCGTATTTACGATTATGTTTCGGGGTGGGGCTTTGCTAACTTTATTCCTGGTAATGTGAAAATTCTGCAAGATATTTCATTTACTTTAAAATAGTAAATAAAATTTCGGGAGGGGCTTAAGCCCGGAAATCCCCTTAAATACGCCACTGTCTACTATAAAGTGCTTTTATTTTCCAGGATATTCCATTCCACTCACTGGAAATTCTTCTAGTTGCATATATTGATGAAACAAATAAGAGCTAAGGGTAAACAGAGTTAAGGGTACAAATAAGAACTAAAATAGAGTTACTAAAATCAGCATCATTCTTTTCTTCGTAAAAAAGGATGGCTAAAACCATTTTGAAACTATAACCGTTACCAGGTTATAGAAGTATTTTTTGTGGACACTTTGTATATTTCGTAAAGACAGTGATTATTATTTTCGATTTATACTTTATTCTGTGACGCAAATCAGTTTTTTCTTCGGTGGGAATTGCTTCTTTCCCACACAACTGGACAAAGAAGTCTCTCATTGTTTTTTCATATATATATTTAAAACATTGCTTTCTGGTGAGAATATTTGTCAGCGACGAACCTTCACAGTATTTCTCCCTGACTTATTATTATGCACAGTATATATATTCTGCAGCTATTTGGAACTGAATTAAGTGCTTTCTTTAATCGCTTATGGAAACATTGCAATAGATTAGAGCAGACTAGACCAGAACAGGTATTCAAGTGACTAGAGTGACGCCAGTCACGTTGCTTTGCAGTTTCTTGTCTGTATTTTCTCACGCCCGAGTTATCGCAGTGTCTCGTGCATTGTGGGCAGTTGACTAAATTTAACATAAATTATCTTCCATATTCTGTTTGCATGTGCACACAGGTGATTTGACTGAGTGGTTTTTGGAATGAACTACCAATACTCCTCAGTAAACCACTGCGGCTCGTACCTTGAGCTTTGGTGCTCAGGGAGTTTGACTCCGGTATTGTGTGCAGCCACCACGCACGTTGCGTCGGGAATTAAGTATGATTTTGTGTTAAGGGGCACAAGCTATTAGCCGGCGAAGGACGTTTTCTTACGGCTAGCCCCAACTAGTGAAGTCCCAGGTTCTCAAACCTTGTGCGTACATGTCAGTTATACACGCGCCCTCCAACACCAGCATTCTACTTTGGAAACTTTCTTTTTTAATTTGCTGCAGACTTATCTTTACGCTTCAGGATTGTTTGGCGCAGCAACTGGATTTCTACGCGGGATTGTCTCGGCAACTTTTCCCCCAGTGCTAGTCCCCCAAGTGCGTCAAGGTGTGAGTGAAGCAATCATAGTGAAATTTCAGATATAATCTCATATATATATATATATATATATATATATATATATATATATATATATATATATATATATATATAAAGGGCTACATTGCATTAAAAAGGCAACGTGTGATTTCAGTGATGAAAATTATCACGCATATTCTTTTGAGTGTTCTGTTCATTTCTCTTCGTTATTTTTTTTTATACAATAGCATTCTAATAAATAAGTATAGTGTTATTTATTCCAGTGTGTTTTAGTTGTTTGTGTGAGTGATGTTTGTGTGCGTTATGGTCTGGATGACCGTCTGATCGTCCGTGAGGTTTTCGAGACGAGACACCCGAACCTCTCGGCGCCTAATGCTCATCTCATCATCGAGACCGACGAGCGATTTGGAACAATTTGTAACCCTTCTTAGAGAGGTCCTTCAACGTCCTATCCAGGTAAGTTCAGGCCTCAGGAGAATACTTATTGGTAGGAACACGAACCACGAATACTGAACTCGAATCGGTTACAAATAAATGGCAGCCCGAACACCGACCCGAACACTGGGTGGTTACAAAACCCGACACGTTCCCACAGATCTGACTATACCGGTCACTCTATAAGAATCCTGAAGATTCTTCGAAACGATACATTCTTCACAATGCGGAGAGTAAACGCAAGATCAAGGTCGAGGTCAAAGCCCAAATTATCCCCTAAAACAGAGAAATGAACGTCTAGCCAAAAGGCCTACAGATGTATGATAGGAAAAGGTTGTTACAGTCCTGGGGTTTGCTTGTTATCTTTTGTTAGTTTCTACTTTGTATTTTCCTTATTCTCTTTGTCGACACTTAAAATCTGAAGTTAATTTATCTGAAGCTCCATATATATACAATACCGTCGCGTGTGAACCGTACTTCATCAGTAAATAAAATATTCACCACAAACTGGATGCACTCCAAGCTGGTTTCTCATCCATTTACATAAGGCAACTCTTGGGGTAAAATCCGCTACACTAAGCCCTTGTATACGTTGAATGTGATATAGATATAGCAGATTAGGATGTAAGATGCGCCATACACTACTCTTGGATACGGCGTGTTCCTGTAGCGCTATTCTAGTTGAACTTCAAGGTGACGCTCCTACGCGTTGTAGAACACTTTCCTCTACGCTTCGTGTTGTGACATTTGGCCTACTTGTTCATCTAATAGATACCTGCACGGGCCGGGCTTGGGCGGGCCAATTCTGTTATTTCTTTGGGCCGGGCCGGGATTGGGCGGGCCGTCACTGATTTCTCTTCAGGTCGGGCCGGGCTGGACCGATTAATTGAAATTCTTTAATAGTTATTGACTTTCGTTAAACGATAATTGGAATAAAGCCAAAAGTTAAAAAGGTGGGCCTGTGAAAAATGTTATATAGAATGCAATTGCTATTTACAGTTTGTGTTGCTTAGCGACTCCACTTACACTATAGAGGATTGCAGGCATTGTGCGGTAAATTGAGCTCTGACTTTGACCTTCACTGAACCCAAAATATGACAAGAAGGGGTGGGAAAGTTTTGTCTGTCGCTAAACAATATTGCCATTTTCACTTTATGCTAAAAATGAATTAAGTTAGATTTTTGTTACAGGAAATGAAGTTTTTGTTCTCTAGATGACAGGCAAAGTTCTAGGAGGCAATGGTACCATTCGGGAGGCAAGCATCAGGTTGTGAACCAGAGTTTAGAAAATGTTTCTGAGAGTTAGGTCAAGTTTAATACTAAATTTTGAGAAAGATTGGGGCTCGAGCTCAATTTTTTTAAAAATTATCGGGCCGGGCTTGGGCCAAAAATTAAAAAAAAACTTATCGGGCCAGGCCGGGCTCGGGCCGAAAATCTCCTAAACTTTTTGGGCCCGGGCTGGGCCGGGCCTAGGTACATTCGGGCTGGATTGGGCTCGGTCCGAAAAATTCGGCCCATGCAGGTCTCTATCATCTACAAATCAAAAGCTTCCATGTTCCCGCAGGCATTGGTGAGTCCTCGTGAAGGTGAAGACTCTCTTTATCTCTTCGGTTGAGGAAAGCATCTGGTGCATACGTGTTACTTCCAGTGCATTTCCATTTGGTCTTCCATAAAAGAAATGCATGTCAGTCGAGCCGTAGCTAGAGATTTCGGCGCACGGGGCGCAGCAGAATTCGGCGCCCCTACACTCACTTTACCAAGCTTTTTCTTGTTTTTTTTTCAACTAAGAGAAGCAGCTTTGCACTTGCAACAACCAAAAGCGATCATTACGTGTTAGAGCTGTTCTCAACAGGCTTAGTTTGCACCTTTTGTTAAGCTTGACAAAACTATCGTTGGTTGTATACAGATCCACTTGCAGAACAGTTATGGAAATTTACAACGTTTCATACTATCGATAAGAAATGAAATTTCAATACATTAGAAACTATGTGCTTTTAAAATGTTCGAAGTGGCTGACAGTATTAATTTCCAGTAATACTTGTAAACTTTTGCAATTTTATTCTGTATGTGGACACATAAATAGTATTTTAATTTTGATTGTTTTACGTTAAATATATTTTGTGAAATGTAATGGAAGTTCAGAAGGAGCCTTCTTTGCGAATTTCTTAATATCGATCAACGAAGTTGAGGAATATTAGGCCTATTTTATGTTTGTATTCAAAATCCAAAATATACTTTGGCTACTACATGTGTTTGAAATTATAGTAATTACTTAATTTCCTAATGAATGAAAATTCTAAATTTAAGGTTAGTTATTATTGTGACATATTAAAAATATACTAACACACACACACACACACACACACACACACACACACACACACACACACACACACACACACACACACACACATACACACACATGTATATATCTAATATATAATGTGTGTATATCTTTCGTATGTATGTAGATAGATAAAATATCACAAAACCAGATACGTATGCACAAAAAGTAAAATATGGCGATACAAGTAGTTGATGGAGAAATGATCCCAATAAATTTCTTCAAATTGAAAACACTTCATATGTCAATGAAATAAAAAAAAATCACTGCTGATCAGTCTTTCAAAAAGACGAAATTCGTTGTATAAATTTCTGACCTGTTAAGCCCCTATTCTACAACTGCTTCAAGTTCGAAAATATTATTATTCCCCTTGTTTATCCCCCTCTCTGCATGATTTTTCTTTTAGCGAAAAAAAATAATCAGTATTGGAAATCCTCATATGGGAACTTGAAAAATGAATTAAAACTTGAATTTTAGAGTTTTCACTTAATTCCGACGAGAAATAAGTAAGTGTCATATATGACACACTTACAATTTATAAAGAACATGCGAGATGACACCAAAATCTCTTATTCATACATCAATATCTCACACAGCAAAATAGTCATTTGGTGCCTTTGATAAATCACAAAAAAGTTAAAGTGAAAAAAGGGGATGTGTCATATATGGCACGGCATGCGGTAAGGGTTAATACTCCCGCACAAACAGCAGCTTGTGTGTGTTTTTTCACTCCTCTCATTTATCATACCTTCATTCTCATCGTCGTATTTAATGCAATTAGGTAGAAAAGTATGATTAAGTTAACCAAACTTATTAACATCAAAACTCCGAACACGTTATTTCATGCATTGACTGTTTCTGAATTCGTACACGTTCCTACTAACACTATAAGTCATTATTTTGTAGCTATTAAGAACTCATACATAATAACTTTCTTTAAGTAATAAGTTAAAGCTTGTTGTGATTCTTATTAAAACGTTTGGATTGCCAGAGTAGCAACCACGAAAATTTTTAACAAATCTATTTCTTTGCAAACCGACAAGATTGATTTAATAGGGCAGCAATACTTTTTCGGGGCAATGTATTGTTTACTCATTTCAAACACTTTTTCTTTCTTCTTCCTCGTTCGGCGCCCTCTTCCTATCAGTGGTGCCCGGGGCGACCACCCCGCTCGCTTCCCCTAGCTACGGCCCTGATCATTTTAAACTTACTTCTTCACAGTAATGTTTGCATTTTTTGTTTTCATTGCTAATTACAGATTTACTTCTATAAGGACTTCTCAAGAATTTATTTTAATGTACATACAGTATATATATACAGGGTTAACCTGAAGGATGTGCAAACTCCGAGAGGTGATTCGTTACATCAAAAGAAGACTAAAATCCTGTTGCATGTTGTCGAATTCCACGTTGTGTACAAGTGACAGGGGTGCCAAATACGAATCGACAATCGAATCCTGAGAATTGGAACAGAACAGAAAGATATGCACAATCTGCGGGAAGTGATTCGTGACATCAAAATTAGTTAAATGTGGCTATGAACATCAGCAAAATGGTACCTTAGGCATTTGCGCAGACATAGATAGATTGTGCACATCTTACTGTTGGGTTTCAATTGTCAGGATTCGATTGTCCAATTCAAGTTTTAACTCCTATCATTCTTACACGACGCAGAATTTGACAAGATGTAAGAGGACTTTTTGTCTTCTTTAGATGTCACGAATCATCTCCCGGCGTTTGTGCATATCTTTCAGGTTCACCCTATATATAGATAGATAGATAAAATAAATTAGAAACGTCTTTAGCTCCTCTGCTGAAAAATAACATTTTTAAGGGCTCGTTCTACAAAAGAAAAAGAAAAAAATATACGCGTCATATGCACAGCAAAATGCATTAGCCCATATCATTTTTTCATAGTTTATTTTACCTTCTTTACTGCTACGTTCTAACGTATAGAAACTTTATTATCATGGAGCTTGTAATATTGATATTGAAGTAAATGTGATTTTACTGGGAGGGGCGGTGGCTCAGTGGTTGGGGTCCCTGGTTCGATCCCAGCTCGCGCCGTGTGGACTGTGTGATGGACAAACACCGTGCTCGTAGGTATTCTCGGGGTTCTCCCGCTTTCTTCATTCCACCATTTCATGCATTTCTTATCATCACCGCCTCCTTTGCACCGTCTCCATCACCGTCCATGCATTTCTTATCATCACGTAAAACTCAAAGATTTCATTTCATTTCATTTGTGATTTTACTTTTTTTTTTCTGAAATCTTCAATGCTTTAAATGCATGTTACCAGAAAATAGTGTAATGTTTTCAAACATTACTTCTTGCACCATGCTGATCTCAATTGGTTTCTTGGTTTCTTCAAAGGTCACCAAACAAGGGCATGTTGTGAAAACACTAGAATTGGCTGTAAAACAATTAACAAAATCCATAAAACAGACGGTTAGTCAGCGTAGTCTACTCGCTCGTTTTGCCATCACTCCCTTCTTTAATCGTTCTAGATGTAAAATATAAATCATATATCAAATTTGCGACTTAGAATTACCGTATTCTTAGTTAGTAATGTTTTGGTCTTACATTATAACAGATAACCAAGTTACGGCATACATACAGAAACATTATAATTCAATTTCTAGCGAATGCTGCAAATTTAGTGGGTTTCTCACCAAATCTGGGGTTTTGAATATTTGTTTAGTGGAGAAATTTTTGATCTGGTAGGAAGTAGCAAAATCTATGGTATCGTGAATTATTTTTGGTGTAAATCTAATTGATTTTTAATAGCGAACAGACAGTCTGATATACGAAGTCCTGCTTAGCGCTTCCGCTTCCTATGATGAACCAATAGAACCAATTCAAACAGGCAAACCAAAGAGTCTTTCGAAAATTCCTCCGCGGATGCAAAAAAAGAAAAGAAAAGAAGAAAAAGAAGAAAATAAAATAAAAGAAGAAAAGAAAGTTTGAACCCCATTGTGGTTTTGATAGCGTGTCACATGGAAGTGAGCTCTGCTTTTCTTCTTCTTTTTCTTCTTATTCATGCTGTGATTCCCACGGATTGTAGCAGATGTAAAATAAAAACTAGATGAATTCAGTATTGAGCTGTGGAAATCAAGAATGATGTGTAACAAATATTAAAAGGAACATCCCACATGTGATTTTTCCAAATTTTGTGTTTGCCACTCTATTCAACTTCCGGTCTGTTGTAACAAGTGAGTGTCTAACAAGAAGTTTTTATTTGTTTAGTCACGGAACTGTATATTTGGCTTTAATTGTAATAATAATTCTAACAAACCAAAAAGTCTATTCCAAGAATTTACTACTTTTGTTTTTCATTTCCGTGTCTAATGGAATTTCTAGTAACTTTTAAACATTTTTAGTGGTATTACGGTTGTGTTAAGGCGTAAACCTGGTGAAAAGGGTGCAAAATTGTTGGCAACACTGTTTCCAAACCAGTCTGTTACAAAAATATAGGGAAAATGAGTTGAGTTGAGTTGATTTTAACGCTCCGTTCTGCAGCGAGGCTATATGAGACGAGGACCTATTGACTAACGTGGAATCCGAACCACATGAGCTAGCGCCGGGAATCGAAAATGAGTCAGACCTAAGGGAATTCGTAAGAATCTAAAGTCTTTCTTAAAATTTTAGACAGCCCTGGAAGGCAATCTAGGTTTCGATGACTGAAAGTGTACAATGTCCCTTATATTCCCTTTAATTTGCAGTTATCTTTGCATGTAAACGTACATAAGCTTGTTTGTTTTAGACTAGTAGCTATAATTTAAGGCCAGAAGATGCAGTTTTATGTATCAAATTAGTTGTATTGAGTTGATTTTGAGTTTAACGTCCCTTTCAGCAGCGAGGCTATACGAGACGGGACCTACTGATTAACGTAGAATCCGAACCACATGAGCTCCGGCTGGAAATCAAACCCGGGTCCCCCACTCCAAAAGCGTGTATGCTAACCGCTTAGCGACGAAGGAGTTCATTGCATCAAATTAGATTTGATTTATTGTGGCGCCTTAGCTTCAGAGCTGGCGCCTAGATCAGATGTGTTTTTAATCCCTATATATAAAATAAACATTGTGTAATATTATATAACACTCATTACATATACTAGGCTGGAAAGATCAGAAATATGGTGTTCGAAAGCACTAAACTCCATTTCGCTACAGTCCATACAGAATTATATTCGACCAGATGGCGTTCTTGTTGAATTGGATGTCACACATTCGGAGAATCGTCTCCCAGATGCCGCCATTTTTTCGGCCTTTCTGGACCGGAATTCAATACCTCTTAATTCTGGTTGTTCCCCAATCGCCTCGTGATGCTGAATCAACATTATAAAATGTAGCCTATATGCTCCTATGGGGAGTAAGATACCATGTACACCAAAGTCGTGCGCATTAACAACTCGACTGAGTAGGAGTTCAATGAAATTTATAGTAAATAATTAAATTAAATCAATTTAAAATATATTTTGTTTCTTTTTTGTAATGCTCTCTGTTCGGTCACTAATATGGCAAATTTTATCTACAGAGAAAGAACTCAAAAACATGAAGAATGTAGCATATAACCAATTTACTGAACTCATATGTCGAGTAGAATATAAAGCTTTTAGGAGGTAAGTTTCTTTGACCATGATGGTACAATACTTGCTTCTCTTTAACAAGAAAATTACAAATGGAACAAACTGCATGTATAAGCAGAACTCCTTTTCGGTATTAGTGTACTAAAGAAAGAAAAGGCGGATGGGTGGGGAGGTTTGAGCCGGGTTAGGCAACTAGCTACGACAGTGCCCTTGCCAGGTTATAAAATCACGTTAGGTTATATTATAAGCCATCTTCAGTTTACCTGAATGTAAAGAGTCGTGGTGATATTTAATGGAATTAAATCGTCACAATATAGTTGCAAATTTCCTACATGTTAGCGAAATCTGTATCAGTTAGGCAAACGATAGCAAAGGTAGCGACATTATTAGCATCAGTGGGAAATAGCGTGATGTACTGAAAGTTGTCACTTATAAGTAGATTATTTATATTACTATTATTATATTCAGCATTTTGCTCAACTTTAAACTAAAAGTAAAATATCAACCTTATCTTGTATTTCTCTTGTATTTTAGAATATGAAGGCTCATTCAAAGAACAGGGTTCATAGTTGAACTTTATACTTCTATTTACTATCTAAGGCATCTTTCGGGAATTTGCCTGGTCTGAGAAGATGCCAGTTGATTGTATATAGGCCCTCAGCGCCCAAGACTTGCAAATTACAAAGGGGAAAGGAACCTGAGGAAGATACCAATTAAGGTAAACAACCGTCGAAGCTTCCTTTTCATAGAGGGTCTTCTTCCAGGATGCTGTTTCCCTTCCCTCTGTTGTTCGTGGGTTTTCTCGGTTTTTTCCCGTTTCCTCCCACTTTCTTTGTTCCACAACTTCATTCATTCTCATCATCACCGTCTCCTTTGACGTAACCGGCAAAATGTGGGACGTAAAACATAAAGATTTCATTTCATTTCTAAACATTAACCGAATTCATTCTACAGTGTTCTGTTCCTGGCTAATGCCACAATAATAGTTTACAGATTGATGATACTCTTGCAGATTGATATGCCATAAAATCGATTATTCATGCAAAAAAAGAAAATAAATGCATCAATATCTGACAGATAGTCACTACGAGCAAGAATTATATCCATTTCGTTCAGATAGTATTTCTCATGAGACGAGACGAGACGGAGAGTAAGGTTTTATCGTCTCGTCTCCTAAATTTAATAGATCTCGTCTCGTCTCAGTCCTCGAAGACATCTTTCGCTCTTGTCTCGAAATTTTATTGCTCGGTTTTGTTAATTTATGCATAAGAAACTATGCCCTAATTTTTCCTTTACCGTTCCGGGTCACTTTTGGTTCACGAATAGTATAATATAAAAACATTTAAACCATACTTATTATTGAAATAAATTGTGTAATGACTTGCATATTTTAAACGTGGATAAATGCTCTTCATTGCTTTTGTACCATCATTTAATAACTTTGTAGTTTTTCTTTACATATGAATCATGTAACACATATGAATCTAAAACTATGTTTGAGATTCAAGACTTGGGTGAGTTATTGTTGCCTACAGGACTTGAGAAATTTATCGTCTCCAAAACGAGAAATTATTGTGTTTCTTGCCTCGTTTCGAATTTAGAAAGATACTGCTCGTGTTGTTTTCGAAATTATAATCAAGACGAGACGAGAAATTTCTGGTCTCGTGGACATTACGTTCAGAATAGGATGAACTGCTGGACTTCCGCGGAAGTTCCTCTGTAGGGAGCAGGTGCGTTAGCAAGTTGGGTGTTCGTGTAGACTAGAAATTTTCCAATCATTATGTGGACTAAACATTATATATATTACTAAACATTATATATATAATGTTTAGTCCACATAATGATTGGAAAATTTCTAGTCTACACGAACACCCAACTTGCTAACGCACCTGCTCCCTACAGAGGAACTTCCGCGGAAGTCCAGCAGTTCATCCTATTCTGAACGTAATGTCCACGAGACCAGAAATTTCTCGTCTCGTCTTGATTATAATTTCGAAAACAACACGAGCAGTATCTTTCTAAATTCGAAACGAGGCAAGAAACACAATAATTTCGAATACGTTTCGAATTGCTATGACGATTATCGAACAATATCCAGTTTTTGTTTTTTCTTGCGCGAGTGAAGTATTTTCGAGTATAAACTGCCAAGGCGCTTGTAAAGATATTATTGTGCTGCCAAAATGTCTTGAGCCGTGGCAAAAAAGCGAACTAACGCTCAACCCCTCACACACCCACGCGTTGAGCCAATAAGGGTTCAGCTGTTGCTAAGCGAGAGAAAGCGAGTGGAATTCCTTCAGCCGATAGCAGCGCTTGCAATGGAAGACTAGGGATCAAGTCAATGTAGCATATCTATAGTTTCAAATGCAAATTCACAAGTATCTCTGACACTTTCATTCAAGAGGTCAATCCTTTAGGGGTTCATTCGACAATACGACAACAATTACTAACATAATACGTGTTTTTATTTCTGTTATAATTCAGGTTTGAACTTCCAATAAAATATTTGTACTTATAATATCAATTCAAATGTTATCAAAACCAGTGGTGTTTTTAGGATCTTGTTTTGGAGGCGGAGGCTTGAGAACTAGTAAGAAGCATCTGTCTCGTACGTATAATGCGAAAAAAATAATAATAAAATTATTTCGGGGTTAGGGATGCATTCGAGTCGAGTCGAGTCGAGATTTAAGCCTGTCTCGACTCGTCTCGAGAAAATGTTGTCTCGACTCGTGTCTCGACTCGAAAATATGTTTCTGTCTCGACTCGTGTCTCGACTCGACAGTCTCTGTCTCGACTCGACTCGAATTCGAGTCGAGACGTCTCGAAATTCGAGTCGAGACAAAATGTACGAGTTAAAATATACGCACACATCAGCCAGACCATCATGACTACCTACCTAATTGTCAGTATGTCGACTTTTCGCATGGATAAAAACGGCGACACGTCTTGGCATACACGCAATGATCCTTGATAGGTCACTGGAGAGAGCTGGCACCACATGTGCTCACACAGCTCACCTAATTCCCGTAAATTCCGGGAAGGGGGGCGATGTGTTCTGACGTGACGTTCAATCACATCCCACAAGGGACATCACTCAAATGTCCGGCTCCAATTTCAATGAAACTTTTTTTGCTGATAGAAGGCATGTATGCATCATTACTTGTGATGACAAATTTTTGCCATGGTGCATGTTTTCTATTTTTTTTAAAATAACTTTTAAGAGTTGTGATGTGGTTATTAGAGATTAATACAGAAGTCCCTTACTACCCTTTGTAAACGGAGCGTTAATGAAGAAAAGTGAAGAAAAACCATGTGGATACATATAAGTCCTGGGGGGAAGTCGTATGGTAGATATGACCTTGATGGCAGCCATCTTGAAATCCGCCATTTTGAATTAAGGTCAAGTTTTCAAAATGGGAATTGGGTAATATGATACATAATTTCGGGCTAGAATTTAATTAGAAAAATAATGGTGAGGTTAGTTTTAAGATACACCCATTTGGGGGAAAGTTACAGGCATATTAATTGTTTTTACTTACTGTGTGCGTAAGTCCCTTCTTACTTTCGTCTCAAGACCTGTAAATCGATCGCAACGGCAGAGCCCGGTTTCGCACTAGTGTTTTGAAATCTTTAAACTCACTTGAGGCAATATTTGAGGATTATTGTATTGTATTTTGCCTTTAATTAAATTTGAACCCACTTCATGATCTTGTGTAAAGTATTACTAAAAGAGAATTTCTGTTTTTATGGAGAACGTAAGCATAACAATTATAAAAGCTGAGTAAGGTGCGTATGTATTTATAAGAAAGTTTATTTTACGAGTCTTTTGTGGTTCCGCCAACCTATTCTTTAATTGTTTTTTTTTTCAAAATACTCATATCTCATAAATAAAAGAGCTATTATAAAATCTCTTACCACTATTCTTTAATACTTATAAAATTTTATTTATTGTAAAAGCACTGGCGAGATATTTCTTATCGCCCACTAAAATTATGGTGGAGCTCCTTTGTGGCTAACGGTTAGCATACTTGCCATTGGCGTGGGAAACCTGGGCTTGATTCCCGGTGGGAGTTCATGTGGTTCGGATTCCACGTTAATCAGTAGGTCCACGTCTCACATAGCCTCGCTGCTGAACGGGACGTTAAACTCAGAATCAATTCAACTCAAAATTATGGTTTTGACTTTATTATGATGTCATTAGTTTAAACGCCCAACTGCCCAGTAATTATAAACATTGACTACATTATAGAATTGTAATTTGTAACGACTAAAATATCAGAAATTAAAGATTATTCTTTGGTTTTGGAACATTTTGAAAAACGTGAAAAACTGGTACTGCACCGATACAACACACCTTTTGGATTTGTCATTGTGTAAAGTGATACAAACTAAAGAAGAATTACAACTTTATGAAGTTGTATTAGGACTTATTATTTAGAAATAAACACCAAATAAGTGTAATAGTTCATATCCGTATCAAATACCAAGTTTATGATGAATCAACTACACAAAGTAGGATCCAAAAACGCTCATTGCAATTTGTTCCATCCTTCAGTCGAACCAGGAACTGAAACATAAAGAGAGACATTTTCTTTTTAAAGATACTTTGTCCAGCTAAGTATTGTGAAGGTTCATGTCAGTAGAAGGAATTGCATTCCATTATACAAGCGCAATTTCACAACTTTATGTACACATTACTAAATATCGAACACCCTTGTCCATATGATTAGCGTACGCGTCTTTGGTGCGGGAGACCTAGGTTCGATTTCCGATGGGAACTCCTGTGGTTCTGAACCCACGTTAATTTGTAAGTTCACGTCTCATATAGCCTTGATGCTGAAAGGGACACTAAACTCTAATCTAATACTAAATACAAATATTTAAAGAAAAATGATGACGCACCAAGATGACATGAATTTGGCTATCAAATCCATTTTGTGTTTTCAGTTATTTTCTAGTAGTATTTTTTCTAGGCATCCTTGCAAAAGACAGTGATGCAAATTTCGTAACTGCGAATTCCTGTTAGAAGCCATGAAATTATCCGATTAGATGCAAAATTTCCCGTCCACTAAAATAGATACCGTAAATTTACAATATCTAACAATAAATAATTTTGAAACATATCGCTTTCGAGGGAAAAAAATGAAGTGAAATCTTTGAGTTTTACGTCCACATTTATGCCGGTTAGGCTAAAGGAGAGGGGTGATGATGAGAAATTAGTGAAATCGTGGAATGAAGAAAGTGGGAGGAACGGAAGAACCCCGAGGAAACCCACGCACACGGTGTTTGTCCACCACAAAGTTCACTTGGTGCGAGCTGGGATCGAACCAGGGTCCCCAAGCACCAGAGGTGAACGATCTACCACTGAGCCACCGCGGCCCCGCTTTAGAGGGGCCATGACGTATAGTTGAACTCATTCTCGTAGTATGAAAGGCATTATTTATAATTATGCATGATAGGATCACAAACAAAATTTAAAAATATTATGTGCACTTTCTTTTAACAAACATTATATTGTCTTTTATGGTGTGGAAGGGAATGTTATGTTCGAAAAAAAAGTCCTTAACACGATTCTTGTTGCTACACACTGCATGTTCCTAGCCACAGAAAAGATGCAGCGATAGGTAGGCTATTTTTCAATTGCTTTACATTAGCTTGATGTTTCAAGTCTTTTGTGTGTTTCTGAAGTTCACTTTTACCACAAAAGAGCTCAATATTAACATGTCTTACATAGCTTTGGTTCGATTCTCAACACGGACTGCAACTACCCGTTAAATTGTGCATCCGAAAGGCACTCTTTGTTAAACCTCGCTTATCACCGCTCATCTTAATAATATATATAACTTCACCGCGAAGCAAATGTTGCATTTTTCTCTTTCATCCTAACACAAAACAAAACTAACCACAGCTGTGACACGAAGGAGCTATTTCGAAAAGAAACATGCTGTGCTTCATAGAGATGTGTACCAAATAATAGAAGTATAAAGTATTGTTTTCTTTCCTGTTTATTGATATCAGTTGGTGTTCTCAATGAGTTTACTCATTAGTTTAGAAAGAGTATATATGGAATTTGGACATATGTTGTACGTATTCTCCTGAGAAATTGATGAGACCAGAAAAATTATAAGGACAGATGGAATAGGTTTAAGCGCATCTACGCGACTTTATCAAATATTTATTCTCCATAATGATACCACGCGGAAAACTTGGTATAGGCCTACTTTTATCTTTGCCTCCCTCTGTTAGCTGTTTTGTATCATATATATCGGATGGTTTTGATATTTCTTCTGATCATTAAAACAACAATGGTACCTGTGTGCGTGCAGAAATGCAAAAGCACAAGGTAACTTCCTATTTGTTTTGGAAACAACAAACCCATTTCACGTGTGCGAGAGAAATTGAGCACAGCGAGATCGGGTGTTTACTCACGGTCAGTTCGCAGGAGGAGTCCATGGTAAAAGATTTGACTATCTCGAAAACACTCGCAAAACCTTACAAATACAAAAGACTGCGCTTCAAAGAAAGTTTAGACACAGATGTTTCAATTTTCTTTTAGCATCTTTCTTCGGCAAAAGAGTCGGTTCATTGTATTCGAAAAAGGGAAGGGAGAAAGGGTGAATTTATATTTTATGTGGGGGGTAACGTTGTAAGTAGTATAAACAATACATACCGCAATACGACATACTGAAGCACTTCCTTTAGCGGTATATCACTAGATCTATCCTGACCCTCATCCCACCTCAAGTTGTAAAGTAGAAAGGGACAGAAGTATTCAACATGACTGCGCACTTGAGTTTCAGTTCACAATACTAAAACCAGTGAGCAAGTAAACAGTCTTTTGTAGGATCGTGTTTTACTTCTTGAATTTATTTTTGAACATTTCTGTGAATTCAACAACAGAACGCAGTAGAAATACGGACTAGTTTTTACTCCAACCATTACTTTCGCTCCAACCCAGGGATGCCACATTTATGACTTCGTACTAGATTTAGTGATTTTACTATTGAACTAGTGATCTAGTACGTACTTTGGGTAAATAGGCACATTCTAGTGATTTTTTGCATTTTTTTCTGATGCAGACAAATGAGAAGGAAATGGTTCTTAAAATAAAAGGAAGAAGTATATTGCACTTCAAAACAAAGGTAGAAACCTTAAATTATTTTTTCTTTTCCCTCTGACTGAATGAAACCCCTGCTGTGTAACGACCTTAGGTAAACAACGGCTATCTTTGGTCCGCTACCTCCTTTTGTTAGCCGACATGAGATGGGTTACTTTTTTTTTTCTGGAAGAAAGTGAAGAAATAATTATCCAGTACATTTACGTTTTGTCAGGCACACAGGCGCAGTCTGTACTTGTTTCCTAACGAATTTTAGCAACATAACATAAATGAAACATATGTACCAGAAAATAGAGGCAGTACAAACGGAAATTTTCATCTGTGACACATTTGATGAGAAATATAGTTAGATGTCACGTACAAGCACTCTAAACATGTCCTATCCTGTAATTCTATTCGTATGTTTATATAGGTGAGACTGAGAAATCAAGAAACAATAATAACTGGTTTTCTTCCAGGGGAAAAATCTAAATGTGAAGGGGTGTTACACTGGGACTTTAATTGCGTCCTTTGTACAAGATTAACAAGTAATAGCAATGTTTTAATTTATTTTAGTTCTTGGGGAGAGGAAGATGGAAGCGAACCCTCGTAAGGACCTCTGCAAGGAAACATGAATACTATCCGCCACTGTTTGTTACATTACACAAAATAGTTTTATATATATATATATTGAGTTTTAGTCAGGGTTTTCATTCTGCAGGAGAGGGGGGGATAGTAATACCTGACGAACATTTTCTATTCTCAGAGTGTTGCAATGATAGCATTTCCTCCATTATAACTTGGCCAAGCTAGTTGCATTATATGTAAGGATTAAGTTAGCCTAAAAGGCTTAAATTTCTATGGCTGTTTTACTCTGTAGCCATGTTTCTCATTTTCTGTCTACGGGACTCTGTGTCCGGAAATTTTCGATGGCTTCCAAGTCGGAAAATAAGTGTATCAAAGACATATATATTATATCTATGGTTATATGAGGCATGGATCTACAGTTTAAAGTGGGATACCGGTAACAACTTCATGAGCTTCCACCGTAAATCGAACCAGAGTCTCCCGCGATCAAGGCGTATGTGTTAACCATACAGCCACGAGGAAATTCACATAAGCACACACACATATATATTGTTGAGTTGATTTTGACTTTACCGTCTCTTTCAGCAGCGAGGATATATGAAATGTAGCCCTACTGATTAACGTGGAATCCGAACTACATGAGCTCACGCCGGGAATTGAACCCGAGTCTTCCATGGCAAAGACGCGTACACTAGCCGCGGAGTTCACACACACACACACATAATCAGAGTCCTCACACACCAAGGGTGAGAGCTGTGCCACTGAGTCACAGCGGCCACGGGGCTAGGTCGAGTTCACTTTATGTTCATAGTTTCTTAGTATACCCTACATAAATGTTACGATTATGAAGTAGATTTTCCTTAATGAGCTGCATACAAACAAAAGCTTTCGAAATGCATTAAACAATTAGCTCAATTTGAGTGTGAACTTAAAGTTATATCAGAGTGTAAATACGGATACGCACCAAAGCTCGAAAACTTAATACACTATTTCTCCTATATAGTCAGCATGTATCAAGCAATCGTTCAGCTTTCATTTGAGAGGATGGAAATCGAAGGCCCCTGAACAACTATGTTACTAATGTGCGGAATGTATTTATCTTACAGTGAACTGCTTTGATGCCAAGTGGCCTAACTCCAAAATTGAAATTTTCCAGGAGTGAAAGTTGAAGTTCAATATCTCATGAACAATCCATGTTTCTTTTATGTTGGGAACCAAAACCATAACTACTGTATGTAGTTCATTGTTTTATAACTTAGTGTTTACAAAAATCCTTTTAAAAAATACCTATTCATAGAAGTAAATGGTACTTATCTGTACTAGTTCTTGGCATCCAAGCAGTCCATTTATTGTAATACTAGCTTAATATACCCATTCTTCGCATGGGGGCTGTATTTGGAAGTCAACACCTGTGGAAGTATCACCATTCATTTCAGTGACCGCGAAAACTATGGATTTGACACTAGTATCAATCAATATGGGCTATTTATACATGTCTCGGTATCCCTCACCCGCTGACACCCGGCCCGCATTCAGTAGTAGCTGAATTTGCAAGTCATCGTTGATGGAAGTGTCACCATTGATCTCAGCGACCGTGAAAACTATGGATTTGACACTAATGTCGATCAATTTGGATTACTTTTACTACATGTCTCGCTAAACGCCACCCTGAGACCCCCTGGTTCCAATTTTGACAAAAACGCTTCGCCTTAGACTGGGACCTGGACCAAGGTATCCGTGACCAAAATTTGGTAACTCTCGGTCAACTTGTCTGGTCCCCAGGTCGGTCCCAGTGAACGTCCCCCCCCCCGAGACCCCCTGGTTCGAAATTTAAAAAAAAGCTTCGTCTTGATCTGGGGCCTGGACTAAGGTACCCGTGACCAAATATTGGGAACTCTCGGTCCACTCGTCTGGTCCCCAGGTCGCACACAGACAGACAGACAAACACAGAAACAAACTCTTTATTTTATTTATATTAGATAAGATACACTATGTAAAATAGTATCGTATCATAATATGTGATGTACAACAAATGTTACATTATATATTATCCGTAGCTCGTGATATGCTGCAACATATTAAAGCCTCAGAATAGTTGGGCAAGCGAATAATCCAGAAGTTACGTAACCCTATTGCGTTCATAGGAACGAAAACACAATAATTATAACTATGCTAAATTACTATAGACTACCAACTGCTCATTCAGAGAATTTATGAAGTTCACTTTATCGCAATAGTTTTATACAAACTAGATTTAGACTACGGATAATAGTTTTATACAAACTAGATAATCAATTACTATTATTATTATTATCATTATATTTGCAGTACAACGAAATACAACGACATTAACTATTAGTTCTAATTAACTGAATTGAGCTGAAAATTAAATCTTGATCTTTAAAGATTAACTATTAATTTTATGCGTTCTGTACCTTTCTGAAGGAATAAAAGCTGGAATTGGTTTCAAGGCTGTTTCTGAGTGAATACTTTCTTCAAAATAATATTAAAAATTATAGAAAGATTTTCGAGACATTCGAGTCGAGTCGAGATTTTTAAGAGCCGTCTCGACTCGACTCGTGTCTCGACTCGAAAATTCGAGTCGAGAAATACGTTTGTCTCGACTCGTCTCGAATTTTACAAAGTGTGTCTCGACTCGAATCTCGACTCGAATTCGAGTCGAGTCGAGTCGAGATTCGAGACATGTCTCGACTCGAGCGCATCCCTATTCGGGGTGCTTCAGCCCTCCCTTCATAATATTACTAAATATTTATGTTCATTGCATTGTTCACATAGAACAATATCATAGGGATGGAGCAAACTTTTCAGTGCTGTATCTCAGTTACATGAGCAGAATATCAAGTACCGGTACTATGTACTTACTCATCCGAAACATAACGCGAAAAAAGTAACGCAAACTAGGTACGTTACTCAAAAATTTGTAACGCGTTACCGTTAGTTACTTTTGAAAAAATATAACGCGTTACTAGGAAACATTACTTAAAAAGTAACGCGTTACAAGTAATGGGCTACTTCCGTTACTTTACTTCCGAAGACTGCTTATTCCCAAAGAAATAAGGTCCTACGATTCCGAAAGCTCCAGTACCACACCACACTGTACTCTTGCACAATGGAGAAGCTTTCGATGCTATTGTTGTGGATTTTATTCACTCCAATATCGCATGTTTTATTCATTAACAGCAACACACAGCTCAAAATGAGTTTCATCAGGAACCATCAAATTGCGCAACAACTCCCTCAAGAAGTCTTCACAGAATTCTTCCCGTAACTCACAATGACGTGCTGTCAATTCCTGAAAAATCTGTACCTTGTATGGGTGATAATGCAGATCGCTATTCAAAATGCTCCTCGCCGACTGCATTGACACTTGCAAAAGAGCGGTATGCTTCTTCGCAAACCTTCTTCAACTATATAGATCGTATTGCCTTTTCAATGTTTCCAGGAATTGGTACAGTTCTTTCACTTCGGCCATGTTTATTGTTGGTTATACAAAAAGTTTGTCTACACTAATTAACCAATTTAATTATTGTGTGTGGATCAATTACACGACCATGACGATCTACTCGAAAATATTTAGAGTTCCTTCGTGGCTAAGCGGTTAGCGGACAAGCCTTTGGCGTGGGACACCCGGGTTCGATTCCCGGCGGGAGCTCATGTGGTACCACGTTAATCAGTAGGTCCAGTCTCATATACCTCGCTGCTGACAGGGAAGTTAAGCTCAAAATCAACTAACTCGAAAATGTTGATTGGATTGGTTGGTTGGTATAATTTAATTGCTTCATGACTTTCCTTTAACCCATAAACCTTAAAGTTTCCACAAAATAAAATAAAATAAAATGGCCAAAAGAAGTCAATGTAACATCAATATCAATATTATATAAATGTCTCAATCATTCACAAAGCAGTGTATTTTCTCTGTAATTTCCACGAGGTTTTATTGTCCGGCAATTTTAGATGTAATGAGTATCGGGCGAAGAAAAGATCCTTATTTGAGCTAAAATGGCGGACACTAATCTTATCTTGTGATGACTGTATGATATAATTGATTAGAAATAACGATTAGGCCAAATGATGCGACATGTGTAGAAACAGTATGTAATGATCTTTAAGTGCTTTCTTAATTCAATCAATTTTACCTAGTTAAATTTTTAATCATTCAGTCAGTTCACATACTTTCAACTCTTTGTTGTATTGTTAATATATATAGGGTTATTCAAAAAGAGCGCCGGTTTTGGATCATCTGGTAAATTTTTTGTTTCTCGGTTGCCGACATCGTTTTGTATTGTTGCTTTACCCACAAACATTCTGATTGGCGTCTTAGCCTGAATTTCTCGCATTTCTTCAGTCTGTGTCTAGCCATGCGGCAGTTATAGTGCAACGTGTGCTAATTCTGAGAACTTTTCTTTTTTTTTTTTTATCATAACGGAGAAAGATATGCAGCAACAGTCAGACGATTTTGCAGAGCCTCTAGTGCGAAATAAGGCACCGAATGAATCAAGAGCTCGCAGACTTACCAACAATTTTATTGAAACGAGTTCAACAGTGAACATTAAAAGTCCTGAACGTCGTTGTAATGCTCGTTCTGAGCAAAACATTGCGGTGGTTCGTGTCAGTCTGGCAGTCATAGCGAATTTCACGAACTGTTACTGCATGCCAGCGCAGTAGAGGTCATATATCCGAAGTCATTTACCATACCTGATATCAGAATGTGTGATGAACATGTTTATGAAATTAATTAGTGTTTTGAAAAAATAAAGTTGATGTAACAAAACCGGTGCATTTT
Organism: Thermobia domestica; assembly: GCF_964235325.1. Taxonomy (NCBI): domain Eukaryota; kingdom Metazoa; phylum Arthropoda; class Insecta; order Zygentoma; family Lepismatidae; genus Thermobia; species Thermobia domestica. The sequence goes on along the minus strand of NC_137462.1, from coordinate 199,960,479 downwards.
TTGAATAACATTTTATATATATTAGGTGTAAAATACTATTGAATCTCTCTCCCTCACTCAGACAACGATCCTCTAAATATATACTCTAAAACGCTAAATAGTAATACGAATGAATACATGCCACTCTCTCAGTGTATACAAGTATTCATGCACCAACATATTATACTGTATGTGCACGTATTTATGCGACCCTACAAAAAAAAAAAGTATTTTAATTTGCACTCGTTTTTGTGTGTGTATTTTGCCTTTATAGTTGTTGAATTCCTCGCTCTCATCCCTTCTCTGTCTCACTTTCTCATTCCTAAAAGATTATTACATTTCTAACCAACCGTTTGGACTTTTGTTACCTTTAATTTATCATGCCAGTCACGAACATTGGAAGCTACGTGATATTCTAGGCACGCATGCATCCAGAAGAGCTAGCTAGTTGGTACTACCACTGCTGCATGATTTTTTCCCCCTTTATATACACACACATACAATTTGGAGTACCTCTTATAACATTATATGAAAGTATTGTGGGGAGAGAAGGGGAAAATTTAAGCTCTAGCGTTTCTCTTGACGCGATAACATTTTCCCTTTTTATGAGAGACCTACATTTATTTGATTGTTGTTACACAAACCGTTGAATACTTATGAACATTCAAAGCACATTTTTAATTGTGAATTTCTTTTATCACTTGCGCCTCGATGTATTATTATTACACTTTGATACTATGTAATGCTATAGGTGTAGGAAGTCTTTTTTATAGAATAACTATGTCCATTTGTCCGTTCTCCCGTCCGTCTGTGTCACGACAAGTATGCATCATAGTAAAAAACAAAAAGAAAGAGAAAGTGAGAATTGATTTTCTGAAACCGAAATTCAACCAAATTATTTTAAATTTCAAATACGAGGGTGATTCAGAAAGTAATGCCTCCAAGACCACTATTTGGCCAACAACAATGCAAACATTCTGAACTGTTTATCATTAATGCATTGACGCTTAAGTTATAGAACGTCACTTCTTTAACCTTCCTATCTATTCTCGTTCCAGAATAATGGAACACTCCATGGCATCCAGTGGTGACATCTGGTTGAAACAGTGGGCTATCATTGAATTTCTGACTGCCGAAGGTTGTGCGCTCAGGAACATTCATCGCCGCCAAAGAGTCGTGGATACACAATTACAACCCGGAAACGAAGAGTCAGTCAATGGAGTACCGCCACATATCTTCTCTTCCGCCGAAAAATTCAAAGTTGTCCCATCTGTTGACAAAGTGTTGTTGACTTTCTGCCTCATCCTACCTATAGTCCGAATCTTGCGCCCTGTGACTTTTGGATCTTCCCCAAACTTAAGGATCATCTTACGAGCCAACGCTACACTTGTAACGTGGAGGTGGAAGCAGTAGTTCGGCAATGGTTTCACCAGCAGCCACCACACTTCTTCGCCGACTGTGTGAAAAATCTTGTTTTCACGTTGGCGCTAGTGTGTTGGCCGTAATGTTGACTATGTTGAAAAATGATGATACCATTTGTAGCTGACATTGCAAGCTTTCTACTGACACCTGTATCGATGCCATCTGTCAAACAGAAATAAAGTATCACCTTGGAGGCATTACTTACTAAATAACCCTAGTATTTTAAGAATTGATTTTGTTTTTTCCAGTCCATTAATCCTTTATTCAAATAAGAACTGACGTATATGAACCATTTCCTGTTTCAATGCTGTTGACCATAGAAAAAAAACGGTAAAAAATTAGCTAGAAGCAGTATTCTGAACTCGATTCAGCGTCTCAAAACCAGATTCCATTTTAACCACTATTTATCTACTGAAAGCGGAAGTGGTAGAAATTAATTACTACTTCCAGTTTCATTATCCAATAATCATTATAAACAATACCAGAATTATGAGCTGCTAGGTCCAATTGGAAACAATTTTGGCCGAACCCAAATTCTAAGGCTACTTGTAATGTGTTATTTATACTTGACAAGCCAAGAGTCTATTACAATATAGGGTGGGGCTCAATTGGGAGGAATTGATTCAGTCGGCTTAAGTCCGAAATGAAATGAACCCTGACCATGTAGCACAAACGAGGTGATATATCGAGAGATTGCTTTTTGATATAGATTACACTTCGAAAAAACACGTTTCGTCTATACCAGCATCTAAGGAGAAAATCTGCAATCATCGCTAATTGGCTGTACCTGTTGCATCATGTGGACGGTTGTTCAGTAAAATGAAGCTGATAAAATCATATTTGAGTCATTCTATTTCAAATCAATCAATGATGAAAAATTCATGATCTCAGATTTTGATATTTTTGTATATTGAAAGACATGTTTGAGAATAGTTATTTCCCAAAATAAAACGTTTCCAGTCCTTATAGTTAATTAGTAATTAATTACGCAATTAGCAAAAACAGCCGTCAAGGTCACAACTCAAACACGGCTGTTTTTGCATTTTATTGTTTATTTCAATAGCCATATGCTATGAAGCTAAAAATTTTCAACCCCGTGTAATTTTGCCTGTAGATTTCAAATCTGCAAGAAAACTAATGGATATTGTATAGATGTAGAGTTATAGCAGCATTTAGGTCCCAAGTTCAGGCCCCGGAATGAGCATGTGGTGAAAGTTGTACATGTGTGAAATTTTAGCACAAGGTGAAGAGATACCTGTATTTTGTGTGAACCAAATTTGGTATACATATATAGTTGGTTGGTATGGTTGGTATAGATATATATAGTGTTTGTAAAAAGTTCCGGAACGACTAAATATCTCGATTAGAATGTGAATTAAAACATGAAAGATGCAAAAGTTGCAGGAAAATCAACAGTATTATTGAACTGGTAGGAAAATGAAAATGTTTAGATCCTATGGACTCCAAGGAACCGAACATTTATTTTGCAAGAGGGAGCCCTGTACTAACCAGGTGGTCGTGGTTATAAAGCTATGGAGATGTTCTGCAAAATTGATTCGGCGTCGCGAAATCCTGTAGTCACTAGAGTGTGAATGAAAATCTACTGCAAAAGTAACTCAGAGGGCATTAAGAGATTACTATTGTTTGGAAACCTACTCCAATTATTTGAATGTTAGCCACTCTGAATCATTGTAGGTTGTATTTCTACTACAAAAAACATACAGCCTAAAGTAAATACTGAACATAAATTCACACTAGTGTTCATGGATTTTATAGAGTACAAGGCAAGTGCAACTGTGTAAAGCTTGTAAAAAAAATACACAAGCAACAAGGGCGCCCATGTTGTGGTTTCCAAGAGGGCAAGTATAAGCGACGTTTCAAATATAGTTTAGTTTCAAATTTTGGTGTAACTAATGTAAAAAGTCTATTGGGTTTTCGATATTCTGAAGTACAATTTCCTCTAGGTGTATGTAAAATTTACTTCCCAACTTGAAATATTAGAAAATTTTCCGGTTCCCTAAAGCTAATTGGAAAATTATAATTTGTTGTTGACTAACTTTCCTCTACAGAAATTCAATTTTGTAGCTAAATGTGCAGTTAAATATAGTGGAAAATTTTCCACCTAACATCACTATACATAATATCCAAAATTTTCCGGCTTATGAAGTTTTTTCCATTTGTTTCTACATCGTGATGAAAATTTTTCGATCTATGAAAATTCCTTTCACTTGTTTCTACATAGCAATAAAACTTTCCGATGCACAAAAAGTTGTTTTACTTTTGCTTCAAAATGATGAAAATTTTCCAACTCATAAAAAGTTCTTCAATTTTTCCATATAAGACAGAAAATATTTCGATTCATGAAAAATGGTTTAACTTGTTCCTACATAGTACTGCAAATTGTGAGAGCAATGAAAACTTTCAGATTCTTTAAACGATCTTTGACATTTTTACATTTCTGTACACGAATTCAACTAATTTTATGGTTGCTGAGGAATTGTTACTTGATTACTGATATTTTTTTAGAACGGAAAATTTTCCGGAAAAATATGGCAGAAAATTTTCCACCTCACATCACTACTCCATGCTAATCCTATGGACTACAAATAATTGATAAACCGGTTCGATCAGATAGACTCTGAGGTAGAACTTAAGAAATGCCCACAATCACAAGTAATATGAGCCTGGAAACGTAGATTTCAGTTGCACTTGTTGAAGAAATTTTCAATTTCGCGGCGGAGCTATGGGGGGCATTGCCCTCCCAAGTTTTTGACAAAAAAATGCCGCCTATAAGATCTTTCAATTCTCATTTGTCTTTACCGGGCCCTCAGCAGGCAAAAGATCTGCCCGCCAGAGACAATTCCTAACTACGCCCATGATTCCAGCTACACGTGTTAAAGAAATTTCAATTTCGCAGCAACACAAATCCACTTTATAGGATGTCTGTACTGCCAAAGAGATCTCATTACTATCCTTGACGTCATTAAACGAATATAGGAAAAAGAAGACAAGACGAACCGAGTTCGAACGACCTCGAAAGACTATTTCTTTTTCAATAATGTTAAAACATTCTTTTACTGGAGATTTCTTTATAGTTTGTTATTAAAATACTTACTAACATATCCTCCTTTTATTGTCCTAATAAACTAATATTGGTATGTTGCCAGTAAAATAGTTTAGAACGATCCACCCCTGGTACGATAACCACAGTGTTTTGTCACGGACTCCACCCCTGCCGTATTACGAAATCCTGGCTACGTGCCTGACACACACACATGTGATATTGCACTGTAGTAAAGCATAAATACATCACCATTTTTCAATGTTTTCATAATTTAGGCTTCTACAAAACTGCACATGTCCGTATAGTCAATTTAGAAGATTTCCCCTAGAGATGGGGCACTTTGAATACACGGAGGATGAAAGCAGTACTGTAAAAATATTGGCACCCAGGTTGAGGGGATCGAGGAAATAATCTGGGAAGAAATTTCGTATGTTCGGGAAGAACTTCTCCTCGAGCCATCCGATAAAATCATTACTATGTACAGCCAAGCCCAAGTAGAAGAAATGTCATCCGACATACTATCTCACGGTTCAATGATATTCTTCTATTTATTTTAGTCCTAAAGATACAACATAAGGATATACCCACGAAAAATTACCACTAAGAAGAAAAACAATACAATTCGGACAAACCAAAAAAAAAAGAACTAAATTAAGTGTTGGCTGTCTTATTAAGAAATCTTACCGCACGAAGCAAACAACAAGTTGTTTCTCGATAGTGACGTCAATGCACATAGCGCGAATAAAAATAGAATCCCTGCACATAGGTTAAGAGTACTCTCTGGAGTATAGAGGCAGCGAAAAGTAAGGTCCTAGACTACAGTATACTTAGCCTAGGAATCGTTCCGAGCCTGACCGAAACGCATGACGTAATAATTAATTTGAAAACTTTTTTTTTCTTTTACAAACTGAAAACCATGCCAACACTACTTACATCAGCACAAAAAGAAGTATTTAAGAATTATGTAACCTTTCAAGAGTTCTAGTAGATAGTATGCGAAATGCAAGTCTGATAGCATGACGTTGAAGAATTTCTAATCTATTGTAAAAGTTCTGCGGAGCAGAGCACCAGGCTATATGACCAAAAAAAGGACACTACGCATAAAGGCTTTATAAGTATTCAGTAATAATTTAGAGTTTAAACCCCAGAGCAACTGGGCTACTTTTCCACTTATTCATACGTAGAGACTTCAACGGCGTCGCTTATAAGAAACGCTATAACATATCATAAAAACGAAGATACTAATTCGAGTTACTACAACAGCTCTGTTTCATTCTAATAATAATACGTACTGACAGTGGCGTATTTACGATTTTGTTTCGGGAGGGGCTTTGCTTACTTTTAGGGGGGGGGGCTTTGCCTGAAAATGTGAAAATTCTGCAAGATATTTCATATACTTTACTATAGTAAGTAAGATTTCAAAGGGGGTCTTAAGCCCGGAAGCCCCCTTCCTAAATACGCCACTGCGTACTGATAATATCTATCCGGCGCCTCTACGCTAGTTAGTGCAATCGTCATTATTACAAGTTCGACGCCTCTGCTGCCATCTATGCAAAGACGACTAAAGCTCTAAATCCAGAAATAGCTAAAGTGACTAGCGGGAGAAAAGGGGAAAAAAGAAAAGAAACAACACGGACGGTGGAAGCTTTCTAATTAGTTTGCTTCCTTATTCTTGCTCAATATACATTCAGGGCCACTTTTCTAGAAATATAAGCGGAAGGTTTTCTCCTACAAAAATTATCCGGAGAAAGTACCTACGATTCTTGGAATAGTTATATGTATGCAGAGCAGAAAAAGAACAAAGGAAGTAGAATTTATATAAAGAACGGAAATTAAACAAGGTCGAGATTATATTTAGTTCTCGGCTGTAATTAGGTAAGTACGTATATATAACCTTAGATTGTGATGCTTACCTCTAAAACTGACATCTTATAGTTAAACCTTTAAAGAACATGATGGGTCAGTGGTAAAGCTTCTACTTCGGTGCGAATTCTACGATTCAATTTAAACCAGGGTTCGATTCTCCCACGCCAAATGCGCGTACGTTAACCACTCAGCCACGAAGGAGCTATTCACCTTAGTTTGAATTGAATTTTAGAATTGGCATTGAACTAGAAGCTTTACCACTGACCCATCATGTTCTTTAAAGGTTTACCGGCTGGAGCTCATGTGGATCGGATTCCACGTTAATCAGTCTGTCCCGTCTCATATAACTTTACTGCTGAAAAGGACGTTAAACTCAAAATCAACTCAACTCAAACTCAGGTGAACTTCAAGAACTCTTGTAGATAAAAGTGAAGCGTTCGCGCCGTGATCACAGAAGTCTCAGGTTCGATTTCTGGTGAGAGGTCATGTAGGTTGGATTTGACGTAAATGGCGTTGAATAAACGCACCGAAACCATATTTATCCTTCTATTCGGTCTGATGTTTAGCTCACGCGTCTTTGGTGTATAGGGTCCTGTGTTCGATTCGCAGAGCGGAAGCTTGGAAATTTGAATACATTACGTTGATTCAGATTCCACGTAAAACTGAAGTTCCATATCTAATATAGCTTTGCTGCTGAAGGAAGAACTCTGACCCATTATGCAACCAACCTGTGCCATATTTATTTTATAGCCTTTTGATTTGTATTATTATGTATAATATTCTTGCTTATCAGTGGGTCCTAGGACTAATAATATTTTTTTGCTCTATTTTTAGGTATGGTCTGGAAATGTGTGTGTGTTTTTTTCATGTTTCTCGATCTTCAGTTTCCTCTTCTAACTCCTAATAAGCAACGAACTAAAAAGTCCGTTACTCAATTCTCTATGCGTGAGTGTGTATTATTTGCGATTTTTTAAAATTTTGATCCATCTATTTTGAGCGTGTGTCTTCGTAAAACAACATATCGTAGAATGTTTTAAAAGAACTCTTAAACAAACCATATGGAAAAATTTAGTACTGAAGGAAATTATAAATGGATAGCTATATTACAAGAATTTTTTAATGAATATAATACGGTAATAAAGTACATAGAACAATTGGTATAAAGCCCGTAGAAGTTGATAAGAAATAAAATAATTCTTTTTAAGTTCGTTTTGGCAATGCTCTTGGAGCATTCTCAACTGGTTAACTATAGTCTGGAAATATTTATTTCATATTTCTTGATTTTCAGTTTCCTCTTTTTAACACCTAATATTTTATTCTAGTACTTTTTAAATCATCTACCAATTGTATTATTATTCTTTCTACGTCTCGCTTTCTTTCCATCTTTTTCTTGTGGGGTTATCAAGAAGACAATTTCTTCGCAAGATGTGCTAAAAGTGAATGAATTAGTATTTACCACAGTTTTCTAAAAGTTACACGTCTAATTTCGATTTTCGTCTTGAAAACGAGGCGAGAATTCTTGTTTCTCTTCTCGCCTTGAAATTAAAGAAAACAAAAGTAATTCTCGTCCCGTTTTGATGGCAAGATGACATTTTTTTGTACCCGTGGGTAACACTACATTCCATTGAAATCATGTGTAAAATTTATGCTGAAAAGGTATGCTAAATACAATCACAGCAGCTTGTAGTAGGTGTTTCATTAATTTTTTAAACTATAGTAAATAAGGAACGTAAAAATGCCAATGCAAATATACAAAACATAATTAAATTAACTGTAATCTCATGGATTCAAACACGTAACAGGTAAATAGTAAATAGTGTATAGATTATAAGTACAACAACCTTATAAAGAATTTAGTGAGCATGTAGAAACTAAAAGTAACAACTCTCTCTACTTTAATCCCATTTAGTCAAGATCTCACCACACAATTGTCTGACAGTCAGTGATATCACATTTCTCCCCCCCCCCTCTCTATCTATCCTATCCTATCTTGTCCTCTCCTATCCTATGCCTGATTGCCCTGAAAACGTTAAAAACAAAAGGAGAGATTATGCATTCTTTCAAAATTTATTACTATTAGATGCACTTTTTCGTGGCCAAGTGGCTAATGTACATCTTTTCTGTATCCATGGTCTCGGTTTGTCACCAGTGCGGGGATTTGCCTCGGTTATAAATTTAATAAACTCTGCTAAAGACAGTAAAGAGACATTACGTGAAAAATACATAAACTCACAGTTACCTGCGAATATTTAAATAGATGTACTCCATTAAGGAACTCCATTGCTCTCTATCTATCTATCTATCTATCTATCTATCTATCTATCTATCTATCTATCTATCTATCTATCTATCTATCTATCTATCTATCTATCTATCTATCTGTCTATCTATATCTATGTATATCTATCTATATCTATCTATCTATTTATCTATTTATCTATCTATCTCAGAAAAATGGAAACACCTGTACTTGGCAACACGTCAGATGTATGGGTTGGCAGTGGTGTCGTGGCGCCCGCAGCGCCGGATCGCTGGTGGTGGTGTGTTAGATCGGACTCCATACTACGTCAGGCGCAGTGGAACAGCAGTGCCTAGTGGCTGCAGCAGACGGAGGTAATGTAAAATGGGAGACCTCTCAGATTTTCAAAGAGGACAAATTGTTGGTGCGCGGTTATGTGGAGTGAGTGTGACGGCACTGGCTACTGTGTTGGGTGTGTCGCGTGGGACAGTGTCGAAGGTGATGACGGCCTACACAACACACGGGAAAACCACATCGGGGAAGCGGAACAGTGGGCAAAAGAAAATCATGAGTGACAGGTCACGCCGGGTATTAAAGCGCATTGTCAAGCAGAACCGTCGTGTCACTGCGGAGCAAGTGACGGAGGAACTCAATCAGCACCTCCCTCACCCTGTTTCGACAATCACAGTCCGCCGCGAATTACATGACATGAACTTACGGGGTCGTGTTCCACGGGTCAAACCGCTCATCAGGGATTATAACGCTTTCACACGCAGCAAATGGTGTCGCGACCATGCAACTTGGACCGTTGAGGACTGGAAACGTGTGATATGGTCGGATGAGTCATCCTTCACCCTATTCCCAACCACGGGCCGTGTTTATGTGTGGAGAACGCCCAAAGAAGCTTATGATCTGCAGTGTCTCCGCCCAACTGTGAAACATGGCGGCGGCTCGGTGATGCTGTGGGCCGCCATGTCATGGTTTTCATTGGGTCCTGTGGTCACACCTAGCGACCGAATCATTGCCACCGATTATGTCGCAATTTTAGGAGACCACTTGCATCCTATGGTCCGGATGTTGTTCCCGAACAATGACGCCATCTTCCAGGATGGTAATGCACCCATTAACACAGCTGGCGTTGTTGCAGCGTGGTTTGAGGAACATCGGGATGAAGTTCAACACCTCCCCTGGCCCGCCCAATCCCCAGATCTCAACATAATTGAACATCTGTGGTCTGTCGTCTTGGAAACACGACTCCGGCGACGATTTCCATCTCCATCCTCTCTCACAGAACTGGCAGATGCCCTGCACGAGGAATGGTGTAAAATTGCACTTGCTACCTCTATGCCTCCATCCCACGTCGCATCAAAGCTGTTCTGAAGGCGAAAGGTGGCCCGACACCATATTAATCTGGTAAGTTGCCATTTCGTTCAGGTGTTTCCATTTTTCTGATCACCATCTGTATATATATATATATATATATATATATATATATATATATATATATATATAGATAGATAGATAGATAGATAGATAGATAGATAGATGGATGGATAGATAGATAAATGAAAACAACTATGTTTGTGACTTAATAACTCTTGAACCACCCAACCGAACTCTATTAAATTTTCAACATAGATGAGGTTTGGGCCTGGGGTGAATTTTATAATTTCGCTTTGGCGGTGCTACGTAGCTGAAGGAGTGGGGGAGATATATAAAAATGATCGAAAATTACCGATATTAATGTCGAATCCATACTTTTTGGGGTTGCTGAGATGTACATTGACCCTTCCGATACCGTTTAAATGCAAATCCAGTCCCTATTAGTGCTCCTAAAGGAGATGGTGATATGTAAAAATAACACTGGTATACAAAATTTTGCTTATTATTGTTTCTTGATGAATTTTTATGTATTTTGACCCCGTGAACACGAATCCGGCACTTATTGTTATGTAGTGTCAATAATTTCAGTGATATAAGCATGTTTTATTTTCCCACCTGTAATGGTTTATGCAGAGCAATTTATGTGCATTTATCTCAATACTTGCTAGCTGGTACCGCATTTGTTATTAAAGATAATTAAGCTGTAGCCAATTCTGGTAGTAATGAAATGGTCATAAAGTGCTGCTTCCACATTTTCTACAGTTATTTTATATTATCGTATAAGTCTATCTGAGTTTATATGCGTGTAGTTAAATATCAGTGTATAAGTGTCAGTGTGTGGTTAATGTATTTGAGCAACATGTCGTCCGGTCGGAAGAGCAAGTTACGTGCGGATTCCTTTTGTTATGTGTGCGGATATTATATTGGTCCGAAACAGTTGAACCATAGGATTGTGCCTGGAACAAATTTTTATGCAGCCTGTCAAGCTTACTTCGGAATGGCGGTTGGGGATCTTGACAAGCCATGGGCCCCACATGTGTCTTGTGGTAATTGCAGGTTGACGTTGGAACATTGATTGCGTGGGAATAGGAAAAGCATGCCGTTTGCCATTCCGCGAATGTGAAGAGAACCTACCAACCATCATGATGATTGTTATTTTTGCATGATCGACTTGACGTACTACAAGAAAGGCAGAACAGACGTCAGCTACAATACCCAAACATATCGTCCTCCCGAACACCTGTTTCGCATAGTGAAAAACTGCCTACTCCCTCACCTCCGCCCCAAACGGTTTTCAGTGAAGAAGCAGCTCATTCCGACAGTTTAGATAGTTCGTTCGTTTTGGAAGATAGTGAGAAACTTCATTTACTGAACCAAAAAGAACTAGATGATCTGATTAGAGATCTACAATTACCGAAAAATAAGTCCGAATTGCTATCATCACGACTCAGAGTGGAACTTTTTACTTTCTTCCTAGAAAATATCTAAGTACAGAAACAGACACCAACGTTTTTCCGTTTATTTTCCTGTTGAAGATTCATTGTGCTACTGTACAGTAGGGTGTATCGAAAAAAACTTTTTTTCGAAATCCAGTTACGGCTAGTGCGGATTTTTGGCCAAATGGCACCAATAAAACGTATAAAAAATCTCAACTCGATCGGACAACTCCTTCTGCTGCCGAGTAGAGCCCAAATATTAGAAAAATCAACAAAAAATTCACTTTTCAACTGATTTTCCAAAAAATATTTTTTAAATATTTCCTATATTTTTCGGTCTTTTAAATTATTGAAATAGCATTGGAAAGGAGAAATAAATACATAAAACAAATTTATTACGGTTATTTCTGTACACCAGAAGCATAAAAACCTAGTTAATTATTTGTAAAAATGCACTGATTTTCTGGCGTATCATACAATTAATTTTTAATATAAAATTTTTGAAGTCTCTTGAATAACGAAGAAAACACTTGTGTTAAATTCTAAGAGCAGTAATAGTATAAATAATTTGTTCCCAATGCCGTATGCATCTGCTTATTACACTAGATCGCCTGTCGCCCACCTCTCCCCGAACGCCTCTTCTCTTGTATTTGCCCAGCTGAAAGGATCTGTCTTATCAGTCGCCAGTAGTCAACCAACTGTGTCGAACGTGATTGTCGCTGCTTGAGTTATTTATTAGTGCTGTAGAGAATTTTAACTAAATAATTTGTTTTCGTGTGAAGTGCAGTATGTAGAAGTGAGAACCGTGTTTCAGTTGGGTTAAGTACTTTTTATTAGGAAGAGAGTGACAGATACGCTGACGTTATGGCATCGACAAGTTTGTTACGGTCTGACGTTAGGAATAGCATTATTGGGACGCCCAAGGAATTGGGTAGAACATAGCTACTAACCGTTGAAATGTATTGAGACAATACCTATGGGAGCGAGAAGAAAAAAATGATAATTTCGGGATCCTGGAAAGTGCCTTCAACAAAGGATTTATCTTCTATCGTCGACAGGAAGATTGTAGAAAATTGAGATTACGCTTCAATCTTGTGGTTCTTTGATCTAGAAGAAAAGGCACCTCTTGCACTGGCACTTTTCTTCGTTTTTCGCAGTTACAGGCAAGAGGATCGGAACACTTGCAAAAGGCTATATCAAATGAAATATTTTTGGCAGACTGTTGAAAATCAGCAATTCGTTTCGCACAAGTTGGTAAACCGGACTTTACTGAGTTTCGCAAGTCACGGACAATATTATGGTATTTCAATATCATTGCAACAATCCCTCTGACACTGAAAATTGCTTCGACGCTGATTGAGGCGTAATCTCAATTTTCTACAATCTTCCTGGCGACGATAGAAGATAAATCCTTTGTTGAAGGCTCTTTCCGGGATCCTGAAATTATCATTTTTTCTTCGCGCTCCCATAGGTATTGTCTCAATACATTTCAACGGTTAGTAGCTGTGTTCTACCCGATTCCTTGGGTGTCCCAATGTAACAGACCGTAACAAACTTCTCGATGCCATAACGTCAGCGTATCTGTCACTCTCTTTCTAATAAAAAGTACTTAACACAGCTGAAACACGGTTCTCACTTCTACATACTGCACTTCACAAGAAAACAAATTATTTAGTTAAAATTCCCTACAGCACTAATAAATAACTCAAGCAGCGACAATCACGTTCGACACAGTTGGTTGACTACTGGCGACTGATAAGACAGATCCTTTCAGCTGGGCAAATACAAGAGAAGAGGCGTTCGGGGAGAGGTGGGCGACAGGTGATCTAGTGTGATAAGCAGATGCATACGGCATTGGGAACAAATTATTTATACTATTACTGCTCTTAGAATTTAACACAAAAGTGTTTTCTTCGTTATTCAAGAGACTTCAATAATTTTATATTAAAAATTAATTGTATGATACGCCAGAAAATCAGTGCATTTTTACAAATAATTAACTAGGTTTTTATGCTTCTGGTGTACAGAAATAACCGTAATAAATTTGTTTTATGTGTTTATTTATCTGTTCCAATACTATTTCAATAATTTAAAAGACCGAAAAATATAGGAAATATTTAAAAAAATATTTTTTGGAAAATCAGTTGAAAAGTGCATCTTTTGTTGATTTTTCTAATATTTGGGCTCTACTCGGCAGCAGAAGGAGTTGTCCGATCGAGTTGTGATTTTTTATACGTTTTATTGATGTCATTTGGCCAAAAATCCGCACTAGCCGTAACCGGATTTCGAAAAAAAGTTTTTTTCGATACACCCTACTGTACAGATATCGGTTGTCTTTCTTAGGGCGATTGGCTTTCAATATGAACCAAAGGAATGGCGACTGTTCATGGACAGTTCGAGTACTAGTCTGAAGGCTGTTATTTTGCACAACGGAAACCAGTATCCTTTAATCCTTGTTGTATATTCTATTCACATGAAGGAAAGTTATTCAAGTGTGAAGGTGTTGTTGAAGAAAATTAAATATGAGGAACATCAATGGGACGTGTGTGGGGATTTCAAAATTATTGGTTTTCTTCTTTGGTTGCAAAGTGGTTATTCCTGATTTCTATGTTTGTGGGACAGTCGGCCAACTAAGCAGCATTATGATCAAACTGTGTGGCTTGAAAGAACGGAGCTTATTCCAGGAACACATAATTAATAAATGAAGTATTAGTGCCGAGGGAGAAGATTCTCATGCCAACATTACATATTAAGCTGGGATTGGCAAAACAATTTGTGAAAGCTCTGGATTGCAATTCACCTGCCCTACAATGTATCAAACAAATGTTTCCAGCTTTATCAGAGGCAAAAGTGCTGGCTGGCATTTTCACAAGGCCTGAAATTCGTGTCATGCTTAATAGTGCTACACTTAAGCAAAAAATGAAGGAGTTGGAAAGAAACGCTTGGGAGGCCTTTCATAAGTTGGTGACGGAATTTCTTGTTCATACCGAAGTGAAGCGTTTGATCACCAAGTTAAGACATTCATTGATCAATATTCAGCATTGTGATGTAGAATGTCTTTAAAATTACATGTTTCATTCACATTTGAATTTCTTTAGGGAGAATTTAGGATATGTTAGCGAATAACACGGGGAGAGTTTCCATAAGGATATTCAGATAATGGAAAGCAGATACCAAGGAAGGTGGGACTGTGGAATGATGCGTGATTATATTTGAGGGTTAGTCCGTGACGAAGTGAACATTTAACACAAAAGAAAAAGAACCGCTGATCTTCACGTTTGATTACGGAATTCCAGTACTTGAACACTTTCCTTCAATCTCAAGTACTTTTGTATGTTTTTTTTATAAGAAATGTAATAGTCATATATTTCGGTATTTTTGTATTGTTATGTAGATCTTTGTTACCCAGAAAGTTGATGTCTAAAACGTGTGTTATGTTTGTAATTCAATGTTCTATAAGATACAATTTTATAATATGTTACTTTTTCAATAAAATCTGATATGCTTATATCATCACAAATTTTGACATTACGCAAAAATAACTGCCAAATTCGTATTCAGCGGGTGCAAATGATTAAGAAAGCAATGAAAAATCAACAGAACCACGACTACAATGTTAGTATTATGCGTGTAGTTCAATGTTCTCATAAGATACAATTGTATAATATGTTACTGTTTCAATAAAATCTGATATACTTATATCATCACAAATTTTGACATTACGGGAAAGTAACTGCCATACTCGTATTCAGCGGGTTCAAATAATTAAGAAACCGACGAAAAACCAACATAAGCACGACCTTGATCAAAATTTGTATACTAGTGTAATTTAAAATGATTGGTATTAGTATGGAATTCATATGTTTCGGGGTCCCTAAGTTGATTTGTGACAGTTTTGGTGCCCTTTATGTCCAAAATGAAGCGTAGGGCTATTTCCCTGTACGAAGAACGAGGATTCGGCTAGTATATATATAAATAAATAAATAAATAAAATAAGATTTCGCTTTCACTCAAGATTTATCGCGTGAAGTAAGGAACGTGCATATATATTAATATTACAGTCTTATAAGGCCGACTATCATGATCCTAACATGATCTTTGAGACCTACTTTAAAGAGTAGGTCTTTTCTCATTTATATCCTCGGTAGGAAAAAGGAACGTAAAAATGCAAATGCAAATATACAAAACATAATTAAATTAAGTGTAATCTCATGGATTCAAACACGTAACACGTAAATAGTAAATAGTGTATAGATTATAAGTACAACAATCTTATAAAGAATTTAGTGAGCATGTAGAAACTAAAAGTAACAACTCTCTCCACTTTAATCCCATTTATTCAAGATCTCACCACACAGTGGCCCCGCGTAGCATAGTGGCTAACGCTCTCGCCTTCGGTGCGAGCGGCCCCGGGTTCGATTCCCGGTGGGGTCACTCGGTCGAAAAAGTGTAACAGCTTTTTCAGACCAGCCACCCTGACTGAGGTTTTCTTGGATTTTCCTCATTCACACCAGGCAAATGCCGGGGTGGTACCTAACTTATAGGTCCCAGGCCGCTTCCTTCATTTCCCAATCCTTTATTCCTTCCCTTTCCCCGGATTGTGTGCTCGCCGAGGGACGTCATCCCTCAAATCGTGAAGGGCTAAATGGCCATAGATGCCGAAAGCCCAGAAATCCAAATCCTAAATCCTAAGATCTCACCACACAATTGTCTGGCAGTCAGTGATATCGCATTTCTCTCCCCCCTCTCTCTATTTATCTATAGGGTACAGCATATGTAACACCCTTTTTAGCTGTCATTGCTTTATATTACATGTTATTATTACTATTGCATATTATTTTTTATTTTATTTTTATGTTTTGTTTATTTGTTTAGTTTTACAATGCTTTAAAATATTTTACAATAAATCTCTTTTTTCTTTTTATTGTAGGAATTTGAAATAAGTATGGCCTTGCGAAATTAACGAAGGAACAGAGTGAGAACGGATCAACTTTACTACGAAAACAAGAAAAAATAGTGCTGAAACCGTTTGTTTGTTAGCTGCAGAATTCAATATTCGACAGATGCAGAGTCAAAACATCATAAGCTCAAAAAGGAAATTTGAAAGAACTAGTAGTGTAGATGATGCCCCAGGATCCGCTAGGCCACTTTCAGCAAACAAGTGTGGAAAAATGTTTAGAAGAAAGATAATCATTCTTGAGCACTCCTCAAAGATCCAGTAGACGTCTTTCTCAAAAGATAGGTATTAGTGATAAGAGTATTCGTCGAATCTTAAAGAAACTTAAGATAAGACCTTGCATCCCTCGTTTGCATGATGGAAAAAAGACTTTGTACAGTTTTTATGGACAAAGTTAATGAAAATGAGACTTTTCTTAATAAGACATGGTGATCAGATGAAGCCACCTTTAAGTTGTACGGACATACCAATCACCATAATTGTATATATTGAAGCGATGCTAACTCATATGTCGTTTTAGAGAAAGATGTTGACTTAGCAGAAGTTAGAGTTTGGGCTGCCATTTCCTCAATGGAAATAGTAGGGCCGATATTCTTTGAGGGCACTGTTTATTAAGATATTTATTTGCAATTGTTACAAACTGAATTCTGACACGGAGCTCAAAATCAGAATGACATTTTCAACAGGATTGTACACCGCCCCACCATGCGTTAAACATTCGGGAATGGATAAACCCTTTATTTTGAAGGCAGGTGGGTAGAACAGCGTGGAACAATTGACTGGCCATCAAGGTCACCAGACGGAACAACACCTGACTTTTTTCTTGTAGGGTATATTGAAATATCTTGTTTACAGCCTGAAACCAACAATAATTCCTGTGTTAAAAGAAGCAATTTCCGACAAAATTTCTGAAATTAACGAGGATAAGTGTTAAAAGGTTTGTAGAAGTGTTGTGCATTTTGAAAATATTTAATCTCAATGAGCGGCGTTGTTTTGTTGTTTTCATGGAGCAATACTTAATTTCTCAGAAACTACTGTACTTTATTTTATACATTTAATTAGTGTAATACATTTCAGTAATTAAAAACAGCGCTTTACTTAATATATATAATATATATATTAGGACTGCATTAAAAATGAGTTCAATAGTGCTGGCTTAAGAAGTAATCCATAAATGAACCATTATCTGCTTACATGCATTATTACTTTCTATTACGCATGAAAGTACGTATATACACAGTAAACGCTGCGTAGCTGAAAGACCAAACTCCCAACAGTTATCCAAAGAAAAAAGGAGCCAAAAACTCTCCACGGGTTTTGTTCATGATTATTGAATACCGTTAATTCGAAACAACTTACTCGTATATAATGAAAAGAAGTTGACGGTTGAAATGTACAGTTTAATATGAAGCAGCTTTTAGTTTTCAGTTTTAATGCCGCAAACGTTTTTGCTATAACGTAAAATTGCAAGATTTCACATAAATATGCATGGAAAGTAGCTGTACTTGCTTTTCAGGTGCTATGTGGAATTAAAAAAGTGGTAAAATCTCAGAGTCTGCAGAGTTTGAAAGTTATGCTTAAATAATTACAGCTTCATTTACCTCAATGTTGCATGTTAGTCTATAATTCGCTTGATCCTACACTACAAGTAACATGAAGAGTTTTGCGTTGTAGACTATTATAATTTTATGTTACTTTCTGCGCCACTTATTACTTCCGGTAAATTAAATCCAATAACTGAGTTTGGAATTACAAGTTATTTCAAGAAAATGTTTTAATCGCCTTATAGCAATATTAGTAGTATTCACAAACTACCGTCAACAGTTAGGAAGTGTGCAGAATTGCAAGGCAGCAACGTGTGTGTGACAAGTAGTGTTGCGCGCGAGACGAGACGAGGTATAAGTTTTTTTTTTCGTCTGATCTCGTAAATTTAGTTGAACTCTGGTCTCGACTTGTTCTCAAAAAAAACTATTCTCGTCTGAAAAAAATATCCCATCGCGTTTTGTGCATTTATGCTCTCAAATTCTTTTTGATTTAATCTAGAAGTTAACCGAATCCTATTGCATCACGAAAAGTCCACGAAGGTTGCAATATAATTACATTTAAATCATATTTCTTATTGGAGTATATTATTTAAATGCACTGAGACAAGAATAGCTTATTATTGCCCTAGAAAATCCGGAGATGTGAAATTTAGCAGAATTATGTATCATACACAGGGTTCTCTACGTACAAGTTTGATGGGAGATGCTTAATGCACCAAAGAGATCAAGTCAAGCAAAAGAAACATTCAACGTGAAAAAAAAAAACTCTTAACTAACAGGCTTAGTAGTGGACCAAGGAACAAGTTTTTGAAGTATCATGTATGGAGTATTGAACCATATCGTTCAGAAACTTGGACATTACAGAAGTTAGAGAAGAAATATTTAGAAAGCTTCGAAATGTTGGGAGGAAGATGGAGAAGGTAAAATGTACAGATTAACAAATGAAGTGAAGAATAGGAAAGAAGAGGATGATTTTAGCAGGAAGGTCTATTGGATTGGACATATTTTGCGAAAAAATTGTCTTTTTCATACCTCCACAGAAGGAAAGATTGAAGGGAAGCAAGAAATAGGAAGAAGAAGAACACAACTGATCGACGATGATTCAGAAACGCGGTAAAAACATTTCCAGGCCCAAACCTAAAATTAATAATAATAAAGAAACCTCATTAATCCCAGGACCTGTGAAGAAGTCCCAGGACCTGTGAAGAAGTCCCAGGACCAGGTTTGGTTGTTTTGTACGCTTCTACCCTGCTTCACACCGTCAATACTAGTTCTCATGTTCTCAAGCACCTGGCAACGTTTCTTGAGAAACGAAAAGAATTCTGATAAAGCAGGAAAATTAGAATTCGTATTTTGAAGCTCCCATGACTTTCTAGTAGTTGCGTCTAACTTTGATACAAAGTGTTGGGTCAAAATTACATCTGTGAGGTTTACGTTTGGCTCAAGTGCTTGCAGCGCATTTATATTGCTAGTAGCTGTATTTATAAAAGCGCGAAGTTCACTTAAATTTTCTTTATACACTCGCTTGATTTGTAGTATTTCATGAATGAAAGAAGAAGCAATTAGCTTTTTTATTTGAATACCTGTCAACGAGTAATTGCCATGCAACTGAATAATTTGTTTCGGTAATTGGCAAATTTTCAATTACGTTTAACGCTTCTCCCTTAAGAGAAGTTCGGAGGTACTGAAACTTCTGTACTGTTGAAATGTCTTTATTCTCGTGAATAAGAAATCTAAAAGTGCCCTTATATGATAACCAATGTTTACAGTTTCCGTCAAATGCAGGCAACTGTATGACCGGTAATTTAACTTGTGCGCTACTGCTAGTGCTATTATTAACAGCTGATACTTATTTCCATGCTTTAAAACAAGTGCTTACATTTGAGCCTCTAAAGAAAAATACAAATTTTCAATTTCTGACGAACGTTTTCTGCTTCCGCTTCGGATTCGATTTAATCAATTTCAATAGTATCTTGCACCTCCTGCAACTTTGACCAGACGTTATTTAGATATTTTAAGCGTGCACGTATTTCTTCTATATTGACTTCCTTTGGATCAAAGGCCTAAACAAAGGTGTTTATTCTGGTTAACTGGCCTCTGTATTAGGGATGGCCATTTTCGGAAAAAGATTTTTCCGGTTTGCGAAAATCACATTTTCCGTTTTCCGTTTTTCCGGAAAATTTTCCGTCTTCCGCTTTCCGGAAAACTTTCCGTCTTCCACTTTTCCGGAAAATTTTCCGTCTTCCGTTATTCCGGAAAATTTTCCGTCTTCCGTTTTCCGGAAAATTTTCCGTCTTCCGTTTTTCCAGAACACTTTTGGTCTTCCATTTTCCGGGAAGTTTTTCGTCTTCCGCTTTTCCGGAAAATTTTCCGTCTTTCGCTTTTCTGGAAAAATTTCCGTCTTCCGTTTTTCCGGAAAATGTGGCCATCCCTACTCTGTATGCAGATCACGCTGCTGTGATTCAGTCATGATTAAATGCTACGCAGTATGAAGAATAAAAAACTACTGACTGCAGATGATTTTTTTTCTTTTTTTACTTACGAAATATACTCCAGAAGCCTGATCCTGGATACATCAGCTGTCTGCCTACACAACAACGTGATTATTGTTCAACGTACATGATAGCACCACATATAAGCCGACACAAACTCATTTCTCTTCACAACAGCACAGAACATTTCTCAGAAATTTTTGCACTCATGTGGCCCGGGTAGGACCAATGTACAATTTGAATGTATATATTTGTAATTTCACTAAAGTACAATAACAGTGCTAAAAACAAGAGTAGTGGACTGTATAGGCTTGATTCGTATAGCACATGAATGCAACCAAATATAACTTCATTGTATTTAAATGATTACAAGTTCAGTCTACACACAAAAATAGTACACGAGAATAATCATATTTAAGGTCTTTTCAGTTGTAACTGCTTGTAACAACGATGGCTAATTGTTCAAACTATATTGTATGATCTTCGACCATGAAATATGGTCCACCAAAACACTTCATGTTCATACCTCACACACTCCCACTGTTCACAAAACAATAGAAAAGCATTGAGCAACTTAAACACTATTGCCAGCTAAAGGCACTGTTAAATACACAAATAATACCAAACATATGCGAATAATCGGTATATAGAAGTTCGAATACCAAAATCAAATTTGTAATTTATACGAACCAATAAAAGTGATCATGTAATTCTGTTTGGTGGTTGGAAAGCCAATATAGCAATGCATTTCTAATTTCTAGGGTTTAGTATCCTGACATCTTGCTAAATCGGAAATCTAAAGAAATATTCAATTAGGCCTTGTACTCACAGTATATGATAAGATACCACCATTCCACCAGTTATGGCGTATAGGCCTATATATACAGTGTGTCTATAAAAGAACTCCGGGGTTTTGAGGCAAAATATTTTAATTAAGTAAAAAACGTACATACATGTGTTATACATGATTGGAAAGCTTACATTTTCAAGTTTTTTTTAACAATTTAATAAAGTTCAATATGAGACCCTCCGGGGTTTTAAGGCAAAATAAGTAAAAAAAAAAAAACGTACATACATGTGTTATACGTGATTGGAAAGCTTACATTTTCACGTTTGTTTTAACAATTTAATAAAGTTCCCTTATGAGCCCCGCCGGGGTTTTGAGGCAAAAAAAGTAAAAAAAACGTACATACATGTGTTATACACGATTGGAAAGCTTACATTTTCAAGTTTTTTTTTAACAATTTAATAAAGTTCAATATGAGCCCCGCCGGTGTTTTGAGGCAAAATAAGCAAAAAAAAAAAAAAAAAGTACATACACGTATTATACATGATTGGAAAGCTTACATTTTCACGTTTGTTTTAACAATTTAATAAAGTTCAATATGAGCCCCGTGAGTGGCACGGCACACATCGTAACGGTACTCTATCCCTTGCCATGTACTGGCTAGCATGTCTGGGAGGACGGTTGCCACGCAATTGACTATTCGTTCGGTGAGATGGCGAACATTACGAATTTTCTCCGCATACACAAGATTCTTGATATGCCCCCAGAAGAAAAAGTTTAACAAAGTCATATCAGGGCTCCTTAGTTTCTATGAGCCAAATAACACATTGAGCCTTTTGTTGTGGCGTCACCATAGCGCGAAGCGCAACAATTCACACGGCACGGCACTGATTCACTGACTACCGCAGCCGCTACGTCGTCTCAAGGTCAACGCTCCGCAGCGCTGCCACCTGTTGATAAAAACATTTCGAATTAGTATGACTAAAACTTTTTGAGCTAGTCGTTTCAGAGAAATTAACTAAATTTTGCTCTCTTTTATCGTTAATATGATATGAATTTTTAAAACCCCGGAGTTCTTTTATAAACACCCTATATATATATATATATATATATATATATATATATATATATATATATATATATATATATATATATATATATATATATCTTGAAATACGATAATTTAATATAGTGATATATAAAGGAAACACAATCGACGAATATTATTTCACAGAAGGTATTATAGGGAGCTGGCTTTAATGCGAGGCTGAGGAATTCAGAGTTGACTGACAGGTGCCCCACCCCGTCACCAAGAAACGGTCACTCGACGGTCCTGGGCAGGGTTGCCAGTGCTTTATCAAAAAATTCACCTAATACTCACTTAATTCAAAGAGTTTATGCAAATTATGCAGTCCCTATCGAAGATCCCTGGACACACGCAAATTAGACTGTGATAACAAATGCTTCAGTTTTTTCTTCTTCGCTTCTTCGTCGCACTGCACTATGGCCTTTCTTATTACTTCTCTAGCTCCGCTGTGTATAGTTCGCCCTCTCTTTCGCCGTGAAGCCATTGTCAAATGAATAATAAGCAGGGCCTGGATTTTGTTGACAAGTCAACTTTTTTCTGTTACGCATAGGACAAGGCAAGTTCAAATAAAAACGTTATCCATCAACTCTAGGTTCTAAAAATATATATTTAAGGGCCAACTTTTGGCCACTTTTTGCCGTTTTGAAATTTCAGGTCAATTTTTAATATTTTAAGGTAACTTTTAGGTCACTTATGGTCTTTCTATTCTTTTTCTTTCACATAAGGAAATCTTTAAATGAACACGGTTTACGGATGTGGAAAAGACGAAGTTGAATAATCTCTTTTCTTGCTTTCTGATTACTGGGGTGGAAAAACTGCATTCTTAACAAGCTAATTGACGAAAGGTGGGGGTTGGTAGGTGGCCAAACAGATAGTTTTGGGTTGTTGACCACAAAGGATGTGATCACGTGAATAACTAAAAATGGATTAGAAGACGTACAAGGATTTTAAACAGGTTTTTATCTATTATTTTCATGTAGTCTACACTGGCGAACTTTTATTGTTTAAGAGTGCTTCCTACTTTCAACTTGGGAGTGAATTGACGCTTTCAATACTTACAATGCCGTACAATAGACTGATCAATAGAAATAAATGATCAGTGGACTGCAAATAACTGAAACAAAACTTTTTGAATATGAGTGAGAAATGTTAATTAAAAATCCAATGGATATTAAAAAATGTCAGTTTAACAAATAAACGGTTAAGAAAACGCCAGTTTTAAGGTCAATTTTTGTGATTTTTAGGGTCATTTTACAGGAATTTTAGTGTCATTTTATAGGTCATTTTTAGACAATTTTAGGTCAACAAGATCCAGGCCCTGACAGTAAGCAACAAAACCGCAACCACAACAGTATTCAACAAATAACCAACTCACACTTACTCTTCAGAATGACATTCATGTGACAATTTTCTAACCCTGGCATCGCTGACATATAGAAGGAGGGAGTATCGCAAGAGTCAGGCAGAAAAAATGTTGAAATATTTCCCCCTCTGCCTCAGCCCCCGCTGGTAAACAAGCTAGCTCCCTATAATATGTGCTTTTATGCATGTCGAATACTATGGACCTATTTTTAATGTAATGAATAAAGTCATTAGGCAATATTGGATTGTCCAAGAGTCGTTCTAACAAATAACTACTTATGTGTCAAGATACATCCGATGTTCTATGTAATATAACTTGAAGCTTATTAAACGCATGAAAGCTCTTATGTAATATCCTTCTCATCGCTTGATGTAAGTCACAACAACTAGGTGTAGATTTGTAGTTAGAGAAAATACATGATATGAAAGTTGTTTAGTCAGATGAATAAAGTTTGGTATTCTATTCGATCATTTTGGTATTTCTAGTTTCATTTTAGTGCTAAGTTCTTCTTGAGATAAGAGCGTCTACATATGTACTCCAAACGTACTTTCTCTACACGAACTCCAAAATCTACACGATCAAAACTCCTATACCTTACTACAGGCAACGCGTTCCTGAAGTCAAGTCCGATAGTCATGTTGCTGACTGCACAAGATGAATTCTAGTTAAACAGACGTTCAACACCGAAGAGCAACGAGGATGCGTTGCACAAGATGCTCCTCGCAGTGGGCGACCAATCACTGAAAAAGGGGATGGTATTCTGATAAAAGTCAAGCAAAACCGGCACATCAGCAATGACCTAAACAGCCTTCACCAAACAGTGCTAAACCATTTGGAGGAAGCTGGTTACAAAAAAAGGAAGTCCTTTACTTCTTGGCTAAATGTAACCTTAATCCATCTTAATTAAAGTATTATTAGGTTGCCGCATATTTTGTATATTTGAGGATAAGATTTTTCATCTGATATTGCTTAAATTATGTGCAATTTACTAATAATTAATACTTAATATTTTTCAAATATTCTATACTGCAAAAAACACAGAAATTACTTTTAGAACACAGTAGGACACTGCACACATTACTTACACTCCTTGAACACCTCCAGATGACAAATATTCACCCCATGTAGATACTGTGTTGTCCAAGTATGTCCCAGATGTATGTATGAAAAGTCATCATTTTGGCTTCGAATTGTTTCTCCGAGAAGAAGTGTTTTAAATATGTCATACTAGATGTTGTTTTCGGAGAATAAACGCTTTTGGATACGTGAAGCACATTTTTAAAACACACATTTGGTATATTTTCCCTTCAACAACTGTACTAAATGTGTTTTATTTTTTACAGTGAAGATACTGTTTTCTAACAATGAACGCTATTGGACACGCGAAGCACATTTTATAAACACAAGTTTGATATATTTCCCCCTCAACATCTATACTAAACGTGTTTAAATGCTGTTTTATTTTTTACAGTGTACCTCACGTAGGAATCTTTTTCAGGAATAGCTTATTATTTTAGTGAAAACCGTACACAAATATGACCAAAGTTCTCGATATAGTAGTGAACATACCTACCTACGTACATACATACAGGTCAAACTGAGAAACTTCTTTTTTTTTCGATTAAAAAGCAAAGACATTTGTGTATGTGGATAAAAACTTAAGTTACTGTATAACCTCATATACACAATTTTGTCTACTTCGTTTCTACAGTGTTTTTTCATAAGTATGTTTTTCAATCAAGTTTTTTTTCAGACACTTTTGTGTCAACGATTTCTTTCTAAAGTAATTTTTTAAGTAATATTAAAAATCTTCCAGTTTTATAAACTTCATATAGCATATATTATTTACTTCTTTTTTAATAATAACTCCTCAATCTTTACTTTTCTTGCTCATGTTTGTATTTTAGTAATAATACATAATCTACTCGTTCAAGTACAAAATCATATTTGTTTGTAAATAAAATTTTCTGTATGCAAGTTATAACATAACTTTGCCTTTAAAAAATCATTGTAATATTAAAAAGAGTGAACAGGGCTAACAGGCCTATAGTGGTTAACAGGGTTTTAATATCATGGATGAAAATAAGTGATACTTATTGTATTTTTGCATTCTATTGAGATATGTAATTAAATGAAAATTTTCGACCCGTTATCTGCTATTTGGTCTTAAATGGTTCCGAATGAGTGATGTTTGTGGCATATGGAGATTGTTTTGCTTGCATGCTGGCAACATTGGAAACATCTCACAACGCTGTGACCAGTAGCTTCAGTTGGTAAATGGTGCTGTGTTGGGAATTAACAAAGGGGAAGTCATTCCACTGTGGTTGTCTTGATTAGGTATATGAACAGTTCGTTGCTCAGCCCCGTTCAATGAAAAATACGTTCAAAACTGCATATTATTACCTTAACTTTGGGGTTTGGTAATCAGGATAAGAAGTGAGTACCTCACCTAAGTTGTATATATATGCTACGTTAATTGAATGGTTAAAAGGAGAGACCAAACATTTATTTTTCGGTGTTCCATTAACTCTCCTGGCGGTTTTGCATAATGAACAACTAGCAATTTCTATACTATCACATGAATAGACATTTCCAACAGAAGAGGTGAATTCTGTACCATAATGAAAGTTTTGAGTCGGTTAAGTGTGATCCTACTCATCATCATGAGATGAACAGTGTATGTGACACATTTCATTGAACAACAGAACTAAATATTCTTGTTTGGGAACTCTGCCTATCCAAAGAAAAAGCTGAACGTTTAGCGCCACGTTTTCATGAATGGAGTCCACAGGGTGCAATCACTAGCGTGCCAATTTCTAGGAAGGGAAATGAAGTGTTGCCGTTGCATTTCGGCATGAAAATTTCTCTAAGCTGTTGTTATGATATTAATGTTTGTATGAAAGACATAGTATCATATACGATCAAAACGAATGGCGATTATTATAGATTCCTCGAAGAACAGGTTGAAGACCTGCTATTTCATAATGAAAAAAGTCAACACCCGTAGGACATTTTGTTGGTCGACGAGAATTTAATCAGAGTATAGAAAGAATTCTCATCAGCATACGGTATGAGAAACGCAAGTATAACATAATTTCAAGATATATTCTTGGAAGTGATTGAGATATTCATAATAAAACTAAATTTCTTCAGTTTATACCCAAGGAGACAAAAGAAACACACATCAATACATCTCCTCCCTGCAAAGGAACACAAAGCACGAATCTTGCAGATCAAAAAGCCGTAGATGCCAAGTTGTGTGCCTGGACATCCAACGGTTAAAAAAAAAAAAAAAAAACTATCCTATTTCTTTCCGCCTATTGAATTCATTCCTCCTTCCCCTCCTATTCAGTGTAGATTTATCCGTATTTTTGTAAACCAATGACCGTATTCTAAAGGCAGGAAGCTCACATATAAACTTACATAATTTTGTGTCTTAAGGCCCACGAAATACCATAGCAATGCTTAATAACGGTAAACTTTCTCTTGTAAATAATATTCTAATATTTTCGCTCATCTTAATCTTACTTTTACACTATCAATCACTTCTTTCAAGATAGAAGTTATTAAAGAAGCCTAGTGTATAAGCACCGGAAAGAAATGCACTTTTCTTCTATATTTACTACGGAAATAAACGGGAGATGTAAGATTAATGAAGAATGCATCTATCTCTGCAAAGCTAAAAGCTAAAATTATTATGTTGCTAAAAATATGATTATATCAAACACTATATATATATATATATATATATATATATATATATATATTACTTCTTTTGCAACTAAGAAAAGTTTGTTCTCATTATTTTATTTCAAGGGTAAGTGATTTTTGATGTCAAGTTTCCGGGTTTCATTTACTCTACTAGTTTCACTCATGAAGTTGTTTCTTTTTGCTTCCTTGCAACATCAAAGAGAGGTCTGTATATCTCTAGTGGTGACTTCCAACCTTCAGATTCTCTCTCTCTTATATATATATATATATATATATATATATATATATATATATATATATATATATATATATATATATATAGTTACCTACTTAGCCAAAAATCCTTCACTGAATGCTTTGGCTGTTCGCAGTTCACGCCCCAAGGGATGTCACCAAAAACTGCCTCACAGAAAGCAAGACAGCCGGTTAAGAGAGAGAGATGGGAAAGGAAAGCAAGAGATACTTTCTGAAAACTTGGTCGTCTGTTTCTCAGCATCAGGTCGCTTTGAACTGACTGTGTGTTTATGCGTGTCTGTGAGTGAGTGAGTGAGTGAGTGTGTGTGTGCGTGTGTAAACTACTTCCTTCTGATTGACTGATGGATTTTTTTTTTAAACCCTCCTTCCCTGTTTATGTCTTGTTCTCCTTGGCTCTTACTTGCTTAATGTTCTGGTGACTCTACCCACAAGACAACAGTCCTTCATTCATATTTCATCACTTATAAATACGAAAATCATTTAGTAATATTTCTTAGATTCACAACTTAATAGAAAATTTAACGTATTAATTTTATTAGACTTCTTGTTTAAATTATGTTATGCATAAGTGCAGGAATCTTTATAGAACGGCTATGTTCGTCTATCCGTCTGTCGACAGATATTAAAGCAAAAGATTTTTAAATATGCATTCAACATCCGATGAAAAGTTCTATCTTCTCCCTTAAGCATCTATTCAAACAGAAAATAGTACAATTCAACCATTTTCGACTTCAACTTTCTCGCCATAGAGAGAAATCAGTGACATATAACAAGGAATTTTCTTTTAATTTGATTTAACGTCTCAATAATAGGTTCTGTCTCTAAGTTTACTTCGGAAAATAAACCGGAAATGGTATAAATTTACTATTGTTTCTACTGGAAGTGGTAGAAATTTGCTATCATTTCTACCGGAAGTG
This sequence comes from Thermobia domestica, assembly GCF_964235325.1. Taxonomy (NCBI): domain Eukaryota; kingdom Metazoa; phylum Arthropoda; class Insecta; order Zygentoma; family Lepismatidae; genus Thermobia; species Thermobia domestica. Next base: position 199,931,977 of record NC_137462.1, on the reverse strand, counting down.
GTAGAAATTTACTATCATTTCTACCGGAAGTGGTAGAAATTTGCTATCATTTCTACCAGAAGTGATAGAAATTTGTTATTATAAATTTTAATTTGTAAAGAACAGAAATTATAAGAGATGGTGAAAAGCTATTTCCTGATATTTGTTCAATGTCCCAAGAACAAATTGCATTTCTGACTTTATCCCTGAATTGCGATTAGAAGTACCAGCTCTATTGTTTATCGTTTTCGATTTCAGAATTAAATCCTCTTAGTTTCGAAGTCAATCGCGGTTTTGTAATATGGAACGAAACTAACTTTAATATTTTCCATTCTACACGCCTTGGTTTAGTAGACTTAAATCCTATTTAATCCACCCGCTGACACTCTGATGAAGCCAAGTGGATAGTTGACGAAACTGTTACACGTTAATAATAATTTTTTACAATAAACGTACATTTTAGCTCAGCGAGTAGTTAATCGGATTTGAAACTACCTAGGTAGTTTGTTTACTAATTAAAAAGCGTTTCTTCTCCATTAAAGATTAAAACACATTAATTAATAATCGTTAAATATTACCCATGTAGATATTTTTTAAGCCTAAAATTACCTACCTGAGATAGTAGAGAGCAGTTGGTATTCTTCGTGTATGTGTGGTTGTAGCTTTGATCGTGTAAGATTTTATTACGTTAAACTATAAAGATTAAAATTTTGTTTTTTTAAAAATACTATGAGTGTTAATAACTCGATAAGATTAAGAGCAGTGAAGCGTGTATTAGCCACTTAAGAAGGCAATTTATTGAAGGAAATTCAGCATAATTATCACACTAGATATAAAGAAAAAAATCAAAGTAACAGTGTCATATCATTCTGATTTCCCACATGAAAGTTGAGGTGTCAATGAATTAAAAGAAAAAAGAACTCTTGCTAATTATATAGGTTCCGTCTCATGTAACACTCATGCTGAAGAGAACAATTAGACTTCTTTGAGTAACATTGATTTTAGACTCAAGTCCTTCATCTTGCCCATCACACACTGCACTGACATAGATTCCAAGAGAGGAAGCACACGACAGCAGTACACACGCGATGCGTTTCATTCACATGCACTACTAAAGCCTCTGTAGGGCTGTTTCTGCAACTGCCCTGCTGTCTCTAATTCAACTGGTGATAAGCGTATAATGTAAAGCATGAAGTATATACTGATAAGAGATTGAGCAGTATTTTTTGCCTCATTTAGCTTCGACATTGAAAAGGGACGTTAAAGCCCCAATCAATTACTGTTTAATAGGATGACGCGAGTGCGACTTATAATTTAGGAATGTTTCACGATAACTTAAACGCAAGCTAATTTTTGAATATAAATTTTTTCGCAATAGATAGTTAGAGCGCTTGTCTCGGACGAGCTCTTTAATAGAGGAAACTCGTTAATAACGTACCCGTTAATAAAGTACTTCTGCCCGTTAGTTTATGTTAAATATTAGTGCTGAGAAAGATTACCAGAGTTTTCTTGGATTTAGACTCATGTTTCTTCACTGTCATGCGTAAAAATAAGTGTTTTTCACTGGAAAATGAATGAAATGAAATCTTTAAGTTTTACGTCCCATGGTTATGCCAGCTAGGCTAAAGGAGACGGTGATGATGAGTAATGAATGGTATGGTGGAATGAAGAAAGTGGGATGAAACGGGAGAACGCCGAGGAAACCCACGCACACGCTATTTGTCCACCACAAAGTTCACTTGGCACGGGCTGGGATCGGACCCGGGACCCCAAGCACCAGAGGTGAACGCTCTACCACTGAGCCACCGCGGTTCCCGGTTTTTCACTGGAGTAGAGATTAGGCTGCTGTACGGTTTCTAACGATAGAAGGTTACAATCTGTATCAACTTAAAGTAGAGATAGTAGGCTATTTAAAAAAAAAAACATATATATATAAAGGTAAGATAATACTTTGGCAATAGAGTTTTTTCTAAAATCTCGAATGCAGCCATCAAAAGTACACAATTTGTCAATATTGAAAGCCTGTAGAACCGAAATTATTTGAAACCACAGGATGAGTTTTCTGCACAAGAACTATGGCTAGAAGGGCTTCCAGAAATTGTGAAATATAACTTGAGTATATTCGAAATATATTTCGGAAAATTTCGAATTTAGAGATCAAATATCAAAAGGGGGAGTAGGAAGAAATGTGAAATTTTAGTCCTAGATACCTATATTAGCTCTCAATAGAAATTTTGTAGTTTGCACTAATAAACGATTTACAGGCTCTCAAAATTCTTATATCCAGAGAGTTTTAATGGAGAATGCGAACACACTCAGTTAAATAACGAATTATTTGGAACAAACATATATTATTGTGTCTGTAGTACGAATAAGGTCCGCATGAAGAATACAAACATATATCATCCAGTTAAATGATGAACTATTTGGGATAAACATAAACTGCTGTATGTAGTACGGATGATGTTCATATGAAGAGTGCGAACACATCAAGTTTTATGAATTTTCGGGAACAAACATATACTGCTGTATATATGGACCTGCTAAAGTCCAGTGCAAACACACATAATTAGGTAATAAAATATTTAGAATAAATATACACTGCTGTATGCAATAGGGATGGAGTCTATAGGAGGAGTGCGAACAAGCCCAGTTATATAAGAATAAATGAGAATCCACGTGAAGAAAGCAAACACACACACAGCCAAATAACAAATTATTTGGAAGAAATATACACTGTCATGTAGTACGAATTTGGAACAAGCATATACTTAAATTCATTATGAGATCAGATGTATATGAAGAATGGCAAACACTAAGTTTTGTAATAAACTGTTATACGTATAATACAGTTTCCATGATGAAGTTCCCAAATTATTCAGGTGAAGAATTCCAAATAATTCCGTTATATGTTCACTTCCAAGAAGCTATAGTCCATGCGGGATGCTATTTCATAGGTATATAATTACTAAATGAAGATGCAGCATATTTTAGTTCAGATTCCGTTTATATTAAGAACTCAAAATCATAGTTTTTGGAGCAAAAATAACCTATGTCATATCTGTTATTTTCGCAACAATTATGTATAAAGAAAAATGATTTTTCATACGAAGGATTGAAAAATTCCATCTTTTCTTACTACAAAGTGTCCAATATACAATGCAACCCGGAGTTTGGGAGAGTAGAATTTTTGAACCTGAAGCGATACACAAATAATGGTTATACCAAAATGAAGCTTTGTTCATGCATATAATTTGAAACTAAGAAGCAACCATTGAAGTACACTAGGAATTCACACAGTGTTGCCAGATGTAATCGAACATTTTTTTTTTTTTTTTTTTTTTGCAAAACGTGAATTGACTCATAACTCATACGTATGGATGTTCTGTCGTTAATTTTCAGTTTGTTTAGTTGTAGTAGCTTGGAAACTATGGAGCAGAAAAAAGAATTTTTCATTTCCACCGATAACTATTCAGATAAAGCCTCTGTAAGGGAGAATTAGGAAAATCGTAGTTTTCATAAATTGACACTCTGAATTGGCAACCTTGCTGATGTTTTAGTGCATCAAAAGTGTGTTAACGATCTGTCTACATTATGCAATTCCTGAAAACAACGGAAAAGAAACTTTGAAATTATTTGATAAAACTTTTACTTACATGCACCCGGCAGCACTGCTAATCATTTCCATGCGGCTACTTAAAGCAAGAGGTGCACAAGAACAATTCTCGAACTGTTCAAGACCTGGAAACGAACATTTGCAGTGCCATTGAGAACATTAACACTTCTACTCTTCGTAAAGTTGCTGCCAACCTGGTGAAACGTGTGAACCAGTGTTTGAATCAAAACAAGGAGCACTTCCAGTATCTGCTGTAGAGCTGCTAGCTCATTTCTGGTAGTAGTAACAGTGTTCGAAGTGGGAAAAAGGCAGATGCGGTATGTTTTACTATGATTTTGACTCAACATACTGGCTATTTAAATATTGTCTTGATCACTGATAAACCAGAGACGGTATGTCCTCATTACTGAAAAACCAGAGGTGGTATGGCATACCACCACATACCGTCTCACTTCGACCACTGAGTAGCAGTGTTGTCGGGTGCATGTAAGTAAAAGTTTAACAAATAAAACAGAGTTCTGACCAGAGCAGAATGAAATATATTAAAAACTATACTTACAATGTGTTACAGTTTCAAGGACCTAACGTCCTCTTCATCAGACACCAACACTCTTGAAAATTGAAACACCACAAATTGAAACTGTAACACGTTGTAAGTATAGTTTTTAACATATTTCATTCTGCTCTGGTCAGAACTGTGTTTTATTTGTTAAGCTACTTATCCAGAGCCATGGAGTTTGTTCAAGTAAAAGTTTTATCATGATAATTTCAAAGTTTCTTTTTCATTGTTTTCAGGAATTGTATAATGTAAACAGAGCCTTGAACCGAAGTAAAATCGGTCCAATCAAATTCGGTTCGGTTTAAACAAGACTACAGCATATTTTTTAGATTATACAAATTTTATAATAACTTTGTACAACCTACTACAATAATAACACTGAACAACAAAAAAAGACTTTTTGAATGTTTCCTTTCCGAAAGGAGTTGATTCTTGCTAATTGTGTGGCAGGAAATACGAATCTAACCTCAGATTTCTTTTATTAGCTACTGTTTTTGAGAAACTGCTGTTGTAATGTAGCATTGGGTGTCAATACGTTATGTTATACTATATTACATAATATGTATTACCATCTTTATTCAATGCCTTTACAAATTGTTTCATTTACCTCTGTTTGATATGTAACGGAGTCAGGAGGATGTTCTTCGTAGGAACGAAAGGAGGATGTATATTCTTCTCACCAGGCCGGAAATTCCTTCTTGGAGGCCACGTCTTTTTGATGTAATGGGAAGACCTGTCCCGACTATCCCATGCACATAAAAAGAGCGGTATTTCGTGAAACGGAGTTGCGACCCTAACACAATAGCCATGACTTTTAAGTTTCTGTGTAACTGCCATGATGAACATTGTTCTGAACTGCTGCCAAAATTTGTTTCATGTTTTGATATGTTTCCTTCATACAGATAGCATAACCAATAGGCACTTATGGAAGAGAATTGAAATTGTGGAGCAGGACTGCTTTTATTTTATATTCTATATTTATTTGCTTAGAGCTGTTTATGAACAGTCCCCACTCCTGTGGTTTGTATTTGAAATGAAATTTGTTCATCAAACCAATTACGTCATGACAGAGTATCCTGCTACGTGAAATAAACCTCAAACTGCTTTTGACCATCCCTGTATATTGACACTTTCACATCATCTTGTAATAAGTCTTGATGTGGCAAGCTCAGCTTTATTCTTAGGCAGCTAAAGATCTCGAATGAAATCATTAAGTTCGGTGTGTGAAAGTAGGTGTGAGTCTCTCAATGTTGCACTGTGTGGCACAATTTCCGTATGAGGGTTCTTGTGTTGTCTCCATGTCATCGTGTCCTCTTCGTCTTCTTCGTCTTACACACTATATTCGTTTGGAGGACTAGGCACGGGAAGATCTTTGCCACGAGAGATCGGTCTGAGGGCTGGCGGGATTTTGGGGTATTGTATTGATCCTTTCTTCTTTTTGAAGATGTCTAATTGGTGGTACCAAACAAAAATAACAGTCATTGAAATGATTGGTTGTCTCCCTTCACACCACCGGAATGCCAAACTTCATTGAATGACCCTTGTTTTCTAACCATACACGTAGATTCACGCAGCAACTTTTGCAGAGTATATGAGGTACCTGTGGCTTGTCCTGGCCATTACTTTCACACCAAAATAGTAAAAAACATGCTGTTTCCATAACTGGCATCAATGGACATTTCCGCTTTGCAAATGTGACTTCACCACACACATAACAGAAAATATTTGGATTGCTAACATATTGACAATGCATATTGCTCTTTTTAATCACTCAAAAATCTTGAACATACCTGGATAGAAACAAGAATACCATCATTATAAATACAATTTATGTGGTAATCACTTTAGTACACTTTACTACATTTTAGTAATCTTAAAACCTTATTTTTTTTACTGGCAAATGAAACTAAAAATAATGACGTCATCATATGCAATATCGGAATGGTGTTTCGCAGGAACATTCTCAATATGCCAACATATTAGTGTTCCGTGCTTTCACCCAGAGTCGCTCTAGAGGATCCGAAACATCCAGAAAGGGATTTTCTCAAAGAAATTTCCCGATTTTTTAAAAAATTTTCCTTTTCTTGTACGCAATAGCGGCATGGTCGATATAGATTTAAAAGCACACATCATTCTACACAGAATGACGTATTAACCAAGATATTCTGCTGAACAGTGTTTCAGCAGTACATATTTTAAAACAAGCTCTTCACAATTGCTTGAAAACACCCTCATTACTCCCTGAAAGTGGCTGCTTCTTCAAAACAAAAGCTAACGGTATCATTTCATTGCCCATTTCGTGTTTGTGGGACTCAATTTAACAAATTGTGACTAAGTTCATTTCAGAAACATTTTCACTGTTGGCCGTTGTAATCAATCTTAGTTCTTGAAGTCATACATAACGTGACATTTTCTTAAATGAATTTTGTGTTGTTACATTTGTAAGAATTTTTTCAACTTTTTATCTCTGATCAAAGTGCTATATTATTTGGGTTTTTGCAATGTTCATGTTTTCTAAAGCATCGTAGTAGGATAAATTCATTTATTACGCTAAACATATGTTAACCTTTAGAATATTAAGTTTGAAACTAAACCTGGACCTCTGTATTGCCATCTGATTTACTGTAAATAAATGAAAATATCTAATAGTGAAATATTAAGTTGAGGTTCTATTATATTCTGCTTTGAAATACTTTCCTAAAATGCAAATTTTCTCTGTTGAAAATATGGTGCCCCTACTGGTGTAAACTTTATTTTAGCTGCCCTCAAGCTCGAACTTCGCAAAATACCACAAGAAAAATTTACATTGCACATATGGACCGTCACCATGTTCTATATTGAGAACTTATTTTCAAACAAGCTTCTTTCTGTGACCATTGAACATTTTTGGGCTCCCCTGTGTTCCAAGTCCCGCACTCCCCTCTAAGCGGGGTCTGCGGAGGAGCAAGTTACGCCACTTGTTCACCTAATAGCTTTTCTTAAACTTAAAGATATTTTCAAATGTAAATGAACAAGGGATTTTTATAGTAGCGAACAAGGTCTGTCTAACGGTATTATTGGAGTAACAATTTGGTTATAATTGCATACAGTTTGATTTGATTTATACTGATCGCCATTAAAATTGCAACACCCAGAAGGAAATGAGGTAGAAATGCGAAACTTGGGAAATAGAGAGATGCTGATAAGAGAAGAAAATGGTTACACTTAAAAATCGGTACTGTGACACGTAACAGGGGTAGCAGGGCTGAAGAACTTCCTGGAGCTAGTAGCGTGTAGAGCCTCCAAGGACGGCCAGAACTGCTGCAACACGATGAGGCATAGAGCGAATGAGCCCATCGGAGTCTGTTTGAGGTATGGCATTCCCAGTGGCTTCCACTCGGCGCAAAAGCTCCTCAACATTAGATGACGTGAACCTGTGTTGAGCCAGCCGGTGACCCACCATGGACCATACACGTTCAGTCTACGAGAAATCTGGAGAATGTGCAGGCCATGGAAGCAGGGGCACATAATTAGCTTCCAGGAATGCGAGGACATTCCTTCCAACATGAGATCGTGCGTTATCCTGCTGGAAAGTTACGTTATACAGTCCATGAATTAATGAGACAGCAACAGGGGTTGAGCACCTCTGTGATGTAATGTTGGCTATTCAATGTCCCTGGAATGCGTAAAAGACGCGAATGAACACATAAAGTGATGCACACCACACCATGATACCCACTGAAGGGCCTATGTGATGATACATGATGGAGGTCTCCTGAAGTCTAGTGCCACGGTGTCGCCAGATACGTATACTCCATTATGATGTGTAGTCAGAAGCGGGATTAATCGGAGAAGAGTATTGCATTTCATTCCTCAAGCCATGCACGATGGTGTTCGCACCATATCTGGCGCGCACACTTATATTATACCCACAGAAGAATCCGCAGGAAAAGGTCCCCACTCCGCGAAACGGCAAAGCATGATTCGTGGGGACACTGGAAATCGTAAAATCTCCCCTACTTCCTGCGCCAGCCGTCTTCATGTGACCGTACGGTCTATTAGGGTCATGCGTACCAAGCGTCTATCCTCACGGTCTGTCGTCTGACGCGGATTTGGGAACTTCTACGCCGCTTTACTGTGCCTTCCTGTACCTACTAGTTCCACTCACGTGTCACGGTAGATGCATTCCGTCCTACTCTGGCACCGAGCTGCCGATACAATAAACCACAATCACGGTATGCAACAATTTGGCCCCGATTGAACTGCCAAACCTGCTGGAAGCGCTGCTGTACTGGACGACGAGGCATTGCTGATCACTTTTGACACACTACACTCATTACTACGCACATTCACCACTTTTCTGCGCCTCTCTGGCCTGGTTGAGGTACCTCTTCCCAGATTGCTTGGCAGGCGTATGTGACGCACGACGGCCTTGTCCACCTAATCATTTTCTTCTACAATAATCCTCTACACAGTGTGCAAACTTCATGCTCTTCCGATAACTCCTTCTGGATGTTGCAATTTTAATGGTCAGGAGTTTAGTTATCTGGTTTGTCGAGGTTTAATGGCAGTGTCTTGACTGCGAAGCCATATGCCTCCGTCACGAACAGGTCAATGACTCACATAGCGCTCACAAAAGAATACTTCAAAATAGAAAAGTTAACAAATCAATTCTTAAAAATAAATAATAAAGCATATCATGATGAAGCTAAAATAAGAAGTACTTAACGAGGTAGGGAAAAAGAACAGCCTAAGTTAGTAGTAAAAAATGGAACATAGTCAGTGAATCTTACTCAGAAGCTCCCGATGTGCAAAGCAGTGGAATTTAGCCTCTGTTGGTGGGCTAGTTGCTCTCCAAATTTTGTTCAGATCCGGCCAGAAGCCACTGAAAAATAAAGTACTATATACAATCCGGTCCAGCCTATCCGTGAGCAAGCTCAACCATCAAATCCAGTGATCTTTATTCCGTAGACGATGGGCTACTTTCCCTCCAAATTTGGTTTAGATACGCCCAGTAGTTACCTAGAAATACAGTACCTCACATAGACACACATACACCTGGGATGAAACTAGTTACATATAAACTTTCATATACTTACGCAGAGAGTTAATAATACGGTAACAGGCGAGTTTCGTTTCATAGTGTGAAACTACGGTAGACATCCAAACTATCCGATTTCAATACTCAAATTTGAAGTGAATTTATTGGTGGTTGCAATAGAGAAACAATATCAAGGATGGAAACTGTTCCTTGGACACTGAACCCATGTCATATAAAACATTACCTGCCATGTCCTGCTGTTTTTTCTCTATGAGGATTAATGTTTGAAACGGGAAGTGCTTATTGATGTTAACCGCTTCCAGTTGCAATAGAGAAAAATGTCAGAGGTGAAACATACTCTTACATATTGAATCTATATATGAAAAACTGCTTGTCACTATGTACTTACGTTCTCTCCATTACGGAATTAGTGTTTGTCCGGAAATTGTGAATTTTCATCATCTCCTCGTAGAGCAGATAGACAAAACGCGAGACAAAATTCATTCTCAGGACGCTGGACCTATACCTAAAAACTGCTTTTCGATGTCTCTTAACAGTTTTATTCTATGGTGATTAAGGCTGGAACCGAAAATGTTTGATTTCTACTACTTTTGATTTGAATAGAACATTAGTAGAGAACATGGAAACTATTCTTGGTACCCGAAATGGATTACAACAAGCCGATTCTCGATATATCTTACCAGTTTTGCTTTACAGAAATCAGTATTGAAACTCGGAATACGGAAAATTTGAACCACTTCCGATTTTGGTGTAGATTGTTGTGTGTGATGACGATACACTCCCTTGAAATAGTGAATTGATTGCAGAAAAGCACTTGTCCTTATTTGTTACCGTTTTTGTTCTATGACAATAAACGTTAAAACAGAAAACGGTTTATTTATACCACTTCCGGTTTAAAAGAAGGTAACAGAGGAGATGGAATGTATTCGTGGAAATCTCAATCGATTGCAAAATGACCGTTTTTTAATATTTCTTACCGTTTTTATTGCGATACCTGGCGACAGACATATAGACGGACGAAAATAGACGTTCTATATAACATCCAAAACTTATGCATAGCAATAACTAGGAATGCAATGGATGTACCCGATTGCAATGAAATGAGCTGAGCGAGCTTAAACTACGTAATCATTCCTGGCCATTATGCAATAATAAATGTCATTTTTAATTGTTCACAAAAAAATCGCGTGAAAACTTTTTCCCCATGTTAAGTCTATGCAAGCGTTTTTCGGTCATTATTCCTCGATGGTACATCGGATTTTTGATTTCGACCTATGTTCTCACTCAGCACGACATACTCTATCAGCGTGCTAAGTTTGGTTGAGATCGGCCAAACGGTCTAGGAGGAGTTCGCGGACAACCAAACGGCTAATCCGAGTATAAGAGCTTCGCTTCGCTCAGCTCAACAATAACCACAATAATATATGTATATAAAGTGTGTGTGCGTGTATGTGTGTGCTAGCAGTTTCAACCAGACTTGGTACATATGTGATTTATAACCAGAAAAAAATGTGACGATAAGACACACTAAGCATGTCTTGCAGATGCTCAAACTAAGGATTAAAGATACCGATAAGGTAAAGGTTGTAATCTTATGATATAATGAATAAACGGATCTTCCTTGTGGTTATTTGGATAGTGAGACCCCGGACTCTTTGGCCTGAGAGACCTCGGACTTGATTCCAGATGGGAGTTCATTTGATTCGGATCCCAAGTTAAGCTGCAGGTTCATGTCTTCTGAAGCATCGCTACTAATAGAACGCTAAATTCAAAAATATAAATTTAAATCTCAAATGGGTAAATGAGAAAGCCCCTGTGAATAACCTATCATGGTTTTATATAGTGTATGTTTCATATGACGAAAGCGCAGACAATGCTGTGTTGGAAATCTTGTGGAGGATCGCACTACAGGAAAACGGCTGAACAATTTGAAATGAATTATGTAACATTGTTAGTAGAAACCTAGTAGTATGAGCTGAATTGATCGAATCCGGCCTGATTGGCTAGGAGACGTCACGTGATATAACTGTTTCCTCTAATAATATACAGCGTACCTTGTTCCATCTTTAAATTTTAAGAGGAGTGCATAAGACGACTACTTCAATTTTGGAAACTCTCAAACCTAAAAATTTGGTGTAGAATTTGGTGTACCTCTGAAAGTGTGTATGGTTCATCTTATTTCTTTCTATAAGTAAGCAAATATTAAAAGAAGTCAAATTTCGGAGGTTTTTGTCCTATTTTTGTCATGTTTCATGAGTCTTTATTGTATTGTATTGTTGCATAGATGTGTACAGAGTCCCTTTGTCTTTCACAAGGCACGGATATTCAAGTGCATCGCTCTCAATTTCAGGAGAGGCATATTGCCACACATCTTAAATTAAGCAAATGTCAAAAACTAAAAGTTGGTAATTATTCTTTTGGACTTGAATATTTAATTCTGCAAATTTATTTGGTTCTGCTTGCACCTTTCTATTGGTAAAAATTGATAAAAAAAAAAATATACGTAAGCAATATGTATTTGGTTCCTGACCTAATTTTCTAATAACCTAATAGTGTTATATGGTTCATAGATTGGTACGTGAGTCCATTCTCTTTCATACGACATGTGTAGCATGTACACATCTCTTAAATTTTGGGAGGGGCGTGTTGGAATTTACGATTTTTTTTAAAAAAAATAATAATTAGTAATTATTCTCTAGATTTTAAGTATATATTTCTATAAATTTTGATGGTCAGACATATTCCCTTCGAAGAGTAAAAAAATGTCAAAAATACAGTATATACGTAAGTAATGCACTTCACTACGTGGATGGTTCTGTTTTGTCTTAATTTTTTATCTAAGATCGGCTTTGTTGCACATATGATATGTATGAATACAGAGCTCATTTCTCTTTTATGGGTCATTGATACCTTCATACACCCATCCCAGATTTTGATATGGAAACATTAGATACCTTGAAAATAGGAAATTAAAAAAAATAAAGTTGTTAATTGTTTTCTAGAACTCATGTATATAGCCCTACTTCTGTAAATTCGGATGGTTCACGTTGTCCCCTGCCATAGATAAAAAAAAATTGTCAAACAATTTGCATAAGCAATACGTTGTACCATGTGGTCAGCTTTTATTTTAATTTGCCTTCTAAGATTAGTTTTCGTTACAGTGTATGATTGTATGAGTAAGTACGGAAATTCATTCTCTTTCATAACACACTGATACCTTTGCCTCTCTCAAATTTTGGGAGGTGGTACAATTTTCCCGGTAACTTAAATTTGAAATTACCAAAAACAAACATTGGTTTGGACCAAAATTAATATTTCGGTTTAGCTTGAATATTAACTTATTGAATGTATTTGAATGATATGTGACAACTGGTCCAAAGTGTATCTCCCAAAATTTAGGAACCATATTCAGGAGATGTGTCTATGAAACCATCTTGTGACATCACTTTTCGGGTAACAATGATTAGGTTTGTGGTATCTTATGTGATGAGAATGTATAAATTCAAGAGATATACGGGAATTAGGTGACACCTAGTCGTCTCTCAAAGTTTGGTGGAAAGTACTTATCTTTATTTTACACGTCCTTAATTTATATATATATGAGGTATCCATGTGTATTTGAAATACGCAAGTACTCAACATGAACTTGATCCAAGGTACCCCTTCCAAATTTTTCAATCAAATTTAGTAGTATATTTAGGAGGCAGTTTTCTTAGTTTAAACACCTTAGATGAAAAAAACTAAATGAAATTTTTAAGTTTTACGTTCCACGTTTATGCTGGCTAGGCTAAAGGAGACGGTGGTTATAAGAAATGAATGAAATATGGAATGAAGAGTGAGAGGAAACGGGAGGACCCGGAGGAAACCCACGCACACGGTCTTTGTCCACCATAAGGTTCCCTTGGCGAGAGCAAGATTTGTACCTGGTACCCTATGCACCAGAGGTGAACGCTTTACCACTGAGCCATCGCAGCCCCAGTCTTATGTGATTTATAGAGGTATTTATCTATTAGCCTTATGTATCACCTAGTTCAAAGTACTCAATTAAATTTTAGAAGCAAATTTTTGTATTAGACACTTCTCTTGAAATTATTTTAGGGTATGCACATCGATCTGAGTCCTGGACTAAGATCTCATCTCTTCTGAAAGTTTAGGATCCAAATTTGTTAGTGTTTCTAAAATTTAAAACTAAGTAAAAGCAATATGTCGACATATATTGCTTCAGTGTTTAAGAAGAAAATGTTCGAAAATCATTTTGTTCGGCAAAAATTTTATTATAATAACTAAAAAGCGTTTCTCTAGTAAACATTTTTCCAATGTTTAGCTGTTTATGTTACTAAAACAAATTTGTTGGTTATAAAATGGTGCCTACATATACATAGGAAACCCTTTTACTAGAGCAACACTTTTAGTTGTTGTAATATATATATATATATATATATATATATATATATATATATATATATATATATATATATATATAATAGGTTTCAGATACAGCACTAGGCCATTTTACACTGGAACATTTTAACAAATTATGTAACATAACAATAGAATAACAATTTGAAGTCAAGATAGTACAGTACAATGACATTACAAAGATAGTTTATTTATAGATGATCTGAAGGTATGTTCATTTGAATAAACGTCTACAGTTTCTGGTAACTTATTATGTGTGCTAACAATTCTGTTTAGAAGGGACCTTTGGACAATATTAACTCTCACAGCTCGAGTGTAAAGAGATCACTAGATCGTGTTGTTCTAGTGATGTGAAAATTGATCTGACTTAATAACTGTTCACATGATATATAACCATTTACAATTTTATGCAAACATATTAGGTCAGAAATTTTGTTTCTCACTAGGGGAGGCTTGATATTGAGAAATGTTAAAACATCATTTTTTGGAAGTGTTCGAAGGTGAGGTACTCGGTAGGATACAACGGCTAAAAAGAAATTTATTACAGAATTTAATTTTTTCAGATGAGTAGGGCAGGCCATAGACCAGATAGGAGAACAGTACTCAATAGTGGGGGCAACATATGACTTATAGAACAAGCTTAAGGAACTAGGATTTTTTATGTTAGTGAAACAATAAAGAAGTCCTATTTTGCTCATAGCAATACAAGATATTGTGCTTATATGATACGCAAAAGTAAGCTTACTGTCAATGATAACACCAAGATTTCTGAAAGAGGTGACAGGATTTATGTTCTGATGAACAATTTTGTAGATGGGTTTATAGGGTCCTTTTTTAGAGAAATCGTAAGAGAAGCACATTTTTCGATGTTTAAATTAAGTTTCCAATAGTTACACCAGTTGAGAAAAATAGAAGCATCATGCTGAAAAGCAAGAGCATCGTACTCTGATTTAACTTGTCTGTAAAGTTTGCAATCATCAGCAAATAGAAGAATTTTGGTAGAGCTGTTTGTGAACAAAGAAGGCAAATCGTCCATGTATAATAAAAATAGAAGTGGGCCCAGAACACTGCCTTGAGGAACTCCAGAAGTTACGAGAATAAAGTAAGAAAAGTAACCTGAAACTGAAACTCGTTGTGTCCTATTACTGAGATATGTTTCTAGAAGACTAAGTAATTTACCATGTATAGCATTCTATACCATTCTATACCATGTATAGAGTATATATACGTATTTATTGGCGCCTGTTTGGTATACTTATCCACCACCCTCGTTAATATCCCCGCCCAAACCTGCTATAGAGGTATGTTTCAACGTAGGCAGAAGCCAAATTTCTTCTAAGCACATTTCTTAGTTCCCTAAAGCTTTTTAAATAGAAAAACCTCTAATATAGTGGACATGCCCGTACATACATGTATTCATGACAATCTGCACAATCCAATTTATAGTTATTATTATGTAGTCAACTTTTTACATGCTTATTGAGAAATGTTACTAAAATACACCTGACCTTTCGTGCCCACTGTTTCAAAAATGAAACATTCATCACTATTTTTAAACCTACTCATCTATTTCCATTGTTCCAATATGGAAACATTTGATTTTAGGACTCTACCAGTACAAAATAAACATCGTACGTTCGTTAAATCACTTGTATTATCTTAAAACTCGTAGTGTTAGGAAAACGTTAATTGAACCGCAGTTATATAAAACATTTAGAAATCAAAGAGAATTAATTACTTTCGTTTGAAAGCTACCTCTAGACCGTGTACATAAACTACTACATAATATTGAGCACAATGTTTTATAAATACAATTTGTAATTTCAGTGAATTGCAAGTTCCATATAGTTATTCACTAATTATTATTATGAAATGTTATTTTGTTTACAGATATTGGTTTGCATGTTATCCTATTAATCTAATTTCGTGTTCTTAACAAAATATGCTCCTTTTTTATGAAGCCACTAAATTCTTTGGTGGTAAGATATATGTCTGAATTTAAGTGCCATCTGTAGATTTTGAAATAAAAGAAAACAAGAATAAGCATTTGAATGAAAATTATATCACAATGTAAAGTAAGTAAACAGAAAAGTTAACTATTTTAAAACATACATATAAGAAGAATAGAATAACATTTATATTTGCCTATAAAGAAGTAAAGAAAAGGTGCCGATTTACTTTTCTCTCACCATATTTTGGAAAATTTGTAGGTAAAATTGAATACTTTGTATGAAAGGACGTATTTATAACAAAAAAAAAAAAAAAATCTACTGGCATTTGAATTAATACAAAGTATTACACTTGTATTTTAGGTTTACAAGTGTAAAGTTCCTAACAGAGCTACACTGCAAACTAAGTGAGTAGGAGATCTCAGAGCTTCGCTTTAAAGTAAGAGGCTTGGGTTAGGTCAGGTGCTGTCAGATCTCCAATGCAAGCTAAAAGAGTAGGAGTGACCAGTCGAAACTGGAGCCGGTTCTGTCGATGATCAAAAATTTTGTACCTCCTCCTCGGTAGCGGTGGCCCTAGTGTTCTTCTTCCATCACATGATCCAGTGGTGGCGATGATTTCTGTCGTCTGCATCCAGGGCCGGATTTAGCATTTTGGCGCCCCAAGGCCCAATAATTTTTTCCGCCCCCTAGTCTGGTTAAAGTTACTTTCCTAAAAACCTTTATTAAAAAATTACAGCCAGTTCTCCCGTGTTTGAGATGAATGTTGTAACGAAGTTGATGCATAATGTTGAAAAATAGTTTAACTTTACCAACAATTAGTTTGTTCCAATGAACTTCAGAATTAGAATGCTTTATTAGCCTGATTTTTTAAAAATCAATTCAAAAAATATGTTAAGTTATGGCTATTTATTTTTATTTCTAGATATTTTTTTCTCTCGGCCGTGCGCCCCCTGGGAGCTTGCGCCCATAGGCCAGGGCCTACCGGGCCTATTGGGAAATCAGGCCCTGTCTGCATCTTATAGTAACTTGTAGCCCAGCCTCATTTTCCACTTCATTAAGCTTAGAAGAAAATGTAGTACCCTTAAAAACGTCTCTGATTTGAGGTCCCGTAAAAACACCTTCTTTCACCTTGACCTCTCTGAATCTTGGGAATAGTTTTCTGAGATGATTAAATGCTTCACCATCCCGGTTCAGGGCCTTGACGAAGACCTTCATAAGCCCTAATTTGATATGAAGGGGTGGTAAGAATATTTTCTTTGGATCCACAAGACGTTCATTAGCCACGTTCATCTCTTCTGGGACCAGTTGCTTCCTTGGCGGCCATTTTGTGATGGTGTACTGATCTTTGGCTCGACTATCCCAATGACACAAGAAGCAGCAGTGCTTTGTGTAACCTCCTTGTAAACCGGTGAGGATGGCAATAATCTTAAGGTCAGCGCATGCAGACCACTGGAACTGTTCGTACTTTATTTTCCGCAATAGGTTTCGCATGTTGTCGTATGCTTCTTTCATATGTACAGCATGAGTAATAGGGATGGCTGGCTTTTCATTGCCATTGTGTAGTAACACTGCCTTGAGACTTATCCTAGAGGAATCTACGAATAGCCTCCAATCTTCAGTGTTGTAGTTCAACTTCAGTTGTCCCATGGAATGTCACTGCAATACACCAAATCACCATCCTTTGTAAAATTAGGAACTAGGCTCACCTCTCTTTTCCTATACATTGATATATTCACATCTTGGTTTAGTAGATTCCATTGTTGAAGTCGTGATGCAAGCAACAGGGCCTTAGACTTGGAAAGGTTTAAGTATCTAATCAGATCATTCAGCTCTTCCTGACTTATCCCATGTGGTTCATTAGTGTCAGGCACTGGAGCATAATTGGGATCTGACTGTGTACTCGAAGATTGTGCAACATCCTCACAAGCAGCAGGTTCTTCATCGGATGAAACACTGCACAGGGTGTATGAGTTTCATGGTACGGGTACAGGCAGACAAACATCATGTTTCACAGGTCTCCTCGCGGAATCCAAGTTAGGATACTGTATTTTATGCTTCATGTTTTTTTGAGAAACCTTTTATATTAGTCATGCAGAAGTAACAGTCTGAAACATGATCACGGGACTCGCGCCAAACCATAAATACGGCGAACGGCATCGATTTATGTGTACCTTTCAACCATCCTGTGAAAGTACATGCACATGAGTTACAACTTTGTTTCGGAGCCCAAACGCGATCCTGGTCGCCGATTTTACACCCGAAGTACAGATGGTAGGCTGTCTTCAGGAACGGTGACAATGTCCTACCAGGCCCGTATCCAGGGGGGGTCTAGGGGGGCCGGGCCCCCCCTAAATTTTTGCTGGCCCCTGAAAATTTTTACAGTAGGCTTGCAAAAGAACTATAATATGGTGATGAACTATCATATGGTTGGATCGGGCCCCCCCTAACTTCAGCCGGGCCCCCCCTACATTTTTGGGCTGGCTACGGGCCTGTGTCCTACTTTGTCCGTTGAAAATCAGTTCCCCACATATGTAGCAGAATGAATCTGTCGAATTGTTGTAAGTTCTCGGCATGTTCGTTTAACACAAACGTCAATATTTCACGCAGAAATATTTTTCACCTACGGTATACATAGACACAGCGTAACACCACCTTCTAACACGAAGATCAACTCGAAACTGAAACATGAGCTCATTCGTGGCTAAGCGGTTAGCGTACGCACCTTTGGCGTGGGAGACCCGGGTTCGATTCCCGGCGGGAGCTCATGTGGTTTGGATTCCACGTTAATCAGTAGGTCCCGTCTCATATACGTAGCTTCGCTGCTGAAAGGAACGTTAAACTCAAAATCAAGTCAACTCAACTGAACTGTGGTTTACTGTTCTATTCACTGTCACTCAAATCCATGTTCATTTCACATTTATATTCGCAGGTATGCGAAGAGTCACTGCATTTGTAGAGAGATGTGCATGGTAGAGAATTCTTAAGGCACTTGCAGTTTCCTTTGATCCATGAAACACTGCATCTACATTTGATAAGATCAATGACACTTAATGGTGCTGGCAGGTTAAGTGACTTTACAGGAGCGAAAGAACCGTCCTTAGTAGTTTTGCATCCATTTCCAGATAGAGATGGTGAAAGTGGTTTGGGACACTTATAGCCTTTGGCAATCAAAGAAAGTACATTCGATCTGAGTATGTGTGGCTTCAGAGCTCGTATTGTTGGTGATAATTTCTTTCCTTCCAGATTTTTAGTCTAGAGTAAGTGGAATCTTAATTCTGAGACAGTCTAAATTTGAGTTAACTCTGAGGCAGTGTAAATTTGATTGTTTTTCGTGTATGTCATACAGATGAAATTTTCAAATGCTTACAAGCCACTTAATGGATTAAACACCAAGACGTTGAAAAGCTGTTATTATACCACAATCACTAGGAAAACTTAGATAAACTTTAATCCATTTCTCTTTCGAGATGCCGGAAAATTTTCTTCCCCAGAATCATCCCGTGAATGCATGTAACGCAACAAGTCCTTTGGCTTCAGCATCACCAATTAAAATACACTTTTCACGAACATTGATTTTTCTATTACTTTCTCCTTTCCCAGTGAGTAAATAAATATTATCTTTGACTGAACGGTTAGAGACTAAGTCCATGAGCATAATAAAAACATATGTGTCAGGTGAAAATACATCAACTTCTTTCTCAATATTATATTTCTGAGAAATGATATTCAGCACGTGGAGTGATATCAAAGTATCGGCTTCTTCATGTGTGTGCTCAGTTAATTTAGGGCTGGAGAGACCTGGCTTATTGCTGCATGTCTGGGTTCCATATCCAACTACAATATTAAAATCACTAGCTGCAAAAGAATTTAGTACTGCTTTCCCAAGGTATTCTGTTAATTGAGCTTTCGTCTCATTGTATAACAGAAAGATTTTGACAGTGTACACTATTGTTAATGAGGGGGCAAAGTGGCTCAGGGATAGAGTACTTACCTCTGGTGTGTGGGGTCCTTGGTTCGATCCCAGTTCCAAATAAGTTTGCGGTAGACAACATCATGTCCGTGGGGTCTCTCGGGATACTTCCGTCGTTTACTCCTAAATTCTCATTCCACCAACTATTCCATCATCATCCAATTGCGTTAGTTACACAACTCTCTTAGCGTAATGGGCATAATCGAAGAACGTTAAAATTGAAAGATTACATTTTCATTTACTATGTTGAATGAGATACATGCCACACTTATCATGAAGTTTTGAACTTTAAATTCCGTTTAACTAAAGTGATGCTCAATGTTTATACATATATATCAGTCAATATGTAACGTCAGCTGTACAAAATGACATGTATAATGTTAAATTTCAATGCATAATTTTCGAGAAAATCAAGAAGAAAGAAGTTTTTATGACGCACTATAAAAGTAGGTAGTATATACTAATATTGACTAGAAATCTTTATAATGTTAGAAAATATTGTCAATTTATTTATGAATTGCATAAGTATGTGTACAAACAGACTTTAACTGACAAACTCTTCGTAATCTTCTAATGGTGACACTCATACTTGTGACAAAAACCAAGGAGTTCTAACAGTTACACACATACCATTTCCAATTTATAGTTAAATCGCTCAAAAGTACCGTATGATTTTCATCATTTCACCTAAGTATTTACCAATTTTACCTAGTTTCAAAAATATGACATTTACTAGTAATTGCTAGTGTCACGGCACCAAAGATACGGTAGATTCTCTTGTAATGGGGCGTTTACACTAGTGTTGTAAATAGAAAAAAAAACCGTTCGTATTTTTTCAGAAATGTACGTTTTTTTTAGAAAAAAACATTGCCTCTCGTTTTTTTTCTAAATTTCGTTTTTTTTCAAATAGTCATTTGTAATGCATCTTACGTCTATTTCAGTACTAAATATTTTTATGTAGGTATAATCACCATAAAATGCAACATAAATTAAACGCTAGATACTGATACGCTACAAATATTTTACAATTTACATGAATACCATACCTATTAACAATTCGGGTTTCAGCAGTTTTCATCAATATCAACTAAGAAATAAAAGTAGAAATGAAATTTTGTGTTTTCGTGAAAGCAGACCTTTAATAACTACGAAAATAATGTCACGAACAGTATAAAATTCAAATAACTTGTCTAATGGTAAAAACTAATACTAATTTGCCATAGTATTTTTCTAAATGTCATATATAAATAATTTGTCGACTAGATATATATGATATGCAGAGCCGGCTCTACCATAGGGGTATACTTGCAACACGTGCATTTGCGTGGAGCGGCAAGTTTGGATGGTCCGGCAAAAATCTGTCATAAATATATTATTTAAATTAAATATTTCTTGTTGAAAACAGACTTCATGATGATGGTAGTTACATTTACTAAGCTGACCTTCTATTTGAATACTACATTCATAAATTATGTTTAGGTTGCATTAGTTTAAGGCCACATGGACAATGCTAAAGCAAATGGTCGAATAAATCCGAGCACAAATTGCTTGATTGTTGCCAAATGCAAGAATTCAATTCTCGAACAGTAGTGACTATCTGTTCCATTTAGTAAGTTATCACAGTTTTGATATGACAACTAGTCTTGTTTTTGTCAGAAACAAGTTCCTTATCATTGAAGATAGAAACAACTTTTTTTTTAAATGTTAACAAATATAGAAGAGAAATCAAGAAATAAAGATAAAAGAGCTAGTTGCACTGGAATTGCAAACTGATACATTGAGATTGAAGCTCGATAGTGAATTCTATAAAAAGGATTACCATCTTTCCTCTGCAGGTGTGTTTGCTTTATCTTTCACTAACATAATACCGGTAGATTAATATTAAAAAAAAAAACAGACACAACGGGATTGCATTTTTAGTAAGTATTTAAGCCTTTCTGAGTGCAACTTCACTTACTCTCACCTTTGTTGTTCATGCTGGAGTAGCATAATTAAAATAATGACTTTTAAGATTTGTTCTTTCTGGAGAAAGAGGGAGGCGGCAAATTATGCTATTGCACGAGGCGACAAATTGACTAGGACCGGCCCTGATGATATGTATATAAAAGACATGAATATAGTATTACACAATTTGAAGTAATGCAGGGTGTTTCAAAATTAATATTAGGGTTTTGAAACTTTGTAGTATCTATTACAATTAACTTACAATTATAAATATTATATCAAATGAAAGAGCAACTCAAACAGTTTTGTACGCACGCATGTACATGCATTGTTTCTTCTGTCTGCCGTTAGAAAGAGCAAGCAGCAAAGATGTAGACTAGAGAGCAGAATGTTTTTTGTGTTTTAATAAAAACTGAATCTGTACAGTGCAACGGTCTGTGTGAAGAATATTAAGGAGACACTTGCAACTACGTCCTTATCGTTTGCAGTTGCTACAGGTCTAAAGCCTACAGACTACGGTTTACGTGCCAATTTCGCAAGTGAAATATTGCTGCATAACAATGAAGATTTTCTGGATCGTGTCGTCTTCAGTGATAAATCGACATTTCACCTAAGAGCTAATGTGCACTCATAATGTTTGTATCTGGCCGTCAGCAAATCCTCAGGAGATGGTACACTTGAAACGAGACTCCCCTAAATTGAATGTGTTTTGTACCATATGGCGGAAAGTTTATGGGCCTTTCTCGCCTATCGACTAGATGTGTGCCGTGTGACAAATGAATATCACATTGAACACTTGTAGCAAAGAGGTGCTCTTTTACTTGATGCATTGCTTTGAGGTGCTCTTTTACTTGATGCATTGCTTATAATTGTACGTAAAATGTGCTAAGTACTACGAAGACTTAAAACCCCAAAATTCATTTTGAAACGCCCTGCATTTCTCACCAACAGTGTTGGAACTCAGATGTAAAAAGGAGTGAAAATTTTCCTTATTTTCCTTATAAAGTTATTGTTTACAACAACGATATTATTATTAGTCGAGACTAACAACGATATTATTATTAGTCGAGACTATAACTACAACAACAACACGAGTTAGTAGTCAAAAAAATGTAATCTAATGTATACTCGATGGCCCAGGTGGCCAAAGTGGCACACACGGGTGCGTCATTTGTTTAATCCCCTCCTGTGTGGACATTAATTAAGATATCGGGATATTATTCTTGCAAAATATGGTTGCACTATAGTTTATCATATTAATTTTTTTCTTCTGGTGTCGAATTTCCTTCTCAAATTTCACCCCAGTCAAAAATTCAAGAATTTTCTAATTTCGAATTTCCTTTACTTCTTTTTTCCCTGTAGCTTCCTTCAGGCCCGTAGCCAGTTTTAATTTAGAGTAATAATTTAGAGGGTCCCGGTAGAAGTTAGGGGGGGCCCGACACAATAATATTATACTTCATCACCATATTATAGTTCATTTGCAAGCCTACCGTGAAATTTTATGGGGGCCAGCCAAAATTTAGGGGGGCCGGCCCACTCTTGCCCCCCCGTGGATACGGGCCAGGCTTCCTTCCTTGTAGAAAGACCTCCTTAAGGCTTGCCAGGTAGATACCTCGGATGGATACCTAACTGTTGACATTAATTGGACGGGCCTGCGCGCAGTGTTGCCAATTAGGGAAATTAAAATTTTCCTAAGTTTGGGCAAAAAATTAGAAATTTTTGTTTATAAATCCGTACCTATACGTCCGAGTGCAAGTCAACTTACGCCAATCGAACATTTGTCCTTACTTAACAAATGCAAATACAGATTGATACAATGGGTTAATTAGGGAACGCACGAAAAATTCGTATTTAGGTTTTAACACTTAATTTTTCTAGTTTTTCCTTACTTTTCTGTTTACCGTAATATATTTTTGGTAATTAGAAGTTTTGTTCCTTAAATATCGTCATAATACTTGTAGGATATATTAGTGGTGCACCAATGTTTAATTTAAGATAGTTTGCTCTGTCTGGTCGCAGTGTTACCAGGTACAGAAAATTTTAATTCCAGATTTTAGGGGGAAATTTTGGAAAAATTATCTGTTTTGTCTCTATTATTTCCCTCTTGTTGGCTATATCGGACCAAACGTGCCAGTATCTGGAAGTCTCGTCTTTGCTCTACACAACACACTATGGAAAGTTTCAATAGGATAATTAGAGGAAGTACAGTTGAGGTTTACAGTACACCCTGTTCTCTAATTGGGAAGATGACTGTGATTTTTTAAAGGTAGAATGAGATATTTTTTATTGACATGCTTACTTTATTAGATATCGTCACAATACTTGTAGGAGGGATATATTAGAGGGATACCAAAGCTTTTTTTAAGATAGTTTGTGTGTGTCTGATAGTAAGTAGTGTTGCGAGCTACAGAAAATTTTAATTCCAGATTTTAGGGGCAAATTTTGGAAAAAAAAATCCCTTTTTTATTTCTATTATTTCCTTCTTGTTGGCTACATTCGAACAAGCGTACTATTATCTAACAGTCCCATCCTTAGCCTACATAGCGCACCATAAAAAGTTTCACTAGAATAATTAGAGAAAGTACAGTTGAGGTTTATAATAAACCATGTTCTGTAAATGGTAAGAAACTGGTGAATTTCTGAGGTAGAATGATATTTTTTTTTATTTTCTTGCTTACTGTGTTAGATATCGCCATGGTACTTATAGGATATATTCTTGGAGTACTACGGTTTATTTTTATATAGTTTTCGTCTGTCTGATGGCAGTGTTTCCAGGCAAAACAATTAATTCCCACTTTTAGGTGAAAAATTTGGAAAATTTCCCTTTTCCCCTCTATTATTACCTTCTTACTGGCTACATTGAAACAAACGTACCACTACCTGAAAGCTTCCTCTTTGCCCTACAGAACGCACCATAAAAAGTTTCAATAGAATAATTAGAGAAGCTGTAACCCCGGCATATTTGATTTTTGCTTGTGAGGCGTAAAAAGTGTCAAAATTTCATGTGATGACAGAATTTTTTCTTTCCCTCTTTGGATGCAAGCAAGCAACTTCAGGATTTCACTGTATCTTGTCAACACACCAAAGATTTTTTTAGGTGACTTGAACCCATATAGCAGCAGTGGTACTAGATACAAAAAATTTTGAAATTCGGTTAGGGAATTTTTTGTAAATTTTCACCCCTACATTTCCCTCAATAATTTCCCACCCATTGGCAACACTGCAATGCAACTTATACCAAAAACTAACCACATCCATTTTCTAAAAAACAAGGACTTAACCATATCAATCGAATGAATGGTTTTTGAGCAATAAGTCACTAACTGGAAATGTAGGAAAACGCCAAAAATGACCTGGGGCCGAAAGGAATAATCACACAATTTTGCTAGTATATATGTACAAAGAAACAAAAAATTTGTAAGTTACGTGGGCTTCGACTAAAGTTCTGTTGATTATTTGAATAATCTGCAACGTAAATCAATAAATAATAGTTGCCAGAAAAAAAACAGAGATTTGAAAAAAAAACATGAAAAAGAACGGTGTTTTTTATTGAAAAAAAAACTTCACAGAAAAAAACCGTTTTTTTACAACACTAGTTTACACTTGGTCGATTTAGACGCACGACTAAATCGACTCGCTGCATTTGCCACTAAATCTAAGCAACTAGGCCGAATCAGATCGATGGATGTGTTCAATTATTTCAACAACAGAAAATAGAACGTCTTTTAATTCAGTTGCCGTAATGTACGTAATACAGTGTTACGTAATGAACTAACCGGAATGAACATGCTTAGTTTGGATTATATCACAGGAAAGATGGGAAACTTCCCAGTTAATAATGAATTGTCTATAATCAACGTATAGCATTCAGACTTCATCCATAATAAGAAAATTCTAAATTAACTCAAGTTAAATAATAAAAGTATCCAGAACAAACCTATGAAGATCGGATTATGGCCATATAAAGAATACAAAAATTCAGTCTTAAGTAACGAACTATCTGGAACATACATATTCAGTTTGGAGTACATCATAAGAAGAATGTGAAACTTCCAAGCTAAATAATGCACTGCCTAGAATAAGTGTATAGAGTTTGACTTTGATCCACAATGAGAATGCAAACTAGCTCTGTTAAACAATGAACTGTTTCAAACACATATGGTGTTCTGGTTATGCCCATATGAAAAATACAGAACTTCCCAGATAATTCATGAACTGTCTAGAATAAACGTGTCCAATTGGGAACTCATCCATAATGACAAAGCAAAACTATCCTAATTAAATAATGAATTGTCTAGAACATATTAAGTTTGGATTATGACCATTAGAAGAAGGTGATACTTCTCAGTTACATAATGAACTGTCTAGAAAAAACGTATAAAATTCGGAGTTTGCTCATTTGAAGAATACGATACTTCCCAGCGAAATCATGAATAGTCTGCAATAAACATATGTAATTCTGCTTATGTTCATATAAAGAATGTGAAACTTTCAGTTACATAACGATCTATCTAAAATAAATATATGTACTTCGAATTGCTTCCATAATAAGAATTCTAAACTATCCTAGTTGAATTACCTAGAACATACGAAGTTCGGATTATGACCATATTATGACAGAAGAGTAACTTCCCACTGCAATAATGAACTGCCTAAAATAAACGCATGAAGTTCGAATTTCATCCACAATTAGAATTGGAAACTATCCCAATTAAATAATGTACTTTCTAGAATCAACGTATGGAATTCAAATTTCATCCAAAAGAAGAATGCAAAGTCTCAGTTAAAAAGAATGAATTACATAGAACGAGCGTATGAGATTCGGGTTATTCTCATGTGAAGAATGCGATACTACCCAGTTAAATAATAAACTGTTTAGAATAATCTATGGAGTTCAAATTAAATACATAATAAGAAAAAAAACTATCGAGTTAGATAATGAATTGTCTAAAATAAGTGTATCGAGTTTAAGTTCAATCCCTAATGAGAATTAGAAGCTATCCCGGTTAAATAATGAACTGCCTGAAATAATATATGACTGTATCTATATGAAGATTGCGACACTTCAGAGTTAAATAATGGATTGTCTAGAATTACGTATGGAGTTCAAATTCAATTCATAATAAGAACGGGAAACTATCCCAGTTAAATTTTGAACTGTCTACACAGTAAAAAATTGTTGTGTTAATTCAACTCAAATTTAACACAGGGCAGTGGTTCTAGCGTAACTACCACTATGCGGTGTTAATTCAACACAGACCCCTCGGTGTTAGCGTTTAACACAGGCGGTGTGTTACGTTTTTAACACACAACCGGTGTTGAGCGGTGTTAAATTCTGATCTGTGATAGTATTTTCGGTGTTGATTCGACACCATATCAGGGTCGGTAGTGTGGGGAAAAGTATTGAGTGTTACTTGTGGCGGTGTTGCACCAACACGAAGAAAGTAACACAGTGTGTAGTGTGTTAATTATTTTGTGTTAATATTACACCTGTCAAGTATCAATATAACACAGTCCCTGTGTAATTTCAACACCCAATCTGTGTCATAATTCAAGGTCAATCGTATAAGTAACACCGTTTTGGTGTTAATTCAACACCCCCTGCGGTAAAATTTAAGGTCAGACCACCATATTAACACCGTTTATGGTGTTAGTTCGACTGCAGTTCTGTGTTACTACGACACCTATTTCGGTGTTGAAATAACTCCGTGTGCGGTGTTGATGAAACCATTTTTCTGTGTTGGAAAAGCTTGTGGTGTGCATGCTTACGATTACCGAAGATTCTACTTTTAAAATAAAAATAGTAAACTAGAGAACACTTAATTTAGAAAATCTTCATAAACTTTATTGTCGTCCTCCCCAACACTTATTGTGAAGTATTTCTTGATGATTCGAAATACAACTTGTTCAAGAATGATAGGATACTCCTACCTATATCCTTAGAGTATGTTTGCCTCTTTTCGTGTTTCTACTGGTTTTCCGCCATTTTTGAAATACAATTCCCGATGTTGACTGTTGACCTCTAATGCAGTGTAGAAGTGACACAGCAATACGGTGTTGTTTCTCGCTGTTGACATATTTCTTCAGAAACATTATGTAAAACAATTGAGAACATCGCGCGGTTTGCACGTTGAAATTTTGAGAATACTGGATTTGTTTAAGCACTTCTTTCTACTGTGTTTGGCTGTAGCTTTAGTACATAAGCCTTTATAATTAGATGACCAGCATATTTAGCAATTAACCAGAAAACAAAATCGAAGATTCTACACTTGTGTTAATTTAACACACATGTTGCGTGTCATTTCAACTATCGGCATTTGACACACAACTCCAAGCGGAGAGTGTGTTGTTCTAACCTCCTGTTTGTGTTACATTTTTGCACAATTGTGTTAACACATTAGCATGTTGTTGAAATAACACAACGATTTTTTACAGTGTAGAACGAACACATGAAGCTCAGATCGTGTCCACATGAAAAATACGATACTATCCAAGTTAAATAATGAACTATCTAAAACAAACTATCCCAGTTAAATATTTAACTGTCTAGGAAGAAACATATGAAGCTCAGACTTTGTGCGTATGAAGAATGTGAGACTTCCCAGTAAAACTATTAACTGTCTAGAATGAACGTAAGAAGTTGGATTTTTTTCAATAATAAGAAAGCGAAGCTATCCCAGTTAAATAATGAACTGTCTAGAACAAAGATATGAAATTCAGATTAAAACCATATGAAAAAATGAAGCTCCGATTTTCTGCATATGAAGAATGTCAAACACCCCGATTAAATCATGAACTGTCAAGAACAAACGTATGGAGTTCGAATTTTACCTGTAATAGGAGAGCGAAACTATCCCAGTTAAATAAAGAACTGTTTAGAATAAGTGCATCGAGTTGAAGTTCAACCCATAATAAGAAGTAGAAACCATCTCAGTTAAATAATGAACTGTCTAGAACAAATATATGAATGTATGAATGTCCAGATAACGTGGGTTCCTGTCACCACGGCATGGCGCGTCCTCAGGTTGCGGATCGAGAAGAAGGCCTCTAGATATAGAGGTTAGATGCGAATATACTGAGTAAGCAGTCGCGGATAGCCGACTAGAAGTGTTCCTCCAGCTTGGGGGTTTGGGTAGAGCTAACAACCTCATCCTGTAAAAAACAGCACTTGTTCAGAAATATTCACAAAAGCCTCGGACAAGGACCGATAACTTGGCACGACCTCAGCAAAAGAAAATGGACATGAGATTTGGAACATGGAATATTAGGAGTCTTTATAGGGCAGGCGCGTTAAAATCCGTAACGAGTGAGTGAGAGAAATACAGGATGGACGTATTAGGAGTTCAGGAAGTTAGGTGGGAAGGAAATAGATCTGTGAATTCCGGAAATTTTACGTTCTTTTACGGGAAAGGAAATAAAAATCACCAGTTAGGAACAGCGTTTTTCGTTCATAAACGTATATTACCAGCAATTAAACGGGTTGAATTTGTTACTGACAGACTTTCTTTTATTACTCTTAAGGGACGGTGGTGTGATATTATTGTTTTAAATGTACATGCCCCAACTGAAGATAAGGATGACGATATAAAATAAAGATTTTACGAAGAAGTGGAACGGATATTTGACCAACTCCCGCGATACCATATGAAAATTCTATTAGGGAATTTCAATGCGAAGGTAGGACGAGAGGATATTTTCAAACCGATTATAGGGAACGAAAGTCTACATAAGGAAAGTAATGACAACGGCGTTAGACTCGTGAACCTTGCAACATCCAAAAACCTAAGCGTGAAGAGTACAAAATTTCCACATCGCGACGTTCATAAGTACACTTGGACATCGCCAGACTGGAAAACACATAATCAAATTGATCACGTTTTAGTAGATAGAAGAAGGGAATCTAGCATAATTGATGTCCAGTCATTTAGAGGGGCTGATTGTGACACTGACCACTACTTGGTAGCAGCGATAATACGAGAGAGGTTATCGTTGAATAAAGGTAATATTCATTGTCCGAAAACGGAGAGATTCAATTTAAAGAAATTAGAAGACAGCCAGGTAAGAGAGAAATGCCAGATTGAAGTTTCGATTAGATTCTCGGCTTTAGAAGATTCTGAGTGCACTAGTGTTGAGGATACCTGGATTGAAATTAGAGATAGCATTAAAATTTCAGCAAACGAAAAATTGGGACACGCATAAATACGTAGAAACAAACCATGGTTCGACCAGGTATGCATTAAACTAACAGAGAAGAGAAAACAGGCAAAATTACGCTGGCTACAAAATTCGAATGAAATAACTACACATAATTTCGCAGATATCAGGCGGGAAACTTCCAAAACTTTTAGAACAAAGAAAAGCGATTTTCTGAAAGCTAAAATTAAGGAACTTGAAGATAATAGTAAAAATAAAAACATCCGGGACATGTAGAAGGGGATCAACGAATTTAAGAAAGGCTATCAACCTCGTGCTTATATATTAAAGAAATCTGACGGTACAGTTCTCACTGACACGGATAGCAAATTAAATAGATGGAAAGATTTCTTTGACGATTTGCTTAACACGCTACCAAAAACTAGTGTGCGTGGAGAAAAGGAGATACACGCCGCAGAACCGTATATTCTAGAACCCAACCGAATAGAAGTAAAAACCGCTATAAAGAAATTAAAGAAACACAAATCTCCGACTGTAAATGAAATTCCGGCTGGGTTAATTTTAGCTGGAGGCGAAAAATTTTGGAACAAGATACACAAACTCATTCTCCTTATCTGGAACAAGGAAAAATTGCCACAAGAGTGGAAAGAATCAATCATTGTTCCAATTCACAAGAAAGGCGACAAAACTGACTGTAATAATTATCGAGGTATTTCTCTTCTGTCAACATCCTATAAAATCCTTTCAAATATTCTATTAGCAAGACTGACCCCATACGCAGATGAAATTATTGGAGATTATCAGTGCGGATTTAGACGAAATCGATCAACTATCGACCAAATATTTACCATTCGCTAAATACTCGAAAAAAAAGGGGGAATACAATATCCCGGTACATCAACTATTTATTGATTTTAGAAAGGCGTACGACTCCGTTAGGAGAGAAACATTATACAACGTTCTTACAGAGCTTGGAATACCGAGAAAGCTAATTAGATTAATTAAGATATGTTTAAATGAATCTCAGAGTAAAGTCCGGGTAGGAAAATTTTTGTCCACGAGCTTTCACGTCTAAAATGGCCTGAAACAAGGAGACGCGTTGTCGCCATTATTATTTAACTTCGTTCTGGAATACGCTATAAGGAAAATCAAAGATAGCAACCAGGGCCTACAGTTGAACGGTATTCACCAGGTTATGGCATATGCTGATGATGTAAATTTAATAAGGGATGATAGGAGAGCAATAGAAAGAAATGCAGAGATCTTATTAAACGCTTGCAGGGACATGGGTTTAGAAGTAAATGCAGAAAAAACTAAATACATGGAAGTGCGTCGGAACCGGAATACAGCAAAATATGGATGCGTTAAAATATTAAATAATACTTTTGATAAAGTGGATACTTTAAAATATTTAGGATCAATATTAACAGAGGAAAGTCATATTCACGGAGAAATTAAATGTCGACTAAAAGCAGGGAATTCGTGTTACTATTCGGTTCAAAATCTCTTGTCGTCGCGAATTCAGTCGAGGAATTTGAAGCTTAAAATATACAAAACGATAATCATGCCTGTTGTTCTGTATGGCTGCGAAACATGGTCACTTAATCTGAGGGAAGAACATAGACTGAAAGTATTTGAGAACAAGATCCTGAGACGAATATTCGGACCCAAGAGGAACGGGAATGGGGAATGGCGGAAACTTCATAACAAGGAACTACATAATTTATATGGTTTACCCAACATTGTTAGGGTCGTGAAGTCTAGGAGGCTTAGGTGGGCGGGTCATATAGCTAGAATGGAAGAAAGTAGAAACGCTTTCAAAGTTTTGACTGGAAGACCAATCGGAAAACGCCCATTAGGAAGACCTAGGCGCAGATGGGAGGACAATATTAAGATGGATCTCGCAGAGATTGGAATACAAAGTAGAAACTGGATGCAGTTAACTAAGCATAGAAGTCAGTGGAGAGCTTTTGTGAACGCGGCATTGAACCTCCGGGTTCCATAGGCCATAGAGTTAGTTAGTTAGTTATGAATGTCCAGAACCAATATACCTATACATTTCGAAATATACTCATATTAAAATGCGAATTCTCCATGTTAAATACTGTATTGCCTGGAACAAGGATATGTAGTGCGCATTGGGTTCATATGAAGAATTAGAAAATTATGTCAACTAATGGACTGTCTAGCTAAAACAAACATACTGTAAGCTATAGTATTCATATACAAACTTTATCAAATGTATGTTTAGTTAAAAAAATATGTGTGATATATTAACCCGCGTAGCATGCGCCGCGGAGTCATACTCCGCGGAGACTCCGCGGATAGAGATAATTTAGTT
Source organism: Thermobia domestica (assembly GCF_964235325.1). Lineage (NCBI taxonomy): Eukaryota > Metazoa > Arthropoda > Insecta > Zygentoma > Lepismatidae > Thermobia > Thermobia domestica. The sequence goes on along the minus strand of NC_137462.1, from coordinate 199,900,005 downwards.
TTCTTAGAAATGTTCAAGAAGTTTGTGCTGTAAAATATACGTGGGCAATTGTCAGAAACGCTGCAAAGAAAATATTAAACAATTTAATATCGCTTCAAAACAAAATACACATTAAAATGAGATAAATAAATGTTGCGGAGTGAGGCTCCCCGCGCGTGCCTTGATGTTACAATTGACTACGGTACGCGGGCTATGGAGGGTTCATATCCTTTACAAGCACGGAGTTATGCTTAAAAAGTTAGCTATCTTGTAAATCACTTGCCATCTAATTTAATAAATAACACTATGTAACACAGATTTTGTCCTTGAAGTCTAATTGTTATTTTCTATTGGCTTGTGTTGAAAGAAGATATAAATACAACTTTTGATTAAACTTTGCTTTTTTGAATAAATTTTGCTTTTGTGACATATAGAAAGAAATATGTGCTAAAATTCCCTCTGTGGACTATGAAATTTCTGAGGTATTTGAAGTTGATTTTTAGTTTACTTCCTCATCCCATCTGGCAACATTGCGCGGCTCTTGTACGGCTGTCTTATGCTACAAAGGACTTGAGAAAATCTGGAGCGACAATACTTCCCTGGAATATTGATAAAGTGGTAAGTGTATAGTACTTTTTTGTTTCAGATTTACTTAGAATTGCAATCATTCATATATACGATACAAGTACTAAACATTCATGTAAGAAAGAATCAGTTTGTACCTTATTAAGCAAAGGGATTGTTCGAATTGGTGACAAAGAAAACTTTTCCAGGCGGTACTGATAAAATGTAAAAGTTTAACAGTGTTTCCAACTTCCTGCTGAATTACATTTTCATGTTGTTGGCAAAGGAATAGTCCTTTTGCTAAGGTTTGATATGAAACAATCTTCGTTCCCGATTTAATGCAGGTATTTAAACTGTATAATATTGTGTGTCGTAATAGAAGTCTAATGTTTGGCCTACATATTTCCTTTATTTCAGAGATAGCATATTTCAGCACTGCAAGTATTCTCCAGTCAATGTTGCCACGTCTGCGGTGAATTCATCAAGAAAAGAGGCAAATGATACTTATTACAATCATGACCCAAGATATGGCACGTTTACAAAGCGTATTTTAAAATGGCTATTGGGAATTTAGATAAACCGTGGGCTCCACACATGACCTGTGAGCATTGCCGAAGAATTTGGAGGGAACCAGCTGACTACAGTACCAACTGCTTTTCCTACGTGGTAGACCCATTGAAACGACGAAGTGGTAAAAATGCAGCTAAAGTGAAATATCCAGACATTCTTTCGTCGAAAGCTCCAGTTTCACACATACTCCAGTATCCTCTTCCGTCTCCCACGAGAAACCTAATAGCTTTGAAGAATATGATTCGACAGAAACTGGTGATAAAGATTTGAGAGATGTAGACTACGCGTATTTTTGTCTGCCAGCAGAAAAGTACTATCTATATCAGGACGATCATAACGATTTAATCAGGGATCTTGGTCTCACTAAAGCGAATGACGAATTGCTAACTTCAAGACTGAAACAGTGTAATTTAGTAGACGAACCCGTAAATGTATTGCTTCAGAGGTCACGTCACAAACCTTTCTCGCGATGAAAGATGTGCTATGCTTCTGTTACAATGCCACCGAGTTGTTCCAATCAATTGGTATCCAATGCAATCTTCTAAGAGTTTGAAGGCAGTGCTTCTCCACAATGCCAACAAGTATCCGTCTTTTCCCTTGGTTCATTTTGTAGATTTGAAGGAGGAATACAATAGTGTGAAGATCCCATTGCAGGTTCTGTGTTATGAAAAATATCAATGAAAGGTTATAGGAGGCTCTGAAGTTAACACAATCCTAATGGGTCTTCAAGGTAGTTTTACAAATTTCCCATGCCACCTTTGCATCTGGGATTTGAGAGACACTGGTGCGCATTACTGCAAGAAGAACTGGCCTCTACGGACGAGTTTTTAGTGGGAGAGCAAAACGTGATATGCCCCCACTGCATATTAAGTTAGGGTTAAATAAACTGTTTGTTAAAACAGTTTATTAAGAGTCCGCAACATTCACATATTTAAAAGGCATGCTCCCCAATTATCAAATGCAAAGTTAAACAGCCTGAATTTTCATAGGCCTACAAGTAAAAAAGATTGTTCAATGTGAAATATTTCCGCAGATACTTAACGAAATTGAAAGGAATGCTTGGAAAATCGTGTAGCAGCGATTCAAGGATTTCTTGGCAATCATAAAGCAGTAAATTATACGAATTTACATCTGTAAATATTTAAGGAAAACATGGGCGTGTATTCCGAATAGCATGGGGAGCACTTCCACTTGGACACTCTTAACTTCGAATCCCGGTATCAGGAACAGTACAATGAAAACTTGATTGGAGTAATATTTGGTCCTTGGTTCGTGAGAGCAATGTACCATATAAAGGTCTATGTAGAAAACGTTTTTGAAAATGTGCTCAAACTATGAAAATGTTTTGCGTTAAGACATTTATTGTAACGCAATAAAATATGGATTTCGTGTAAACAACTGTCAGCAAAAGCAGTTCTTACTGAAAATAAAGTTTAAATAGTTCAATGTCTTTGAAAAGCACATATACAATACATGTGTAAAGAAAACTTTTTTGATTCTGCTGCTTAAAATGATGTCTTTTTATTTTCAATTTATATAATAAACTAGCAGCGTTCACCCCGCTTCGCTGCGGTCACCCCGGAACGCAATAAACTTTGTTACTTAGATAATTTTTACTTTTTCGCTTTCAAGTGATATGATAAAAACCATAGAAGATTGCACTAATGTTAACATTATATCGCCTGTCATTTATGTTAACCCGCCCCGCTTCGCTGCGGTCACCCCAACCCGCCCCGCTTCGCTGCGGTCATCCCGGAACGCAATAAACTTTGTTACTTAGATAATTTTTACTTTTTCGCTTTCAAGTGATTTATAGCGCCTGTCATTTATGTTAACCCGCCGAGTCACAGGGTCATGCGGGTTGCATATAAGTACGTTTATTTTTATATGATGAACTAATAACAAAGGATTTGTACGTATGGACACCTGAATGGTCAATTATCTCAAGACACTGGTAATTGAAAATTAAAGTGATATGATAAAAACCATCTAGGGTCCAAATCCTAACAACCCCCCAAAAATGAAAGAAATCGGTTCAACCGTATTAGCGTGATGAGCGGACAAAGGATTTTTTCTACGTATGAACACCTGATTGGTCAATTATCTCAAGACACTGCTAATTGAAAATTAAAGTGATATGATAAAAACCATCTAGGGTCCAAATCCTAACAACCCCCCAAAAATGAAAGAAATCGGTTCAGCCGTATTAGCGTGATGAGCGGACAAAGGATTTTGTGCGTTCTCTTTTATATATATAGATTTTATATTTTGAACAAGGATTGCAAAATATTTTCTTCATACCTATTAAATATATTACAATTAAACTTGGCGGAAGAATTACTTACAGAGCATAAGTATTTTTTAAGGTAGAGTTTCTTTGAATGCCTATGTACAGGGTCACTCGAGAAGCCCACGAGATCTGATATTTTTGGTTTTTGTAGGGAAGTTTTCCAAAAATCCCGAAATTTTTCTTTTAGGGTACACTATGTATCTGTATGCGTGGTATTATTTGAAAGCCTGTTTTATTCTAAAAAGAAACACGTATAAACTATGATAATCGGATGAATAGTGCTGAAGTAGTACCTACTTCACTAAAATTCGTGTGAAATGCAGGAATTTAAACGTGTTAAAAACAAAACTCCAATGTATTCACTACAAAAACAAAGTTTGAAGTATATAAAAAGCGATTTCCATCATATTCGGACACTTTAAATTGGAAAATTACAATATCATCCCAAGACAAAAGAAAAGTTAAATTTTGTTACATAGTGTAATTTTAAAGAAAATTGTAGTAGTTTAAACGAATTGATGTACACTGTTAAAAAGGTAAATAAAATTGATTCAAAATTTGAATCTACATTTTATGTTGATCAAATAAAGTCTGTTGTTTAAAACGACATATTGCTACTTTTAATTCTTCTGAATCAGCTATATTTAAATTTTATATGCATCTCGGAACTTCATTAAAGTTCGTTTTAAATAATACTTTTGGTAAGATAGTATTTACTGTTTACCCATTATTAAGAGTGATATGGGTAAAATTTTGTGATATAGTTGGACCTTAGAATAATATAGTAGAATAAACTCATTGATTATGTTAAAAATTAATGTTGATCTTTTGAACATTGTTTTGGAAGTAAATTTAGTCGTTCGGACTGTCATCTACTGCGTCTCTATTTTATATAAAAGAAGTCCTGACTCACTGACTGGACGATTCACACCTAGGCCAAACTGATTAAGTTAGAAACTTGTAACTTGGACAGTACGGGTGCACACTCAAGGGAGGGAGTCTATCGGGCCGAGAGCCCCCCAAGTCCTCCTAACTCTGGATACATTTGTACACTCATGTCCAAAAATATTGTCGCATTTCTATAAATATGTTGTTGTAGGAATATAATTTGATAACGAATTCGTCCGGTATTTCTTATAATATTAGTATGTGTATAATCGGCAAAGACATATATGTGGCAAATTTCATGTCACAAGAGCAGTAAATAAGAACAATTAACGAAAATAAAACTTTCTTGTCCATTTAGCAACATTTTGGTTTACTTATTCTAATTTTCGTATTTATAATTCTTAATATACATTTCCCGATTATACACATAGTATCAGTATTAAAAGTACCCTGCCAAATCATTACCAAATTATATTCTTACAAGAAGACAGTTATGGATATGTGACAATCATTTTGGACATGAGTGTATATATTCTTGATTTAAAAAAAAATATATAGTTGTTTAACACGAAAATAATTGATGTATCATGAAAATTTGGTCTTTCATTTCATTTCTACTATTTCTCTTATAAAACCAATCTAGCTCTATCACTTTTCCGCCTGAAAATATAGGTGGAAGTATTTCACAATTACTTATTTTCTTTTCGGGTGCAGAATAATACTTGTTCAATATTACATAGATGTAATGGCTTGTAACATTGCACCTCCTCCACAAGCTTGGAATCCTTCTGGGTATTCCAGTTAAAAATTTGTGGGTACTCACCTGGGACAGTACATAAAGTTTTTAACGCACGGTATCACTAAGGAAGAATTTTAGGAAATTCAAGTTAGAAGAGAGATAGCGGAATGGCAGTTGGATATCTCGAAATTCCTAAAGTTAGGAGACAAAAGCTTGGTATTGATACTTTTCATTTCAAATATAAATACATATTTTTAACTTCTTTTCAAAAATATGTTTGACTTGGAAGGAAATATAACTGGTTTGGAAATTCAACATGGAAAGGATGAATTGGGGATTATTATAAAAAGTTCAGTATCTCGGAATTCCTTAAGTTTTCAGGCATAATATTTGATACTTAGACTTTTCGTTTAAAATAAGCACATGGGTCAGTGTTCTCATTTTAACATTTGACCAAGAAGGAAAGAAAAAGATGTGAAGGTTTATTATACGAGCTGTTAGTATTTCATGCGATACTTCGAGTTCAGATGAATTTTATAAGAAAGACGCAGAAAGATGAATTCAAATTGTTACTCATACAGGAAGGTTGAACTGTGCGTTTTCATGGGACTCAAAGGGCAACTTTCGTCACCAGTTACTGCCGCCGGACAAACAATAGGGTCGGACCTGAACAGTCGATAATTAACACTAGCGCACCTAGCAGTTCAAAAGAAACATTTACAATTACTAAAAAAATATGTATGGTTTACAACACTGACAATGTGAGGTCGTATTTGCAGACTTTAGACCATGCAGACTTTAATGGACCTTAGAAATGCGAAAACATGACTGGGAAATTTTAATATATCTACGATATAGCCTGAACTTGGCGGTATCATTTGTTTTGATCTCTACAAAATTTCCTGCATCGTGTTAAGTCATTTACAAAATAAGTCCAAGAAAACGACGTTTCACAATTTTTTGATGAGAAATCACAGAAGTTGTACAGCAAAAGTAGTATGGTGTTGATGGAAATATAGCAGAAGATCTCGAACAAAGTTGTCCATATGCGGTTTGATAATGTTATTTTCAAATCAAAATAAATGCATTCACAATGTGATCTCCAAATATTTAATACTTTTCAGAAAACCTGTTATGTTTTTATCTCCGTTATGGGTTAGTCCCTAGAACCCATATACTCTTAAATCTATAACACAAGAATTAGTATCTGATTGACGGTTGATTGAGACTATGGCTGTTATTGAGGGAACCTGACAGCTAACGGTAGATAGAAGGATTGGAATTAATCTGGAAGAGCTGTCTATGAGAAGGAAGGCATTGTAAAGTCAGTGTTCCAATTCCATACTTGTGACACCTTATCGACTAGTTCGGTCATAGTGGAATACTTGACAGAATATTTCTGAACCGTATTGTATTTGTACTGAACGAGTGAGCAAGCTAACAGTATACAGTAGGCATGAAAGAGATAGGATTATGACATAATCACTAAAACTTAAAGAATCAGACTCAATTGAGTTCAATTACTCTTATTTAAGATTAGAATTTATTTACTTACGTTATTTTATTTTTATATTTTATTTTATTATTGGTCTTTCAAACTATGTTATGCATAACTTTCGGAAGTGTTATACAACGCCAATGTCCGTCTATCTCTCTGTCGACAGGCATCAGAGCAAAAAAAAAAAAAAAAAAAAAAAATGTCAGAGATATCGATAAAGATTGTGATATTTTTTTAATCACTTAAGGTCCGAAGACTAAGCTCTATCTCCTCCGTTGACCTCTGCTCAAACCGGAAGTGGTTGAAATCAACATTTTCCGGTTTCAGCGCCTATCACCATAGTATTAAATACAAAAAAAACAATAAGACGTAGCGACTAGCGATTTTTCCAATTTTGCTTTTCTTTGTACCCAAGAGAATTTACCATTACTCTGAACACTCTGAAACGCAATTGGTCCAAATTAACTATTACTTCCGGTTTCAATACTGATTTTCATAAAGCAAGAATAGTAAACAATATCGAGAAGTGATTTCTTGCAATTGATTCAGCTTCCCGAGAATAAGCTCTATCTTCTCCGTTAACTTTGCATTCAAACCAGAAGTCATAGGAATAAATCATTTCCGGTTTCAATGTTGATCACTAGAAGAACAAAAACTGTAAGAGATAGAGACAAGCGCTTTTATTGTTATCGATTCAGTGTCTTAAGAGAGCATATCATCAGTACTCTCAATACTCTAGCTTAAAGCGGAAGTGATTATAGCTTATTAGCACTTTCGGTTACAATATTGATTTCCACAGATCGAAAACTCTAACCGAAAGCGATATGCGTTTTCGTAATCGTTTCTGCGTCCAATGAATAGTTTACATCTCCTTTTCCTCTTTTCAAACCGGGAGTGGTAGAAATCAACTGCTTCCGGTTTCAATGTTTGTCTTCATAGAATATAAACGGTAACAAATAATGACAAAAAGTTTCTTGGAATTGATTCAGCGTTTCAACTGAAGATTTCATCTGCACCCGAAACACAACCGAAAGTTGTAGTGGTTGAAATGAAATGACTTCCTATTTCAATATTGATTTCCATAGAGCAGAAACGGTATCGAAAAGCGGTTTTCTGACACATTCAGCATCCTCAGAATGAGTTTTGTCTATTTGTTCTAGTCGCATAATTGACAAGACGGAAATAAATTTCGACAACTAGTTATTATATACATAATGTCAAGAATATACTTCACTTCTGACTGTATCCATTTATTGTAACCGGGGGCCGCGGTGGCTCACTGGTAGAGCGTTCACCTCTGGTGCGTGGGGCCCCGGGTTCAAACCTGCTCCCGCCAAGTGAACTTTGTGGTCAACAAACATCGTGTGCGTGGGTTTTGTCGGGATTCTCTCGTTTAATCCCACTGTCTTCATTTCACTCATTTCTCATTATTACCGTCTCCTTTAGCCTAAACGGCATATCCGTGGGACGTAAAACTGAATATTTCATTTCATTTCATTTTATTGTAACCGGAAGTGCTAAATGTCATTTAGCAATTTCATTTTGAATATTAATCTCCATAGACCAAAAAATAATAGGAGATAGCGAGTAATGGCTTTTTGGTATAAATCAAGCCTCCGAGGAACAGGTTTTCTCTCTCATCTTATTCATCTACTGCTGCCAAATATTTTATATGTGTACTTGAAATCTGAATATTTATTTTGCATACTGGTAGTTCGGAAGGCTACCATAGTTTCACACTGTGAAACGAAACTTTATTATTATTATTATTATTATTTATTATTATTATTATTATTATTATTATTATTATTATTATTATTATTATTATTATTATTATTATTATTAGTGCTTGCAGACGGAAACAATATTATTGGATATGCCAGAAAACTTGAATAAAACTTTTTACTTTTAATAACAACGAATACGATAAGTTTGAAAACCATCCTCGTTGATCTAGTCACTAGTATACATACATACATACATATGTGAGTGGTTTATGGTGTTCGCTGCAGATTATAAGGCGGAATTTATCCTTGGTTCGAGTTCCACTGAAGATCATGTGCATTTTTTAACTGTCCTTATTGTTTGAGTTATACCCGTATAGTTTGCACAGAATAGTAGAATAAAGGTAATGTATTAAGGGCAAATATTTTTTAAAATAGTGGAAATAAAGTGAGAAAAATGGATATTTTTGTAGAGCCCAGTTTTGATTAAAAATATAGATGATGATGAAAGTGGCTTATGCACTTATAATCGGAGAACTGGGTCTTAAATTCAATGTGCGTCACTTGCATTGGAATTTAGTGTCCCTTTTAGAAGCAAGACTATAAGATGCGTAGATCTACAACTTAAGATAGGATACGATTCACATGAGCTTCCGCCGGGAATCAAACCCGAGTCTCACGGACCTAACCATATTACCACGAGAAAGCTAAGTTTCCAGTGGGAGAGCATCAAACGTACTATATTGCTTCAGCTACCACTTAAAACTGTAGATCTCATTCTATATAGTTTTTCTGCTCACTGTTAGGATATACAACAAATCTTTTTAACAGCTTACAATGGGATTGTTATTAAATGAAAAGTAATGTAAATATACACAATTGTTTAAGCTACTAAGAGATTAAGAAGGAATGTTTTTAGAATAATAATATCTTCCGTTGCGTGATCGGGTACTATTAACTTAAAATTTGTTTAACATTGTGACACATCAGCGTTATTCTTGAATTTTAAAAGTTCAAATTTCTGTCAATGGCAAAAGGTAGAATTTGCTAATGTTAAGAAAGTTAGTTTAAAATAGTTTTTGGGTCCTAATTTGAAAATAGAGTAACACTTCTTTTTAATTAACGTTCCACTGTTATGCACCAAGCTTAAAGGAGATGGTAATCATTCGATGAATAATAATGGTGAAATGAGAAAAGTATGACAGAAAGGGAGAAGTGAGAATTTCCACGCTCTCACAGTCTTTGTCTACCATAAATTCCAGAGACTCCACGTGACAGAAAGAGCAAACAAATACATATACTAAAGATTCATAATTTCAAAAATCCTTCCCATTGTGTTCGTATGTTTCTTTTGAATTCTAATTACAGGGTTACTTCCTGTTTCGCAGAATGCCTTATCAGTTTGCGGCGTTGCCAAGTTTACCCATTCCTGTTTCGTAAAATCACATGAAATGTTTTGCTATCATCTCAATATTAGAAGTATTTAGCGAAAGGAACAAAACACTAACATAAATCTAAAGAGGTGCTGCTCGAAATAGAGCACTGTTACACAAGAGCAATCGTGATTTACTGCATCATTGAACAATGATGGCATGAACCTTAATAAATTTAGTATACAGGTGGGGCTCTTTAATATCACCTTGTTTTCATTGGATTGTGATTTCAACTATCCAACTGATTACAATGAGATACTGCATTAAAGTACGGAAAAAGGCCAACCTCGCCACAATTAAACCTACTCTTAAAAACCCGAGTACGACTCTGTAAACGTCTCCACAATCTTCTCCGCAAAGTTAAATTGCCTGCTTCCAGCAGCCGCATTCTCGGATTGTTCTTGCTTCAAAAGTATAATAAATCTGCATATATAAGGATGATTTATGTGTACTTGAAATGATAAACCTCGGCATTGTTCGTGCTTTTTTGTGCTGCTGTTATCAAATTTGTTTCATATTGCCCTGAAACATTAATAAAAATATAATTAGTATAACATGAGGAGTCAAATAACAACCCAATAAAATTAAACTTTCAAATATTGCAGGTAGATGGTTGCATTCGTCAACATTTGTATTCCACAAGTACCTATGCCTCTGGTATGTCGGGCGTATCTTCTTGTATACATGCAAATGCATCACAAATGTCTTTAAAAGGAAGTAAATCTGGTTTCCTGAAGCATTTCCTTATACTGTTTCATTATCAGCCTTGTAAAATGGAACCGACACAATATCTTGTAGCTTTCTATATATAGAGAGAGATTGTTTAAAATAAAAGAAACAATACCTAATGTAGCTTGTTGGAACGTTCTTCTTGTTGCGTTTATTGAAACTTGTTCAAAGTCAGTCATAAATTCTTGCACACGAAACTGGAAGCAACAAGCTTCTGCTTTTTTAATTGATTTGCTGAAGCATGGGTATGTACAATGACTGACTTTTGCTTTGCAATAAGCAGAAGAGGAGTGGAAAAGATGTCCGAAATACTTGTTGCGTAATGTACAATAGATAACTATGAAAATAGACGTGGACAAATTTTAAATGTTCCATCCATCACTATTTAACATGCCTTTCACTTTAAAGGAATTCCCTTTCACTTTACGGTGTGCTAATATACCAAACATCTTGACTTCCTCAATAATTTATGAAATAATTTGTTACTTACAATTTGTATATGTGATTACAATATTACGATGGAACCAATTTCTCAACATATAATACAAATATCGGTGTACTTCTGGCCCAGTGCAGATTTTCCACTAATTTATATTAAAAAAATAAAAAAGCTCAATCTGCGAAACAGAAACACACGCGTTAGATTATTTTTCTGTTCTTCGAAACTCTGCACAGCTGAGCGTGAAAAAACAGTTTGATTCCCTTTTTGCGAAACAGGAACACACGTAATTACAGAGTTACTTGCTGAGGGACTTAACAGGAAATAAATTACAAAAGTCTTCTGTTTTCCTAAAAAGATATTGTTTTCATAGCCCAGCTTAAAAATAATAGAAAGACAACTCATGTTGTGGCCAGCAAAATTTACTAACAACTTTTAGTGCTTTACCTTCAAGTTTTGGTTATTAACGTAAGGAAAATTTACTGTGGCATAAGGCTTGAAATGAGGCGCCTACTACCAAAAGAGGCCAAATCATTTTTTTTTTACTGGAATTGAGTTATATTGTGAAGATATGTGTATTTGAACACATAATAAAACATTTTATTTTTGACATTGGGACATTTTATTTTAAAATTTAAGACAGTAGAAAGCATCATCGTTTATTTAAAGTTGAATCACGTTTCGTTTTTTTTTCTAAGTTTATTTACTTTTTCTACAAGGAAGTCTTCTTGCTGTTTGTTTATTCCTTCTACACATGTAATTTATTAATCAATAAAAACGACAGATTGTTTCCCTGTCAGCATTCCTATCATCACCCCACCTTTGGTTAATCTATGAGCACGCACTTTCCATCGAGACTGAAGAAATAGTCAACGATCCAGAATATTAACCCGGAAGGGACATCGCCCAAAAGCCATTGAGAAACTTTTGAAAGGCGTAGTCCGGTTTAGATTGGAGACGAGTCAACAAGTAGGAACACGAGCTGCAATTTCGAGTTCACGAAAAGCTTACCTTGCTTTAACCTAGAGAGCATCTTGTCTTAGCTAACGTCATAGCTATCAACTACGATGGATAATTCGTCAAAGAGCAATTTCGATCTTGATTAAATTTACTGTCTTCGCAAAGCTAGTTTTCCTGCCCAGGTTTCGCAGATCCTTAACTCACGACTACCTGGACGCCCAGTAGACCAGAGAGAAAGGATGGACGGACATCAATTCACTGGAAGAATCGTCGAGGAGGAAACGCCGAGACCTGCAACTAAGTGCAAGTAGATTAACCAATCCTAAAAGTTACTCCCTTCTCACCCATTTCAACCCTTTTGACATCAAAATCTGTTTCTTTTGTATATGCTTGATTTTATTTGTATGCAACTTGTACCTGTACCTGTCAGATCCCATACTTTATGCTCTACCAGATTCAACGTTTACGAAATCCTGGGCGCAACTTGTCAGTTGTGACATCTCCAATTACATAATTAATTAGCACATCATCTGAGCTTTCAGACTGACAAGGGGCGACTGCACAATATATCGCCTGTTATATGTCTGATCTAAGGGAATTCCATGGAAACAGAATATTGTTTAAAAACTTAATATTTCATACTAAAATACTGGTTGAAATATGGGACTTTCTATGTTTTGCGAGATTATTCGAAACTAAGCGAAGTGGATGTGGCGGATTTTGATACTAGGCACCTCAAATATTGATATGCCAAGTAAATATGATTTTACTTTCTGTCTTGATGTTTCCAATTCTCTTGGAAAGAAAGGCTATTTTGCTCTCAACTTTCTATGCAACAATAATTATCGAGGCATTTCCCTTCTGCTAACATCCTATAAAATCCTTTAGACGAGATCTCCGTATATTGCCAGAATACTGGCTTCTTATTCTCTTCTTTTCTTTGAGACATATAACGTTGTTATATTTTACGTAACTACACATACGCTATTTTATAGGAGTTCTTTCAGTGTTGGTGCTTGGTGCGAAAGCTTATTTAGGTGACTGGCTCAGAGAAGAGCCAGATCCTGTTATTCTGGTTTGTGTTTCTATCATCTTGAGTTGATAATACAAAGATGAGTAAAAGTTCTTCAATATCTTCACAACCCAAAGATATTGAAGAACTCATGGGGGAGGGGGTGTATACGCCATGAAGACCGTAGACATCAGACAGTTTTATTAGCAGTAAGGGTGAATGCTCAACAATATCCGATCTATGACCTATTAATTTATGAATTTGGACTGCGACTCCCCTAATAAGCTCATCAACCATTACCTTGTTGGGTTCTGTGGAGGCAATTCGAGGGTGCTCGCGGCGAGGCTCATCTACGATACTCGTGTTTCCATCCTTAAAATGTTTCACCCACCTCCTAACACTGCTTTAACCCATGTACACATCTTCATAAGAACACTACAGTCTGTGGTGAATTTCAGAAGCAGATTGGTTCTCTTTAACAAGGAATTCAATCACAGCATGCTATCGAAACGAAATATCGCTGCCCATCATTTTGGAAATCCTGACTGTGGTCGCGTGCTAGCAAGAAACAGTGTCAACGTCTGGAAAGAAAGAAAGAAAGAAAGAAAGATCTGTAGATTGAGATGATAACCTTGGTTTCACTTATAATTAAAGATTACGGTCGTGAAAACATGTTTACTCGTATATTTGACATCATTATGAGCCTTAGACCTCCCAAGGAACTTGTGGTATTTTATTGATCTTACAGTAAAAATTTGAGTTTGACCGTCGATCCAATGCCAAAACCGCGAATGTGCTAACTTTGAATTTGAGTTACAAGCATTTTAATATTCAACTTACCACGACAAATCAGTATATAAACTTAGGTACATGTTTTAGGAGTTGACGATAACTTCTAATATACTCATGTTTCACGAATGGGACTTTGGTATTGGAATCTGTGTGCCCCAAATAACATAAAACTGCACTTACATGAAAATAGCAAAATTTACACATTCGCGGTTTTGAACTTGGACCGATAACAATAATAAAAAAATGGCCAATGTTAGTGTCCAATCCGTAGTTTTCGGTGTTGCTGAGATGAATGGTGACACTCTGGATGTCGTTTAAGTCCAAGTTCAACCCATATCAAAGTGGGAGAACGATGGACATAAGGGGTGACATTATGGATTTTTTTTTATTATTACACTTACACTGAAATGCGAATCCTAAGCGGAAAGAGTTTTAATACTTTCCATGAACTTACTCTCCCTGTTCTTAAAGGGGGCGTTTCAGCTAATAAAAGATACAAATGGAACAGACGCAATAGTCCGAAAAAAGCAATGAGAAATTAAACGAACGAAGACAACAAATATTAACCATTTCTTCCTGTGCAAGATGTGTACAGAACATTAAAATAAAATAACGCCTCCAACAGCGGAACGATAACTCCTGGTCCACTTACGAATTATTACTCTAATAGAAGTAAATGAAAAATGAAACCTTATAAACGATCTTGAAATGTGAAATAAAGTAATCCTTTAGATTAACGTCCCACAGTAATTAAATTAAAGTTTAAATCAGACGATGATCAATGCAAGTGTCTGAAGAATGATGAAAATGGTGGAATGAAAAAGTGGGAAGAAATGGGAAAACACCGAGAAAATCTGTTTTCACGATTTTGTACACTTTTGTTCACAAAAACTAGACTGACATCCAGAGACTAAGTCCAAAACATTGAACTAGATATTTACGTCCCTCGGATATCTGTATACAGAGTCATTTGATCTTTCATTCTACCACAGAGTTACATGCATATTCTGACAAAATCTGTACGTTGTGGCCCAAATAAATGTATGGTTGGCATATAGAATATAACCATAAACAATGACAAAACAGAAATATATATCTTTATATAGATATTTACGACATGTAGATATCGTAAAGGTATGGGTATAGATACGACATGTAGGTATCGCTATACATAAAAGTCTAAACCTATAAAGGGATGATTCAAGCCTGTAGGAAACAGGATTACCAAACACAGTAAGATGCACAAGTGGTGCACTTTTGAAGTCATTCTTAAGTGGTTTTGTAGTTACCGTGATTAAACTTTGTACGTATATTCGTTTTTTTATGCGTACGAATCCTGTTTGAGTCAATTCATTCTAAGTGATCAAGCATTTGCCACTCGACCATCATCAAAAAATCTAATTTTTTCATGAATGTTTATCCTATAGCAATGTACTTCAAAATTAATTATTTTTTACAACATCCCATGGTGACGCAGCGACTGCCGCCATTTTCGGTGTTTACGTTGTTTTGAATATCTCAGCATGTATATGTCCTGCCTAATTGAAAATTGCTGGACGTCTCCAACTCGTGCAGAGCTAAAACTTTGATCTCTTAACATTTTTGCATAAAACCACTTGAAGGGGGTGAAATCAGGGCCTACAGTAGCAACATTTTTCTAAATTGAAGACACGTTTGAGAAGAGGAAACAACTGACCTAGAGGTATGAATTTGTGTGTGTATGTAGTCCGGGATCGTAAGTTATTACACAAAAATTTACAGACCTGTAGCTGCTCCCAAAGGCCTGAAAAAGATCGTAAAGTTAGGGAATTATGCAAATTTGGTGTGTTTCACTGTCCACTATCTCCAATGATCCTGGATAGAAAATCTGAAATTTTGGGAAATTTTGGTAGTTTACCATAACACACAGCAAAGCGTGTTACCATTTACCATTAAGTAATGACGTCATATTCTAGGAGGTATTTTGTTCACAAATTCAACTGGAAATGTGTTGTTGGGAAGTAAAATAAAGTAGAATGAATGGTTAGTCCAGTCAAGGCTTTCAAGCTCGCTTCTTTCCTCTAGTTGAAACACTGCCTTATCACACCTACAGCAGCACTGGTGAAGAATGCCGGTATCGACAGGAGGCGAGACAAGTCAAAATGCACACTTGACAAAAAGTCTGTTCTTGCTGTTTGCTATATCAATGATATTCAATCCTGTTTATTTTTGTTTTAACTGTCAACTCATGCAGGAGACTGTTGTCCTTTCGCTTGATCTGCATTTCCAAGTCAGTGAACACTTACTTGCTGTAAACACTGACTGCAGATTAAAATACTTTTACTGTATGTTTCAGATGTAAAGCGACATGACCTTGAGTTGGCTTGACACGGCGTCTAATTGGCTTTGAGCGGTGTTGAAAATTCGCGACAAGCAGTTAAGCACGCTGACCTCTCGTGCTACTGCGAACCTTGACATTACCAGAGGCACTACTTAGAAATAATGTATTAGAACATAACTGCTCACTTTAGGAAATACAGAAAAGAATTGCGAACACATACGTGAAAAATACATCTTTTTATTACAACTGGTTGTCCTGATAACACGCTTTAAAAGGTTTCCATATAAAACAATTAGTAAAATGATCGTTGTGTCCCGCGTCTATTTCCAGTGGATTTTGCTTCGATTTGGAAATAGAACCTCACAACATTTATTACAGGATAATCAGGGGTCTAGCAAGCAGCTTGTTCTAGGGGGACACTGCTTTCAAAAGGGGGCAAGCTTTTCACACATTTAAAGCCAAAAAAAGACCCCTTTCAGAAAACGAAAGCATTTTAACTCACAACACATACATACATAATATAAACATATTATATTTTCACGATGCTACGTTATCAAAATACGGATCTTGACAATACTGAAGTTAAAAACCGGATTTTAAGAGATGAGTCAATAAGCCATTCATAAGAAAACAAATGCAGTTTATGGAAGTCTGTTTATTTGACTTAGTTTATAAATGGATTAAAATAGTAAAGAAAAAACTATCAACTCAGAAGTTATTATGCAATAATCTGATCAGAGAACTTTGCGGTCTGATTCATATATATATATATATATATATATAGACTTCCTGCCATACTTATTTCATCATCTAATCATCTAATATATATATATATATATATATATATATATATATATATATATATATATATATATATATATATTATATATAATGCCTAGCATCGTAAGAACAGAAAATATTGTGGAAGAACTCGATTTTCGAGAATAATAATTTGTATATTTTAGATTTATTGTTATGTTTATGTCTCGAAATCGTTAAGTAAGGTTATGGGAATTTAATGTTGAATATGTAAAGTTAATGCAAGCTGCACAATCTCGCTAATAGTTGTGTCAGCAATTCATTGTAAACAGTTGTGTATAAGAATGTTATCGTAACGTGTCTGGCAATGTAGGAAGGAAATGTTGACAATGTGTCTTTCCTCACATTAGCCAGATTCTAGAAATTGTACAAAACGTGAATTTGTGGGATTTTATGAATTTCATGAGATTACGGATGTACGGAGGATTGCTTAGAATCGGGAAGTCAGAACGTGTCGAGGGTTGCAGTTTTGAGTTTTGACACATGGAAGGAATTTGTCTCTCCATGTGAAAACGGTGTCACACGTGCCACAGCAGACGGAAAAGCAGACGATGGTAGTTGGACCCCGCCAAACAAAACCACAGGACGAGAAGGTTTTGGAGAGTTCTTGGAGAGTTCTTGGAGAGTTCTTGGAGAGTTCTTGGAGACAGTTCACGGAGAGTTCCTGAGATTTCCTAGAGAGTTCGAGAGGATCAGTTCCTGAGTTCTTGATGATTAATTCTGAGAGTTCCAAGATTGTTCATTGACTTTGAAGATACTTGGGTTCGAGTCTGGAGAACCAAGTTACATTTAATTATCCACCAGATGATAGGAGAAAACAATACGTTGTACTTCAACATATTCTAACGACGCAGAACTTCGAGGGAGATTTACATTGAGAGGCCCATTCCTCAATGCCCACTTTCATCGTCCAACAACACGGAGTGTCAGCTTAAGTAGCAGAGTTCAACACCAGAACGACGTGGGACAGCAACAGATTTATCCAGGTATGTGTGACTCCGAGTCAGAATTCAAAGCTCAATACTTGATCGTACTATACCTTACTGGCAAATGACTCCGAATATCCGTTATAGCAAACATTCAGAAAACTCACAGTTCATTCATCAGATTTCAGAAATACAGTGTTTTATGTTAAATGAAGTGGACGTATATTTATTTGTTTAATCCCCATATGAAAACCTCTTGCAAGTTAAGTTATAATTTACCCACTCATTCTAGATGGTGAGTGGAAGGCGCCTAGTAGCACTCATCTTTGCATCCCCAAATAGGCACTGAGTGGCTAGGTTGTCATGGTAGAGATGCTGGTTTGCGTTTGCAATTGTATCGTTCCCAGTAGATACGATTAGAGTCCCTCCCTTCCCTCCCATGGTTGGAGATTGCTGGCTTGTAAAGATCCTAGTAAATTAATTCCCTCCCTTCCCTCCCATGGTTGGAGATTGCTGGCTTGTAAAGATTCTAGTAAATTAAAACCCTCCCATCCCTCCCATTTTATGTAGAATTTAAATGATATTTTATTACGTAACTAAAGCCCACCCTTCCCACCCTCTCTACGATGAAGTGTAATTTTAAGTAGTGTTTCGTATTTTCTCGAATTAGGTTAAGGTTTAATGTGTTAATAGATATAGTGAATTTAAGGTTTTGCAATAAGAAAATAGTGATCCGATTCTCCTGATAAGTTGATTAAGTAGCTCGAATATACGTATTATAAGAATAAATAAGGTTAAATAAGTTTTAAGTAAATGAGTAACGAAAGTATTCGTACAAGAGCACAAAAAACGGCAAAAGGAGTACAGGTCGGTAGTTTGTTTAATATTGCAAGTTCAAGTAAGAAAAAGCAAGAAAGTGCGAAACCAAATTTGAAACTAGGACCCGTTGAGAATTTTCCTTCCAGTCCTATAACGAAATCGTATACGGAGGATTTTACGTCAATTTTCCGTTTGGAAGTAGTGTAGTTAGTAATAATCAGTCGAGTAGTACAAAAGAGGATAAACTGGCGACTGGTGTAACATTTTATTCCGATGTTAACAAACTTCCAAAGTTTGACTTGAAAACAGATAGCGATATAATAGGTTTTTTCGATGAATTTGACGACGCGTGTCAAATGGCAGGCGTGAGTGAAGAAAAGAGAAAAGAGCTATTACCTAGTGTTTTCAAGGGAAATGGTAGACAGTGGATGAAGGTGTTTTTAAAGAGAAGGAATGTTAGTGAAACTAGTTATAAGCAACTACAGAATAGCATAATCGAAGAGTTCACACGTACTAATGTAACGTTAGATATAGAGGATCGTATAAGGGAAAGGTTGCATCTCGAGGATGAGCCTATAATAAATTACGTGTACGATATGCTTGTTTTGTGTGAGAGATTAGACGCTAACATGAATGATAAAAAGAAAATAGGAATAATTTTAGGTGGTCTTCAACCGTATTTCATGGAACGTGTAGGTACAAATTCATATTCGACGATTGATAAATTTGTAGAAGATCTTCAAAAAGTAGAGAAGAATAAGTGCAAAGTAGAGAAGCGCGTTAAACGGGAAAACGGAAAGGTTACCGTTAAAGATCTGTTAAAGAAGATGAGAGAGCAAGTAGAAGAGGAGGATAGCGATGTAGAAATTGATAAGTTATTGTTAAAGAAAGAGATTAAACATAAGGAAGACGTGAAAGTTAAGCAAGAACCAGCGAGTATTACGCAATTGAGTGAGCTAGAAAAGAAAATAGAAAATTTACAGTTGACATTAGCTGCGAATTTTCAAGACCGAAATAGTAAAGAAGATAAAAACGGTAGTGATTCAAAGCAATACAGGAATAATAATAATAATTTTAGAGGAAATAGAAGTTTTCGGAATGGAGGACGAAATTTTTACAAGAATAATGGAAATAAGAATTGGATTAGGAATGGTAATAATAATTATACTAGGAATAGAGGTTCTAACGGATATAATAATGGTAAAGGATTTCGAAATAATTGGCGAAATAACAGAGGTGGAAGGAAGACAGGTTTCTGGCAACAAAGAGGAAACAGTTGTTGTGCAAATGGTGTTAATAGGCCAACGTGGTGCCAAAATCATAGCCAAATAAATAATCCCGTACAGTATGTTCCGGTAGTACCGAACCAGATAAATGGTACAACTTATTATCAGGCTACAACGTCAAATAATTTAAACTAGGTCAAACTGTAAATGACAGAGGCACATTTACAGGGAGTAAAGTAAAAATTAGAGAAATAGTAGCCTCTACGTTAACTGATAATAATATGCTCTATGTTCCGATAGAGGTAGATGGTAGATGCCATAAAGCTTTAATTGATACAGGATCGCAGATATCCATTGTAAACGAAAAACTAGTCCCTCCAAGTGCGAAGGTAATCCCTAGACCAACAAGGATTCGTGGAATAACACAGAATGTGTTAGTAGTGAATAAGATCGCTGTGATTAGATTTAGAATGGCCGGACAGACATTTCATTTGGAATTTCGCGTAGTAAAAGATTTTCCGTATCAAGTTTTGATCGGGAATGATTTTCTACAGAGTCAAAATTGCCAAATAAATTACGGTCAGAATAAATTGACATTGCAGAGATTTGGAAAGCCAAGATTAAGGAAAAGGGAAGAACTGGAATCTGTGACTGTGTCTGATAATGCAGCGTTAGGAATAAAACATTGTATTCGACCAAGATGGATATTAGGTCATAAGGTACGGTTGTTACCTAGGTCTAAGACTACGGTAGAAGTAAATTTGGTTAGTTCCTGGAATAACAGGGAATACTTGTTGGAACCGGATAGGAAGATAGAAGCCCAATACAATGTGTTGATTCCCCGTGCACTTTTATCCGAGGAAAATAACAAGATCGAGATTATTAATCCATCTAATAGAGCAGTTTTATTGAAACCGAATATAACATTAGGAAAAGCTGAAGAATGTGTGGATGAAGAGCAATTGAAGAGTGAAGGATTATCAGCTGAAGATATTGATAGTATTTTAAGATCTCGTAGAAATTTTGATAAATCTAGATTGAAATTTGGGAATGAAACGAAACCGGAAATTAGGAATAGAATTGAGAGTTTGTGCTATGATTTTGCGGATGTTTTTGCATGGCAGGAGGATGAATTAGGCCAAGTAAAACATTTTGAGCATCACATTGAGTTAGAAACAAAGGTACCATTTAGACGTCATCAATATCCGATTCCCATAGCGTTAAAAGATAAGGTTAAGGAGCAAATTAACATTTTGTTGAGACAAGGAATAATTGAAGAAAGTTCAAGTGCTTACAACTCTCCAATGTTGTTTATACAAAAACCGTCAGGGGGTATTCGTGCAGTTTTGGACTGTCGGTTTTTAAATAAACATGTTTAATTGTATAGCATTGCGTTGCCCCCGATACATCAAATTTTAACGTGTATGGGAGGACACAAATATTTTAGTATTTTGGACGTAAAATCGGCCTATCATCAAGTACCAATTTCTGAGGAGTCACGGGAGTATACTTCATTCAATATACCGGGCGTAGGAGCTTATCAGTATCGTGTTCTTCCAATGGGTTACTTACAGTCACCCGCCATATACACAAAGATAATGGCAATGACCCTGGCAAATGTAAATCCTGAGTCAGTTTCCTACTATATGGATGATGTATTCCTATATACGGATAATCAGGAGAAAATGGTGGACGTACTTCAATCAGTTTTCAAAAGATTGAGACATTACGGACTCAAACTATCTGTGGAAAAATGTCAATTCATAGAAAGGAAAATTATGGCTCTGGGACATATTGTCAGTGATGCGGGATACGAGGTTAGCCCGAAGATAATCCAAGCGATAAAAGCATGTAAGGCTCCGATTAATGTAAAACAGTTAAAATCTTTTCTTGGTTTAACTAATTATGTTCGAAAATTCTGTAAGGATTATGCCAAAATCACATCAGCGTTTCAACCTATTTTGAAGAAGGGTCATAAGTTCGAATGGAATGAATCTTACCAGCAGGCGTTCGATCAATTAAAGTTAGCACTAATGAATGCACCATTGCTAGCTCCATTTAGGGAAGATTTAGACACAAGAGTGTACACAGATGCATCGACTAGTTCGATTGGTGGAGTATTGATGCAAAAGCAAACTAATGGTGAATGGACACCAGTAGCTTATTACAGTCGCGTGTTACGTCCACAGGAGAAGACCAGGCACATAGTGGAATTAGAGATATTGGCAGTAATAAGTTCTTTAAGAGCATTTAATTATTACTTGTTCAATAAAGAATTTGAGCTGTACACCGATTGTAAGGCATTGAAGTATTTGCAAACGTCACCTAAATTAGCTCCAAAATTGGTAAGATGGAGTTTGGACTTAGCCCAATATAAGTACACACCGGTGCATTGTCCTGGAGAAAAGAATCCTAGCGATATTTTGTCCAGGAACACAGATATCGAACCGACGGTAGAAGATGTTGAGTTAGAAACGTCGAAGGTGAATGCTGAAGATCTCCAAGTTAATTTGACTTTTGATAAGGATGTTAACGTTGGTGAATTACAGAGAAAAGACTCATTTTTCGGACCGATCATGCATGCAATAGAACACCCAGAGGATGCCGATGTAAAAGCAGAGAGGCAGGCCCGATGGTATACAATAAAGGACGATAGACTTTATAGAACACAAAGAATGGCAGGTGGTACAAAATTATTATTATGTATTCCTTACGCGTTAAGAGAACAAGTATTCAAGAATCTCCATTGTTCAGTATACGGTGGCGGACATTTTTCGTACACGAAATGCTATAAACGTGCTTTAAAAGTAATATACTTTCCAAACATGAAGAAATTCTTCATGGAGAAGATAGGAGAATGCATAAGCTGCCAGATACAGAAAAGGAAGACAGGAAGAGTACCATTTCACGCTCAGACGTACCCCTCTTATGCTCCATTTCAGTCAGTTGTGATGGATGAGGTCGGACCTTTTAAATTGTCTCGTAATAATAGAAATAAGTACATTCTAGTGTTTGTTGATAATGCAACTAGATTTGTGATCGCTAGAGCGGTACCCGCAGTAACGGCAGAGATCGTTGCGCAGGTAATTTTCGAAGATCTGATTACGAAACATGGGGTTCCATCTCAACTTCATCTGGACAGGCTATCATCTCATCGTAGCCGAATAGTGGAAGAAATGGCAGAGAAATTTGGAATGCAATTGCATTTTGCGAATACAAGCGCCCATTATTCTATAGGGAGTGCAGAAAGGGCCATTGGCTCATTACAACAGGTAATGAAGCATTATATTGATAAGGATTTTTCAAACTGGGACGAGATCTTGCCAAGTTTGATATTTACTATTAATACGCAAGTGCATGATGGTACTGGTTTTTCACCATACTATCTTTTGCATGGAGTCGAACCAAGAACGTTTCTTGAGCAGGACTTAGACATTCCTTGCGAATACGTCGACAATGAGGTGAGACTTCAGAGCATAAAAGAGGCACGCCAGCTAGCGTACAAAAATTTGCAGAGAAGATTCAGAGCTCAGAAGAAGCAAATAGAGAAAAAGTTTGATCAACCGAGTTTTGAAATTGGTCAGAAGGTATTAATAAGGGAAATGCCGAGAGCAGGTTTGCCCGCATGTTTTGGTAACCGTTATAATACTAAAGGGGTAATAGTGGACAAGATAAACAACAATTCATACAAGGTACAGTATGAAACGAAAAATGGTGAAAAGAAAAGTGATACTATAGACTTAAGACGTTTAAAATTATTCGTAGAAAGTAAAAATGGTGAAAGGTATGGTGAGACAGATCAAACATCACATGGTGATGAATAAAAATTTTGATTTGGTGAAAAAAAAAATTTAATATTAACATAGGGTTTAATGTAACTATGGTACAAATTGGGTCTACCGATGAAGTGTCAGAAAGGGGGCACTTTCTCAACCAAACCCTAATCCCGAGATTGGAGGAAATGCTAATCTCCATCAGGAAATTTCCCGAATCGATAGACACTTTTTCAATTATAGTTACTAGAATTGTAAATAAAAATAAATGTATGGAATGTAAAATTA
The DNA here is from genome assembly GCF_964235325.1 of Thermobia domestica. Classification (NCBI taxonomy): domain Eukaryota; kingdom Metazoa; phylum Arthropoda; class Insecta; order Zygentoma; family Lepismatidae; genus Thermobia; species Thermobia domestica. Next base: position 199,876,217 of record NC_137462.1, on the reverse strand, counting down.
AAAGTATTGATTAAAATCAGGTGATACCTGGAAAGCAAAATAAAAATAAAATACATAGGAATGAAATACATTGTTGATAGTAGACTAAAATATAAATAAATAAATAAACAGTAACAGGAAATTAATATTAGGTTTTACTAATTCCAGAATTTTATTCAAGACTGAAAAGGAAACATTAGAATATGGAAATAACAATGTGGGTGATCTATATAAAATTGATAATTATGGTTCATATTGCGAAGTCAGAAGATCATCATCAAGTAACGATGAAGGATGTAGGGGTAGCCCTAACACAAGATTCATTGGCTGTTCATGCATCAAACATGGTATATACAACCATTCGATTACATGTTAATTTTCACGAAGCTGTGCCGATGCACAAAGTGTGTAGTGAATCATATGATATTTTGGAAGAATACGTAGAAAGGGAAAAATAATTTAGACTCAATATGATAAATTCAATACCATGTCAGTTTGTATTCGTAAATGGTAGTTCTAAATGTATAGAGTCAGCAAGGACTAAACGTTCGATTTGGTCTATGCTATTAGGATTTGGGTCTATAGGGTTGTCAACCTATAACCTGATACACACACAACAGTTGTCGACCTCAATTCAAAAATTGTCCGAACACGAAAATGTATTGGCTGAGGAAATTCATAAATTAAAAATATCGCATAACGAAGAAATTTCAATAATGCATGGTGTGGTAGTTAAGGTACATCATGTTCTTCAAAATGTAAGGAGTAAACTGCAAGAAATGTATTGTTACTTGCAGCAAGCTCAGAGAAAAATTTTGACTAATTTATTTTCCCATTTAGCTAGAGAAAGAGTAACGAAAATATTCAACGATATACTTAGCAACCAATTATCTTATCATATTTTCTCAAACTTAGATGTGAATAAATTTATAAATAGTCATGATATTTTGAAGTATTCAATTTATCGTTCTGATATAGGAATGTTTTATGGAGTATCGTCGATTTATTTAATGAAATATGACTATAATGAAAATAACATCGACTTATTATAAAAGCTCTCCACTGACTTCTATTCTTAGCTAATTGGATCCAGTTTCTATTTTGTATTCCTATCTCTGCGAGATCCATCTTAATATTATCCTCCCATCTGCGCCTAGGTCTTCCTAATGGTCGTTTTCCTATGGGTCTACCAGTCAAGACTTTAAAAGCGTTTCTACTTTCTTCCATTCTAGCTACATGACCTGCCCACCTAAGCCTCCTAGACTTGACGACCCTAACAATGTTGGGTAAACCGTATAAACTATGTAGTTCCTCGTTATGAAGTTTCCGCCATTCCCCATTCTTGTTCCTCTTGGGTCCGAATATTCTTCTCAGGATCCTGTTCTCAAATACTTTCAGTCTATGTTCTTCCCTCAGAGTAAGCGACCATGTTTCGCAACCATACAGAACAACAGGCATGATTATCGTTTTATATATTTTAAGCTTCAAATTCCTCGACAGAATTCGCGACGACAAGAGATTTTGAACCGAATAATAACACGAATTCCCTGCTTTTAGTCGACATTTAATTTCTTCGTGAATATGATTTTCGTCTGTTAATATTGATCCTAAATATTTGAAAGTATTCACTTTATCAAAAGTATTATTTAATATTTTAACGCCTCCACAATTTGCCGTATTACGGTCCCGACGCACTTCCATGTATTTAGTTTTCTCTGCATTTACTTCTAAACCCATGTCCCTGCAAGCGTTTAATAATATCTCTGCATTTATTTCTACTGTTCTCCTATCATCCCCTATTAAATTTACATCATCAGCATATGCCATAATCTGGTGAATGCCGTTCAACTCTAGGCACTGGTTGCTATCTTTGATTTTCCTTATGGCGTATTCCAGCACAAAGTTAAATAATAATGGCGACAACGCATCTCCTTGTTTCAGGCCATTTTCGACGTGGAAGCTCGTGGACAAAAATTTTCCTACCCGGACTTTACTTTGGGATTCACTTAAACTTATCTTAATTAATCTAATTAGCTTTCTCGGTATTCCAAGCTCTGTAAGAACGTTGTATAATGTTTCTCTCCTAACCGAGTCGTAAGCCTAGTCGTAATCAATAAATAGTTGATGTACCGGGGTATTGTATTCCCACTTCTTTTCGAGTATTTGGCGAATGGTAAATATTTGGTCGATAGTTGATCAATTTCGTCTAAATCCGCACTGATAATCTCCAATAATTTCATCTGCGTATGGGGTCAATCTTGCTAACAGAATATTTGAAAGGATTTTATAGGATGTTGACAGAAGAGAAATGCCTCGATAATTATTACAGTCAGTTTTGTCGCCTTTCTTGTGAATTGGAACAATGATTGACTCTTTCCACTCTTGTGGCAATTCTTCCTTGTTCCAGATAAGGAGAATGAGTTTGTGTATCTTGTTCCACAATTTTTCGCCTCCAGCTAAAATTAACTCAGCCGGAATTTCATCTACACCCGGAGATTTGTGTTTCTTTAATTTCTTTAGAGCGATTTTTACTTCTATTCGGTTGGGTTCTGGAATATACGGTTCTGCGGTGTGTATCTCCTTTTCTCCACGCACATTATACTGCATAAGCAACTTTATATAACTCTGCTAGGCCCTATATATATATATATATATATATATATATATATATATATATATATATATATATATAAGTTTATAAATGTTTGTTTTGTGATTTTTTGTAGTTGTTATTATTGTTTTTATTTAATTGCAATCAAAGAAAAGTTCTAAATATTGTTTCGTTTCAATGTTTACTATTGATAAAATACATCGAAATGCCGTACTTTTTGTGTGTGGGGGAGGGGGGGGGGTCAGACCCCACGAGAGACATTTAGTGAAATGAGAAGTCTCTTTGGTATTTATTTATGTATAAATGAGTCTGAGCCAAAGTGGACTCAAATAATTCGTATCTTTATTCACTTTTCTTACTAATATGCAAATTAAGTCGTTGTATTTCTTTAATTTGGACCAATAAAAGTTGCTGTTAACTAACTCGAACTAAATTAGTTCTTCTGTACTCCGTAGTACTTTGAAATTGTCCATATGTAATTCTGTATAATGGTTTCACTTGTGCAACTGTTTATCTTTTTGTCCTTCTGAAATGACTCTTGACAGTTATATTAAGAAGCATGTAAAGATCAGTACAACGTATTTTTATCAGGATTCCTTCGTGAGTGAGCCGGCAGACGTATCGCATTTGTGGCCAATTAGTCCTGGTTCCGAGTTCAAATGGAGGACAATTTCTCTCGGATGTAACTCGAGAAACGATTTTTATTCCGCTTTAAGCTTATGTGATCCCTTCCAGCATAACCCGGTAGTTGCATAATAACATCAAGGCGAAACAAACTTATTTCTGTCCATATATGATACGAATATATAGAGCAAATTATTTAAACCAGAAGTACCTGGTTTAAACCAAAAAAATGTTTTTTTGTTTTTTCAATAAAAACCATGGTTTTTGCCAACCCTGATTTGTACTTCTTGCTTATTATGGGGTGCAGGGAGGGGACAAAGTTAGCCAATTTTTGGAGTTTCAGTTTTTTGACGTAAATTACATTTATTTTTACAACAAACATCAATAGCTCAGTCCTTAATTAAGCTAGAAAGGTGATTTGGTACCAAAGTATTTTTGAGAGATAAAGATTTCCGTCACTTGCATTTTATGTATATACGGGGTACGTATGTACGGCCGAGAGAGGGAAGATGAAGTTTTTTTTCAGCAATTTTTTTTCATCAGGTTTTGGCGGGTATTCCTCCCCTCTGTGTGGTACATCCATAAAAATTGGTATGTGAAGCAATGAAGTAGTCCCCTACATGATAGTAACCTGTATGTGTACTTGTTTATAGAGGAAGAGGGGGTCAAATTTGGTTAATTTACATTTATTTTCGGGACGGTCCCGTATAACACAAGATATATTTCACTGAAGTGGTTTAGAAGCATAATTCTTGTTCTTATACATGATGTGTGCAGCAAAAATGATTTGCATATGGACGTGGTACTATAGTGGGGGAGGGGAGAGAATGTCTAATTCAATGAATGTTTTTCTGCGCATATATTTTTTTAAAAATATTTCCTACATAAAACGAATTCCTTACGCAATGGCAACCATTTCTTATATTATTTTCACAAGTATGTGGCCTACATATTAGCATCATTTTGTCAGCGCAGGTAACTGCAAGGGTTGCCAGGGCCCCGCAAAGTCAATATTTTAATATTTTTAATGATTTTTTATGTCTGTTCTTTTTCTACGAATACGGCGGGAATTTCACGCATATTATCTCGTTGGAATTTGTGGTTTATAAGCTTTTCAATGGTGTATATCTCATGAAATGTTCAAATACTTCACTTGAACTTCTGTTGGTTTAGTTATATGCACACTGATGTGCAGAATTTCGTTCAGTAATTGCTGTTATAATAAGAATATAACTCTGCTTGTAATTTACTCCATGCACAAACCCTGCGGAGGATGGGTTGTTTGTTAGAAAATTAAATTAGCTTCTTCAATCTGATATTTTAGTTGTTTTAAACATGTCCAACCAGCATCGAAAAAAAACACGTTTAAAACAATTTGTTTAAAACGTTTAAAACAAACTGAATAAAACAACAGCCCTCGTTTTAAACATGTTTTAAACACTTGTTTTAAACATTTTGTTTTAAACATATCAACCCTGAGGATAGAAGTCAGTGGAGAGCTTTTGTGAACGCGGCATTGAACCTCCGGGTTCCACAGGCCATAGAGTTAGTTAGTTAGTTAGAAGGTCTAAAGGAACAGCTTGCTGTAGTGGCAATGTTGATTTTTCATTTAGTGTAGTGTGTTTCACAGATATGGAGACCAAACGTCTGATGCGATTATACAAAATGGAACTATTTTACCTAGGTAGAATTAAAAAATTTCTTTCCAACATTTTTTCTGTCTTTACTTTTTTCATATCTTTAATACACACACATCCCCCTATATGAATTAAATCTTTCAGTTTGAAGTCCCATTTTAATGTCCTTTAGACTAGGAGGGTGAATAATTAAGGCAAGTGAATGGTGACGGAAGAATTGCTGATAAAAGCCTGTGGGAGGAAAGTACCGTTAGAAAATCCATGGACGGTGTTGTCCACTACGACTTACTTGGACAGGGATCGAACCAGGGACACCTCGTAATAGAGGAAAACTGTCTACCACTTTTTTAAAAATAATTTCTGGCTCTTATTTCCTCTTTCTACCACTGTTCACGAGTAGTAGACTCGACGGAGACACGAACACAGAACCACTGACAACAGTTAAAATTTTCAAAGGTTCTCTCACCCGGAGACGAATCTGGAACCACTGAGCCATCGTGTCCCTATCATAGCCGTAGCTAGAGATTTCGGCGCCCGGGGCGGAGTAGTATCCGGCGCCCCCTACACTCAACTTACTAAACGTTTTTTTTTTTTGCATATAAAAGAAGTACCTTTTGGTGTTATGTACGCTGAATTTTATCAAGCTGCTTTGACAGACCAATGCAAAAGGCAAAAGCAATCATTATGTGCTCTTTTACAAATAAGAGCTGTTTTCAAGAGGCTTATTTTAGACTTTTTGTTTATCTTGACAAAACTACCTTTGATTTGTACACAAATACACTTGAAGAACAGTTATGGAAATTTACAACTGTTTACAACGTTTCATACCATCGATAAGAAATGTAATTTCAATACATTAGAAATTATGTCTTTTACAATGTTCAAAATGGGTGACAGCATTGAATTTCCAATAATAACTGTACATTTTTTAAATTTTATTCTGTATGTAACCACACATATAACCTTTTACTTTCGATTTTTTTACGTTAAAAGATATTTTGTGAAATGTAACAGAAATTCAGGAGCCTTCTTTGCGAATTTCTCAATATTGATCGATGGAGGTGAACACGTTTAATGTTTGTATTTAAAATCCAAAATATAGTATGGCTACTACATATGTTTGAAATTATAGAAATTACTTAATTTCCTAATGAATGAAAAGTTAAGGTTACTTGAGTTGATTTTGAGTTGATTTTGAGTTTAACGTCCCGTTCAGCAGCGAGGCTATATGAGACGTGGACCTACTGATTAACGTGGAATCCGAACCACATGAGCTCCCGCCGGGAATCGAACCCGGGCCTCCCACGCCAAAGGCGCGTACGCTAACCGCTTAGCCACGGAGGAGCTCAAAAGTTAAGGTTACTTAGTACTAATTAATATATTAAACACACACACACACACACACACATATATATATATATATATATATATATATATATATATATATATATATATATATATAATTAATGTTTTTCTGACCAGAGTATGTACTTATTTATTAAGAATTAAATAAGTCGTAACAGTTTCAATAACGTAACGTTATCTTCTGCAGAAGTATATCAATAATAACTTAATATTGTGCATTAGGGTGGAGCATCGGTGCAATTAAATTAATTATCGTTCTTTCGAACCTTTGCGATCACAGTATAAGTACACTTATTTCATGCCAACATTAATAATAGGCCTACTTATAGTTATGTGTCCAAAACATACGTATGTGCACCTCCATTATCTGTACAGCTTGATACGTCTCCATATCCTCCTACTCATAGCTTTAGCAGCTGCGGCGTCATAAAAAGAAAGCTTCAAGTACGTGCCCGGAGAACATCATTCTCCACATACCGCTTCTTCCCAACATACGTTTTAATGATACTCCATAGATCATTGGTCATAAGGTTGTTGTACCCCACTGCCCGTAATGCCGGTCACGCAAGCACTGGCTCCTATGTCCATGTCTGCAGACCCGAAACCATCCTTACCTTTGACAGACATGTGATATTACATCAGACTGGGGGTGGCAGTTGTTGCGCAACGGTTATTTTCTGTTCGATACCCTCTGTCCGAAATCGCTGGAACTAGGAATATCAAACACGGTCCATAGACCGCCACCGGATTGCTCTCCCGAAAGAGTTTATCTTGAGTCCGTCTGATGGTGAACGACCGAGATAGGTGCTTTAGAATTCATTTAGGACTCATCAGAGTTGAAAATAGCTTATCGAATAAACAAAATTTTACACAAAAGTTTAATCAGAGGCATGTATTAACGAATTAGGAATATTCAGAATTTCACAATATAAATTTTGTAAGGTTACTTTATCCAAATTGAGTTGTCGATTTAATAGTCACATAACAATACATGTGTAATCTGGATTACGAAATTATTGCTGAACAAAACGTATTAGCAGACATTATAAAGAAACATGACACGAAATCAAATTTGATACATATATTACATAGAATATTTTACACACAACTACAGGACATTCCATCATAATAGGTTATATCAGAAAGTACAAAGTAAGTATTATATATATATATATATATATATATATATATATATATCTGGTAAAATTACAGTTAAACATACTGGTACAGTCCCATGTAAGCAATTTGAGCCGGTAATTTATTAGGTAGAGGTTTAGTAAACATTGGAACTAAAATTATCATAGTAACCATAGGCGCTGTCATAGCTTATGATATGGAAATTCAATCTTCATCGCCTCATCAAATTACTTAATTGTTATTTAATTATTATTAATTGTGTAGCTACCTTTTTTAATTACTTTCTATATATGTATATATTTCTTCCACAATTACTTATTTATATATAACCCATTTTACTTAGCATTCCATTGCATTTCATCAATATTTTGTTGCTTTATTTATTGTTAATATAATAGTATTTTATTTTATTTTATTTTATATAGCAATTGTTTTATTTATTATACAGACGATAAGACAAAGATAACTGTTATGAATTTCATATGGTTCTATCCTGTTATTTTCGTCTTTAAAAAGGCTGCATTTATATTCTAGGGCCTATGTTTAGCAGAAGGGGTCCAGCTCTTTTCTCTAAAAAATGTTACAATTTTGGTAATTTCTGTTCACATTCGGTTAGTTTAAGTTAGGTTAGGCTAGTTTAGGTTACATTAGGTTAGTTTAGTTTATGTTATATTAGTGTAGGAGTCCGCATAATTTTCCAAAAAAATGATAGAATTTCGCTTATTTCTACTAATATTACGTTAGTTTAGGTTAGTTCAGGTTAGCTTACGTTAGTTTATGTTAGGTTAGGTTAGATTTGGTTACGTTATGTTACGTCTAAGTACTTGTATCACCCATTTCTCCTGTAAATTTTTTTACGTGCTTCTGGACCCCTTGTACTAAACATACCCCTATTCTAGTTCCAAAGCATTTAAAATGTAGTAAAATATACCATAATAATGAATTGTTCATATCTACCTAAATTGCTGTATTGTCCTGGAATACTGAATACGGTATTGAATGGATACATGTTTTATGTCCAAAGAATTGCTGATTTAGTTGTTAGGCCTAAAGTTGAGCATTCCAGTTAGTCTTATTATTTTCCATTTAATTTAGTGCAAATTCATATTGGGTAAAGATTATGTATTCAGGAGGCTTCACCTCCTGGACAAGATTAAACTGCTTAGTTAGACATCATTTTGTAATGTTCCCCTTCAAATAACACTAAATATAATATTTAAAAAATACAAGTTACTGTTGGTATTGCTCCGTAGCTATAATTCCATTTTTGGTACTCACAAATCCCATCAAACTTCCAGCTGACTTGAATTTTATTTATTTATTTTGGATTATATTCCTCCTTCCAATAATAAAACCTCAGAATGTACGAAGTTTTCTTCAAAATTGACGTTTAATTAAGAAGACTCAAACTTTCTTTTCTTTCTTTCTTTCTTCTTCAATATTAATAGTGTTGAGGTATGCCTCCGACTTCGAAAAAGTCTTCTTTTACGCTATAAGTGTTGTGTTTGGTAGTTAAACTCAGCTAATTATTTCCATAAGTTCCCATATATCTTCTTCAGTTGAAGGAATATTACGAGCAATACACATAATCATTGTTTTAAATATTACTTTTTCTATATAAAGATATCTTCTTCAACATGGTTGAATATACTGAGATTTATTTTATTTTATTTTATTTTATTTATTTTTTTTTAAATATTCCTTCTTATGTTTCTACCGAAGTTTTTGTTTAATTTTCTGTTTAATTGTTTCTTTTCTTTTTTTATATAAACTTATGCCATTATGTAAAATAAATTGAATCATATACCTAATTGCCTTAAAATTATATGTTGCCATGATATATTTATAGGAAAAGGTACCCATACCTTGAATGTTATTTAATTTTAGAACAAAGGGGTTTCTATTTGATTGTAAAAAATTGCATTCAAATAGAATATGATCTAGTGTACCTATACCCTTTATTGCACGAACAATGGTAAGTATCTTTTCTTTTAATTTGAAATAACTTGGCTGGAGTAAGTGCAGTACCAAAAAGTATTTTATAATATATTACTATTTCTTTTCGTGACCAATTGTGTATAAAATCTCTGGATTTATGGGTGTGGTTTCCAATTGTTTCCCAACAAAAGGTGTCCTGGACCAGATTTGTTATTTTGTTGCCAACTTGATTTTGCAATTGAAAAATGTCGATCAAGAATGTAAAAATAATTTTGATAAGGAATTTTTATATAACTTGATTTTCCTTCTTTACAAGCACTCTTTGCAGCGATGTCGATAAGGTCCCAATGTTCTAGGTCTATGTGAGAGCAAAGAAAATAGAAATGCATAGAGATTTTTTTCTTTCAGCTTTTGAAATAAATGTTTTATATTTAGGATTAACCATGCTACGCTTGCATTCCAGTGAATGCTCTTTAATGCTTGTAGTACACTGAGGGAATCTGTACAAATGCAAGATACAATTAGGTTTTGTTGTTTGATATATAATAAGGCTTGGCGGATGGCAAAAGCTTCTGCTTCAAAAATAGATAATGATAAAGGTAGTTTATATTTCAAAGTTGTTTTGTGATGGAATGAATATTGCAGCTCCCACTGAAGAATCTGGATATTTAGATGCGTCTGTATAAATAAAAAATGTATTAGGTCGTAATTTTTGAATTTGTTCTGTCCAAATGTTTTTGTATATTTTGTTTCGTAATACTAGATTATCTATTTTAAAGAAATTTGGAATATTAGCTTGAATACTGACTAGATTCGTTGTATACTGCCAGGTAAAACAAGGAATAAGAGGTACTTTATGGATGAAAGGTTTTAGGTATTTTAAACTACTATATGCTTGATATATCCACGGTCGATATTGAAATATGGCGTGATTTTTTAAAAATAAATTTTCCAGATGTTCTAACTTACTAATCATTGAAGAAGTAGTTCTGCTAAATCTTGATAAAATTAATTTTCCAGCCGATTTTTGCAATAAGATAGTTAATGGGATTGATTTAGTTTTTTCTAATATTGCTTGTTTTGGGCAAAAACTAGGTTGTGAAAAGATAATCTTAAGTATGTCATAAATGATGTTATCCAATCGTTTATAAAATTGGGTTTGATCATGTGGATAGAATACTCCACTATACATAAACTTAGCCATTACACTTTGTTTTAGAATTACTAGACTAAAAGGATTGATACCATATTTCTTAGTTGCTATGCACTGAAAAAGTCTTGTACATTTAATCGCTTCCTGTGAAAGATGATTGAGATGTTGATTTTGTAATTTATTTAATTTTTTGTCCAAAAATAAACCTAAGATTCATCCGATAATTGAATAGTTTGAATATTAATCGTAGTTATAGGTATGGATTTTTTCCGTGAAAAGATTATAAACTCGTTTTTTTTAAATTTATTTTTAATCCATTTTGATTGGTTCAGTTAACTAATGATAGAAAGAAAGATTTTAGTTTATTTTTCCCCATCTCTAGATTAGTTGTAAGTGTAGTAGCCAAAATATCATCAGCAAAGGATACTAATTGAATTGATTCTGTACTTAATTTGAATAAATCATTAATGTAGATATTGAATAGTATAGGACTTAATTTACTACCTTGTAGAAGACCTTGTGAAGTAGTACGATAAGTGTTATAAGAATTACCAATTTTGACATATATTTTCCTATTTATTAATGTATTGTGAATTATACGAATGATCTTACTCGGTATATTTAAATTATATAATTTATTAATAAGAATATCTAATATTACGGAATCACATGCTTTTTCTAGGTCAATGCTTATTGCTAGTAGATATTGTCTAGTATAAAATGCATAATGAATATATTACTGGTGCTAAAGCATTATATGTAGAAGTGCTTTTCCGGAAACCAGTTATATTATTATTAAAAATTTGATTAAATTCTAGAAACCAATTCAAACGATTGAGTAGAAGATTTTCGAAAATTTTATATGCACATGAAAGTAATGAAATTGGACGAAAATTTCCTGCTTTTCTGATAGACTGTTTCGTTTCAGGGATTGGAATAACTAAAACTTTTTCCTTTCCATAGGAATGACACTGGTATTCCATATATTGTTAAAATATTGTAGAAGCAATTTGGTACCTCATGTTGGTAAATTTTTATAATGAGAATATGTGATACTCTCAATCCCTGGTGTAGTGGATTTTGTTATATTTTTTAATACTATTTCTAATTCTCCTATGGTAAAGTCTTGCTCTAAGGTAGAACTACGATTATATAAAAGTTGATTCTGTAATATAAGTTGTGAATAATTACTAAAAGGCTATGTTAAAATTTGATGAAATTATTCTACCCAATTTAATTTTCTAAGATATATAGGTGCATCTAAATTAGATATATTTTTAGTATATTGTCTCCAAATTTCCACAGTTATGGAAGCGAAATTCTATTGGATAACTTATTACATAATTCCTGCCAGTTCTGCCTTTTGGTGCTTTTAATTATTCTTTTGGTTTGAGCTTTTTGAGACCAGTAATAGAGGAAGTTTTCCCTTGATGGATCCTGAATAAATCTGCGAAAAGCATATTGAGTCATATTTATACTTTGGTGACAAGTTTGACTACACCATATTGTTTTTTTCTTTGAATATTTTCTTTTTGATGAGGATGATTAGGATGTTTGTCCACGGTGTTTTTGATGATAGATGAAACCGTCGATTTAATAAGGTAAAATATTTGTGAAGGATGTTTTAATGCCTGATCAGAGGAACAATTAGAAATGTTTTCATCAATTATTTTTTGATATTGATTCCAATTTATATTTGTATGCATCTTTTGTAAGTTCGACCTGAAATCCAAATATAGTGCAGAATTATTAATATCTGAAAAAGAAAATAAATGACTTTTAAAAATAATAGGGTAATGATCACTATCATATGGTGTAAAATATGTCCACCATTCAGTCTCAATGTAATGGTTATTTTTTGTTAATGTTAGATCAGGTGCACTATGACCTGTTGATGAAATTCTTGTAGGTGCTCCATTGTTTAAGTATATATAATTTGAACTCGCTTACTTTGATAAAAATATTTTCCCAGATGTATAAGTGCGATTTGAACCCCATATAATATAATGTATGTTAAGTTCTCCTCCTATATAATCTATATTTAAATTATTGTTTAATAGCCTATCCCAAAAATTCCTATTTGGATGAGTACCAGCGGGAATATATATATTAAAAAATTTTAATTTATTTACTACTACTCCAAGCATTTGAATTTGTGATGAATTAACTATGTCTGGAATTGTAAACGTGTTGTATGAGTAAGTATTTTTAATACCAATGGCAATGCCTCCATAATTATCTGGTCGAGTTTGATTGACAATTGTATAATTTTTGATTCTCAAAACTGTTTTTGGATTGCACCAAGTTTCTTGGAGGAAAATTAGGTCTGGTTTGAATATGTGAATTAAATGGTTAATATGGTGAATTTTATTATTTACACTTTGATAATCCCACTGTAAAATTGTGAATCTATACGGTGATTGCCGATTCATACTAATTTAAATTTAAAATAGAATATAAAGATGTTAGTAATGTTTCTAAATGATTGTCAAATTTATTTGCCAAAGGACCACCAAAAAAATTTGACACACATTTTCTAATTGCATTTTTTATATTTTTGATTAAAGGCATTAATTGTAACCAGATCCTGCGACCTAGAAGGAGCTGGAAAAGGGTTTGGAGATTGAGAACCAGTTATAACCTTAAATCCCTTTTGATCTTTATTGAGGAAGGAGGTTGTTGTACATGATTCCTGATTGTTATAACGATTATTCTTTCTCTTAATAGATCGAGAATCATCTTGTTCCATCTGTTTCCCTGTCTCAATGAATTTTGAATCCCATGGTTGTGAATAACTATATCTCTTTTTAAGAGAATCATCTCCATTTATCGTTTGCTTCCGAATAGGGGGGAATTTAATATTGGTGAATCCATTATATTACGTCTTTTCTTTTCTGGAGAAGAATCTGAACTATTAATTTTCTGTTGAAATAATTCAGGTGTGTATGTGGTAGATAGCCTACTTGCATAAGTATCTTTTAATGTGGTTATACTGGGATAATCTTGCTTATCTGAGGAAGTACGAAATTCACCTTGTGAAAATTGATATGAGGGAATGTTTTTTTCCTGTGTCTTACTCACTAACTTGTTTGCTTCATTAAAGGAAATTTTGTTGAGAGCCATTAATTCTACTATTTTCCTTTGTCTTATTTTTCTGGACATACATTACTATCTGCCATATGATTTTTCCAACAATTAAGACATTTAGTAGGATTCTTACATGTTTCATATGCATGAGGGGCCCCACAATTTTTACATAAGTTTTTATTTAAGCGACAATTCCTCTTTAAATGGCCATATTTAAAACATCCATTAATGCATTGCCTTATAGATGGGATATAAGTATTTACGGTTCTACGTATATAACTTAACATCTGGTGGTAATGATTCAGAATCAAATGTGAGAATGACTGTTTTTGTTGGTTGGAGTTCACTTTCTGAAGTTTTCCTGTGAATTCTTCGCGCTGATGTTATTGGTACTTCACATTTAATGTCAGTAATTGATCCATCGTAATATCCGTATCTATATCATGAACTACACCTGTTGTGTAAACAAATGGTTAGGGATAAATGCTTCCCATTTGTTTTGTAATAAAATATTATGTTCCAAGAATAAATTTGCTTCCTCTTCTGAACGAAACTTATTTTTAAGAAGATTCCGTCCTATACCTTCAATAGTTTCAATGCCAGATATATCTGCCCAATATAATTTACGACTTATGGACATTATGTGTTTTTCCCCAAATCTTCACTATTTGATTTTAAAAATACATAATAAGGTGCTAAGTGTGACGTTTTATATTTCTTTATATCTATTTGGGTAAAATTTGTATTTTTGTTTTCAAAGGTTGATTTAGTTTCAGTTAAGGGCGTAGAACTACGTGTCGCGATGTTTTCCTGATTACACAATACCGGTAAACTAGTCGATGTCGATAGATTAGAGTTGATATCTGACACTACATTCTCAGCTATTGTCACTTTATCCATCTTATCCTCCATATTCAATATGATAGGATCCGGAGATTTTATTTGGGATAAATTATTATCCTAATCCATTTCCTAGATACTACTGTTCATATTATACAATTAACCTATATATAAACACTATTCATGAAAGGTCATGCAAATTATTCCTTAAAAATTAGGGTAAAAATAAAAGATAATTAAAACATTAAGATTCCACACTATCACTGAGTTTACCAATTGTTAACCATACACAACACTTATTTATACTAATTAACACTTTAAAAAAATCACGAACGTATATGATAAGATATATATTGTAAATGTTGTATTTCTAATAATTCCGCACTTAATTACAGTACATTGCACAATGAACACACAATATACACTCCATTTTTATTTTTGAGGGTATCATATATTTTTTTCAACTTGCTCTATATTTACCACAGCAAGCAACCCAAAGCTCAGACGATCCAATTTTTTCTATCCTCAAACTTTATAATTTTAAAAACCTTTTGTGTATGTTTGCTTTATATTTTTCGTATTTAGGTGCAGAATTCACACACATGTCACCTAACGCTTAAAAACACTATTATAACTAGAAAACTAATTAAAAGTGTATTGCTATAAACTGGATTAATATTGAATCAAAATACGAAAGTAAATAAAATAAAATAAACTTAAATATCAACATACAGTACTAAATGGTACTGACATAACAACTGAGCAGGTTCACAGTGGTGCTGACAAAACAACTGTGCAGGTTTACTTTAGTGGAGCAGTACAAGGTCCGTACTTCAAGGCAACCAAGGATAAGGTGTTGATGAACTTAGGAACTCATGTCCTACCTACCGGCCAGGTAACAGTGCTTGCGTTCAAGCATTAACGAACATAATTTTCACATGGAGCTGCAACAGGATGACGCTAAATCATAATAGGTATAACGACTCTATAGAAAAGCGTCGTCAACCTGGTCCGTCTGGTAAAATATAAGTTACGAAGCGATAATAACTTTTCTTTATGCAAGAATCAACTCAGATATTCAAAGATCATTAGCCTCACCTTTATTGCTTGATATGTCTTAAATATTCCTTTTTAAAACCGTGAAATACATAAATTCACTTGACTTGGTCAACACATAACATGTACATAGCCACAACTATCCCATAATAATCTCTTACATATATTAAAAACATTCTTCTTTTCTGTTAATTTAAAATGAACATTCTACTAAGTATATTACATATTTATGAGCACTTTTTGCCCACGGTACAGGTAAATATTATACAAACTAAAGTATTTCGTTATAGAAAATGTCGCCCGACAAAGGGACTGAATATAAAAGTCATGAGTAGGCTTGGCTTTTATATTCAAGAACCACTGGTCTGATTAGATTAATGTTCGTACATTACATATGTTCTTTATATTTTGATCACACCTCGTATATATCTTCATTACTTTTTGGTTAACCCTCATATATATATAAAATATTAGTTATTATCATTCACATAAATACATTTACAATAAATCTTTGATTTCATTAATATTTCTCTTTTATTACATTATTATTTATTCTTTATCATTAAAAACATCGTCGCTTAGAAATATAATTAACGAGGGTGAAACACAAATTATCAAGATTACTAGTTTCGATCATTATTACAAACGATGATGTGACAAATAATATTTGTTCTTTTCGGGCGCATTGTATAACAAATAAGTTAGATGTTGCAATTGTAATGTATACATAGTAGCACTAAGATGTCCAAAATAAAGAAGAATTTCATTCAAGGTAGTTATTGAATAATTGATTTTATAGAATGGATCTTATTCTTAACATAATCTTTGACAATTAAACACAAATCAATCTGATATAAAGTAATTTTTTTGCCTTTAACTAATTATAAATTGAATTATGATTCTTCACATTAATAAGAAAGAATAAAAATTAAACATAACCTACGTTTGAATAATCAAATGGAAGTAAATAAATTTATTTTACAGAAACAAAAGACACCTTTTTGTTATTAAATAAACACATTTTTCATTATTATTGTTATTTTTCATTCTTATTTATTTGATCAAGAATGTTGGGTGCTACTAACTCTTTAACTAGATGCATCCATTTTTCCTTTGTATACGGAGTAGGCTTCCAAACCTTTAACTCATCTATATTGCGAAGTCCAATTGACCTCCCCGTTTTAGCGTTTAACAGTTCGAAGACTTTAGGATTTATCTCCTTAAAACATAAATAAGGACCTGAGAAAATGTCACAAAATTTGTAGATTTTCTTTAACAACATATTACTCTGCGGATGTTGTTTAACGAAAACTAAATCGTTGACCTTGATCCGATATTTTCCTTCTTGTAACGACTCTACTTGCGAATTACGTTTCAAAAACTTGTTGTGCCTTCGGATCTTAACCATGTTCACTAAATTGGATGAGTCTATAATTGTCGAATCTTCTAATTTGACATCAAAATGTTGTTCCACAGGGAAAATTACATCAGAGCCATTATGCACCTTAGCAGGAGACACACCTAAAGTGTCTGATATAGAATGGTTCAAAAGGTACGTAATTTGGTTGACATGCTTAATCCATTCAGTATGTTTATCCTTACAAAAGTGCCGAAACAACATACCGAAATTGCGATGTACATTTTCTACAACGGAGCTACTTGGGTGGTACGGAGTCACAAAATGAATTTTAATGTTGGCCTTATTCATGGCTTTGAGAAACACATCACTTTTGAATTGTGAGCCGTTATCGCATAATATATGCTCGATAGGGCCACAATGTGGAATATATACATTTAGAATTTTATTCACTATAGCAGCGGAGGTTGCTTTGCGCAAGGGGTAGGCTACCACATATCGTGAAAAGATATCCATTGTTGTTAACAAATAAACTTCTCCAGTAGCTGCTCTGGGTAACGGTCCATATAAATCAATCGATAGGAATGAATGTGGCCTCTCCGGTGTTATTGAAAGCATTGGTTTTTGTATAGCTTGATAATTGTGCTTAATTTGCATACACTCGATACAGTCATTGATATAATTTTTGACCTGAGCTCGCATTCCTTTCCAATAAAAAGACTTATTAATCAAGGCACATACCTTTACATACCCAAAATGTCCAAAATCGTCATGGTAGGCCTTTAAGATGCGTGCTGTTAACGTAGGTGGAATACAAATTTTGTTCCTAGATTTGAACTTAAAATCCTTAATGAGTAAGATTCCGTTATTTAATTTAAATCTGGAATTCCAGTGCTTGGGACAACTACATCCATCGCCACATGAAGATAAATGTTCCATGATTTGTTGGTATTCATGATACTTTATTTGATGTTCTCTTAAATCTTCTATTGAAATGGTAGCTATTTCATCTTGTAAGATCTTAAATTCATTAATAGACAAAATATGTTGCTCTTCTCCAGGAAACAGGCGTGATAAAGTATCTACGGGTCCATTATCCACTCCTTTAATGTGTTGCACTTCGAAATCATAAGCTTGCAGATCTAACGACCAGCGAAGTAATCTGTTATTATACCCCTGTACGCTATTAAGATATTGCAATGAATTATGGTCAGTAAGTACTATGAAATGACACCCGCTCAGATAGGGAGCGAATTTTTGTATAGCAAAACGTACAGCCAAAAGTTCAATTTCTGTTGTAGTGTATCCCTTTTCAGCTTTCTTTAAAGTACGGCTAGCGCAATGTATAACAGCTGGTTCCTGCATAGTTGGGTTAGGCTGCCAGAGTACTGCAGAGATTCCAAGTTGGGAACCATCACATTGTACGTAAAAAGGAACGTCGTATCTGGGGTGATTCAAATGGATATTTCGTTTTACGCACTCCTTCAATTTATTAAAACTGCGTTCCTGGATCGGACCCCATTGCCATGGTATACCCTTCTTTATGATCATAAATAAAGGCTGGGCTATCTCAGCAAATCGCGGGATGGCTTTGCGAAACCAATTGAAGAGTCCTAATATTTGTCGGGTCTGTTTCACATTTACTGGAGCAGGCAGATCTTCTATGGCTTGAACTTTAGATTGACTGAATTGCAAACCAGAGGCATCAATTTGGTACCCAAGAAATTCTATAGAATTCTGCAAAAACTTGGATTTCTGTAAATTGATAGTAAGGCCTGAACTTTCCAATCTGTCTAAAACTATATCTAAATACTTCAGGTATTCATGTGGATTTTTCCCCATGATTAAGATATCATCAGCATACGTTATCACGTTGCTACGCAAGTCTTGACCTAGAACTTTGTTCAAGCAGGATGCTAATGCTGCACTACCATTGATAAGCCCAAAGACTACACGATTGTATTCATACAAGTGACCTTCAAAACTAAATGCTGTAAATGGTTTTGAATCTTCGTGTAACTCGACCTGATTATACGCCATTACTAGATCTAAATTTCCGAATACGGTGTTCCCTTGTAAAGAAGCTAGTATTTCTTCTACTGGAGGATACCTCACTTGTTCCAGATCAATGTGACCGTTAGTTCGCCTCAAATCTAATACCACACGTAGAGAACCATTTTTCTTTGGAACAACATGTAATGGATTAAGGTGGACGCTCCTCGAAGGCCTAATGATCCCATCTCTTAACATATCTGCTATTTGTTGACGTACATTCTCTCTGTATCTATATGGAATTATATAGGGCTTGGTTACTATAGGTTTATCAGTTTTAACTTTAAAAGAATAAACAAAATCCTTACGGCATCCAGGACGTTCTGAAAAGACCTTTCTATGTTTATATAAAATGTTCTTAAAGTCTGCTATTACGGTATTATCAGCAAAATCAAGGCTGCTTTCGAGAGATTTAACATGTTCAGAAAATACTACATCATCCTTTACATTCATCAAATTTTGTGTCTTTTCCAATCGTTGATCATTTAATTTATCACCTTTTTCACTAATAGAAACATTATTCACTATAGGAGACAGATCATTATATTGGCAAGCGCTATTATCTAATTTTGGAAGCAGTTTTTGAACAATTTTCTGAGGTATACCCGGTATCGTCAAAGTTTGGTTTTTAAAATCAAGCATGACTCGTAATTGGGATAGTAAATCTAAGCCCATAATTAAGTTCTCGTTAAGATCTTTGATAACCAGAATAGGGATTGATATTTCGAAATCTTGGATAGATATTGACACACGGGTAATTCCTGCTACTCTCTTTTTATGTTTACCGGTAAAATCAACTATAATAATGTTCTCAGCCTTTTGTAGCTTAGGATTCGAATAATTACTAGTGATTACTTTCCACCATGAATACGATAATAGAGAGGCGTTTGCTCCCGTATCGAGTAAAGCTTCGGTACTTAATCCATTGACTTTAATAGGTATTTTAGCAGTACTGTATGATTTTAAAAATACAAAATTTTCTTCGATATTAAAACCATCATTGACAGTATCGTCTTCAAACCAACAACGATTTACAACAGGTATAAATTGATATTGACACCTGTTAATTGCTATTTCCGAATAGTTATTCACAGAAACGTCATAGGAAAGATCATTTTCATAATTAGCATGAACCGGTAAATTGGAAGATAAATGTTCATAGTAATTATCACTTAAATTTTTAGATAAATGCTCATGAGAACCTACAGCTGACATGGGTTTAACCCCTACCATATCAGCCGCAATTAGTTTAAATTCATACTCGAGTAGGGTTCCAATAGGGTACACTGTACAGCACAATCATGATTATGTCCTGTATTATTGTTTTGTACAGGAATTACTTCAATACCTGGATCTTGATGTGAAGTGCCATCTCTTATCCTTCCATTACTTCTATCCACGTAGTTCGCTGCGTTGGTGGAATTTCTCCATACATTTCGTCTATTTTTAAACCTATTTTGACTATATGGTCTGACATAGGAATTATTACGATTAATTAGGTTAGGCGGATTCCCTACATAACCTTGTCTATTTTGTTCATTTTGATTGCTAGAGTATACTCGTCTTAGGTTCGGTTCATTATTATTCACACTTCGGATATTCAAATTCCGAACAGGGACCAAATGATCTGAATTATTCTTATTTTTACCCATTCCTGATTGTGTTAGATTCATAGCATGGTATTGAGTTTCGTAGCATTGTACAAGCATTAATAAATGACTGAAACTCATACACTGTGTGGAAAATAAGATCTGCTGTAATTTAAATGGAAGCAAATTGCGAATCGATGCAATTATTCTTGATTCCGATTGCAAGGGATTAACAACCTTTAATTCATTATAGACATTTATAACAAACTCTACAATAGATTTGTGCAATCGAGGATTGAAATGTTGATTTCTAAGAGTGGCATCTCTGTTTGCCAGCAAAAAGTCATTTTCGTAATTCGCGATCAATGCCGCTTTAAATTCCTCATATGTACTAATGTGATCACGTATTGCCTTAAACCATAAGGAACAAGGTGGGAGTAATACATGGGGTATTAATTTCATGTATTGTGATCGGTCGATAGACATTATACTGCATTCGTCTTGGAACTTCTCTAAGAAAGAACTAGCATTTTCATTGCACTTACCACTAAATTTACTCATGGCTTTGATTTCGCTCATCTTGACACTTAGCTTTACCTTTCTTTTCTCACTCCTTGTTCTTGTGGTGTGATTGTTCCGGTCCGTAGCGTGCTGTGTCATGATACCATTTATATTTCGTTCATCAGTGATCTTCGGACAATTTTCCTCTAATATAATATCCTCCTCAGATTCCGGCGAAGGCGTATTTATATCCGGTGATTGGGGCAACTCGAAGCGATCACTGCCCAGATTATTGCGATAAATGGTGTCTCTAGCCTGTAACGTTTTAATTTCTTCCTGCATAGTAGCCAACTGGATCTTTTGATGTTTAACGGAAGATTCTATTAACGTTAAATCCTTTTTTACAGCACAGATTTCATGATTTTGATGATCGTGCTTTTCTTGACACTCATCGGCTAACCTTTTTAACTTCTCTTCAAACTGCGAGGATATGTCGTTCATCACCTGGACGATTGTTTGTTTCGTATCGTCTGATTTCAGTTCTATCCGTTCTATTCGTTTACTTAATTCTTCATACTGCTTGCTAGCTTCATTAAATTTCAGTTCTATCTTCTTTTCCATGGTCTGGTTAGCTTCATAGAACTTCAGTTCTATCTTCTGTTCCATGGTCTGGTTAGCTTCATAGAACTTCTGTTCCATGTTTGTGTTAGATTCATTGAGCTTCTGTTCCATGGTTTGTTTTATCTCAGTCGTCATTTGCATAATTTGTCGCTGCACAGCTAACAAAAGTCGATCCTCAGATGACAAACTTGGTGTTGCACTAATTTCACCTGGATTACTGGTATTAGATTCCTGTTGCACTATTTCACTATCCATTTTTCGTTTGATGACCTTACCGCTTCGTAATACGGTTAAGTTCGTATTCATAAATGGTAATATCCAAGTAAATTCAGCCCTACTTTCCTTCTTCGGGAACTGAATTTTCAAAAGTCCCGGGTTTGGTAAACCAAATTTTTTATAACGACTCTATAGAAAAGCGTCGTCAACCTGGTCCGTCTGGTAAAATATAAGTTACGAAGCGATAATAACTTTTCTTTATGCAAGAATCAACTCAGATATTCAAAGATCATTAGCCTCACCTTTATTGCTTGATATGTCTTAAATATTCCTTTTTAAAACCGTGAAATACATAAATTCACTTGACTTGGTCAACACATAACATGTACATAGCCACAACTATCCCATAATAATCTCTTACATATATTAAAAACATTCTTCTTTTCTGTTAATTTAAAATGAACATTCTACTAAGTATATTACATATTTATGAGCACTTTTTGCCCACGGTACAGGTAAATATTATACAAACTAAAGTATTTCGTTATATAGGCTCGGGAAACGCAATAGAAAGTTCAGGAGCTTGACGATACCACACTGATGTTATGCCCTGGATATGGTCCTGACCCTGAACCTTCGAATTACTACCTGTTTTAATCCATGGAGCACTTTTTGAAATTACAAAGGTTCACCAATCAGGAGAAGTAGTGACGGACTTCTTTACCTCTAGAACAAATGTGGTGTGAACATGGAATCGAGGAACTGAGAGGGAGGTGACTGCAGATAGTCCAATACAAGGATCTATACTTAAAATGTGAACCTTCTTTTATTGTAATGCAGGGGTGCTCACAAGGGGAGGCTATGACGCAAACTGCGTCATTGAAATATTTGGGGGGGTTAAAATCTATATAAATATGTTTGAGGGGGTGTAAAAATTAATAGAAAAGATTTTTTTTTCATGGATAGACAATTGAGGGGGGTGCGTTATGGACATGAGGGGGGTGGGCACCACTGTGTAATGTAATAACAGGTATGTTTTCTACCAGAATATTACAAGACTTACCACTCATTCTTGCATGTTACGTTCGAGAGTAGTAGATACAACAGTCTAAGAGGGTAATTGCTCGCTTCAGTTCTGTGACTAGTTGTACAACATGATGCACATTTTGAAATCGAGTTTATCATATTATAACTGGTATGCGTGCCCACAGCAATAGCAGATGCTCTTTTACTGCATTCGTGTGATGAAAAATTACATTGACAGCAACTACAGCTTGAAGTGACTTTTAGTTTGCTGGGAGGTATTGCCATTACGTACTTCTTTTTGCAGATTATTTTTGTTTATATATGACTGTTTACTATGTTTGGATCCTAAGTAAACAGTCATATAAATGTGGTGGGATCTTCATTAGATTGTACTCTCATGGGATTCGAGAAAGAGACTAGTTGTTCTCTTTAGAGTTCAGCTTGACAGCCAAAAACACACCAGTGACTATGGAGGTAAACGTTGCGTATGGTTTCTTCGGGTGAACTGAAGCTTTCTGATTTTCTCGTATCAAAGATTAGAACTCTTCTGTGGTAGATTTTGATGATATAAGATGAAGTCGTGAAACCACGTCAGAGGAATTCCGTCTATTTCTAGTTGTAAATTGTTGTTCGGAGGGCTTTACTCTTATTTGTTAATCTTCTTGGCTTGTACTATTTTGTTCGCGCGTTTATTGTCTCAGACAGCGTTCTTGTCATCTTTCAACTTCGACTTCTTTTGTTTATTTGAATTTGTTTCGGGTGCCCATCTAACTCAGTTTTACAACTTCTTGTATGTTGAAGTTTCGGGTTGAGATGGAGTTTTCTTATTTGGATTTTGTTTTAAATTTTTGGAAGTCCTTTCTTTCCATACTTCTTTCCGAAACATATGTCTGTATGCTACGTATCCCTTACTCAGAATAAATGTTGCGTGTGCGATGAGGCTATACTTGCTCAAGTCAATAGTCACATTAACTCCCAGTCGTTTTCCGGACTGAAAAGCGCTTCGTTTCGTCTCTGTGGCCGGTTCATATAATGGAACGTCTAAAACAGTAAGAACTGTTTTGCTTACCTTGTATGTTCTCAAGTTCAACATTTTTATTCCGTTAGTTAAGATTATTATAAGAAAATTAATTAACATTTTAATAGTTGACTTTTTTTTTTGAAGAATAATGGAAATATTCAAAACAGTTAGTGTAAACAATTAGTAACAATACATTTTTAATTACGTATATAAATGAAGAAAGTATAATGTAGTCATAGATTTTATTTTCGAATAATGTTGTGTGTGGATATATCCTATTATCATCTGCTATTATTTGCCAGCAAATTATTTACCACTCTGAGAAGCAACTTTCTTACGGGTAGGTAAGTGAATATGTTACAAAAGAAATGAGTTAGGAGTCTGTTACTACAGCGTAAGGATATTTACTGATTACGTAGAATACCAAATCTTAGAAGAAGTATAAACACGTCAAATTAAAGTAAAAAGCGAGATTTAACTACATGATGTGAATAAAGTAGCAGGTAAATAAAATTTTACTATTATTAGATCTTCAAACTATGCAATGTATAAGTGGCGGATGTTTAGTTGAATGACTGTTCTACGGATCATTATGGTTGTCTGTAAGCATCTAGCTTTGGCTAAAAGAAAAGGTGTCTCCATGTTACAAGAAAATGAACGCACACTTGTCGCACAAAGGACTGTGCAATTTTCCAAGAATTGCAGTGTGAAACCTTTTCACTGTCTCTCTGTCTCTCTCATACATACACACACACATATATATACATCGGAACACCGCAACATCCTGATGTGTACTAATACCTTTTCTAACGTCTCCGTCATTTCTTGCCAAGGAAAAATTTCTCTTATGCAGTGTGATTATGGAATTTTTTGCAACGTACACTCGAGGATTCTTTCAAATGGAATATGGTCATTGGCAAAATGATAGCAAAAGTGAGTGACTGCAGCCATAGATAACTTTGACAGACCAAACGTTGTAATTTTCACTTTTTACCTTTGACGGTGACATACGTCAAACGGACATTTAAATCGCACTAACCCTAAAATAACCTCTAAGCTACAAAATGTACTTTCACGCGTGGTCACAGAAATTTTTGAGCCTTCAGAAAATTGCAAGAGGTACAGATGTGATAATGTCTTTATTATTCAACCAGTCAAATTAGTCAAAAAAAAAAAAAAAAAAAAAAGATAAACCTAAAAACAAATCATAACAAGCTGAATTTTTGCATATGGGTTTTAGAAGGTGTATATAACAACATACTAAAAGTTCTAAAGCATCCGGTGACGGGTTTGGCCGCCATATTGAAAAATGGCCGCCAAAGTGTACTTTTTCAAGATAATAACTGGTTCTCACTTTAATAGCTATAACTCACGTTGTATTTGCACTATTGAAGTCATTTTTACTTCATTCACATGACAAAGGACTACGCTTACAGACCAGATATTACACTTATTAGTTTATATCACATGCGGGAAGTAACGGAGGGATTTCTTTTTTAAAATCCACAATTTTCTCTTTTTCCAATTACTTTTCTTATACGAGGGCTATCCAGAAAGTAGATTACGTTTTGGAATAAAAAATCAACAAAGTATAGGAAACAAATTTTATTATATACAGATGAAAGCCACACACAAATACTACTTTTCGACATAGTCACCATTCAAATTAAGGCATTTATCGTAGCGATGTACGAGCTTGGAAATTCCTTCGTCGAAAAATTCGGCCGCCTGCGACTTCAACCACTTCGTTACCTCTTCTTGCAGCTGTTCGTCGTCATCAAAACGCTGCATAGCCAGCCACTTCTTCATTGCTGGGAATAGGTGGAAGTCGCTCGGTGCCAGGTCGGGACTGTACGGCGGATGAGGAAACAACTCCCACTGAAAAGATTCAAGAACTTCACGCGTGACATTTGCCGTGTGGGGCCGGGCGTTGTCGTGAATCAACAAGATCTTAGAGCTCAACATTCCTCTGCGCTTGTTTTGAATTGCTCTTCTGAGGTTTTGCAGAGTTTGGCAATACCTTTGAGCGTTTATTGTAGTGCCTCTTTCCAGGAAGTCCACCAAAATCACACCTTTTCTGTCCCAAAAAACAGTCGCCATCATCTTCCTTGCCGACATTGTTTGCATGCATTTCTTGGGTTTTTGGGGAGAACCTGTGTGCCCCCACTGCATTGATTGCAATTTCGTTTCACAGTTCACGTGTTTCACCCATGTTTCGTCACCAGTAACGATGCGATCGAGTAAAGAGTCACCATCCTTATTGTAGGCGTCCAAAAAGTGCAACGCTGCAGCCATTCGCTGATTTTTGTGGTCCTCTGTCAAGATTTTTGGAATCCATCTTGCACAAAACTTGTGGTAACCAAGCTTTTCGCTGATGATTTCGTGCAACAAACTTCGCGAAATTTGTGGAAAACTCAAAGAAAGTTCCGTTATTGTGAACTTTCGATTTTCACGGACTTTAACATCGACTTTTTCGACAAGTTCGGCAGTCACTTTGCTGGGTCTCCCACTTCGATCTTCGTCGTGAACATTGGTTCGGCCATTTTTAAATCTTATGACCCACTGTCGCACTCCACCTTCAGTGATAATGTTGTCCCCATACACTTCACACAGCTGCCGATAGATTTCTATCGGTTTACAGTTTTTTGCTGTCAGAAACCTTATTACTGCACGCACCTCGCAGCTCGCGGGATTTTCAATTAACGCAGACATTTCAAACCGTCACAGTATCTTAACGGAGCACAGCACGAACCTCTCACTAGCACGGCTAGATGCCGACTGAGCTGCGCAACGCTCTGACCCCAAGATGGCCGCGCTAGCCCCGCCCCTAGCGGACACAGACGAAAACGTAATCTACTTTCTGGATAGCCCTCGTATATTAGCCAAGAAAAAATCAAAACAAGCTGAAATTTTTTACATACCTGAAGAAGGTGTATATAACAAGATACTAAAAGTCCTTAAATATCCGGTGACGTGTTTGGATGCCATATTGGAAAATGGCCGCCAAATAGTGAGTTTTAAAGGTAATAACTGGTTCTCACTTTGATAGCTATAACTCATGTAGTATTGGCACTATTGACGTTATTATTGTTTCATTCGAATAACAAAAGACTACGCTTACAGGCCTCGTATTACAGTTACCAGTTTACTCCACATGCGGGAAATAACGGAGGATTTCTTTTTAAGATCACTAACATTTTCCTTCTTAAGACTAGTTTTCTTATATATTAACACAGAAAAAATCGTAACAAGCTGAAATTTTTCACATACCTTTAGAAAGGTGTATATAAGAAAATATTAAAAGCCCTGAAATATCTGGTGAAGGCGTTGGCCGCCATATTGAAAAATGCCCATTAAATAGTGGTTTTTAGAGGTAATAACTGGTTCTCACTTTAATAGCTATAACTCTCGTTGGATTTGCACTATTGATGTTACTTTTAGTTCATACGAATAACAAAGGACTACTCTTACAGACACTTACCAGTCTATTACACACATGGGGAAGTAACGAAGATATTCTTTTTAAAATCCCCTAAATTTCCCTTCTTCGGATTACTTTTTTCTAATCAGCTGACAATCTCGTCCTCCGAAAGTAGTAATTAAACTTACATTAAATACACCATAATAGAACATAACATAAAAGTTCCATTGAAATCATAGTAATAAAACCGGAATAACAAATAAAACTTCGTTGTGTACTGCTCCTCGACTACGCATAGAGCGAATAAGGCGTTCTGTCAAGCTACATTCCCCAACTATTATATTTACTTCTTCAACGCCAGTTGCCACACCTCAACAGAAGTTCCTTGCGAATCTGAAGAACAAATATAGATTTATTGAAATACTTTCTAAGCATCTCATTGCAGCTTGCACCAGTCTTCTTCTAATTTCTGGAGATGCAGATACCCTGATTATGCGTACAGCAATAGAACTCTATCTCAAACAGCCATTTCCAGTATCAATTATTGGGAAAGATATTAATCTGCTTGTACTTTTATCCTCATTAGCAACCGAGGAAATATAAAAATAACCAAGAAAGGTTTGTCGCTTTTTGTAAAGGTCTTTGTTCATCTGGCCCTCACACCGTGAGTTGAATGCGAGAGAAGATAGGGTGCTGATCAGTTGTTGGTGTGGGTATATCAAACATAATATCTAGTTATGGCAGTTCAGTTACACCTTAAACATGCGTAAGGACAGAGTGAACATCGGATCTCCACAGAACGTAATAAGGGTGAGTATGCTGTACGAGTTCAAACGCCGCTGCAGCAGGGCAGAAGATGTGCCAGCGCTTTGGTAAGGGTGTCGTGACTACACGAACAGTGCAGCGGTGGTTTAACAAGTTTAAGGACGGTTACGAAACACTCGAAGACACACCACGTTTCGCAAGACCAACACAAGTACAAAATGAAGACCTTTAGGCAGCAATTTATACGAACAGTGACTAGACATGTAAGGAACTGGGACTACAATTCAGTGTGAGTGGAGAACCATTCGGCAACACCACCATCAACTAGGGAAGCATTACAAGTTGAGTCGATGGGTCCCACATGATTTGACACCGGGTCAGAAGGCAACGCGAGTAGAAACCTGTGTTTCTTTGCTATCTCGTCTGAGGAAGAAGCCATTTCTGGACAGGGGTTGACATGTAATGAGAAGTGGGTCCTGTAAGAAACTCCAAGGCGCCGTCGTAATTGTTTAGCATCCCATGAACCAGTTCCAAAACAGCCGAAGCCAGCACTACGCCAGAAGAAGGTCCTCCTGTGTGTTTGGTAGACCGCTCGCGGTATCGTGCATCGGAAAATGCTACCAGCTGGTCAGAACATGAATTCAACTGTGTACTGTCAGCAGTTGAGCTGTTTTCAAGAGAAATTCAAAACTCTAGAGCCAGCACTTCTGAATCACAAAGGTGTCCTCCTGTTACAGGACAACGCTAAGCCGCACGTGGTTAGGATGACCTGGGACACCATTCTACGTCTTGGATGGGAAACACTATTGCACCCCCCGTACTCCACAGACATTGCACAGTCCGATTATCACCTGTTCCATTCCTTGGACAATCACCTTAGAGGACGCCAGTTCAAATCGCTAGTAGAGGTGCAAAATGCACTTGATACCTTATTCGCTTCACGTTCCAACAATTTCTACCGCGATGGAATCTATGGCCTTCCAGAACGTTGGCAAAAGGTTATCGATGCTGATGGGGAATATTTTTGATCTTCCAGGTACTCTTAGGTGGCATATCGATGTTTGAAGTTGGTGGGTGAAAAAACGACAGAACTTTCTTGGTTACTTTTATATTATAGAAATAGGGTAATATCGTGAAATCTTCGGAATAGGTATATGAAAAAACCCACACAAGGTTATTACAAACCAGAAATTATAAGGGGCCACTGGCAAGAGTATGTGATAAAATGAGGGTCGTGATAGAAATTAGGTTGAGAACCACTGAGCTACAGCGTTCGTATATGTCTTTCAAAACATTTATTTGCATATATATGAAGCAAACAGGGAAAATATTCGAACGAAATACGTAAACAGCAAACTTCTTTTACAGTCTCCCTATATAAGGCAGCAAATAAGCCACAGAATCAACTGTTCGGATAGTTCAACGGCAAAATAAAAGGAAAAATTAAACAAATAAAGCTGAAAATATTGATTTGCTAGGAAAGAAATTGTTTTGCTATTAAATAAAATTATGAAATAAGGAGAAAATAGCGACTAGGACAGTAACTCGTTAAGCAAGTCAGGAAAAGTACAACATTGAAATAGTGATACATTGGCATCATGCAGACTAGTGTAATCCACTATAGCCTTGCTTCATGTGAAAACATCGTTTGTGTAAAAAAATTGTTGGGAGTGTTCGTCAGTAGATGAAACGTAAGTAATTCTAGATTAACAAACTTAGATCCTTCAATGCATTTCTCATTTCATGAAAAATGTCGTTTCTTCATTGGAGTGCATTATAAAAGCCTTCGATTGGAAATCAACGTATTTTTATAGAAGCCAATAAAGTTCCAAACGAATAAATTATGTCTTTGTCTATAAATAGAGAATTTGTCTCGAAAGTAGTAGGACTGATTTTTAAGAAAAAACAATGTTCACAATTTTGACATATCGACTTAATAGCTTTCAAAATATGTCACTTCTGCATCAACACAGCGTTTCCAGTGACTCTGTCGATCACCGAAGGCTCTCTGGAACGCAGAAACTGGAATGCTCTTCAGCTCGCTCGTTACGGCCTCTTGAATGGTTTGAACCGAATCATGGTGCCGTCCTTTCATGGCCTTTTTCAGTCGGGGGAAGAGGAAGAAGTCTGCTGGAGCAACATGTGAGCTGTAGAGTGGCTGGGAAGCTGTGTGATGCCATGTTTCGTCAGGATGTTCATGACAGCAAAGGTGGTGTGGCTCGGCGTATTGTCATTCCAGAGTTTTCGGTCACAATTTCGTTCACAATAGCTTGTGGTAAATTTTATTATTCTGACATCATCCGCACACTCAATCTGCTGTCAGAGTTCAAAGGATTTCGCACTTTCACTAACACTTTTTTTGTCGTTGGAGAATGTCTTGACCGTTGCTCATCTTCAACTTGTTGTCTTCCCTCTCGAAACAATTTGTGCCACTCAAAATTACTAGATCGGTCCATGGCATCACTCCCATAAGCAATCTTGATCATGTCATGTGTCTCACTCGCAGTTTTACTTAGTATGACGCAAATCTTCACTGCATAACGCTTCTCTAACA
Organism: Thermobia domestica; assembly: GCF_964235325.1. Taxonomy (NCBI): domain Eukaryota; kingdom Metazoa; phylum Arthropoda; class Insecta; order Zygentoma; family Lepismatidae; genus Thermobia; species Thermobia domestica. The sequence goes on along the minus strand of NC_137462.1, from coordinate 199,845,667 downwards.
AACGATTCATTGTGAAAATGACAAGGTACCTTGAAAAGGATTCACCTTAAACTCGATCTACACTCCGTGAAGGCTTGAAGAAGACTGGCGACTGGTTCGCTGGTAGCTAAGACCCACCACCACCCAACCAGCGCAGTAACATCCCCTTCCTTCACCACAGCCGAAAAATAAACAGTTATAGTACTTCCCGGACAAATCCTGCAGATTTTGAACTTTTGCACATTTATTGCAATTATTAAGAAATAATCATATGACTTACGTGCTGACGGTTTATAAAATATGGTGGCAGAAAAAAAGGGGAAAATGGTGAAAGAAGGCTACAGTTGATTGACAGTATTAAAACACCATGATCATACGAAGACGAAGAGATTAGCTGAATACTGGTGCATCAAATTTAGAATTTGTCTATTTTAAACAATCATATCAAAAGAGATTTGTTAAATGTAAATTATAGAATGATTTTCAATTATATTGATTCACAAGAAACTAGGCAACACGAAACGAAACTTAAGGCTCTCTCGTCTCCTCTAGTAAAAGTAATTTCTCGGAATTATATGACTACCACTTCTTGTCTCCAATTTCTAGATGAGACGAAAATAATACGAATTAGAATACGTAATAAAAATTTAAATTATCATTAATTTCCCAGATTCTGATCAGTATGCAGCAAGTCTCTCAATTTATGGTGGAAGCAACTAACAATCGAACAAGATTTGCGATGAACGGACATTTATATGACAATCAATAGCGTACGCAGAAATTTATTTCGGGAGGGGTCCAAACTCAATATGACGGTATTTTATATTAAAATTCCTAAAATTAGACGAAATTTACACCAAAGTCAAAATTTCGGGGGAAGGGGTCCGGACCACCAGCACCCACCTCTTGCGTACGTCCCTGATGACAATGTATATTTTCTGTCTTTTGAGCTACCTAACTTTGAGGTCAATAATTTCGTATTATATATTTTGTGAAATTTTGATGTTTGTTTACTTTTCAGAAAGAACCCCTCTTTTCCATATATTTGAAAATATACCGAAGAAAAAAATTAGAACTAAAATGTTTCTATTTAACTATTTTATGCTTAGAAAATACCACTTAATGATAAGTTTGTGTGGTGGTATGTTTTCTATTCTTAAGGAATAAAGTGATTAATTCGATAATGATTTTATGGCCTTAAAAGACAAACTAATGAAATACGTAGGAAATCTCTGAAGCATTGGTTGGTTTGTACCCTCTACAAACTTTACAAAAATAAATTATAATATTATTGTTTTATCTCTGAATTATTTTGAAAAAAGAAAAACGAGAATCGGCCTAATTTGCAGCTAATGTTCTTTTCACACGTAGCCAATGAGTTGCGCCACTAACATGAACAAAGCAACTGACAGCAGACACCGACACCTGTTTTTTTTTTCTGTTTTTCTCTTTTCAACATTCACGTACTTTTTCTGCAGTGGGACGGGTTTGCCAGGACACAAGAATTATATAGAAATATATAACACCTAAGTACCAGTAGGCTATATTAGACTTAGATACGTTGCATTAATTCAAACCAAAGTAGGAGACACGATGGTTCACCGGTATCGTAATTACATCTGGTGGGTAGGATCTTGGTTCGATCCTCGACTAAGTAAGTTTGCGGTGGACAACATAATGACCCTGAGTTTTCTCGGGTATTCCCTTTCTTCCCTCATTGTCAATCTACCAATTCTTCCATCATCATTCATTTGCTTTTATTATCTTCTCTCTTAGCCTAACGAGCATACTTATGGGACTTTAAACTGAAAGATTCCATTTCATTTTTCAAACTACAGTACCTTTAACTTGAAGTCAAACCTGACCTTCTGCATAGGCAGCGAAATTCTAACCATTTCGCCACGAGAAATCCCATTGATTTATGTTTGGTTTTGCCAGCAACATACTTCTCTCTCCTTTACTATTTTCCTTAGTGGTTGAATAATAATAATAATAATAATAATAATAATAATAATAATAATAATAATAATAATAATAATAATAATAATAATAATAATAATAATAATAGATTCGGAAATAATTAATTTGGCAAATAGGGATGGCTAGAAATCGGATGATTAATATACAAAGAACAAAACATAATAGATGACTAGTTAGCTCCTATGGATACGTTGTACGCTACAGAAACATCAGGATTATGAAGGTAATTTGGAAGATGGTATTAATATAAAGAAGCAGGCATCAATTTATTCCTGGTATCTTAGCGTTCGTCTAAGGAATGATACCCCATATTAACATAAAATATGCTATAGTTGTTTTAAGACAGTCTAGATTACTAGGACATGGTGCAAAATAAAGTAAATTGTGAGCGACAAACAATTGTGCATTTTTCGTCTCTGATTAAATTCCAACTAAGTTTATGTTTTGTTACTAAAGATATAATAAAACCTTGTGCAGTTGCGTAACTGCAGTTGCTCCGTACGAAAACTTCCATTTAAGACAATGCTTCTTCACGAGTTGCGAATATTGAGAGTTACTCGAGACGGTTGCGCTAGAGCAGACTGTCGCGGCAACTGTTTTAGTGGAAGCAACTGCAGTTGCCCCGTGCAAAAGCTCCAATTTAAAGCAATGCTTCACAAGCGGTTAACTACCGAGTGCGTCACTGAGTGTTTTCGTGTGAAAAGAACATAAGATTCGAATACATAAGTCCCAAGTTAGTATAAAAACTAGTAGTGTCAGACTGCTTTATGCGAATAAGTCCGAAACAACTACGCTCGTTGTATCGTAAGTACCTAGGTAGATGCACACTTGACACATTTAGTGTCTCACTAAGTCGACACTTAGCTATTTCGTGGCTAAATATGGTTAGCATACGGCCAGCGCTAGATTCCCAGTAATAGCGTATATGGTTCTAATACTATGTTAAGCATTAGATTCGCGCCTGATGTAGGTGCTGAAAGAAACGTTAAAATCCAAATTAAGCTATTAACCGACCTAGATGCTTGAAATCTCTTTAAATGAAATGTCAGGTAAATGTATAATATACGGTATATCAGTGGGATACACAAAATTTCCTCCAGAGCACGTTCAAACCCCGAAGTTGATCTCAATGTATTAAATACTACAACTACTACTACTACTACTACTACTACTACTACTACTACTACTACTACTACTACTACCACTACTACTACTACTAATAATAATAATAATAATAATAATAATAATAACTACGATATCAATAACAATTGTTATTGTGTAAATAATGATACAAACTTAATTCCATTGAAACAACTGCAGTTTATGTTGACATCAATTACGATAATTTGTAATCATCACTGAAATAATGTTCAAGTACTTATATAATTCAATTGTAATTGCCTAGGGATCATCAGAGATAGACATGTCTCGAAACGAGAAAGTTTAACTCTTTAACAGACCATTTATTTCGATCAAACTGATTCTTTTTTTCTTTTTTTTAATTTGGAGTGGTTTCTGTATAGGAAACAAGAGAATTTTTTAAAACAATTAATGCAAATAATATGTGGTCTATGGGATATTGTGTGGTGTTTGCATATAGGTTCTATGCAAAGTTGCGCGTTGACATCCGCAAAATTCCTCTAAAACCAGATAGAACCAATAAACGCGACGAATGTAATCGTACTTGCACTTTTGCACTCATTACCCTTCTGTCTAACATAGAAAAAATCAATAGCTCAAAAGTGTCTACCTAAACTTCCGAGCAAAGGAAGTTCAAAGATGACAAGATGACAACTCCGCGTGCAGCAAGCAATACAAAGAGATCAACGGTTCCTTACTATGACATCTAGCGGGAAATTAGAACTTCATTAGCGAAAGAGCATCTTAGCTGTTACACAAATATGCTTTTCTATGTCCGAACTACAAATTACGTGGTGCAATACAATTTCAAAGTAAACTTTGCATATATGCAAAGCTGCGCGCTAAAGGATTTAGACGAGACGCAATTACGTGATCCACAACAAGACAAGATAAATGTCTAAGATACGAGACGTCTCGCGAAATGTCTCGTGTTGTTTCAAATAACTCAAAAAACTTTAAAACTATTTCGAAAGAAGAATTTGTTAGAAGGTGAAGCTATCTAATTTCAAAAGATAGTTGGCTGATTTCGAGTTTAGCGTCTCTCCCCAAACCGACTCTATTAACGTGTGAGACTACAGCTTTTTGTGGAACCCGAACCACATGAGATATTACCAGAAATCGAACCCAGGTTACATGCTAACCAGACAATTATGAGTTAGCCAATTGTAAATATATGCCAATTCGGTAGCGTAAAAACAGGCTTTTGTGATAGAACATTTTGTCACCTTTTGTGATATAACAAGCCTAGCTGCATACAACTTCTTTCTATAAAGATAACCGAGAAAGTTCTGTCGCTTTTTGTAGAGGTCAGTGTTCCTTTGGTCCATACACCCTGAGTTGAATGTGAATGGAGATAAGGCAAGGGTCAGTTGTTGGTGTGGATATATTCAACATACTAGCTGGTTGTGGCAGTTCAGTAACACCGTGAACTTGCGTAAGGATAGAGTGAACATGGTATCTCCGGAGAGCGTCATAAGGGCGTTTATGCTGTACGATTTCAAATCGGTTCAAACGCTGTTGCAGCGGGGCGAAAGATATGCAAGGGCTTCGGTGAGGGTGTTGTGACTACGTGCAGCGGTGGTTTAACAAGTTTAAGGACGGTGACGAAACACTCGAAAACGCATCACGTACCGGAAAACTAACAGATGTACAAAATGAAGATCTGCAGGCAGCAATTCAGGCGAACAGAGGTAAGACATGTTAGGAACTGGGACTACAATTCAGTGTGAATGGAGAAACCATTCAGCAGCAGTTCCATCAACTTGGGAAGCACTACAAGTTGGGTCGATGGGATCAACATGATTAGACTCCGGGCCAAATGGCAACGCGAGCAGACACCTGTGTTTCTTTGCTGTCTCGTCTGAGGAAGAAGCCATTTCTGGACAGGGTGTTGAGATTAGATTTGGTCCTGTGAGAGTTGATGAGTAGTGCGTCCTGTACAAAGCTCCAAGAGGACGCATTGGTTAACACCCCATGAACCTGTTCCAAAACAGCCGAAACCAGTACTACACCAGAAGAAGGTCCTCCTATGTGTTTGGTGGACTGCTCGCGGAATTGTGCATCGGGAACTGCTACCAGCTGGTCACAGTATCAATTCAATTGTGTACTGTCAGCAGTTAAGCCGTGTTCAAGAAAAACTCAAAACTTTGTATCTCTGCACTTCTGAATCGCAAAAGTTCCTCCAGTTACAGGACAACGTTAATCCCCAAGTGGCTAGGATGACCCGGGAAACCATTCGACGCCTTGGATGGAAAACACTATCGCATCCGCCATACTGACCGGACATTGTACAGTCAGATTATCACCTCTTCCATTTCTTGGACAAACACGTTATAGGACGCCAGTTGAAATCCTTAGTAGAAGTGCAAAATGCACTTTATACCTTATTCGCTTCACGGCCCATAAATTCTATCACGATGCAATTACTGGCCTCCTAGAACGTTGGTAAAAGGTCGTCAATGCTAATTGTAACTATTTTTATCTTCCATTTACGTCTTAGGTGGCATATCGATGTTCGAATGTCGTGGACCAAAAGGCGACAGAACTTTCTTGGTTAAATTTATATAAACCAATCGGTTGTTTTTGCATCAACTTTCAACTTATTAGGCATTTGAGCCTTAGGTGCTTGTGGGCTTCATTCCCATTTTTTTTTTTTTTTTTTTTTACACTTCCAACGTATACTCTGCATAAGTGTTCGGAGTCTTACAGAAACTCTTTGCCCGTAGTTGCTGTGTCTACAGGTATCAGGGCAAAAATGGTAAGAGATATCAAGATACGATTTCTATCAATCGATTCATCATCTCAAGAATAGGTTTCATCTCCTCTATCACTTCCCTATTCAAACCAGAAGTGGTACAAATTAATCATTTCCGGTTTTACAGTAAATCGTCATAAAACAAAAAAGATGCACAATAACGATAAATGAATTTTTTTGTACATGATTCAGTATCTAAAACAAGCACTTACCATTACAATCCTGAACACTCTATCAAAACCGGATGTGGTCAAACTCAACATTACTTTTGGTTTCAATACTGATTTCTACAGAGCAAAATTGGTGAAAAAAAATATCAATATAGGTAAAATATATCAACGTATATCAATATAATTTCTGAAATCGATTCACTATCCTAAGAATAGGTTACATCTTCTTCATTAAGCCCTTATTTAAACCGGAAGTTGTTTAAACTATCGATTTTTCAGTTTAACATTTATCGTCATAGAACAAAAATTACGATTGCTGCAAGTGCTTTTCTGTAATCGATTCAAATATCTCAAGATAGCATATTGTCGAAACCCGCGAAACTAGAGCAACTAAGACATTGGAATTTACTACTACTTCCGGTTTCAATAATGACATACATAGAGCAAAAATTGAACGAGATATAAAGATACGGTTTTATCAATCGATTCAGCGTTCGAAGAAGTTCAATCTTCTTAATTAAACCTTTAAAAAACAAAATTGAATCGAACTAAGTTATTCCAGTTTCCACATTCACCTTCATAATACAAAATTGGTAATACAGTGAAACCTCCCTTAACGGACACCTCTCAATAACGGACACCTCTATAATACGGACAGATTTTTTTGTCCCGGCAACAATATATGTTCTCCTACGGAACAAAACCCTCCCTTTTACGGACACTCTCAGATACGGACGCGGACAGTCCTTTTCCCCCCAAACGTTTGAATAACCTCTTCATAACGGACTGGAATTATTCTCGGTTCTGGGATATATTACAGTATACAGAAAAGTCTTTTCCCCATAAGTGTATCTCTCATGATTCCAAACCTGGTGAACCATCCAACAGAACAGCTGAACTTAAATTTTTTTTTCCGCAATAAACTGCTTTCTGGCGGAAATCCTGGAAAATTTTCAATAAGTAATAACACTCATGCAGGGTTAGTCGTAAGGCCAGGAATTCTATGCGAAAGATCTTCCCTTTCCTAACAAATTTAATCCTTTTCGTCTGGACCTTGCATCTTTACCGACAATTTCATAGATAGCAAAACAAACATTGTTTGTTTTACAATAACATTTTCGACGAGCAATACTACCTCTCTTACTTTTTTGAGGTGAGGTGAGGTGAGGTGATTTTAGTTTAGCGTCCTATTCAGCAGCGAGGCTATATGAGACGTGGACCTACTGAATAACGTGGAATCCGAACCACATGAGTTTCCGCCGGGAATCGAACCCGGGTCTCCCATCTCTTACTTTTTTGGAAAACAAACATTTTTCTTTTACTCATGATACTGGAACAAGTCTGGATTGGAGTTTTCCCGGCTTCCTTTTTCATTTTCTCTAAAAGGATATTCTTTGTGATTGGGCCTGGGTCAATAAATATGCACCCCCAATAGCTTGCCTTTTCATCCATTCTGTCAACGAAGATGCCGCGCCAGTACACAAACACACACACACACATGTTTCTTCTGCAATCGTACTGAGGATTTTTAGAGGACACTTGCTAATGAGTTTTATTACCGTTGTAGAGGAAAAAGCATGCCTTTTTCGTTAAACATTGCCCAGCAATAATAGGCTATGATTTAATAGAAATGAATTTCTCCTTCTTTCCTCTCAGTAATTCAAATGTGTACTAAATAAGACTATTTTCATATTGAATTTTACGTATTTACGCCCATACATAATATATGTACTGTATATTACTGCATTCAATTACCCTTATGAGAAATTAAAGTTCTGTAACCTCTCTATAACGGACACCTCTCAGTAACGGACAAAACTTCATGTCCCATTGGTGTCCGCTATTGAGAGGTTTCACTGTATCTCGGCAGAAGTGCTTTTCTGCTATCCATTCGGTGTCAAGAAAACATACCATTACATACCACTTCATTCTGTGGAACTTAACTGTCTTAAATAATAAACTACTTGCAATAAACATATATTATATCTGCAGGTTACACGTTCGAATATTCAAACTTAATTAATGAACTACTTCAACAAACATATACCTGTCGTTGTTACCAGTCCGTAGAAAGCATGCAACAGACATAAGCAATAAACAACATGCAAATAATATATATCTGCAGTTCGGAAGCCGTCAATATCAAAGAAAGGAAATAATCGTAGTTAAGTATTAAACTACATCTACTGTATATCTACAGTTTGGACGGCTTAAATACTAAGGAAGGGAAAGAACCACACATAAGTAATAAACTACGTGTAAATAATATATGTCTGCAATATGGGCGGCATCAATGATAAAGAAAATAAATGATCAGGCATAAATAATAAACTACGGGTAAATAATATATGTTTGCAATATGGGCGGCATCAATGATAAAGAAGCGAAATGACCAGGCATAAGTAATAAACTACGTGTAAATAATATATGTCTGCAATATGGGCGGCATCAATGATAAAGAAGCGAAATGACCAGGCATAAGTAATAAACTACGTGTAAATAATATATGTCTGCAATATGGACGGCATCAATGATAAAGAAGCGAAATGACCAGGCATAAGTAATAAACTACGTGTAAATAATATATGTCTGCAATATGGACGGCATCAATGATAAGGAAGCGAAATGAACAGGCATAAGTAATAAACTACGGGTAAATAATATATGTCTGCAATATGGACGGCATCAATGTTAAGGAAACGAAATGACCAGGCATAAGTAATAAACTACGTGTAAATAATGTATGTCTGCAATTCGGACGGCATCAATGTTAAGGAAGCGAAATGACCATGCATAAGTAATAAACTACGGGTAAATAATATATGTCTGCACTATAGACGGCATCAATGTTAAGGAAGCGAAATGACCAGGCATAAGTAATAAACTACGGGTAAATAATATATGTCTGCACTATAGACGGCATCAATGTTAAGGAAGCGAAATGACCAGGCATAAGTAATAAACTACGGGTAAATAATATATGTCTGCACTATAGACGGCATCAATGTAAAGGAAGCAAAATGACCAGGCATAAGTAATAAACTACGGATAAATAATATATGTCTGCACTTTAGACGGCATCAATGTTAAGGAAGCGAAATGACCAGGCATAAGTAATAAACTACGGGTAAATAATATATGTCTGCACTATAGACGGCATCAATGTTAAGGAAGCGAAATGACCAGGCATAAGTAATAAACTACGGGTAAATAATATATGTCTGCAATATGGACGGCATCAATATTAAGGAAGCGAAATGACCAGGCATAAGTAAAAAACTACGGGTAAATAATATATGTCTGCAATATGGACGGCATCAATATTAAGGAAGCGAAATGACCAGGCATAAGTAATAAACTACGGGTAAATAACATATTTTTGCAATATGGACGGCATCAATGTTAAGGAAGCGAAATGGCCATGCATAAGTAATAAACTACGGGTAAATAATATATGTCTTCAATATGGACGGCATCAATGTTAAGGAAGCGAAATGACCAGGCATAAGTAATAAACTACGTGTAAATAATATATGTCAGCAATATGGACGACATCAATGTTAAGGAAGCGAAATGACCAGGCATAAGTAATAAACTACGTGTAAATAATATATGTCAGCAATATGGACGACATCAATGTTAAGGAAGCGAAATGACCAGGCATAAGTAATAAACTACGGGTAAATAATATATGTCTGCAACATGGATTGCATCAATGTTAAGGAAGCGAAATGACCAGGCATAAGAAATAAACTACGGGTAAATAACATATTTTTGCAATATGGATGGCATCAATGTTAAGGAAGCGAAATGACCAGGCATAAGTAATAAACTACGGGTAAATAATATATGTCAGCAATAAGACGGCATCAATGTTAAGGAAGCGAAATGACCAGGCATAAGTAATAAACTACGTGTAAATAATATATGTCTGCAATATGGACGGCATCAATGTTAATGAAGCAAAATGACCAGGCATAAGTAATAAACTACGGGTAAATAATATATGTCTGCAATATGGACGGCATCATTGTTAAGGGAGCGAAAGGACCACACATAAGTAATAAACTACGGGTAAATAATATATGTCTGCAATTTGGACGGCATCAATGTTAAGGAAGCGAAATGGCCATGCATAAGTAATAAACTACGGGTAAATAAAATATGTCTGCACTATAGACGGCATCAATGTTAAGGAAGCGAAATGACCAGGCATAAGTAATAAACTACGGGTAAATAATATATGTCTGCAATGTGGACGGCATGAATGTTAAGGAAGCGAAATGACCAGGCATAAGTAATAAACTACGGGTAAATAATATATGTCTGCAATGTGGACGGCATCAATAATAAAGAAGCGAAATGACCATGCATAAGTAATAAACTACGGGTAAATAATATATGTCTGCACTATAGACGGCATCAATGTTAAGGAAGCGAAATGACTAGGCATAAGTAATAAACTACGGGTAAATAATATATGTCTGCACTATAGACGGCATCAATGTTAAGGAAGCGAAATGACCAGGCATAAGTAATAAACTACGGGTAAATAATATATGTCTGCACTATAGACGGCATCAATGTTAAGGAAGCGAAATGACCAGGCATAAGTAATAAACTACGGGTAAATAATATATGTCTGCAATATTGACGGCATCAATGTTAAGGAAGCGAAATGACCAGGCATAAGTAATAAACTACGTGTAAATAATATATGTCTGCACTATAGACGGCATCCATGTTAAGGAAGCGAAATGACCAGGCATAAGTAATAAACTACGGGTAAATAATATATGTCTGCACTATAGACGGCATCAAATTAAGGAAGGGAAATGAGGAAACATAAGTAATAAACTACGGGTAAATAATATATTTCTGCAATATGGATGGCATCAAAGTTAAGGAAGTGATATGAGGAAACATAAGTAATAAACTACGGGTAAATAATATATGTCAGCAATATGGATGGCATCAAAGTTAACGAAGCGAAATGAGCAAACATAAGTAATAATCTATGTGAATGACATCAATGTTAAGGAAGCGAAATGACCAGACATAAGTAATAAACTAGTGTAAATAATATATTTCTGCAGTTTGGACGGCATCAATATCAATGAAGGAAAATGCGCAGATATAAGTAATAAACTCACGTTTAATTAATATTTATCAGCAGTTTGAATGGCATCTATACCAAGGAAACGAAATGACCAGGCTTAAGTAATAAACTACATGTAAGCAGCATATGTTTGGAGGGCGTATATACCAAGGATATTAAGTAAGACGACTTCAGTAATAAACTACATATAAATGACATATATCAGTAGTTATGACGGTATTCATAGCAAGGAAGCAAAATCAGCTGATTTAAATTATAAAGCAAACAACATATATCCAAACAGTTAAACTACTTATAATATAGATGTTCGGCTGTTCCGACAAAATCCTTATGAATGATGTGGACTTCCCCGACTTAACTGTTTAAGCATATAGTGTGAACATATATACTTGATATGTGTTTCGTATCAGGGTTTTTGTATAAAATGTGAAAGCGAGTGAGTTAAAGATTTATGTATGTATTTTATTTTCAATCTGGCAAGATGAAGAACTCTAAGTCATCCTATCATATCATCGCTTTGAAGCAAATATGTTCCATGTATGATGTTACTCTCCGTGTGTCTTAACAATTAAATAAGGAACAGGATACAACATTTCTGATCCACTTATGTAAATTCTGAATGAAGTTTGAAACAATTCAATTTTAAATTTAATTGTTGTATTGGTTTTTCACCTTTATTAAAAGAGATTTTGGCTACAAGATATTGTATTTATTTATTTTAATTAATGAATATTTTCTCATACTGAGGCCAGTGCGTTACAGACGTCTGTTATTGAATACGATGTCATATTTCCACCCATTAACTCTTAACATACCAAGCGGGGTCCTCTAGGAACCCCAGAGGGCGATGTTTGGTGATATTCCTGCAACTATAGTAATCAATTTATTCTGGATTTTTATGTGTGTCCTGCATCCGTTTGGGATATACTATCTATTACATAATTAGATCAACGATGCGTTCGTTAAAAAAAAAATTCAAAAAATAAAAACACACTTGAAAATGTAAAAGCTCCATTGTTAAACTTGTATTTCAGGTTTACGAACACAAAGGTATAAAATTGTACGAAAAACTGAATATTGCTCAAGTAAACATAATATTTGATGTCATCAATGCTCATTTAACTTAGATATGCTTTTAGACATCAAAAAATAATAATTTGAGTTGCAATACTATGTTGAGATATTAAAATAATACTTGGGGTCCCCAGAAGACCCCAGGGTGGTAAACAACGTTGACGAGTTAGGCTTGGTACGTTAAGGGTTAACAATATATTACATGCTACTTAAACTTGTTAGACTAGGGTAAAGTAGGAAAGGCTCAAACAGTTGTAGATGCCAGATCAGCATTGCGACTGGATGAATTTAAGACCAAAACACATATGACTATGTATTTAACTGGAATTGGTTTATTATTTCACCTGGTTTCAGAAATTGACAGAAAAAAACTGATTCGAGCACGTAAGTAATGTACAGTAGATTATGTTATGTTCCTTCTGTACACAGCGAAAAATGAGGTGTTGAAATAACACAAAATGACTACTACTTTAGCGTGTTACTTGTGTGTCAATTCAATACCAGCCTTTTTTTTTTTTTTTTTTTAAGGGTTACGGGAATAGGGTAACATAGTGAAATCTTTATTCATCAATTAAGTTTCATCATGCAGAAAATAAGTTCCTACTCCCAGCCATTAGAGGGTTACGCCCTCTCTCTGGCATGGAGTTTAGAGCATCACTATTGAGTTCAAGGTAATGATATATGGGCAAAGTGCAGTAATCATGAACATAAATATTATTAAATGCATAATAAATTAATAAATTGTTTCTGAAAAAAAATATATAACAGAAAAGTGCAGATATATTATTGAGGTGCTAAGATACTAATAGAAATCACAATACATAATAAATATAATAGAATAAAGAATAATGATGATTATGAAAAATGAGGTGAAGTGCTTACACATCACAAACAGATTAATATTAGTAAAACAGATGCAGGGTTAAATCTTCTGTCCCGGGGCGGCTCGGGACTAATGAACACATTTGGAAGCCCTTGTTAGTGATGAGGATCTCTGTGCTAAGATGGAAAGAGATGAGGAAGATGATGATCAATGACATATACTTCATATATTTCCCTTTCAGCCGCAGGAAGATGTTCGTGTTTCACATACATAGACATGAATATATTTAAAGGTGAGTGTTTGTATCGATATGCTGCGTCGGTAAGTGAGTCGGTGTGAAGTATATCCAAGAATAGCGGATGGCCTGTTTGGATGCGGGAGGTTATGTACCTAAGGCGGAGTTGTGCGAGATGCTCGGTGATCTTAGGAAAGTCTATATATTCATACGTGAGCCACGTCGGATATGGAAGTTTAATTCGATACGCCAGTCGAATAGCATGTCGTTCCAGTATGCTAAGCTTATCATAAAAAGAAACAGAAGCGTTGCACCAAGCGGTATGCCCAAAAGTAAGGATCGGACGCAAGAATGCTTTGTAAGTATGAAGCAAAATATCGGCTTTAAGTCCCCAAGTTGTTCCTGTGAGGCGTCGCAAAAGATTTAATCTAAGATTGGCCTTGTCCGTTAGTTTTTTCAAGTGAGCATTCCAGCTGAGCTTTGAATCGAAAACCACGCCTAGATAGGTAGCAGTGGTGGAAGGGCGTACAGGATACCCATCAACAGTTATGCTTAAGAGAGTTGGGTTTCTATGGACTTTGGAACGACATTTAGGCGGTAGAAATACTAGAGCTTGTGTTTTCTCGGAGTTGATCATTAAGTGCCATTTCTTACACCACTTGACGAAATTATCGAGTGTTGTTTGTAAAGCAATGTTAAGCTGATGTACAGTTTTTCCGAGTGCAAGAAAAGCTGTGTCGTCAGCATATTGAAAAATAAAGACGTTGCGTGGTACAGAAGGAATATCGGACGCATAAAGGATATATAATAAAGGACTGAGAGCTGATCCTTGTGGTACACCAGTTAGAGGAAAAATCGGCCAGGAGAGTGATGTACCAACTGTAACATAAGCTATGCGATTTGAAATGAAAGAATATATTAACCTGAGATAGCACACGGGAAGTTTGAACGACTGCAGTTTTTTAATGAGGCCATAATGCCAAACCTTATCGAACGCCTTCTCTAAATCCATAAGAATAAGACATGATGGTAAAGCTTTGTTATATTGATTAGTAATTATTGTGCTGAGACGAAGTAGCTGGTCATTTATGGAAAATCCAGGACGAAAGCCCGCCTGATGGATAGGTAACCGACAAGTTGTGTCAAGGTACTTATGGAGTCGGCAAACGAGAATTTTTTCCAGTAATTTACTGAATACTGAAGTGAGCTGAATGGGTCTGTAAGAGGATACTGAATGTATAGGTTTATTAGGTTTGTGAAACATGCAAACTTTGGAGACTTTCCAATCTGAAGGGTAGAAACCAGATTTAAGGATGAAATTGTATATTGTTACTAGGAGTAGCAGGAGTGATGGCGGGGCTTCTTTGATGTGTCTGTAAGATATCGAATCGATCCCAGGTGCTGTATTTCTTTTCCGTGCTAGTGCCGTATGGAGTTCATTGACTGTGATGGGTGAAGTAAGAGGATGATTTGGGTCAATGACGTGCTCCGTGGAAGGTTGTAAGGCAGGAAGACAAGATATATCTGTCCGTTCACAACGTTTGGAAGCAGCTGATGGTGTGAAAACGGCCTGTAACTGGGCAGCAAATGCATTTGCCTTTTCTGCGTCAGAATTGAGAGGAGTACCGTCGGCTATGAGAGGATAGGTTATTGTAGTGCTTTTGCCAACAAGCTGATGAAACCGCTTCCAATAGCGAGAAGGATGAGCTTCCTCGGATAAGTTGTTACAAGTTCTTATCCAGTTTCTACGTTTATAAGCAACAAGATAGTTACGAACCGCTCTTTGCCATTGATGATGTAGGCGTAAATATGCATCATTTCCGGTTCTATAATATTCTCGAAGATGTTTTCGAGCTTGCTGTATAAGTGGAATGTAGGTTGGCGGTAATTTGGGCCTGTGCGGATGCACTTGTTCTGTTGGAATATGGTCCTGAGCACTAATTTGTATGGCTTTAGTGATACTTGAAACACATGAAAGCAACTCAGTTTCATTAGTTGGAGGCGTTTCACTATGAAGAATGCGTTCAAGATCCTGCCGGAAAAGAGACCAGTTAGCCTTATCATATCTCGGAACATGACGAGGGGCGATTTCTTGGCGTGGACGTTGTCCTCGAGTTAGTGTGAGTTTTACTGGATGGTGATCGCTCCCAATCGAGTCCAAAACTTCTAGCTGACAGTCTGAAAGAAGATTTAGAGAAGTAATGACAACGTCAGGCGTGGTCTGGCTGATAGGTCTAGTGTGCGAAGGAAGGACATGAAGATGAAGATGGAGATTATTAGTTAGATATTGTTGAAGGTCTGTTTTTTCACGATCACTGCGACTATGTATATTAATGTCTGCCATGATGATAATATTTCGATAGTTATGGGCGATGTATCGGAAATATTCTAGCGGGATAGGTTGACGTGGTCGAATATAAATCGTACTAAAGTTGATGATTATAGAAGGAAAGTATATAGAGTACAGAAGATATTCCGGTAAAGTACTAAAAGCTGGCGGATTATATGACCTAACTGGATATTTTGGAGAAAAGCCTATTGCAACTCCTCCTTGCGCACGAGCCAGGTGATCATGATAGTCATGACGTTGTAGTTGATAGCCGGGAATGCGGGCTGGCATGTTCGGTTTTAAAGCGGTTTCGTTAAGTGCAAATACATTGATATGTTCCTCCAACAACAGTGTTTCTAATAATAGTTTATGCTGTGAAAAAGACCGAATGTTAACAAATAAGAAAGTAATACCCATGAGGAATAATACTATGCAGATTGTATTAAACAGCAGTTTCCAGAGATCCAATGTGAAAATGAACATAGTTGTTAGAATATGTTGCATGTAGATTGATGTGAAAAATGGATTTTGCGGCTGAGATAATGTGGTGAAGGATATTGGCTCGCTGAAAGGGAAATATATTTTGGAGCACCAAACTAATGTAGCGGAGAAGATCTTCGACTGTTAACGGTGGTAAGATGGATTGGTTAACTTGAGTTGTCGTGTCGGTCGTTTTTAGGGGTACCGTTAGCTCCGGGTGTTCGGGTTTTGGTACTGGTTTCGCTTTGCAACGATAGCTATAGGTAGGATGATCCCCACTGCCACAGGTGTTACATTTAGGGGTTCCTCGTAAGTTGGGACATGTTTTGGTATCATGTAGCCCCGAACAATATCCGCACTTAGATGGATTGGAACAAGCTGCTGTAGTATGGTCATTGTATAGCTGACATTTTTCACAGCGGATAGGTAATGGTCCTTGTGTTTTAGATGGTTCTACACGATGTATTTTCTTGTAAATAGGTGCACCAAAACGTAACAGGTAATCAATAGTATCTTGTTGTTTAGAAAGTACACGAACCATGTACGTCGGACCATTATTATTTCTAATTCGAATGCATTTATCCACTGAAATTCCTTCTTGTTTCAGTTCCTCTTGGATTTCTGCATCGGTGAGCTCTGGAGAGACTCCTCTAATAACGACCGATAGAAATGGCGGTTTTCGAGGTGGTGGAGGTTGTTTTTGCCGTTTATCGGTTAATTTTGTTAGTTTAGCGCTCTTACCGAAGATTTCGTAGGAGGCTTTGTTACGAATAGTAACTCCAAAATTTGGATCTTTAGATTTTAGAATGTAATCGTTTCTAGTTGGAACAATCTGAACCAGAGTATCCCGTACACGTGGAACATATTTCATGATTTGAAGAAAAATCATTTTGGGATTGGTGTACTTCGAGTCGTAATCAGTAAGAATGAAATGATAAAGAGGATCGACATTTGTCTGTATTGAGGATGTACCTTGAACCCCAGTAGCAATATTGGTATGTTGCGGATTGAGTTCTACATCCATTGATACCGTTGGGGACCGTGACCGTATGCGTTTCGCTGACTGTGTAGAATCACTAGAAGGATGTCTATCTCTACATACAGATGATACTGGTTGACTTCCCCAAGAAAAGTGCCGAGTTCGGTTTGAAGGTGCAATGGGTGCCGTTTGTTCAGACCGTGTGCCTAGGTTGGTAGAAACTATAGCGGGTAAGCCGAAATGTTTGCCGAGATTCGATTGTCCGTTAGTGTTGCTAGAGTCCGCCATCTTAATGAAACTACCCAGGGCCGAAGCCCAAAGGAGGATGAAAAAGATGAACAAGATGATGAGATGAAGTTCAAAAAGCAAGTTTGCCCTTCGAAAGTGAAAACTTCCGTCAACCCTCTAAGTGTTGTATGTGTGCTTTGCTCCCAAATGCGTATTGCAACACTTGTTCCTCGCTGGCACACTAACTAGCACAAGAGAGGTTAGGCTCCTTGATTCAGTACGCCAATACCAGCCACATCGCCTTCAGAGCATATCAGAAATACCTCGTTACTGGCTGTAAGTATTTGCATTGTTTTTTATTGTTTGGTATGAATAAAGCTTTGCGAAACATATTTCGCATTTATGGCAAGTAACTAATAACATTCTATGTTTCCCGTAATCGGTAACAATAATATTGTTGTAAACCTGTGAATCATCCAACAACAGTTACATAGATAGCTGTGCTTCCATCTGTTTTCTTTACCTGTTACTCTTGTGTCTTAGCATATATGAACATAAGAAGGCAGAATAGAACTATTGCCTATGTAACTGTTAGACGATTCACAGGTTTACAACAATATTACAGAAAACTATACACAGTACTATAACTGATTACAGAAAAGATAGAACATTATTCGTTACTTGGCATAAGTGCCAAAGATATTTCGCAAGCTTTGCTCATATTAAACGATAAACACCAATGTAACTAGTTATTTCCGATGTGCTCGGAGGGCGATGTCTTGGTGCTGAATTAACACACAAGTAACACACTAAAGTGGTAGTCATTTTGTGTTGTTTCAACACCTCATTTTTTACAGTGTAACACTTTTACACAGTAGTTGGCAGTGGCGGCTAATGTTAGTGTTGCAGCGTGCGCAACGACCAAAGTATTTCAAGAAAAAAATATTATCATCAACAGTAGTAAAGAACAGAAATACTTTTTAATACTTGCATATGTACACTTTAAATAACATATTTTTTACTTCTGTAACTGACCGTTCCGTTAATCCGTTTTAAAAAACGAAAAATAATCCGTCACAGAGTCTCTAATTTACATTGTATTGCAGCTAGGGGTGTTCGATAAGGCTGAGGACCTATCGAACTTCGGGAGTGAAAATTTATCGAGTTGTCATCGGTTACTCGAAACCGTTCGAGTCTTTGAAATTATCGAAATTTCGGGTATTATCGAAATTTCGAGTATTATCGATGTTTCGGGTATTATCGACATTTCGAGTATTATCGAAGTTTCGGGTATTATCGACATTACGAGTATTATCGAAGTTTCGGGTATTATCGACATTTCGAGTATTAAAGAAGTTTCGGGTATTATCAACATTTCGAGTATTATCGAAATTTCGGGTATTGTCAAAAGTAGTGATGGACAGTTCGGTTCCTTCACTTCTCCAATGATTCCTTCTTGCAGCCAAACTAGTCAAACAACTTTTTTAATCTGATAAGTAATTGCAAAGTTGTATTTGTCGAAATCATATGTAATTTTTTTTTCTGCCTGCCCCGTTATTGGCGCAATCGGCAAAGTGACTATTAGTAGACTAATGGTGTCTTGGGTTCCAATTCCATTCGGGTGATGCATGTTTTCTCTTCCTCTTTCTCTCTTCTGACAGACTGCTTAAACCTTGTACAGATCTGGGGGGGCGGGGAATTTTCCTTCACTTCATTGCTAAGAAGATAAGTTTTAATATGAACACCCTGCATATATGTAATACATATTATATACAACTATGATAACTTCAAATACATTGTTTCTTCCGAACACTCCAATAATCCCGAACTTTTCAAAATATTCAAGCGACTAGACAAATGCGATCATATTGATATATTTCTGTAGTTCTGCTTTCAAACAATTCGAGACTCTCGAACAGTTCGAGTGTCTCGAAGTTGTCTAATGTTTCTTACATTTCGAGTGCCTCAAACACTTCGAGAGTCCTGAACATTTCGAGAGTCTCGAACATTTCAAGAGTCTCAAACATTTCAAGAGTCTCAAACATTTCGGGAGTCTCGAAAGTTCGATAATTCGATAAAATTAAAATTCTTTATCGATGAAACGGTTTTGAAATTTTATCGAATTGTTATCGATTACTCGATTATCGGAACAGCCCTAATTGCAGCGAGCATACAACGACCAGATTCCTTCAGCGCGGCAATTGGAGCAAATGTTAAGTCTCCTTTCCCCTGTCTCAGAAGTTAATGGGACTAGTCGTTGCAGTGCTTCTGCAACACAGCACGGTTTCCAGTGAATGAGAAGGTTTTTCGCGCTAAATGAGCTTTCTGAATTTTATTTCACTAGCAATTAACAAATGGAATTTGCTTTTATGCATTCATATTTTTACATTACGGTACTTATACTGAAGCAAATCAATATAATGACAATTAAAAAAGGTGATTGCAGAATTACAAAATAAGAGACAAAATAACTAGTAGAGGAGAAAACAAATGAAAGTAGACCCGCATTTACAAGTTAATTCTTAGCTTATATTGATAATGAAGGCTTCTTCTACAGTAATTTGAAAATCAAATATTAATAAGTCAGTATGTAGAATCGCTTCCCCCCCCCCCCTCTGTGGATAGTATTTTAGTACAAACATATTTCTTTTATAAAATAAGTATATTTTATACTCTTGATAATTTCCACATAAAACTGTATGATGGGGAGCGCCACATTGAATTTGGGACTAGTTAGCAATGCTCAGGGGCGTAGCCACGAGGGGGTCCATCGGGTCTGGACCTCCCAAAAATTTCGAAACTTGACTAACATTTGTAGACTTTCTTAGCGAAATATACTTGTTTAACAGAGAAATGATTGATGTACGCTAAATATTTTATTTTACGCCTCATCATGTACTCGTCTTTTCTTATAAAAATAATCGTTCTATCATTTTATCTAAAAATATAGATGACAGTAAGTAAGAATTACTTACCGTCTTTTCGGGTGCAGTATAAGACAGGTTCCATATTATGTAGACGTATTGGACCTCCCTCAAATACTTTGGACCCCTCCCAGTTAACATTTCTGGGTGTAGAACTGGCAGTGCTGTTTGTTTTGATGTCTTTTGATTTTTGGCTTCTGTTACATCCTGATCCTTCATCTGGCGGGTTTCGAGGTTTTCTTTACAGAACATATCACACTGGTAAGCATTGTTTCGCCTCATGTGGAAGTATATTGTGTTCATCGTGCATTGCGTAACAACCAAGACGGATGATTTGGAATGTAGTTTTTTCTTTTACGCACGTGTGTGTGTGTGTGTGTGTGTGTTGATGTATGAATATGTGACATTCGGAAGTCATATACAAGTACCTATTTTGTATCAGCTGTTTTGGTTTTTAATTATTAGGTTTAATTTTATTGTGTGCGCTTTAATTCTGTAAATTATCTACAAATTCTGAATGAATTGTATACCATGACTTCTGTAAATAACTTACAAAAAACATTGACCAGCTTTCAAATGAGGAAAAATTTGCAATTATGGCTTAGACAAAACAAGCAAAGGGCAATTCAGGAGAGTATGTGAAAAAAAATCCAGTTTAAATTTACAGGATATCTTATGGCAGTAGTGTTGTTTGTATCAGATACATTTCCTCAATTCATTTTAAATTTTCCTGGATAAACTGTGAATAAAGTGTGTTCAATATACATTTTTTTAACACTAATCTCTGCTGCGAACTCTCTTCAGTCAACGCTGAAAAGGAATTCGGATCACTGTCAGGGACTGAGTTTGCTAGAATGAATCGTTCGCAATAATCTAGAAAAATATTTAGTGAATCTACAAAGCTTCTGAAATTAATCTTAACTGTACCTATGGCGTCAGCAAAAGACGAAAAGTGTTTTCCACATGAGAAAGAATTGACAATTTCAAGGAATTGAATGTCCCAAGAAAGGTTATCACCATTCGTTATGCTTTCCATCAAAAAAGATTTGACAATAAGAATAGCAGAGTTCAACCAGCATGTATTAAACAGATTTGCTCCAATCAAAGAGAGGAGAATGAACTTACTAATTCATTAAGGTGATTAATCGGATAAAATGTTCTGCAGTTTTTATTTTTTTAAAAAACAGAATTTTATTTAATTTAACATGTCACATAGCATTTGCATCTAAAGTTATGCTGATTAGTCAATGAGTCAACTTTATATCTTCTGTCTCTTATCGTTCGTACTGCAACACCCGAAACCACAATCCACCGGCCCCCACTGGTAGTTGGTATGATTTAGTTCTATATCAGCTGTGTGAATAATGAATGTTATTGTTTAAATTAGGACTTTTCTAATAATGTGGTTAATTTATGAATGGTTTAGGAGAAGATAACACTATATGCATTTCTGATCAAAATCGGCTGTATATTTAATTTTAAAAGTATACGTAGAATTTTTCGTATAGTTTTTTTTCAGGCTGACAAATGATACGCATAACAAATTTAATTACTTGTAAATCCCTATAGACGGATGGCTAGATGCGGTCTAGGTTGCACTTCTTTGTCAATTGGGTTTAATGACTGATTCTTATAGAGAAAAATACGGTGAAACAGAATTAGTATGTTACCATCCTGTAAGAGTGTGTCCATTCATCCCCTAAAATGACGTCATCAATATGGCGGTCGCGCAAACACACCCATTTATGCTTAAATAGTTATATTTCATCACAGAATGAAGATAAAAAAATTCCCTCTGGGGTTAAATTAAAGGTAATGAATGCTAAAAGTTATTTGTGTAAGTTTAAGTCTTATATAGTGCCGTCGCCTTTAAATATGGCTACTTTTATCTATAAACTTTGGGTTTCTTCGTTTCTTTAAGCTTGTTTCATGGCAGATAACTTTGAAACTACCAGAGATATGTAAAATCGCCTCGAAGTAAAGTTATAGAGTAGAATCCCGCCTTTCTAACGATAATAATATTATTTCCCTATCTTTAAAACTAAGGAAAGTACCTCATTCTAAGCGGAACAAAGTGTTAAATTTTGTGACCTTTGATTATGATGAGATCTATTTTGCATGTTTTTAAAAACAAAACAGGATTTTCTTACTGATTGCAGCGAAAACAATTCCGAAGACATAAGATATATATTATCATGCCACAGAAACAGTGCGTGCTTTCAAAGCTCTTATTAGCATACTAGAAGATAAAGTCATTCAAAATAATGAAGTACAGAAACTTTCGGTAGTCATGGCATATTATTCTACCGCCATGACTACCGGTATGACTAAATTGTTACAGAAAGGTGTTGGGTTGACTAGTGTTCTCAGTACTCGACTGAAGAACAAAATTAAGGCATATTTTGGTAATGAAGTATATTTTTGGAAAACAATGCACAAGTCTGTTCTCACTGTGAAATTTTGTATTCTACTCACATTTCCACTGGTGATGCCACCAAAGCAGGAGTGCTGGGGTCAATTGCTGATGACGATTCACTGCAGCTCTATAAACGCTGCCGCAGAATCCGCCATGAAATATTACAAGTTCAGTATAAATTGTCATGGTCACCAAAATCCACTGACATCTGTGAAGATGGTGTATTTATACTTCCATCTTTATTCAATAAGATAACTTGGATTGTATTTGGTAATACCAGCCGAATGGTCGATTGCGAAACTAAGAGGATACATGTTGGACTAGTTGTACACTCATGCCCAAAATTATTATCGAATGTCTATAAATATGTTGTTCTAGGAATATAATTTGATAACGAATTCGTCCAGTATTTCTTATAATGTTAGTATGTGTATAATCGCCAAAGACATGTATGTGGAAAATTTCATGTCAAATAGAACAGTAAATAAGAATAATAAAACGAAAATAAAACTTTCTTGTCCATTTAGCAACATTTTGTTTTATTCATTCTAATTTTCGTATTTATAATTCTTTTCCTATGAAATGTACCACAAATATACATTTCCTAATTATACACATAGTATCAATATTAAAAGTACCCTGCAAAATTATTATCACATTATATTCTTACAAAAAGACAGTTATAGATATGCGACAATCATTTTGGACATGAGTGTAGATCGTCGAGTACTCAGTGTAGCTCAGAATATCGGATTTTCAGCATCAGATGGGAATTTAGTGCTTACAAAAACACTATCGCTTACTGGACAGTTATCAACTCTCTGAGTCATTTGAAGTTGTAAAACTCCTGAACCTTTTAGGTGATGGTGTTTCCAATGAGTATATAAGAGAGGTTAAAACTGCTATTGCACATAATTGCGATGAATCAAATGTGTGGGTTCCTCCTTCTACTTTTGCCTTGAATAAACCTGTTACTTTGGCATTCGATAACATTGATATTAACCAAGAAACTCTCACAGGAGGAGGCACTTTTCATGGTACTAATGGATGTATCATACAGCAGTTTTGTGAAGGGGGAGGACAACACATTAGGGATAAGGATTCGCAACCAAGATCCAAGTGATGTACTTTTTTATTATAACCAAATAATACTGAACCTTATCATGCCTTTAGAATTCAGCCAGCAAGTGTACCGAAAAACATACCCACAGATGTAACCAATCAGCAGTTAATTAGATGGTTGAGAACAAGGGGTGTTAATCTTATATAAGTGTTACAGCGTAACTATCACATTCTGAACGTAGATGTCCTAGATTACCTTCTGCCATGTTGGACTGGTTTTAACCACACTGTTTCTCATGTAAAACAGAATAAGTGTTACTTAACAAATTCCAGTGAATCTACAGTCTCCAACGAATATTGCAGTGGTTTTCTCAACTTTAAATCTGAACGAGAAAATTAGAAAAGCTCTAAATTTACCATTTGTGAGTTTTGTGGGTGACCATACAATATATTGCAAGATGGTGAAAGTTAAAAGAAAGAGCAGACGTTATTCTCTAACATTATTCTACGAATGGGAGATTTTCACATTGTTATGAACTCTGCAACAATAATAGGTAAAAGACTCGGATTATTAGCTGAGCAAATTTACTTACCGATTCGGGAGTGGTAACTGCGGGTTCTGTTGAAGGCGTTCTTGCACGTATGCATTATAATCGATGCACGAGATCCTTGAAACTCACGTACGAAAGTATAATTGTCCTGATGCTAGAAGTATTACTAAATTGGCTCACAAAAACTGAACAGAACTCTATATCACTCTATATCAGATATAAGGGAACAAATTCAGACAATTCGTCAACCTCCTTTGTCAACATCTCTGCAAGAATTTTTATCATGTGAATCTTTTATCAACTGAAAACCCTGTAGGAAACATTTTCCAACTGTACCCATGGACCAATGTTTATACTGTGGGAATAATTTCTTCACATGTGTGAGTTGCTTTTCGGTTTCATAAGAGCAGTCAGACAGGTTGACTGGGATCTTTATTTGTTTTGTATAAGAAGGATAATTCCTTACATGTTTGAGTATGAACACCATAATTATGCCAGACATTTGACTTATTACTGGATCACGATTACGTCTCTACCTCCTCAAGTATCCACAAGCTGATGCCTACCTTCGAACCTGTGAATTATCTGCCCAGATCAGTGCTTTACCCTTCAGTGATGTTGCAATTGATTATGTCGTGGAGAGAGAGAACAGAAGCATGAAACTTAAAGGAGGCATCATAAAATTCAGTAAAAATGAAGGTGCCCTAAATCGTTGGATTCTCTCTCAACATGTGGTCAGTCCAACGTTGTCGAGAATTCGCAAGAGTCTGAGTAGACGGAAGTGAAGACACACATGCTGATCTCAGTCACAGCCGGATGAAGCGAAACCAAACTCATCTTCATCAATTAGTTCAAACATGTCATGAGTAGAGAGTAAACCCATTTACACCATCATGTGTCACAGTCCTCAGTTCTGTAAAAGAACTTGATAGCGCCACTTCAAATATGATTCTTGAAGCCGAAAGAGTAGGAGGGAACCTGGCTCATGAATTTATTGAGAAGCGATTACAACAAACTGAAATCAACTTCTATGCTCCAATAAAGAAAACAAGAATAACATCAGCTAATATGCCAGCAAGTAAGAGCGTAAAACTGAAAGAAAGATCTATGCAAGTGAAAAGTGACTTAATTATTTGCTCGATTATCTATTATTGGTCAAAAATGGAAACCCAAATGAAATATATAAGGATATTTCCAGTAGGTTCTGTTCCTCCATGTTTCATCACAAGTGATGGTGAAATGTTCAAGTGTACGAAATCTGCTCTGACCATTCATATTGAACAGAAATGTTCCATATTTAACTGTTAAAGACAGCACAATGCTGTTGTGAGATATCACGCTTTTACAGGTTGCAATTCAGTTGAAACATTTGTAGGAAAAGGAAAGTCAAAACCGTTCCTTTTAATGTAGAAACACGAACAATATCTTGAACTTTTTCAAGGCCTTCGAAATACTCTGGATCTAAATGCACTACAGAAATTCTTTCCGTGTTTAGTGAAGTATAGCAGTGCAATATATGGTATTTAACTAATAAAATGACATAGATACAACAAGTTAGAATCTCATTTGCATGAGTCAACTTGTACCATATTTGCTTCCACTAACCAATTATCAACTATGGCAGAACCTGCTGCGATCAAACTACCAAGCACTCTTTAGAAACCCAGGAAAATCTTGTGGGTCCAGTGGGACATGGCAGAGAAAGAAGCTGTGACGATCTTATCATAAAATGGACAACTGAAGACATCGCTCCAGAAGAAATATTGGAAACGGTTAGCTGCTCTTGGACAAAGACAAAAACCTGTAAAAGAGAGAATTGCCAATGTGTGTGTTGCCATACAATGACTTCAGCGTACTGATGCATGGACTTGCGTGCCATGTGAAAACGTTCCCCGTCTCCAGGACCAGGCTGTGCCACTGATTCGTCCGCTGAGTGATCCGTGCGTATTACAAATTTGTAAATAGCTTGTGCAGATAGGAAATGCACTCGCTATTGTGTAATAGCTACTCATAATGTGTTGTCGGCCATCTTGTTTTTTAAGATTGCTCTCAAACGGACATTTTCATAGCATGATAATATACATTTTATGGTTTCCGAATTGTTACGAGGGTTGCTATATATATTTCTGGCCTAGGCAACACTAAGTGTTGCCAGGTGCAATCTGACATTTCCATTGGAAAGTTTGACATTTTGTAGCATAAATGTACTCAGAACTTTTTGACTTACGACAATTTTTTTTTCTTTTACAGGTACTTGAAGAAATCAACTTGGCAAAAAAATGGAATTAACTCGTGAACATTTTCGTGCGATCATTTTTCACAACTTTCGACGTGGATTATCACGACAAGAGTGCATCGATGAACTTAAATCTTTGTATGGCGACGAAGCACCATCCTATAGCACTGTGAAAAACTGGTACAACGAATTCAATCGTGGCCGACGCTCGCTCAAAGACGAATTCCGTGAAGGTCGTCCAAAAACAGCCGTTGTGCCAGAAAACATCGATGCCGTACGTGAACTGATAATGCAAGACCGTCATGTGACTTACCGTGAGATAGAGGCATGCCTAGGCATTTCTTCCACCAGCATACATTCGATATTGCATGAACACCTGGCCGTAAAAAAGGTTTGTTCTCGTTGGATCCCGCACAATTTGACAATCGCTCAAAAGAAAGCTCGTGTGGATTGGTGTAAAGAAATGCTGAAAAAATACGATCGCGGTGCTTCAAAAGACGTTTATAAGATCGTCACAGGTGACGAATCATGGATCTATGCGTATGAGCCCGAAACAAAACAGCAATCGACCGTGTGGGTCTTCCAAGACGAGCCAAATCCAACGAAAGTTGTTCGTGGAAGAAGCACTTCGAAGCAAATGGTCGCCTGTTTCTTCGGCATAACTGGTCATGTGGCGACTGTTCCGCTTGAGCAACGTAGGACGGTCAATTCTGAGTGGTACACCACCATTTGTTTGCCTGAAGTCTTCGGAGAAATTCGAAAAATGAACAAGAGAAGACGAATCATTGTGCACCATGACAATGCGAGCTCTCACACATCGGCTCAAACCAGCGCATTTTTGACCGGCCAAAACGTCGAAGTGATGGGTCATCCGCCGTACAGCCCTGACTTGGCACCCAATGACTTCTTTTTATTCCCACACATCAAGAAAAAAATGCGTGGTCAACGATTTTCGTCGCCAGAAAATGCTGTTGAAGCATTCAAAAACCATGTTTTGGAGGTGTCTCAATCGGAGTGGAAAAAGTGCTTCGAAAATTGGTTTGAGCGCATGCAAAAGTGTATAAATCTTGATGGAGAATATTTTGAAAAACAATAAAACCATTTTCGTTGATAAATATTCGTATTTTCATTATTAGGCCAGAAATATATATAGCAGCCCTCGTATTATTTTAATCAGTAATAAAAACATGTCTTTTTAAAACAAATACAAAGTAAATTTCATAATAATCAATGGTCACGAAATTCAACACTTAGTTCTACTTAAAATGAACTACTTTCCTTAATTTCAAAGATAGTGAAGTTATATTATTATCGTTTGAAAGGTAAGATTCTACTCTATAACGTTTACTTCGAGACAATTTTCCATGTCTCTAGTAGGTTCAAAGTTATCCGCCATGAAACAAGCTTAAAGAAACGAAGAAACCCAAATTTTGCACATAAAAACATATATATTTAAAGATGGCGGCACTATATAAGACTTAAACTTACACATATAACTTTTAGCATCCATTACCTTTAATTGGACACCAGAATGAAGTTATTATCTTTATTCTGCGATGAGATATAGCTATTTAAACACAAATGGGTGTGTTTGCGCGACCGCCATATTGGTGACGTCATTTTAGGGGTGAATAGACATTTTTACAGGACGGTAACATACTAATTCTGTTTCACTGTGTATTTCTCTATAAGAATCAGTCATTAAACCCATTTGACAAAGAAGTGCAACCTTGGCCCCATCTAGCCGTCGGTCTACTAGTCATCTTTTGATCTTTTTTATGACATTACTACGCGAATTTATATTATTTGAATATACTTACTCCTATGCATTTCAAACTATTACATCCGTGATTTGAAGTAAGTTAAATCCAAAAGAAATCTATATGTTAAAATGCTAGGTTTATATGTTTGCTTCCAATCCTTTTGGCAATGAGATCTCGAAAACCACAAGTGCTAGAAAGTGCCGTTTTCACTGGTCGATTCCAAATTTTGTGTAGATTGTCTAGTTCTGATTCAAATTTTCAAAAACCGTGTCGTTATTGTTCTATTCAACATTTTAGGGACCGTTTTGAGCTCATAAGATTAATATTGTTGCAGGCCGAAACTACGGTGGTGGGCAACAGTAAAGAAGTTACGTATAGCAGGTTGACGGACATTGCAGAGGCTTTCCTTAAATTTTAATGGCAAAACCTATTGCAGCTGGCAACTTCAAAGGCCTCAAGAGACCCAATGAGATATACTCGGACGGATATGGATTTATTAGAAAAAAATATTTCTACTTGATATCGTGTTATTGCTACAAATTTGCAACAAACTCACTCCAACGTCTATACATTGCAATTCACTTCCTTTGTGAGTCTCCTGTCCTTTACTTGCGTAAGAAGACATGCACAGTGGGAAGGAGATTCATGGTCATAACAGAACGATGCGCTGAGTAGAGAGTGCGGGTTCAGCTAGTCTATTTTAAAATGCTAGCTTTATATATTTGTCTCTTATCCTCGAGAATGAGATCTTGGAAACCACAAGTGCTAGAAACGTGCCGTGTTCGCTGGTCGATTTTAAATTTTGTGTAGATTTTCCAGTTGTAATTAAATATTTAAAAACACGTGCCCGTTATTCTTTATTACATTTTTAGCTGTACACTGGAAATGTTGATTTAAAAACATTATATCCTGTGAGTTATACATTCCAATATGACATAATTGTATACAGGGGTCATATATCTCTCAGGTGTTTGTTTCATGGCCAAATGATAATGAAAAGCGAATTCTCGAATGGATCTTTATTGTTTGGAATATTTTGCCCAGTGAACACCATATATCAGAGATATTATAATTAATTGTGTATGTAATGTATTTTCTCATTACATACTGCATGCTACACGAATGAAAAAATGAAATCTTTGAGTTTTACGTCCCACAGTTATGCCGGTTAGGCTAAAGGAGACGGTGATGATGAGAGATGAGTGAAATGGTGGAATGAAGAAAGTGGGAGGAAACGGGAGAACCCCGAGAAAACCCACGAGCACGGTGTTTGTCCACCACAAAGTTCACTTGGCGGGGGCAGGGATCGAACCCGGGACCCCAAGCACCAGAGGTGAACGCTCTACCACTGAGCCACCGCGCCCCCCTCTACACGAATGAGAAACTCCAACTGAAAGTAGGTTCAATCTTGTAAACGATGCGACATATTGAAGAAAAATCTTAAAAATCTCCCCTTTATAGTACTCCTCAAATTTTGGTCAAGACGTTTCTGACTTGTGTCTGTAAAGGAACATGTACAGATGTTGTGAGCAATGACAAGGAGATTCATGCTTATATGTGAATGATGCGCTGTGTAGAGTTCTATTTCACGGTTCAGAAAGTTCTATTTTAAAATATGAAAATACATTAGTGTATATCTCACCGACATTATTTATTCATTAACCATAGAACAACTTGGGAATTTGTTATACTCATTGTTGTTGTAATTGTGGGAATAACTTGTCCATTGTTGAACCTACCAGTTCAAATTTTGAGTTTGTCCGTAAAGATTCATAGTTTAGTGCGGGAAAAACATTGTTTAATTGCACGAGTGTGGTGTTAAAATGTGCGTAAACATCTCAGGATTGCGATAGTGAAATCCTCGTCTCTAATAGTTATCGGAAACTGATTTAACTCTTATTTGATGTTTTTTTACTCGTAACATCGGTTCAAATACGTTACTTCCAACAATGATACTGAATTAGTTGCATATCAATTTATTAATTTAAAATTTAAAATATATTCATCAATTGTTGAACAGGTTCAAACATGGATGTTTGTTTACTTTACCAACCATTTGCTAAATATGTCGACCGGACACGATACTACTGCAATGTCCACAAATGTGGATCACTCTGTGTCGCTGAACGATAGTGATGACCCGAGCATTAACATTTGAAATACTGCCGGTGCATCTATATATCATGATTCAGTGTGTTCTCATGGCAACAAACAGTTACTTAATGCAAAAGGTCTAGCAATCCACAACAGTAAGTGCTATCGTACTAGTACTAAAGCCAAACCTACATCGTCCACTCTCACTTCCATTTCCTTACCTTCTTCACATAGTTCTTGCGCAACTGCATTGATAGTCCCAACGAGATGTCGATCGAAGATTGCAACACGCTCCTCGGAAAACTCAAATCCATTTCTTCTATTCTACGGAATATCGAATTTCTCGAGGAGCTTGACAGGCGTTCGCTGACTCCCTCTGTCAAGTTCTACAGAATATTGCATCTTCTAATAGCCTGCAATCGTGAAAGGAGCTCTTCTTCTTCCCATACGTAACTCTTTGTTGACCAACAAGAACTAACAAAGTGTCTAATATCACTACATGGGTGAAACAAAGAATCACTAGTTGGACTAATTCTCGCTGCGATGCCCTTCTTTATCGCCACCAACAACCCTCCAAACCTCGCCAATCAACAGATCCAATCATCTTCAACACCAAGAGTATAGAGAACAAACTTTCCGAAGGCGATGTCCATGGAGCAGTCAGACTCCTCATATCTGATGACACTTTGGCGCTTCGAGAATGCTACAGTGCAAGATGCTTTACACAACAAACAGCCTACACAAAGTCCACTTTCACATCTTTTGCACTCTTCGAAAACGCTCCAGCCGTCTCTAGTGTTTCTGTCAAGGAAGTACAGAGAGCTCTTTGATCCTTCCCTTCCGGCTTCGCAGGAGGTATATATAGTTTGCGGCCTTCCATCCTCAAGGATATTCTACTATACCAGAACATTGACTCTAGAGACCGTCTCTTGAACACTATCTGTGATTTTCTTCAAATAATCCTCACTGAAAACGTACCTAAAGAAATCAGGCCAATATTTTTCGGAGCGTCGCTTTTAGCATTGAGGAAAAAATGTGGTGATATACGCCCCATCGCTGTCGGTAACGTTTGGAAACGGTAATCAGCTAAACTAATATGTCAAAGAATTAGGGAACCGTTATCTAGCTTTTTGTCACCACATCAGTTGGGAGTGTGCATTCTACATAGCTCAGAGGTTGCAGCCCATGTAGCCCGACTATATTATTCTCATCCCCACACCAAGAAAAAAATGTTCTTTAAACTTGATTTCCGGAATGCATTAAACGAAATCAACAGAGATCTATGCTTACAGCTGTAAAAACGCACTTATCTTATATATACGCTTTCATCCATCAGTGCTATACACAGCCTAGTCATCTATTCTTTGGTGAAGACATCATCCTCTCCCAACGAAGTGTTCAACAAGGCGACCCCCTAGGACCTGCTTTATTTGCGTTAACACCTCAATCTATTGCCAGCAACATCAATACTGAGTTAAACATTTGGTATATCGACGATGGAACTATAGCTGGAGACAAGGGAGATGTCCTAGAAGCTTTGGCAAAGATTCATAATCAATCTCGTGAGATTGGATTAAATCTCAATTTCAGCAAGTGTAAAGTTGGTTTCCTGGGTTTCTCAAACGAACAGGCTAACACCCTGCACACCTTTTTCAATGAAGTCGCACCTGGAATTCAACTTATATCAACAGACAGAGCCTCCCTTTTAGGTGCAGCACTAAACTCTGACACTCGATGCATCATGTTACTGGACAAAATATCTAAATTACACTTCTTTTTCACTCGCCTAAGATTTCTGCACACTCAGCTGTATATCTCTTACGGGCCTCATTAGCAATACCTAGACTGTTATACTTCCTTCATAGTTCTCCATCCTGGAACAATACGATAATTCCATCCAACTTGGCCTAGAATCTCTTGTCAACTGCTCTCTTACGGATAGCTCATGGCTGCAGGCATCTCTCCCAGTAGATCACGGAGGTCTAGGTATTCGTCGAGCGCTTGATTTGGCCATTCCATCTTTCCTTTTTTCCATTCATAGCTCAATGCCATTTATCACTTCTCTTCTTCGCAAGGTATTCATCAAGATTCTGAAGCTGAGTGTGAGAAGCTCTATTACAGCAATGATTGTATCTCCCAGTGGACATCGTGCGGCGGACTTGCTCTACCTGATCTTGATAAAAAAAAGTTTACAATCTTCATGGGACGCTTCTCTTATAAACTACAGATTATCTTCTCTTCTTCAGTTCTCCACTAATCCTGAGGATAAGGCACGTCTTCTTGCTACTTCATCCTTTGAAGCAGATGCCTGGGTACAGGCTATTCCATCTCCATCCCTAGGGCTGCATCTTCCCGACGAAAGTTTTCGAATCGCTTGTGCGTTACGTTTGGGAGCAGATGTCTGCGAACAACACCAGTGCCTTGCTTGCGGAAGTTCAGTGGATAAGAAAGGTATACGTGGCCTATCATGTCTTCACAGTGCTGGCAGATACTCTTGCCGTTCCGATGTTAATGACCTCATCATGAGAGCCCTCATCTCTTCTGGAACGCCTTCCGTGAGAGAACCAATGGGGTGTAGTCGTTCTGACGGCAAGAGACCTGCCATTGAAACGATGGAAGGCTTTAATATGAGATTTCACTTGTGCCGATACTCTAGCCCCCTCTAATCTTCCTACTTCTTCTACAAAAGCTGGGATGGTCGCAACTCGTAGAGAATCTGAAAAGAGACGAAAACATAATCACCTCTTGGACAAATACCACTTCGTTACCATCGCCATCGAAACCTGTGGCTCCTGGGGTCATGAAGGACTAAGCTTTATTAAAGAAGTTGCACTCCGAATAACTCTCAACACAGGCGACACTCGAGCTTCAGCCTTTCTTATACAAAGATTAAGTATGGCTGTGCAAAGAGGGAACGTAGCAGCGATGCTAGGAACGCTTCCACCGGGAAAAGCATTGGAAGAAATCTTCCTTCTGTAACCACCCTCTTCTCACCAAACTCACGCAATTTCTGCTAGTTAGTAATATATAAAATGTATTTTTGGAACCTATGTTGCGATTTTTATAATAATGAAGTAATTTTCATTTTCGGTGCAATGTGATTCTAAGTTCTGCCATTGTATTCTCACGCAGTGTTATCAGGCAGTTTTAGAACAGAGATCGCCTTAGCAAATCAGATATTCTCAGAGCATGATTTACAATGTAACATTGTATGTGTTTAAACAAGTATTGTTGTAAAATCTAATCTGTAAGAATTTTCAGAAGTTTTAGTCCTTGAATCCTTTTAAAAATAACATTGTCTTCTAAGTAAGTGTAAAATAATGTTATTTGTTTTGAGAATGCATAATGAAATATAGGTCGTTTGGAATATTAGACATTCCCCATTTTGTACTGTATCTTTTTGTAAAACATGTCTTATTATTTTCTCAAGGTTGAGAGTAGTATGGAATTTAAAAACTTCAGAATAATCCTGTTTGCAAGATACTGTAGTAGAATAAACACACGTATTATAACAGACACATATATTTTTCTAACTTTAGGTAGTGTATCTTTACAGCGATGTAGTGTGCACGTGCACCTTTGCACCCCTCTAAATCCGGCCCTGGATATGTCTGTCCGTCTATCTGCGATAGGTACCGAAGCAAAAACAATAAAAGATAATTGATTCAAAATCCCAAGAATTGATTCCATTTCATACCTTTAGCTTCTATACAAACTGGGAATTTTTATAATTAATCATGTTCGGTTTAAACGATTATCGCCAGACATTTAAAACGGCAACAGAAAAATAGATCTTCACCTACATTTCTCTACAGCAAATGTGAAAATTAAGTACCGCAATCACAGAGTGGGTGTGTGAAAGTGTTGCAGGATATGTATAGTGAAAATAAGATGGCATGCACATGAGTAACGCAAACAGTTCGGCGAGGATCGCGAGAAGGTTGAAAATGATGAAATTCGCAGTAACAATAGATGAAAATGTTTGAAAAATGACTGACATTGTATTGAAAGGGCCCAGCATTTGAATGATAGCAGATGGACATCGATAAAGAATCTGTCCGCTTAATTCTGTATGACCATTTAACACGATCAAAGTTTGCGCTGAAATGGTACCACGAAACATCACGCAGGAGCAGAAGGGCTTCCGAAAGCACATGTGTAGTGATACAATGGAACCCCTGGACTTGTCAACGTAATTCATCACTGGTGACAAGACGCGGATCTCTCAGTATGATCCTTAAACAAAAAAAGACAATCCTTTGCGATTGAAAAAGGCACACAAGAAAAAATCGAACCTAAAAGTCATGCTCATTGTGTTCTGTGATATCAATGACCTAATGCTGATTGAATTGTTATCATCAGATTAGACAGTGATTAAGAAGTATTATCAGAGGGTTTGGTGAAGCTGCAAGAACCCATGGAAAAGAAAAAGCCCCTCTTAGAGAAGAACAATCAATGGATTATGCATCACAACAATTCTCCTTTGCATACTGCTATGAGCAATAAGCAGTTTCTGGCAGCTAATAAGACTCCAGTGTTTGAACATACACCTTACCCGCCGTGCTTCGTAAAGTGTGATTTTCTTTGCATTTTTCGAATGTGAAATCCACTCTCAAGGAAACTCATTTTCAGACTTTTAAAAGGTACGCACAACGATGACACCTTAAGATTTTCACAACTGCTTGCAACAATGGTATGTTCATATGCAAACGTGTATAGAGAGGGAAAGGGAGTATGTTGAACGGGTATCACTTTTATTTTGTAAGTTTTTGACAATAAACTAACATTTGGAATCAGTCTTGTTATTTTTTAAACAAAACCTTTTAGTTTGGGTATCTACTATAATCTCACAATCTGAGACAAAACTCATTTAGTTATTAATACAGCCAAGTTAAAATACAAAAGTCTTTACATTCGTGTATTATAAGCAAATTATACTTTACTCTTGTTGCCGAGAAAGTCCCTACTATCCATTTCATAACGATAGGCCCCTGACTTCGTGATGCTGCCGTGACGTTCAGTCAAAACTTATATTGCATTGTTGTACCTCATTGAAATTGCTGAAATGTTGTATTTTCAATACTTAAGACATAAAAATTTTCTTTGTATTATACAGTGAGAAAAAAATAAAAATTAATGAAAAAGTGCGTATTTTTTCGTACTTTTTTGGTAGATCAATGTTTATAGGACTATATCTCAGAAAAGAGATCACATGAAATAATTTCCTGTGTACAATATGTAGATGAATCCATTAACTGTAAGTTGTGAAAAGTTCAATTTTCATCACTTGATACTTTTTGTGTAATTAAAACAAATGTACGACACTCTGATCTCCTTTACCATGGTAGGTAGAGAAACGTACAAAACACTGTTCGAAAATTTGGAAGCCTAGTGTTCCAAATATTTGAAACTATTATCATAAAAAGGTTTAGTTGGTAGAGTATTTATTTTTTATTTATTTATTTTTTTCTTTTTACTTCAACATGTTCTCTGCGTTAAGCGGTGAGCCATGTTGCAGCCCAATCTTTAAATTCCGCGCGCTTATATGAAGAAACAGCATACAGTAAGTGGAAGTGCGGCAACGCTGTCATGCAGTGTTGTCGCGTTCAGGAAGCTTGTAGCGCGAAGCTTACTTCATAAGAATGTAATAGGAAAAAGTATTTATTATAACCTTTCACAACATCATAAAAATAATAATAATGCATTACACATCTCAATTTAATCAAAATAAAACGTTGAAGTAAAACATCCAAAAACTCATTTCTTAATCTATTTACTTCATGCACTTTCGTAATGGGTTTGTTGACTCATCGCTGCTCCTGTTTCTCCCTGTATACTTATTAACAATGGCTCCATTTCTACCTCAAGATCTATCAGTATACACACTTTCCAGCTTACGAACATGTTAAAGGTTAAAAAGAAATGTAGCCTTGGCAATCACGTGTTCACCCAAGTTCTGCGATCAATTCCCCTGCCGAATGTATATACAATAACACAGAATGTGTCCTTTGCTTTCTTTCAACGAAAGAAAACTATGCAATGTGTAGGTGACGAATGCTGTATTTGCGTCTAATCACGTTGCACTGATTACGTCTTCAACACTTCCCTTCGGTTCGTAGGTGTCAAAAACTTAGACATGCACTCACACTATATGGGTTCATTGCAATGAGACGGACGAATGGGCATTTATATTTTCCTTAGTATATGTCGTGGTTTTTTGATTTATATATATTCCTTTACGAGCGGCGGTATCACAAAAAGAAGAGGCAAAATTTTTAGCGATAATGAAATTGCAGAACTGATGAATGACTCTGACTCAGACGGTTATGAGTTAGTAATAAATAGTAATCACATTGATTATTCTATGCTCAGTGGCGTATTCGGGAGTGAACAAGATAGTAACACTGTTTCAAGTGAACCTGAGGCTGCGCCGGGAAAGAGAGAAAAAAACGTGTCGTTCCTATTCAAAGACAGATTCTGATGTAGCTTGGATCGATAAAATTCAAGTAAATGCATACCTCTGTTTAGTGGTATCCCGGGAATTGATCAAAATGATGGCTATCTACAGAGTATTCCGCACATAAAGTGTTTCAGCTGTTTTTACCGATGAAGTTTTATAGTAAAAAAAAAAGTTGGATTTTGAGTTGAACGTCCTGTTCAGCAGTGAGGCTATATGAGAGTCGACCTACTGATTAACATGGAATCCAAACTACATGAACTCCCCCCAGGAATAGTAGTAAAAGTTATGAATCAATACGCAAAACAGCAGATTGAGAAAAAGAAAAAAAAATACTAAAACAAAAATCTTTGTTTTCTAAATGAAAGCGTGTTACTTTAATTAAAAACAAGGAAGTTTTTACACTAATTATTCACATAAGCCTTGTACGGAAGCCAGCTTTACGCGATTTTTACAAATCAACTACGCAAGAGCAATTAGTATGTCTGTCAAGTGGTGGAACAGATTTTCTGTGAAGTGTAACTCAGTATTACATATCAACTAAGGTTGTATCATATAACAAAGTTTATGCTTGTACTTGTTTTTGTGCAAGTGTATTTTGTACTGCGTGCAGTAAGTGAAAAACTGACAAAAAGCAACAAATTTTCGAAGACCATCACATGCAAATCCAAATAAAATAAGAGTTCGCTTTTCTAATTTTGAACATTTGGCACATTTTCTGTATATCCTGTTAATTTCTAAGAAATTGGTTTAAAATCTGTGGAGACATAAAATTTTAAAAATATCTCTAAAAAGTTCCGGACAGTGTGCGTGACAAGTTTAAATACCCGTCCGTCTGAGAGTGTATATGTGCCAGGAAAATATGGCAACGTAGCACTCCGTATAAACTGCGATAGCGAAGGGCGCAAAGCTGAGAAAATCATAATGTCATATTTGTGATTGTTTATCTTCTGAAACAAGTCAAAACAGTTTGGTTGAAAAAGCTACTTTAAGATCTTTCTAAAAGTTTTTTAAGATTGTTAATACACCGCAGCAATTCAGAGATAATGATGTCTCACTTTTTACTGAATAACAAGAAAATTACTACGTGTTGAGTAATGAAATTTTCAGAACTTACAGGTAACATACGCATCTACATATGGTGCACAGGAAATTATTTCATGCTATCTCCTTTCCGAGATATAGTTCTATAAACATTGATTTACCAACAAAGTACAAAAAATATGCACTTTTTCATTAATTTCTAATTTTTTCTCACTACACAGTAAGAAAATTTGTATGTCTTAAATATTGAAAAGACAACATTCCAATAATTCCAACGAGGTACGACAATGTAATTAAGTTTTGACTGGACGTCACGGCAGCACCGCCAAGTCAGGGGCCTATCTTTATGAAATGGATAGTAATTCCATATTTCTAAAACCTAATTTTAATTAATTTAGGTTCTAGAAAATTTATCTTTGTCAGTTGTTGTTAGTTCCAAACACACTACCTAGAAATTTTGTATTACTATAATTATCCCTGTCTTAAGCAAATAATAAAAAAAAAAAGATTATAAATATATACGTGGAAATTGCATGCTTCTATGTCAAGTGATTGCCATAATACTACAGTCTTAAAGTTTCTAGGTAAAACAATAGTGAATATCTCAAGAATGAATTGTTGCGCACGTTAAGTGTTAGTACAATTCTACTCAAGTTTTTTTTTTTTTTAATTTCTCGTTATTGAAAATCGAACCCATAACCTATCTCAGGATAGTAAACAAAACACTTACGAAACTGCATTTTGGTAGTTTTTTTCCTGCTACATGCATACAGAATTGCATTTAAAAAAATCGATACGTATGGTACGAACAGTTAAAGAAAGGAAGTAATACTAATAGGCCTAATATTATAATTGGTAGAACATTTTTAGAACAAACACTTTATTTTATCCGGCATAGTCAATATGATTTTCTTAAGCTTCGCTTTCACGTTAGAGTATTCTCCTATTCTATTCTATTCATTTTCCTATTCTCTCTTCTCTTCTACTCCACACACGAATTAAGATTGCTCAACAAACGATAGGTATCCAAATAATACAATAAATTGTCACACTCAAAACAAACTCGAATGTTTCGAGTCACGTAACAGTCAAGGAGCACGATCTCTTACCTTTATTAGTATAACTCGATTCTTTTAGTGAATGAAGTTTGTACTGTGCGTTTTCGTGAGCTATAAAAATGCTTAAAATACAGTATAATTATTAGACTCTTCAGAAATCATCCCTTTTGTGTTATGCATCTATTTTGAAGCTAGGAAGTTCTCAGGGAAGGAGGCCTATCTAAAACAAGGAAAAGTTTACCATGTAACAGAAATACTGTGGATGATCCTTTGTATGCATGTAGAAACTTACAAGAGAGAGATTTCAACGAATAGTGAATAACAAAATATGGAATATGTTACAATGAATTTAAGACTCAGGCTCGGACACTGACAAAACACAAATTAGACGATAGTCATAGTAAGACGAAACATGACATAGGATTTTAACATTTGTAATGAAATGATTTAAAATGTAAATTATTAAATTGTTACTAATATTTCTAGTATGAGCAGTGAATATACCAAAGTTTACTGGAATACCATTTCTGACATTATCAATAATGCTGTCAATTCGTTCGTAATATTGAAAGATAGAGAAGCAGCGGGAAGGAAAAAGAGGGGTTCGCAATCTTGAAACGCTGCGCTTAATATCGAGTACCATTGGCTACTGCTCATGTCAATTCTCATCTGAAATGATTTGTAGGTTATGCATCTTAGTTTTCTGCTTTATATATATATATATATATATATATATATATATATATATATATATATATATATATATATATATAGTAGATATATAAGTATTTATTTTCATTTATCCAACGTCAAATCATTACTTATTTAATCGTTTTTTCTATCTCATATAATCAATAAATATTTTAGCAATGTCCCATACTATTATTTTAGGCTACACTTTATTTACCTGGGTAATTTATGATCTCTTAGTTTAGTTACCCTAACTTCATCTTTCTCTTGTTTAGTTGAGTTGATTTTGAGTTTAATTTCTCTTTCAGCATCGAGGCTATATGAGATGTGTACCTACTGATAAAGTGAAATCTTCTTTAAGTGGCTGGCTCAGAAAAGGCCCAGATCTGTGATTCTGTTTGTATTTATATTATATTGAGTTGATGATACTGATGAGTCCTGCGTCTTTCAATATTTCCACAACCCAAAGAGCAGAAGCATGTACACAATGTGATGACCAGTAATTCAAGGTCAAAAATGCCCATGAGCTAGTGTGGTGAGGCTACTCAATCAACATCTTGAGTGAGTTTTTAGAGGCAATGAGAGTGAGTTCTAAGCAAAGTGTGATAATGAACTGTTACTCTATGATTTTGGATTCGGGCATAACGCTGCGATCCGAAAAACGACGGTACTGTGAACTATAGTACAAACCTCATTGGTTCCAGAAATTACAAATCCATATGAAAATGTCGAAGGCCAGCCAAGATCCGGCTACCTAAGACTAACAGATCCTAAGGTAATAAGATACACAATTGAGGAAAATCCATCCACCAATACATGACGATTTTCAAACGAATTCGTCGTTATCGTAGTGCGTCGTTTTTATGAGCGTGTGTGTGCCGACAACTGCAGAAAAATCCATGTGATGTGTGTTTCTTGAGACGGATTGCCACATACGATAAAACGTGATAAGTGTCTTTCCTAAATTCGAATGTACAGAATTAGTAGTTGAGTAAGGGCCAATTCTAGAACTGGTTGTCAAGTGTCGTGATTCTTCGAATTCATTCCTAACGGTCCTACTGTCAATGCCGATCTTTATATCGAACTGTTGGAGCGGACATATGTCGAACTACGCCAAAAGTATAATGCAGTAGTGAATCGAAAGATAATGCAGTAGTGCAACAGAATACAAAACCTCAATATGTTCGAGAAACGCAACATAAAGTTCAGGAACTTGATGATATCGCACTGATGTCATCCACAGGATATCGTACTCCTGACCATGAATCTTCGGATTACTACCTGTTTCGGTCCATGGCGCAGTTTCTGAAATCACAATGGTTCACCAACTAGCAAGAGGTGGACATAGCAGTGACTGACTTTTTTTGCATACAAAACGTGGTATCGACGTGGAATCGGGAACAAGGTGGTGTTGTAGACAGTCCAACATAAGGAGCTATAATTAGAATGTTAACCTTCTTTCATTAAAAAGTAGTAATAGATATATTGTCTACCAGAAAATTACAAGAACTGTGAACCATTCTTGTGTTATTTCCAGAGTTCTGGTTTTATAACCGTTTAACATGGCAATAGCTCGCTTCAGTTCTGTAAGAGTTTACTATTACATGGTAATTGGCATGAATGCCCACAGCAACAGCGGACCGCTCATTCACCACATTCTTGTAAAGAATGACCATATTGGCAGCAAATTTAGCATGGAGTGATTATTTTATTAATTTGCTGGAGGTTTTCCCATTATGCTTTTACTTTCTGTAGAGTACTCTTGTTTGTATATGACTGCTTACTATGTTTGGATCTTAAGTAAATACACGTGTAAATGGGGTGATACCTTCGTTAGATTATACTCTGATTAAAGTCATGAGAGGGACTTGTTGTAATGATAGTCTCTTTAGAGCTCTTCTAGTTTGACAGCCAAAGACACGCCAGTGATTACGGAGGTAAATGTTGCGTTTGCATTCTTAAGGTGAGCAGTAGCCTTCTTCTTTTCTCGTATCAAAGACAGGATATTCTTCTATGGCAGAGTTTGAGGATAAAAGATGAAGTCATGAAACCACTCCAGAGGAATTCGCTTTAGTTCTGGTTGCAAATTGTTATTCAGGGGTTTTTTCCTCTTATTTGTTATTTTTATGGTCTTTTACTACTTTGTTTACTCGTTTATTGTCTCGGACAGAGTTATTGTCCTCTTTCTTCTTAAACTTCTTTGCTTCATTGGGTGTTTCTGGTGCCCATAGGTAACTCATTTCTTCTACATCTTGTATGCTAAAGTTTCTGGTGAGATGGATTCTTCTTATTTGGATTTTGTTTTTAGTTTTTGGAAGTTCTTTCTTTCCATACTTGTGAAAAATGGAAACGTTTGACTGTATGCTATGAATCCCTTATTCAGAATAAATATAAATGTGATTAGTGGGTGTGTGCGATGTGGCTATATTTGCGCAAGTCTATAGTTACATTAACCTCCCGTCGTTTTTCGGACTGAAAATTTCTTCCTCTCTGTGGCTGATACTGAAACGTCTAAAACAAGAAAGTTGTTGGTTATCTTGTACGCTCTAAAGTTCAGCATTTTTATTCCGTTACTCAACATTATTATAAGAAAATTCACTGTTACAATTTTTAAAGAATAATGGAAATATTAGAAAAAAGTTAGTGTAAACAATTGGTAACAATACATTTTTCATTCAATACATAAATGCACAATTACATGTAGTCATAGATTTTTATCTTTGGATGCTCTTGTGTGTGTACAGTACATATACCCTATTGCCATCTACTATTATTTGCTAACAAATTATTTATCATTCTGACAAGCAACCTTCTTATGTGTAGGTAAGTGAATATTTTACAAATGCAATAGAGAGAATGAGTTAGCAGACTGTTACTACAAATGTAAGGATATTTACTGATTACGTAGAAAACCAAATTCTTAAAAGAAGTATACACACTTAAAATTTTCTTTTTTTAAAAAAAAAGAAAAGAAAAACGAGATTTAACTACATGATGTGAATGAAGTAGCATCCCAGACAGCAATTTAAACTTGCTGCAAGTTGCCACAAACTTGCTATCGCAAGGTCAATTACCTTGCCGCAAGCTATACTATGCAAGCCAATTAGCTTGCTGCAAGCTTGTGGCAAGCTAGTTAGTTACATCTGGGCAAGGCTTGGGGCAAGCTTGTCTTCACAAGTTAAACACAAGTCAAATTATCTCAAACGCAAGCCAATTATAAGCGTATTATCATCAATGGCAAGCTTTAATAAGCTTATTGCAAGCGAAACACACGCCAAACATGTTATATGGAAGCTTGCAGTAAGCGAATTTAGATAAAACAGTATGAAATCAGCATAATTTAACAGTGTGACTAAATCTATGCTACAATATATTGTCCCCTCAAATTCCCCATTATTGAAGCAAATGCAAACCATGAAAACACCCAAGTCTCCGATCCGCTTCTGTAAAACATCAAAATAAGCATAATTGTTACATTTTAGTTGTGACAAGCAACGCGCCGTTGCTTCTTACAAATATCTAATATGTTGCTATATTAGCCGCGAGTACTTGAAATTTCTACCTTTTTATATAAAAACGCAGAAAAATGTTTATACTTTAAACACAGCGTTCAGATAAAGTTTATACTGTAAGTTAAACTTGAAGTTTATATTAAAATATCTCCAACAGTTCTGTATTCTTATGTGAAATAAGTAGGCTAAAACCTGCTGCCATTTATGTTCACATTTATGCTTTATACATAAATACTACAATTCAATTCGTTATGCCTCATGGTTACCGAAATATGAGGAAATAAAGAGCGACATTATAGGTACGTAGGACTGGAGTACTAGAGTACTAGACGGCACAATTAAAAAAAAAATAAGTTTGTCCTTTATTCAAGCTGGATGCTAACAAGACGCCAACAACGCGAACACTACCTTGTCGCCGAAAGTTAAGAGATCAGCGTCACGGTTTTTGAGAACAACTGAAAATCGAACGCGCGCTGGCTTTTTACTTCAATCTAAAGAAAAGCGTCTCGCAAGTGAAGCGTGGGTTGCCCGCACTACAGCTTGCGCTAAGCAGAAATAAGCTTTTGTGTATAAGGCAAAGCGAAATAAAATCAAATAAAAGCGGCAGGCAAGCTTGCGGCAAGCAAATATGCTGTCAGGGACGTAAATAAACTTTATTAGACTTCCAAACTGGGCAATGCATAAGTGTTGGACGTTTAGTAAAACGGCTATGTACGTCCACCAAATCTGTTTGTCTGTCTATCGATAGATATCTGAGCAAAAAACGGTAATAGATAATAGAGAAGTGTTTTCTTTCAATCGATTCTGCTTCTCAAGAATATATTCTGTCTCCTCCGTTTATCCTCTGTTCAAACTAGAAGCGGTATAAGATAACTTTTTTTGTCGGTTTCAACTTTTCTATAGCATAGAACAAAAACGATAACCTATAGCAACAAACAGTTTTTTTTTTTCAATCGACTCAGCGTCTCAATGAAACAGATCGTCACTATCTGTAGTACTTTACCAAAGCTGGAAGAACTCGTAACTTACTAATACTTCCAGTTTTAATAATGATTTCCAAGAGCAAAAGCGGTAAAAGATAACAAAAAGTTGTTATTTATTTATTTATTTGCAATCGATTTAGAGTCCCAAGAATAAATTCTATCTGCTATACTAACTCTCTATTCAAACCGGAAGAGGTAGAAATAAACCATTTCAAGTTTCGACATTTATCGCTATAGAACCAAAAGGATAATATATAGGCGCAAGCGGTAGTTTTTCAAACTATTCAGTGCCTAAAGGAAACATACTACTACTACCTGCAACACTTTACGAAAACCAAAAATGGTTGAAATATAGGTGTACCTTCGGTTATAATATTGATTTTCGTACCGAGAGGCTTTCTGCAATCGACTCAACGTCCCAAGAATAGGGTTTGCCTCCCTCATTAACCTTTTATTCAAGGGGAAGTAGTAGAAATCAACATTTTCCGGTTTGAACGTGGATCGCCATAGAACAAAAATGAAATCTTTCTGTTTAACGTTTATGCTTGTTAGGCTAAGGGAGGCGGATGATTAAATGAGAGAAATGGTTGAATGAAATTGTGGAAGAAACGGGAGTAATCCGAGAAAACCCATGAACATGGTGTGGTCCACCACAAACTTACTTGGTTGGGGAGTCATAGAACAAAATCTGTAATAAATAGCAATATG
Source organism: Thermobia domestica (assembly GCF_964235325.1). Taxonomy (NCBI): domain Eukaryota; kingdom Metazoa; phylum Arthropoda; class Insecta; order Zygentoma; family Lepismatidae; genus Thermobia; species Thermobia domestica. Next base: position 199,800,878 of record NC_137462.1, on the reverse strand, counting down.
CGTTGTTTCTTGCAATGAACTTTGCACCTCAAGACAACGTATCATCACCATCCACAACACATTAGCAAAACTGGAAGTGGTTAAAATTTACTAGTAACTCTGGTATCATTATTATAATCCATAGAGCAAAAATAGTAATAGGCATCGAAAAGTTTTTCCTTGTTTTGTTTTTTTTTCTTTTCGGAATCGATTCAGCATGCCAACAATAGGTTCCATGTTCTTTACCCTCTATTCAGGGTCGGATTTCCCAATAGGCCCGGTAGGCCCGGGCCTATGGGCGCAAGCTCCCAGGGGGTGCACGGCCGAGAGAAAAAAATAAAAAAATATCTAGAAATAAAAATAAATAGCCATAACAACATATTTTTTAAATTGATTAAAAAATCAGGGTAATAAAGCATTCTGATTTTGAAGTTCATTGGAACAAATAATTGTAGGTAAAGTTCACCAATCTTTTGTTAATACATTAACGGTATTTTGTTAAGCTCAGAACCAAGTAAATTTCTCAAAAAACTTGCAATGATAAAATTGCATCGTGCAGTGGTGTTTAAGCAATTAACATATAGGCCTTACATAATCTTTTAATAAAGGTTTTTAGGAAAGTAACTTTAACCAGACTAGGGGGCGGAAAAAAATATTGGGCCTCGGGGCGCCAAAATGCTAAATCCGGCCCTGCCTCTATTCAAACCAAAAGTGGAAGGTATCAATCATTTTCGATTTCATTCCCTAACTATTGCAATCGGAAGTGGTTAAAATTTACTTGTTCTTCCTATTTCCATAGTATTCCTGATACTTTACTTGTTTCCGTAGAACCCGTGAGAGATATCGGAAAGAGTTCTTTACATAAATTCAGTGTCCCAAGAGAGAGGTTAATCTCGACTGTTATCTATCTGTTCAAATCGGAGGTAGCGAAAATGTGTTATTTCCGGTTACAACACTGATCGCATAATGGACCAAACGAAAATAGGTGATGGCAACAGGCTTTCTCATATGGATTCAATACCGCTAGAATATGTTTCATACCTGATTTTACTCATCTATTGTAGCTGCAGCCATTAGTAATAGACATAACTTAGCACTTCAGTTTTACATATTTATTCCAATAGAGCAAAAAGTATGATAGATAGCGAATAATGGCTTTTTGATATGGTTTCAGTGTCCGAGGAACAGGTTCTATCTTTGTTTCTATTCCTCTGTTGAAACAGCAGTTACAGATGTTCCACTTCAAGTTTTAGTATCGAATTCGCATCATTTGAAAGTCTGCCGTAGTTGGAAGTCCATAGTAACAATGAAACTCAGTTGTTAGGGTATAAAATAACACGTAAACAAAATTACACTAGTATCAGTGAATAATCAAATCGATACTTTAATCCATAGCTCTCATTGAGTTATACAAAAAGCCACGTTTGATGATAAATCCTTATGCGCAGGTTTCGAGAAAATCGACAAGTATGAATTTCCATGGTGCTAAAAATATCATTTTTGGTCTACAATAACAGGTTTAATCATATGCCATCTATTAAGGTGAAATTGATAGAAAACATTCCATCAAACGTTTCATTAGATTTCAAACGAGCTAAACAATGGTACATACTATGGTTAATGAAATGTCATAACAATGTTATCATTAGCTCTATATTTTAATTCTAAATGTTATTCAATTAATATTTTGAGGGTTGTATGCAGTTCATATAAATAATTACAGTTTTAACGTAACTCTAATTCCTCATAATTTATAACATAAATTATATAATGACCAGCGTTATGTTTCTTTTAATTTTGATTTATGTGTTCAAAATTCCGAATGTAATCAAGAGAAATAAATACATAATATGTATAGTTAGGTTATAGCTAAAATATGGTTATTGATGGATAAATGAAAGTGTATATTCCAGATTATCAGGTATGGCTTTCATTATTTGCATTCTGGGAAAAACTTCACCAAGAAAGCCTACAGTGAGCTGAAATTTACTTCTTAAAAGAAACCTCTCAATACCAATAGCAGCGTTCGTCTAGATCTAGTTAGTGGAAGAACCAATCATATTCCAAAAAAGCTTGTTCCCAAACAATCCGCTATCTTATTTCATATCGTTCTTTTAGTTTAAATCATTAATGAACACTGCTATATACAGTAAAGAGAATCACATTACATTCTTATCTAGATAATTATGCAACATGTAACTCTTCAAGTGTTTCAAAGGTTGCATAACATTCTAGGAATTAGTGTGGCTAGGCGAAACGTATGGCTTTATGAGTGAATGGCTTATGCATAGTCATGGTTTCACGAAAGATGCTAATTGATTGATACCATCAACGAATTCAGGCGACATTTTCCCTCTAGCTATCTACCGCAAAAAATAGGCCTACTTCAAAAATTCACTTCCTTTCATAAGATATCATGCAGAGTAACGGACGTGCTATGCACTAACATTATAATACTATAAGTCACACTGTGTCATCGTAATAATAATAATAAACGCTGCTGATCTCCAAGATTTAAAGTGTAACAGAAGTAAAAGTTGTTAAATTCTATTCACACTCTGTGGTTAAAGCTTTTATTGGATTGGTGCGATTGAAATGTCCATACACTTTTGTTGCGAAATGACCGTCTATTATGTAACTAGTGAGTGGATGGACCGATGTCACACGTGTGAAGAGACTAATATTTATTGACTTTCGTTGATCTCCCACAAAATCATTTATTCCTTAAGACATCTTCAGACTTATCTTCGGTGTTGTGAGATTATTCTTTTTTTTTTCTTTTTTTCCTAATTTCATAAAGCCATCTCTTATGTGTCGAAGAACGCTAGTTATTCGGATGTCTTAGTTTATGAAATTCATGTATGTCTGAGAATTTAGTCTACGTTTCTCTTCCGTAATTTTGTGTTTTCGTGGCTAAATCGTGGAAGTGTTTGTTTATGTTATATAATGTATTATGTCAATGTGTATTTTATGTAATAAAGCTGAGAGAGCTACTTTCCCAACTATCTGTCCATCTCTGACGTCATGAGTACCTGTTGGGACGAAAATATCTCATCTACACGTGTCTGGAGTCAGCAGGATTACCAGAAGATGTTGGTCTTTAAATACTCCCTCCATCCCGGAAACAGGGAGTCACACGGAGCCTTCAGAGTCACACGGAGCCTTTGAAGAGACACGGAGCCTTCGAAGTCTCACGGAACCTTTGGAGTCGCTTGGAGACTTTGGAGTCGGACATCGAGGACTATAGTCGCGAAGTTATCAAAAGACAGTCAACGGAGTCGGTCCGGGGAGTGCACGGCAGTCAATCGAGCACTTCGGGAGTAATTTGGAAAACAAACCGAAGAGTTTATAATTCGGTACCCGACATATTGAACACCAGGCGAACAACAGGAGGAAGCCCAGCAGAGAAGATGAAGCTACAGGTACTGTGATGTCAGTTTTCTTCCTTTCTCTTCCTCACCTCTCTCCTACCCTCACTCTCTCCAGAAAAAGCTAAAATTCTTATTTTTATTTCTTTTAAATTCAGACGGGTGTCGTCCGGTCCCAGGACTCGTTCTACCCTTGAGAAACATCCCAAGAATCTCACTTTGACGACACAGCTTTCTTTGAAAATACTTTTCAAATTAAGCACCCGTAAAATGGTAGAGATGCTGGTTCTTTCTTAGTAATTTCTATTTTTATTCCCCCCCCCCCGTAAAATGGTAGAGATGCTGGTTCTTTCTTAGTAATCTCTATTTTTATTCCCCCCGTAAAATGGCGGAGATGCTGATCTTTTATCAGTAATTGTTTCTTTATTCCCCCCGTAATAGGGTGGATATACTGGTTTCTTCTTTACAACTTTTCAATTAAGTTTTTTTTTCTAATCATTTTCACCACCGCTACCCCTCCCCCACCCTCTCTGTATTTCGCTTCTCAAACGCTATTAGTTTATTTTTTTCTTATTCGCAAGTTTTTTTCTTTTCTCTTCAATCCTTTGAAGAGTGGTGGAGAAACCCCAAATACCTCTTGTGCTTTAAGACATTCTGTTATCTCTCTTCCTCCCTCTAAGTTTTTGCATGTGTAATTTAGACTTAAGTAGTTATATATGTACACAGTGTATTTCGTTAAACTAGTGCCCATTTTAGTTCACTTTTTGTGTATATGTTGCGACGTGTTGTTGACGAATTTTTAGTACCGGGTGATGACTTCTTAAATCTTAGTGACACGATTTATTTCGATCCCGCGGCTTGTTCGTCCCCTGTATCGGCTAAGTTTACCAGAAATTATTTAGACCAGCTTCGGAAAAAGTTAGAATTTTCTGAGGTCTTATCCGATATTACTCCCGATTCTTTAGAAGTCACCGTTGAGAAGCCCAGTTTAGACATGGCGTCAGGAGGCGATAACCAACCGTTGCCTATTTTTAATACCGTAGTAAGACCAGAGCCTTTCTACGCTAGATTAGGGGAAGACGTGGAACGTTTTGTGCGTAAATATGAATCTATTGCTGACATCAATGGTTGGGATGGGATGAGACGGAAGCTTGTACTTGGGAATTTGCTTAGGGGTCCAGCTGAATCATGGTTTACATCTATAGAGAGAAAGCCGGATTTTGCTCAGCTGTCTTATGAGCAATTTAAGCAGGCGTTAATAACAGCGTTTAAGGATAATTTGGTTCCTCAGTTGACGGAGGCCCAAATGCGAGGACGGGAACAGGGCGATGATGAGTCAGTCGTTGATTATGTATATGCAAACAGGATCTCATTCTGAGAGCAGATCCTAACGCGCCTGAGAGAAAACAAATACAACTGATCATAGAAGGGTTATTGCCCGACTTTTTCAAGGTCGTCATTCGTAAAGAATATAATACGGTATCTGCGTTATTGGGTGATTTAGTAGTGGAAGAAAAGACTCGGCTATTACTCAAGAGAAAAGAGTTGGAAAAATTCTTTAAAAAGAATTCTGCGGTCTTGCATTCGTCAGTGCTTCCGCCAAGCCAAGTTGATAGTCAGTTATGTAGAAGTGCGGAGTCAGCAGTTCAAAGTCCGCTGTACAGGCAAGAGAATTTTGTTCAGTCAGCTACAGCTCAGAAAGAACAGACTAAGGCAATTAGTGATCAAATGAATGACTTGCAACAGCAATTAGCTAAAATGACTCTTCAGATATCCGCGTTAACCTCAAATGATGACAATCAAGGTAGCGATTATGCACAAAATAAGAAAAGTCAGCAAAGGAATGTAGGTCAGAGTAATAACGAGAGAAGTGATAATCGTCAAAACCGTAGAAACAATAATAACAACAATAATAAAAACAATTCAGGTTCTTCCACGCAATCTTCTTCACAGACCCAGAGTTCGACTCCTAGTAAGGGTCCTATTGTTTGTTATAAATGTAACATGCCTAACCATATTGCACGGTACTGTAGGGCGTCTTTAAACTCAAAAACAGAGTAGATGACAGGGACGAATCTGCTCGGAGGTGCGTTATAGTCCCCATTGTATCTTCTAACGACTTACCACATGTTTCGGCCCTTTTAGATGGTCAGCAAGTTAAGATCATGATAGATTCTGGTAGCCAAATAAGTTGTCTCGGGGAGAACCTCGTTCCTAAGAACGCAAGACGTTTTCGTCTTAACACCAGATTGAAGGGAGTTACGGGAAAAAGCATTCAAGTATCCGAAATTGAATTGTTGAAATTTTTCCTTGGCAACAGGTGTTTTACTCACGTTTTTAGGATAATCCCGAATTTTGATTATGGTCCTTTGGTTGGTGCGGACTTCTTAGAAAAACATAAAGCCATCTTAAGTTATGATGAGCAAAATTTGACTTTGTATCGTTTTGGACGTCCTCCGTCCAGGAAGTTACCACCTAGGAATTTAGAGGTCAACTTATCTGAAGTATTAACAGCGAGAATCGCTCGGGAATCTAGAGCTATTTTTAGAGTCTTAGAGAATACCGTTTTACCACCTCGTTCGCACACTTTAGTGAAGTTACGTTCCTGTTGGGACATTACGGGGAAAAAGGCGTTACTGTTACCAGCGTATAGAGGAAATGTTGGGAATTTTTATCCCGAGGGTAATAGTAGATTGTGAGTTCCCAGTGGTGTTTGTAACGAATCCCACCGTCAACACCGTGAAGTTGCGCCAAGGAACGAAGATAGGCGATGCAGAGGAGTTCGAGGAAGTACCAGATGAAAGGACATTGACAGCGTCAGAAGAATCTTTACCGTCTCCAGAGAAGTTGGAACAGTCTAGAAAGATGTGTGACCCGCAAAGAGTAGATGTCAACCCAGATTTGTCTCCAAAAGAACGGGAGCGTTTTTACGACCTAATTTATCAGTTTGCCGATGTTTGGAGTTAATCGGAAGATGATGTGGGACTCGCCCGTGGTTTTGAGCATGAGATACGACTTTCCAACCCCACGCCAGTAAACAAAACACCTTATTTAGTACCTTACCACCTACGTGAAGTCCTCAAACAACAGCTGGATACTATGCTAAGACAAGGAACGATTCGCGAGCAGACGTCTCCATGGAACCACCCTATTCTCTTAGTGAAAAAACGCAATGGACAGTTCAGATTTGTTTCAGATTTGCGCCATCTCAATGGGCAATCTCTCCCCTCGAACTTTGCGACGCCATCGATTGATGACTTGCTTGCTCGTATGGCGGGACGTCTTCTTTACACTTCTAGTGACATGAAACAGGGATTCTTCCAAATTCCAATCACAAAAGAGAGTCAGGAGTGTACAGGATTCTCCGTACCAGGTGCTTCGAGTTATGTTTACCAAGTTCTGCCTATGGGCCATGTGTCCTCGGCAGCTGCTTTGAATAGATTAGTGAAATTGACTCTCGCAGGCGTCCCGAGTTCGAATATAATGTATTACATTGACGATTTTTATGTAGTGGCCTCTACTGTGGACGAGATGATACACTGGTGCACCATCCTCTTCCAGAAACTTCGAGAACGTGGGTTAAAATTGTCACCCGAGAAGACGAAAATAGCACATCACTCTATGGTGGTTTTAGGCCATAAACTTTCGAAATATGGTTTACAGATCTCTGACCGGATGCTGGACACGATCAAGGACTACCAACGCCCAAGGACAAAGAAGAACTTGAAGAGTTTTCTCGGTGTTTGTTCTTTTCTGAGAAGGTATGTAAAGGACTTTGCCCAGATAGCGCACCCTTTACAGAAATTGATGAGGCGTGACGAGGAATTTACTTGGGGTTCCGAACAGCAGCAATCCTTCGAAGCATTAAAAAATGCGATTTTGGAGAGTCCAACTTTAATGGCCTACAAGCCTGAAAGAGAGCTGCACATTTTTACAGATGCTTGCAAGAAAGGTTTGGCCTGTGTAGCCAAACAACCAGCTACAGATGAGCCGGATGCTGAATTGGTACCAATTGCGTATGCGAGCAGAGCAGTTGCTCCATCGGAGAAGAATTTGTCCGTCTATCACTTGGAACTTTTAGCCCTTCTCTACGCTTTACGCTCCTTTCGTTACTTTATCCTCGGACGTCATTTTCATCTTCACACTGATTCGAAGGCTATCACATTTCTTCGCCATAGTAAGAACTTGACAGGGAAACTCGCTCGTTGGTTGTCAGAGATTGATTCTCATGACTTTACGATTTCTCATGTTGCTGGTTCCGAGAATTTAGAAGCAGATGCCATCAGCCGCTTTGTAAAACATCGAAGAGACGAGGAGGACGAAGAAGCGAGTGCCTCAGACCCAAGGATCTTCATGATCGAGGACTTGGATAGCATTGACCTTAAGAAGGAGCAGAGGAATGACGGATTTCTGAGTAAAATCATTGCGTATTTGGAGGATAGACCCGACAAAGACCCGGAGTATGAGAGGAGAGCATCGCATTTTGCCCTGCGTAACAACATCCTGTATAAAGTTAACAAGACGCCATTGGGAAAAGTTTTTCTATTAGCAGTGCCCACCAAGTTGAGGGATGTAGTATTCGAGAAGGCCCATTCAGAGAAATTAGGTGCCAATCACGCTGGTTTCAGTAAGACGTATAACCTCCCAGTGAAATCTGTTTATTTTGTAAACATGAAGAAATTCGTTTATGAAAAATGCAAACAATGCATTAGCTGTCAAGTATTGAAAAAGCGTAGTGGCAAACCTTACGGAAGTCTGCAGACACACCCCTGTGTTCCACCCTTCTATAGAGTGTATGTTGACTTAGGAGGAGTGTACCCCTGTAATAATATCTTACGACACAAGTTTCTCGTGGATGAAGGGACACGATTCTGTATCACTGGATCTTTACCAGATGCTTCAGCGGCTTCCGTTAGTTCTTTTCTATACGAGAACGTTATTCTGAAATATGGACTAGTAACAGAGATCGCATGTGACCGCGGAGCATCTTTCACTAGTGCTGTGTTTAAAGAGCTTTGTCACATCCTAGGAACACAGATACACTTTGCAGATGTACAAGGGCATTACGGTATCGGAACAGTTGAAGTCGTAATCCGGCATATAGAACAGCAATTGAAGTTAGCTTTGGACAAATATGATCAGTCGAATTGGATAGAATTACTTCCACAGGTTACGTTCTCGTACAACGTGACTTGTAACTTGAGTATGGGTTTTAGTCCTTTCGAAGCCCTTCATGGATATTCCCCACGGCTATTACACTCTGCTATATTAGCCACGCAATGTCAGTTTTCTGAGAATCAAGACAGAATTAAGCAACTTCAGTACATAAGGGACAAGGCCCAGGAAAACTTGTACAATAGACATCTGACTTCTGTAAAGTCACATAATAAGAAGAGGGAGCAGCAGACATTTAACAAGGGTCAACTTGTGTGGATCTACGATGCGACGAAACGAAAAGGTGACTGTAATGCGTTCTCTGGAAAATATTTTGGACCAGGACAAATAGTATCCCGTAAGCATGACAATAGTTACTATGTAAAATACCGAACTCCCCGAGGTCAAATAAAGATTGATTCTATAGCGATTGACAGGTTAAAAAAGTATTATCCTCCTCCAGAAGGACTGCCTAAAAATTTACGTAAATTAGAAACATCTGAGATTGATGTAGTAGGAGAGGGAGTACCGGATAAAAATCTCCAGGAAGTGGATAAGGTAAATTCCTTCTTGATGGAATTCCAAGATCCGGATAACGAAACGCAATTAGAATCGTTGTTTATAAGGAAAGTTGTTTTCATGTCCGATCTACCATCTTGGGATCAGGTGGGTCCGAAAACAAGTTCAGTGGAAGGTTTGGAGAGACCTAAGTTTGCCGTCAACCACGACATTAATAAGAAAGTTGCGCTTTATTACGGTTCAATCACGACGTTAGCTGGTGATTGTATAGTAAACTCGTCCAATTCTTTTCTAGAGCCACGAGGAGGCGTGGACAAAGCAATTCAAAGTCTTGCAGGAGAAGAAATGCAAGACGAGTGTCGTAAAATATCCCACCTTTCCCAGGGTAACGTATGCATTACACAGGGTTACAATCTACCCGTGGATTTTGTGATTCATGTTAGCGCACCTGATGATCGAAATCCTAAGAAGTTAAAAATGTGTTACGAAAAAACGTTGCAATTAGCAGTAGACAACGATATAACATCCATTGCGTTCCCCAACATCTCTACAGGAGTTTTTGGTTTTCCTAAAGAAGATGCTTGTCGCATTGCTTTACAGACAGTACGTCTTTTCCTGGAAGAACATCTTGACTCTATCGAAAGAATAGTGTTCGTGCAGTATGACAAAGAGAATCAAAAAATATATGAACAACTTATGCACCTCTATTTTACTATATAAAATAGCTGAAAGAAAAAAGTATTAGTATGTTACTGGTTAATTGACTTAGAGCTATCTTAACGCTAGCAATATATTTAGAATATGGGAAAGGATATAGTTATTCATCATCAGTGCTATGCAGTTTTCTTTTGCTCTCGTCACCATGTCCGTCTCCTATTATCTTTTTTGGGACAACTTTATTTTAGAAATTTCAGATTCTCCACTTACCTAGAAAAAAAGAAACATTGAAATAAGTAACGCAATTTGACAATAACATATATACTTAGGCTAGCAGAGATAATAATCAATAGAACATGTGAAAATTCTAAATTTCTCATTATATTTAATTTGTGTTTCAGATAACCTATTTTGTTTTAAGCTGCATTATCCTATCTTTCTCTTTCCCACATGTGACGTCTAATAACACCGAGTTCCAAATAACATCTGGTTTATTTTTCCGTAAACTCCCTAATGCTATTTTGTACCAACACTCTTTACCGATATCTTTTAATTTGACATTTTCCTTTCCGCATGATGTTAAGGTTTCTTCTCTTTTTGAATCTCTGCTTTGCAACGAAAATGACACTCTAGCTCCAGATGTTTGCAAAGCTGCGAAAGACCTACATAATCTGCAAGTCCATATTAACGATTATTTTTTAAAGCCTCCAAATCCACGATTTCATCGATTATCAACCAGATCGCCGCGTGCACTGCTAGGGTTCATTGGGAAAGCATTGAATTGGTGTTGTGACGTAGCTGACAGTTCATCTATTGATTCGATAAACAAGAAGGAATTTCATTTGGAACAGACAGTACTGGGTTTACAAAAACAATTGTTGAAAAACAATTTATATATTCAGAACACAACTTCAGAATTTTTAAGTTTTCAAGATCAGATACAGGATAATTTTCATAAAATTAGAAACTTTTCGGCAAAAATATTGGATCAAGAACATGATCTGGGAGATCATCTTAATAAGCTTGCAAATCGAGTACATAAAGAGGTCATTTCGTTCATTCAAGAATTTTATTCGATTTCAACGCAGTTTGTACAGTTTCTACAAATTTTTAAATATGATCTGACAATCCAGATGTGTACAGATGCTAGGCTGAACCCTAATATAATCCCTTATAAAGTGTTGCACGCACATTTATCTGAATTTAAGAATATCATTTTGAAAAATGGATAAAAGTTAGCCACAGATAAGTCGTTATTGGAGATGTATTATTCAATTAATGTTTTGACTTGTTCAATCACCGACACATACATTTACCTACAGATGAAAATTCCGATCGTTGAAATACAGCCTTCGTTTGAGTTATATGATGTGCAGCCACTTCCGTTTGCTGTATACAACCAAACTTGTACCGTTGATATCCAACCTTTAGTTATGGTAGTTCAAGATAAAAAAGATCTTATACCAATAACAGGAACAAGCCTACTTGCTTGTCATTATAGCCAATCAAAGTTATGTAAGATACCTACACACACTGTGACACGATCTCGTTTAATAAATTGTGCTCACGCAGCTTTCGCTGCCAGTACAGTCAGGGAAACATTACACAATTGTGACCATACGTGCTATGATTCGAAAGAGGCACAGATTATAGACATTGGATCGCATGAGTTTGTTTTAACACACCCGCCAGAATTTCTAACTTTGAAGACTAGAGAAAATGTGTCAACTATTCGAGTTCCAGAAGAAGCCAGATTATACGGAGCCCTTAAAATTCGAATACCATGCAATACTAAATTAATTGTGGAGAGAAATCTTTTCGTCAGATCGGATTTTCCGTGTCTCGACAATGATCTTACAGAACCTGTATTTTTACATCTTTTTCCGAGCCAGCTAGTCTCCAATGATCTGATGCTATTACGATCTACGTATAAAGGGAAGGAATTTTTTAATGTTTCATCTTTACTTAACGATGTTTGGAGTTCTTCCATCCGGCATATGAATATATCAGCATTTACGATAATTGACCAGACGCCCATTAAGATGCCTATCTATAAGCATGAATATTTTATACCAGGAATTATTATTATTTGGAATATTATCATCACTCTTCTACTTATTTATTTGCTAAGGGAACATGGGATTTTCAATTTTATATGGTTTTGTAGAAAATGTAGTGCGTCTACGGAATTCTCTTTGCAAGAATTGAGCTATTTTTTAGACATTGTGCAAACCGTTATTGCAATTGTAAGTCTAATTTTGCTCTATAGAGTAATGAAAAGTTTAATGAAAAAAATTGGTGATGATACGCCACTGCAGACGAAGAGTTTTGAAAATAAACGTAACGAGAGGTCTGAAGAAAGAGATCAAGAACCTGAAGTGACCCCAGAAAAGTTCACCACTTCGAACAGAAATGAGGATGCACATTCAGTGTCAGATTTAAGTTTACCTCCTCCTCCGGAAGAATTGATAGTTAGTGACGGAAGTTTTGGTACAGAGATCATAGTGCCGCCTTCTACCGTCTTGGAATTAACGAATTCTAACGTAAAATCTTCGTACATTTCCAATTATGTAGTGTATTCTTAAAAGTGGATACGGAAACTGAGATGTAGAGCAATTCACGCAACTTGTGAAACAGCATCTAGAAGAAGATATTAGAACGTATATACGCACGACCATATAAAATTGAGAATCATTACCGCACATACCTATTTTTATGAATTTAGAGACCTTTTGTCCCCCCCCCCCCCAACTTTTGTTTCCAACATAATTTTACTAACACAATCGAGTATTGGGCGATAAAACCCAATCCAACCTCTAGTTACCTTAAGTTCCCGACCTAATCAGGAAATGGGTTAGGTTTATGTTGGAAATAATGACCCCCCCCCCGAAATTAGAGTTTTGTCATTATCATAAAAAGTTGTATGATTCAAGAGTTTGGGCACTACGTTTATCGTTTTACTTATGTGTATTTATATCTGCTCGAGTTTTTCTCTTCTTTTTCTACTCCCCCCCCTTCCTAGATCCTACCTACATTAGTTTACCGGTTCTTGTATTTACCCTTGCACTTTCATGGTCGTCGCCATCTTTAAGCCCATAATACCTTGCGTTTACTGGCATCAACGCTCAGCCGCCATCTTAGAAATTTTTCTTTTAATTTTTTCCCACCATTATATTTTCATGTTTTTCTCTCTTTTTACCCACCACACTTCTGCTGTATATTTTGATAACTCTTCCTCGTTATATTTCAATCACCCTGTACCAAATGAACCCTAATTTTAAATCTTAGCATTTCAAATTTCTACCCCCCTCATGGTCCTACTCACATCCATAACCTCCTTATTCTCAACAATTATACCCCTTCAACCCTCACAGTACGCAGCTTGTTTGAAGCCAAGAAGATTCCACAACTTTATGAAGAGAAGAAGAGGACACCAGTTCTTCTCCATACTGCAATTTGGATGGACCCGAACCAAGAACTTCTCGATATGACAACACTTAGCGTCAGACCCGCCCACCAGTTTTAACTATAATCTTCAGTTTTCTCACCTGATTTATCAGCCAATACGTCAGCTCCATAACCATGCTTATATTCCTTATTTTATTTTTTATTTTTTTTGTTTTCTCCGACTCACAAACACCAAAGCAAAAGTAAACGAAAAATTTCATTGTTCCTCCACTCTAAAGAAGATGGACGATTCTTCAAGATGGCTGTCAGCGTCATATTCCCCCCCCCCCTCCCTCTCAGACAACGGATGTCAAGAAGTTTGATTAGTGCTGCCAACTTGTGGCCACCTTGCCAGTGATTCTTCTCAAACTACAAGGCCACGTACATTCCAAGAATTGTCTTATCTTCAGAACACTGACCCAGTGAAGTTGTTCAATTCTGCTGACCAAGGTGTTATTCAAGTTCACTAAACAATTACACGTGCTTTTCCATATGTTTTGTTGACATCAAGTGTCATTAGCCACATTCGAAACATAGAATGTTATTCAGTGCTTTATGTGTTTATGTGCAGTGTTTGGTTAACGATTTATTGATTGTCGTCGATTTCTTTTGTGTGAGATTTATTTTCCTTTTTTTTTAAAAAAAAAAAAAATGAGATACTGAAAAACTGATATTCAGTCATTTTTTTTCTTTGTTTTTGTCTGTTGCTACAGTGTACTCCATGTATTTTATTTATCATATAGTGACGCTAATCAAAACAATATATACAGTCTATTTTCAAAATAGTGGTGACGACGATGCGTGTTTTCTTTAAAACCGCATGTCTAAGTTTAGCGGTGGGAGTGTGAAGAGACTAATATTTATTGACTTTCGTTGATCTCCCACAAAATCATTTATTCCTTAAGACATCTTCAGACTTATCTTCGGTGTTGTGAGATTATTCTTTTTTTTCTTTTTTTCCTAATTTCATAAAGCCATCTCTTATGTGTCGAAGAACGCTAGTTATTCGGATGTCTTAGTTTATGAAATTCATGTATGTCTGAGAATTTAGTCAACGTTTCTCTTCCGTAATTTTGTGTTTTCGTGGCTAAATCGTGGAAGTGTTTGTTTATGTTATATAATGTATTATGTCAATGTGTATTTTATGTAATAAAGCTGAGAGAGCTACTTTCCCAACTATCTGTCCATCTCTGACGTCATGAGTACCTGTTGGGACGAAAACATCTCATCTACACGTGTCTGGAGTCAGCAGGATTACCAGAAGATGTTGGTCTTTAAATACTCCCTCCATCCCGGAAACAGGGAGTCACACGGAGCCTTCAGAGTCACACGGAGCCTTTGAAGAGACACGGAGCCTTCGAAGTCTCACGGAACCTTTGGAGTCGCTTGGAGACTTTGGAGTCGGACATCGAGGACTATAGTCGCGAAGTTATCAAAAGACAGTCAACGGAGTCGGTCCGGGGAGTGCACGGCAGTCAATCGAGCACTTCGGGAGTAATTTGGAAAACAAACCGAAGAGTTTATAATTCGGTACCTGACATATTGAACACCAGGCGAACAACAGGAGGAAGCCCAGCAGAGAAGATGAAGCTACAGGTACTGTGATGTCAGTTTTCTTCCTTTCTCTTCCTCACCTCTCTCCTACCCTCACTCTCTCCAGAAAAAGCTAAAATTCTTATTTTTATTTCTTTTAAATTCAGACGGGTGTCGTCCGGTCCCAGGACTCGTTCTACCCTTGAGAAACATCCCAAGAATCTCACTTTGACGACACAGCTTTCTTTGAAAATACTTTTCAAATTAAGCACCCGTAAAACACGTACGACTACATAAATTCCGTAAACATTTAGAAAACAAAGTGTTGTGTCCTGTCAGTTAGAAGGTTCGGTGTAGAGGAGGATCAAGTAGAAAATAAGTTTGTTGCATGAAGAAAATGCGATTGAGAATGATTTTCCTTTTAGGAGTTCAAACTGGGACATTCTGCAGATCTAACTGAGAAAAATATCAGTTCGGGTGAGTAGGAGTGCTTGCTAACTAAACACAGCACATAGCACTCGTTCATAAAGGTTTTATGTCGGTGACACAGCACTGAAAAATAAGCTGCGTGGTCCCGACCAATAACGTATTCTGATGATCTCTTTAGGAATGTTACAGAGCGACACTACTCGTAAAGGAGTTTGTGCAAATGTAAACGAGTTAGGCACACATATATCATGTCGTTCGGCAGCTTGTGCAATCAGTAAGGTGATAAAATTGAACTTATATCAGGTTGAAATATGAGTTGACATGTTTGACGAGAATTGCCAACTGAAGGTGTCAAGTTTTTAAGGAAAGAGACCGGGATACCGGGGAGAATTCCAGCATCAAATTGTTATTTCTGAGGAAAAATATATCGGCTACGATAATAGTAACCGATGAGGACAGTGTATAGATTGCGATCAACGTCCACGATGATTTCCAAAGACGTTCCTTCAACGGCAGAAAATGTTGTTGCTGGTATGGTCTATGGAGGTTGATGCGTTATGTCTGTCTCTGTTGAAGCGAAATCAATTATGAATCATTACGGTTGACTGCAAGTATCCAGCTATGGCCAACAGATAAGGTGTCCTCATATAATACGAAAATTCGCGCTCTCGACAGACAAAGGACGGTGCAGATTTTCCAAAAATTGCAGTGTGAATCCTTTCTCTCACTCACAAACCGTAACACCGTATTATCCTGACGTGTACTACCACCTTTTTATAGATGTCGAACACTTTTTACTAAGGAAAAGTTTCTTCTATGCGAAGTGTGATTCTGAACTTTTTTCGCATAACATACTCCAGAATTCTTTCGACATTGGATCCAGTCATTGGCCAAATGATAGGAAAAGTGCGTGGCTGCAGCCATACACAACTTTGACTCACCAAACATTGTAATTTTAACTTTTTATCTTTGAAGGTGACACATGTTAGACGGACATTTCAATCGCAGTACTAACCTAAAATTACCTGTAAGCTATGTAATTTTACCTCTAAGCTATGTATTATGTATTAGACCTCTAAGCTACCTAAATTACTTCTAAATGTATTTTTACGCATGATCACAGTAATTTTTGAGCTTCCAGTAAATTACAAGAAGTGCAGATATCTTTATTTTTCAACACAATACTCTTGTGCATCAATACACGTGCTCCAGCGGTGCAGAAGTGACCTTATCCTAATGGAACAAAATCTTCATGTGGTAACTACTTCCTACGGCTGTACGGACGTCAATCTTATTTGCAAAACATCATCCAGCTATAGCCAATTTGACATTATGGAGCAAAAGGAGATGTGAGGGGACCAAATCAGGAGAATAGAGTATATGAGGAACGAGTTTAAATCCTTAATCCACCCATAGTTGTTATTGAAACTGCTAAGGTGTGGCCTATAGCATTGTAACAGCGTTAGAGAACTCCTCTTGTAAGCATTTATTATTTTTTCTTGTATTTGACCATTGAGTTTCTTCACAAGATCAGCAAAATATTTTACTCTGATGGTGTGACTTCTTTGACGTTAATTAATCAATACTACATAATGAGAATCCCAACGAAACTGATACCATCATCTTACCTAGAGAAGGTGTGCCTTTGCGTTCTATGGGGTGGAGATTGTGCAAAAAGTAGCACAGCCGCATTTAGTGTAAAGCAAGTAAAATTTCTCAATTGATTCTCTAAAACTCATTCGGTTGCATACTGATTAACATATACTTATTAACAAATAACATAATTTCAAACGAGTAATTGTGAAACAATTGACTAGTATTATTTCTCGTATATTTATAATATTTATTAATTTCAAAATAGGAACACGATATTTTCGTGATATATAGAAATTTAAGTATGCATACAAATTTGATAACTTCTGAAACAATCGTATGATCCATTCGATCATTCATTTTCAGAATTAATACGTTGGCTAACTGTTTAACGTAAATGTGAATCATACATGCTCCTACCGGGAACTGAAACCTGGTATGCCACGTTGAGGAGTTTGAAGAGGCGTTTGCTAATCGTATATCTACAAGAAGTTTCCTAAATATTCACGAAATCCAGCACGAGTCTAATTTAATTCTTGTGGGTTTGGCCCTGTCTTAAACATATTACATGGCTTTACAATTGACTCAAATCCATGATAATTCTGAACTTATGGCTAAACATAGAAGTTGATATTTGTACACCATTATGTGCAGAAAAATGTCGCATATTCTGTAAAGGATCTTTTATCATTAATTTCTCCATTTTAAACATTATATTTGAAATGTTTGAATATTTCAATAGGAGAAAACCATATTGACACATTCCGTTTCATTATTTTTGTTCAATAATAACGCAAAATAAATAATTGGAAGTAAAAGACTCAGATATGAGCTAACATTATTTCACAGTCAACTCTGTTATAAGGAAATTTAGAGGAATTCGTACTCCTAAATGCTGAACCTTAAAACTTCATTCCGGAAAGCAGGGCTATCGTGGATTTAAACCCACAAATTCCGAACAGTTTCTCAAATCTTATTAAGTCTTTCTCTATCATGTATTTCGTATATATAAATATTAGCTGCAGTGTCCTTATAAAGGTATCTAAACACGGCGCAAAATTTATGTGGTGCATATCAATGGCGTGGCGTGTTAGCCTCTATTTTTCCACGGAAGTCTCGATATTTGATTAATTTATTTTCAGTTAAAATCTTTTACGAACACTGTCATAAAGGGTTATGCTGAGATAAAGTAAAATATACCGGCACTATAAGGATAAGTTGGGGCTGCTCTAGCTCCGGTAACACAGCTGATTTAAACGCAAGAGAAACGGGTTCCAACCCGGGTCCAAACTAAAAATTTTGTGGGTGCGGCACCCCTACAAGATTATTTGTGTTGCATGAGCCACGGAGCACCCCACGTAGTCGACGCACATGTCTAAACATCGATTTGCATATATATGAAGCAAACAATGGAAATGTTTGGTCGAAATATTCAAACTTCTTTAACAGGTTCGCTAGGAAGAAGTGCTTTTCTATTAAGAACCAGTTGAGAATGCTCCAACAGCATTGCCAGAACGAGCATAAAAAGACTGGAGAGATGGAGTGGGAAGAATAACTGTGAGTTTTCCAACAATGAATAGTATGCAAGAACTCCATACTATATTGTTACAGTGACGACGCCAGCTTTAAGTTCTTAGGGGGGCAAAGGAGGGGCAGATACATTTTCGGGGGCGGCTATTTGCCATACCAAAAATGACATATTTATTACGTTTGACTTATTTTACATTACATTGTGTATTTGGTTGCTGTTTTTATGTTAGATCTATATGATTATAAATTAAACTTATTTCAAATAAAATTTGTAACTAACAAATAAGTAACGTCTGCACATGAAATATTTTTCAATGAAACTTTTGAAGCCTAAACATAAATTGAATTACTTTCGCGTATGCTACAAGTAACACATTCGTCTATATGCTGCGTATCTCTCGCTCTCTCCCTCTCTCCCTCTCTCTCTCTCTCTCTCTCTCTCTCTATATATATATATATATATATATATATATATATATATAGAGAGAGAGAGAGAGAGAGAGAGAGACAGAGAGACAGAGAGAGAATTTACGAGGAGCTGCTGAAAATGTCGTAGTCCAATCCAGGAGTGTAGGTACTAGGTAGAAAAATGAAACCGTAGTTTAGAAAAACACATCTCTGTATGTACAAATATAAATTTTCATATTAATAATGAAATTCTTATTGTTTCTCAGGCGTCTGAAGTGATTATGTGTGCCCAAACATATAATTTCACGAACATCCAGATCCTTACTGTTATAACATTTTTGTTCCACCAAGGAAAGTCACCGAAGTAAATTAATTAGGAAATCAGTGAAACACCACGGAACTCTCCACCGTTATATAGAGTGGTGAAGAAGTAAGCGGCTTAGTATAAACGTAGCAATTTCTCAACAAATTATGCTTTACATCCAGGATGATTAAAAGCAACGACTCTTCCTGAAATTATGGATGAAATTTGTGACATTATTCTTGAAAATTGCAGCATTTCAGCGAGTGGTGGATATAGCCCGGGGCCGGAGGGCCTAGGCCACCCCAGTTTTTGTGTGACAAAAATAATTTAAGCTATTTATATTTTATTATAGTCTGAGGTCTGCACCCCGCTTTGTCAGTTTTTACCTTCTCAGCAAAACTTGTGTCAGGGATTCTGGGCATTTCTTTGGAACTCGTCGGTAGCATAATTCAGAATGGCTTGGGTATGCGCAAGTTCTCGGCATAATGGGTTCCCAAAATATATGTCAGGAGAATAAAAGGGTAACGGCATTAAGAGAAGTATTCTTCCAATTTGACCGTAATGCTGATCAATTTCGCTGACGAATAGTAACCATAGATGAAATATGGTTGTACCACTATGATCCTGAATCGGAACAACAGTCAATGGAGTAGTAGCACTCATTTCTCCATCGCCCCAAGAAGTTCAAGACACAGAAGTAGGTTGAGAAACTGTTTGGAACATTCTTCTGGTATAAGTATGGAGTGGTAGACTACCTCCTCAATGGTCAGATATTTAATGCAGAATCTCTACATTACTTACAAAACTGAAAGAAAAATTCAAAGTACAACGCTGCGGAAAATGAAAATCTAGATTTTTTAAACTTTTCTGCAAAAGCTGGAGCACTGTACAAGGTAGTATATTGACTCTCGGGGGAAGAGAAGAAGAAGTAAAACCTCACCAATCCACGTGCACTCCTTCTGGGTTGGGCTACGAATTTTTCAGCAGTTCCTAGTCAATATGGTAGACGTCAAGTCAGTACTTTGAAACAAAATAAGTAAAGGAGCACTAGTATAAACCAATTACTAACTAAAGATCAGCACTCTGACAATACATTTTATTGGGAATCAGTTTCATTCCATAATTTTATTATTATCATTTGCAGGAAGGGAAAACACAACTCTTTTTATCTCCTTCAAAAAATTAAGCCCTGGTAGTTGCAAACTAAGCTGTTATAAGCACATCCTCTGAATATTGGAAGCCGAGAATAATGTTTCAGAAAAAAGAAGTTTTAAATAAAACAAAATATGAAACTGAAAACTTCAAACCTGGACAAATACAAACAAGTTACGTAACTGGTTTTACCTTTCTTTTGTTTCCAATCGAAGTTGATCCAATGAGAAGAAAACAAGTCGACCAAATCTACTATTGTTCGCTAGGCACAATTACTAAAAATCATAAGAAAGAAGTATAACTAAAATTTACCTCAAAAGGGGCTAAATTAGAAAACAGAAATATGCATGCATACCTAGACGCTCAAAGAAGAAAGCTTGAGGATTAATCTGCCACATAATAAATTCATTGAAAGTAGACTACAATTTGTCAATGAGATTGGTTATGATACTGATATATAATACTACATGAAGAATGTTTAAAGATTGTACGAGTCTGGGGGGAGGGGGCAGTCTAGGTGGCAGTCAGGGGGGCAGAAGTAGCTACTAGGGGGGCGCTCGTCCCCCTTGCCCCCCTCTGGCGTCATCACTGTATTGTTATGTTTACTTTTTGAACTTGAGCACTTTCTGTACTTTTTGGTGGCATCTTTTACTTTCCCTTTCTGTATATATGTACCTGTAAGGCGCACACAAATGATAGAAAAAATTTATTCGAGCAAAGCACATCTCTTTACAATGAATTAAGTAGAAAGTTCATTAAATATGAGAGAAACTAGTTGCAAAAAAATATCAATAAATAGATCAAGATATTTAGAATATGTGATGTATAATAAATATACATTATACACGATTAATGTAAAATAATCATTGAAATTAACAATAATGCATAATTTAAAAAAGCATAATTAAACAAGAAATAAAGCATAATGTGGGTTGCTCTAACAATTAAGTTGTATGAAGACGAGAAGAAAACGAAAGCTGATTCCTTAACGAATTTCGTTGATCTTTGTGTCTACAAAAACGCATTCCTAGAAACCTACAAGCTAGGTATCATCTCTGTGATTATATCAGTTTCTAGTGCTACATGTGAAAGGTCATTCTCTTCTTTGAAAAGATTAAAGACTTGTATACGCAAGTCAATGACTCATGATAGGTTGAAAAACTTTGTGTTACTTTATATTGAGAAGAAAATTGCTAAATCGTTAGATCTTTAACAAGTTGTGGATATGTTTGCTGCTGCCCACACGAATAGAAAGATCCTCTTTAAGTAGAGGCATGAACCTATAAGTTATTTTCTTTACCTGTAAAAGTGTATTTGCTTCCACTTAAGTCAACCAGCTACACATATTTTAAACACCATGATTAAATAACTATTTACTCATATTAGAAATCAATTGCATTAATGAATCCTAGTTGTTTGAGGTAGTAAATTCTTATATTTTCACTGTTTTCCAAAGAGTAAAATCATGAACAATAAAGATGGAAACATTAACCTTGAATACACACACATACACACACACACACACATATATATATATATATATATATATATATATATATATATATATATATATATATATATATATATATATATATTGGAGATGTCCCCCTCAAAATCCTCTTGGGCTCTTCATTGGCCCCCCCTGAAAAAAACTCTAGCTACGCTACTGGACACCATGCACCAGAGATGAATTCTCTACCACTGAGCCACCGCGGCCCTGCTTGGGCTTGGTTGTCCATATCCAATCTCTCTTTTGGCGTTACTTAAACAACTACTAGTTTTGTTCTAAATCCAGACTCCATATTGGCGTAGATATTAATATTACAGTCGATTGGTAAAATCAATCTTCCACATTTAAAAATTAAAGTACACATAAGTAGAAAAATAAGCATCATAGAAACACTAGCTGCAAGTGTTCAAAATAGATTTATGGTTTCTATAAAATCAATTGAAAATTGCTATTTTTAATTAGGCAGCTAGTGAAAAACAGCAGCTTTCGACTCCAGCCGAGTGTAAACTCAACCTAAACTCAGTTGACCAAAGTGAACTGACCCGACTGACCCGACACGATAACCCGACTGACCCGACCCGATAACCCGACTGACCCGACCCGATAACCCGACCAGACAACCCGACCCGAGCTGACCCGATTGACCCGACCCGACAACTAGACCCGATTAACCCGACCCGAGTTGACCCGATAGACCCGTACCGACCCAAATAACCCGACCCAACAACCCGACCCGAGCTGACCCGACTGACCCGACCCGACAACCCGACCCGATTAGCCTGACCCGACAACCCGACCCGATAACCCGACCCGAGTTGACCTGACCCGACCCGACCCGTAACTCGACCCGAACTGACCCGACCCGACTCGGGATGCACTACTTATGGGATGCAAACTGAAAGATTTTATTTCATTTTTCAAACCACAGTACCTATAACTGGGAATCAAACCTGGCCATCTGCATAGACAGCGAAAATCTAACCACTTCGCCACAAGAAATCCCATCGATGAATGTTTCGTTTTGCCAACAACATATCTCCCTCTTTTACTTCTTTTCTTAATGATTTAATAATAATAATAATAATAATAATAATAATAATAATAATAATAATAATAATAATAATAATAATAATAATAATAATAATAATAATAATAGATTCAGAAATACTTAATTTGGCAAATAAGGATAGCTGGAAATCGGCTAATTGATATACAAAGAAGAAAGCGTAATATATGACTAGTTAGCTCTATGGATACGTTGTACGTTACAGAAACATTAGGATTATATACGTAACTAGCATCAATTACCCGCTTCGCTGGGTTAAATTAAGAAAAAATAGTAATATGTTTCGTTAGTCAGCCACTTTTTACTATTACTAAAGCGCTCAGTAAATAATTATTACTATTATTATTTGTATATCCCTCTCCTCCCCATGTTGCGGGCCACGGCATCGAAAGTGTTATTGTCCATCTCAGCGACTTCGAAAAGTATGAATTCGACACTAATATTGGTCATTATGATTATATATTTATATCCCCCTCCCTTCCCACAATTTTTGCGAGGCTGAATTTGGATTTAAATGGCTTCAGAAGTGTCACTATTCATTTCAGCTACTTAAAAAACTATAGATTCGACACTAATATCGGTCATTTTCGATCATTTGTAAATGTCTTTCCCCTCCTTTAAGTTACATCGTCAAAGTGATATTACAAAAATCATCTCATGTTTGAACTTAATCTTGGTTGAAAATTTGATCGAGATCGGTCCTGTTGTTCAAGAGTTATTAAATTTTAGTTATTTTTATACATCTCCCCCTCCTACCTCCTCCCCTAAGTTCTATCGTCAAAGTGAATAGATAAATACTATCTCAGGTCCAAAACTCATCTATGTTGAAAATTTGATCGAGATCGGTCAGTTGGTTCAAGAGTGAATCAGATAGATAGTCACTTACATTTTTATTTTTTTCACATATATATATCTCCGCCTCACCCTTCCCCCTCCCCTACGTTGCACTCTCAAAGTTAAATAATGAAAATTATCCCAAGCCCGAACTTCATCAATGTTGAAAATTTGATCGAGATCGGTTGGGCGGTTCAATAGTTATTAAGTTTTATTTATTTTTATATATCTGTCCCCTCCTTCCCCCTTCCCTAAGGTCTACCGTCAAAGTTATATGATAGAAACCACCTCAGGTCCGAACTTCATCCATATTGAAAATTTGATTAAGATCGGTCCTGTGGTTAAAGCGTGATGAAGTCACAAAGACGGCCATTTTATTTTTATTCTTTTTACATATATCATATATATATATATATATATATATATATATATATATATATATATATATATATATATATATATCCCCTCCCCCTCCCCTAGGTTGCACTATAAAAGTGAAATAACGAAAACATCTCAGGCCCGAACCTTATCTATGTTGAAAATTTGATCAAGGTAGGCCTGGTGGCTCAAGAGCTATTAAGTTTCATTTATTTTTATAGATTTCTCCCCTCCCCTCCCCCTCCCCTAAGTTCTACAGTTAAAGTGATATGATAAAAATCACCTCAGCTCCGAACCTCATCTATGTTGAAAATGTTTTAAAAATCTGTAGGGTGGTTTAAGCGTGATGAAGTCACAAAGACGCTCACTTTTATTTTTTCTTTTTGACATATATCTCCTCCTCCCCCTTTCCTTCGTTGCACTGTAAAAGTGAAATGAAGAAAACATCCCAGGCCTGAACCTTACCTATGTTCAAAATTTTGATTGAGATCGGTCGGGTGGTTCAAGAGTTAAGTTTTATTCATGTTCATAGATTTCCCCATCTCCCCTCCCCCTCCCCTAAGATTTACTGTCAAAATGAAAAAATAAAAAACTTCCCAGGTTTGAACTTCATATATGCTGAAAATATGATTGATATGAATTGGGTGGTTCAAAAGCAATTAATTCACGAACATAGTCACTTTTATTTTTATATTTATTGACTTTTTCATATCTCCCTCTCCACCCCCTCCCCTACATTGGTCCGTGAAAGTGAAATGACAAAAATCATCCCAGTATCGAACTTCATCTACATTGAAAATTTGATCAAGTTCGGTCAAGTAGTTCAAGAGTTATTAAGTTTTATTTATTTTTTCTATGTCACCCTCCTCCCCCTCCCCTAATTTGTACCGTCAAAGTAAATAGCTAAGAACATTCCCAGGCCAAAACCACATTTACTTTGAAAATTTGGTGGAGATCTGTCGGGCCGTTCAAGAGATTAAGATTCACAAACATAGTCACTTTGAATTTTATGATATAGATTTGGAAGGTGGTAGTAATATAAAGAACCAGGTCCTGGTCTTTATCAACCTGTTTCTGGTATCTTAGCGTTCGTCACAGGGATGATACCCCATATTAACTTAAAATATTCTATTGTTGTTTTAAGACGGTCTAAAACACCAGTACATGTTGTAAAATAAAGTAAATTTTAATCGATACACAATTGTGTATTTTTCGTCTCTGATCATAATTCAACTAAGTTTATGTTTTGTTACAAAAGATACACTGGCAACCTTGTGCGGTGGTGGTAACTGCATTTTTCTCGTAAGAAAGCTTCCATTTAAGACAATGCTTCTTTACGAGTTGCGGACATTAAGAGTTGCGGTTGCGCTAGAGCAGACGGTCGCGGCAACTGCCTTAGTGGAAGCAACTGCAGTTGCCCCATATGAAAGCTCCAATTTAAAGCAATGCTTCACAAGTGATTAACCACCGAGTGCGTCACTTACTGCCTTCGTGTGAAAAGAATACAAGATTCGAATACATGAGTCCCAAGTTAGTATAAAAACTAGTAGACCCCTATTGTCAGATTGCTTTATGCAAATAAGTTCGAAACAATTAGGCTCGTTTAATCCTAAATAGATGCCGCAAGTTCTTGCGCCACCTTATACAGTTGACACATTTAGTACATCATATTAACTCTAATTCGGTACTTAGCTACCTTGCGGCTGTATGCTAAGGATACGGCCCGCGCTCGATTCTCGGTACTAGCTTATGTGATTCTTATACTAATGTTAAGCTTTAGACCCACGCCTTATGTAGGTACTGAGAGAAACATTAAACTCTAAACTAAGCGACTAACAGATACTTGGAATTTCTAAAATAGAATATCGAGTAAATACATATTATAGCGTATATCAGTGAGATACACAGAATTTCATCCAGAGCACATTCAAATGTCCAAGTTCATTTGAATGTATTAAATACTACTACTGTTACTACTACTACTACTACTACTACTACTACTACTACTACTACTACTACTACTACTACTACTACTACTACTAATAATAATAATAATAATAATAATAATAATAATAATAATATAATATCAATAATAATTATTGTTGTAGAAATAATAGTATAAATTTAACCCATTGAAAGAGCTGCAATTATGTTGATATCAATTATGATATTCAATTGAATCGTTGAGTTCGAAAACCGGTCATCTCCATCGAAGCTACAATTTGTAATTTGAGAGGAGTGACAAACAAAACTAGATTAGTCAGTATACATCTGACATATAGGGCTGTTTACATTTTCAGACCGAAGAACTGCCATTTTTCTACGGTCTGAAAATTAAAACAATCTTATATATCAAATGTATATTGACTAATTTAGTTTTCTTTGTCTCTCCTCTCAAATTAACTTCGATGAAAATGACCGGTTTTCGTACTTAACGATTCAATTGAAAATTGCCTAGGGATGCTCAGAGATAGACATGTCTCGAAATGAGAAAGTTTAAGACGAGACGTGATTGTGTGATTCACAACGAGACAAGACAACGTTCTCTGAGACATGAGACGACTCGTGAAATGTCTCGTCTTGTTTCGGATACTTCAAAAAACTTTTAAATTATTTCGAAAGAAGTTAGAAGGAGGAGCTATCTGCCTTGAAACTAATCCCAACATTTATTACTTAAAGAAAGTAGTGAACGAATGAACTTAATAATTAAGCTCTTAAAATTAAGCTTAGTTAATTATTGCGTAAAAAATGTTCACTTGCAGGTGTAAAATTTCATGAATAATCATTATATAAATAATAAAATAAGACACGTATCAAATCTGTTGTTAATTTATATATCGATGTGAGCTTGTATGTTTGAAAACACCTTAGGTGAGATTCTACCTCACTAGTATAAATTATATTGTGTATTTGCTTCACAGTTTGTTTAGTCGAGTTAATCCTTCCTCCCATAACCAACACTATATAAGGTGTAAACCTACAGCCTTTTGTGGAACTCGAACCACATAAGATATTACCAGAAATCGAACCCAGGTTACATTCTAACCACACAGTTACTATTGAGCCAATTATCGACATCTTGTAAATATACAGTGTATGCCAATTCGGTAGCGTAAAGACATGAAACACCTTTTGTAATATAACAAGCGTAGCTGTACAGATCTTATGTCTATAAACCAATCTGACAACGTTGTTTTTGTAACAACTTTCAACTTATTAGGCATTTGAACCTTAGGTGCTTGTGAGCCCCATTCCCATTTTTTACACTCCCAAACTATGCTCTGCATAAATGTTGGAAGTGTTATAGAACAGCGTTGTCCGTTCGTTCGTATGTGGACAGGTATCACGGCAAAAATGGTAAAATATAACGAGATGCAGTATCTTTCAATCGATTCATCGTCCCAAGAATAGGTTTCAACTTCTTCATTAAGCCTCTATTTAAACCAGAAGTGGTTCAAACTAATCATTTCCGGTTTTAAAGTTTAATAGCCATAAACCGAAAACGATTCACAATAGCGATAAAAGATTTTTGAACACGATTCAGTATCTTAAATCACTCAACTTACCACTCTGGCAATCCAGAACACTATCAAAACAAGAAGTGGTCAAATTTAACTTTACTTTCCGTTTCAATAGCGACTTTGACAGAGCAAAATTTGTGAAAGATATCGGTATAGGTTTTTCTTAAATCGATTCACTATCCTAAGAATAGGTTACATCTTCATTAAGCCTCTATTTAAACCGGAAGTGGTTCAAACTAGCCATTATCAGCTCAACATTTATCGTCATAGAACAAAAATTGTAACAGATAGTTGCAAGTGCTTTACTGTAATCGATTCAAATGTCTCAAGATACATATTATCGCAACCCATACATATTGTCGCAATCCGTAAAACTAGAGCAAACCAAAAAATATTACAATTTGCCACTACGTCCTAATTCTGTGATGACATTCATAGAACAAATATTGTACAAGATATAAAGATGCGGATTTTTCCAATCGTTTCAGCGTCCCAATAAATAGTTCGATCTCGTTAATTAACGCTTTAAGAAACACAAAATTGGATCTAACTAAATTATTCTAGTTTCCACATTCATCGTCATAATAAAAAAATCATAATATCTAGCGACAAACGGTTTTCTGCTATCAGTGTCAAGAAAACATACCACCACATACCACTAGATTCTGCCGAACTCAACCGTCTTAAATAAAAAATTACTTGCAATAATCATATATTATGTCTACAGCCTACACATGATGAGCTCGAATCCTCCCACTTAAATAATGAATGACTTTCAACAAGCATATATAGGAAAGGGGGGCAAGAGTACGCAAATTTCAATTAAACTTATATATTTTGGTAAAAAATAGTTACAACGGAAAACTTTTACATGGAACACAAAACTTGAACTCTCCTTTACGAAATGTGAACGCAACTTTTATACACCTCTGTCCTTGGAGGAACTATAATTCGTAAAATGAAACCATTCAAATTCGTACTCTTGCCCCGATATGTGGGGCAAGAGTACGAAATCAAAGGGGCAAGAGCACGCACTCAAAAGAGCATTAACATCACAGATGAAGGTGCCTACTCCTTCATATGATGTGCATTGTTCATGCCACCATTCATGGGATCTTGCGCACTTGATCCAGTCTTCTATTGGTGGATCACTGTAGATGATATTGCATAATGGACACTCGTACACTACTTCCTCACTGACCTGAGGAGTTACCTTCGGTTGTAGCTTTCTTGGTACAAGTTGATGTTTGCCTTTGCTCTTTGGAGGGCGCCGTCTCAGAAGTAAGTTCTGCTTGAAAGGAGAGGATGTCAGAATCTCTGATTGACCTCTGGAAGATCAAGATTTTTTTGTTTGAGGGTTTGGTGGCAGTCGGAGGAGGACTGACAACCACCAAAGGAGTGCATGATGTGGACGGTCCACATGGGCCCCTGCTTACTTCCAGTGAAGATCCAGCTTTACTGGTTGGAGGTTTGGTAACCGATGAACGAGCAGCCGGCAGAGGGGTGTTGGATATGGACAATCTGCATGAGTTCCTGCTTGCTTCTAGTGAGAATCCAGCGTTACTGATTGAAGATTTGGTAACAGATGAAAGAGAACGAGCAACCGGCAGAAGACTGTTTGAAGTGAACAGTCCGCATGAGCTCTTGCTTGCTTCTAGTGAGGATCTAGCGTTACTGGTTGAATATTTGGTAACAGATGAATGAGAACGAGCACCCGGCAGAAGACTGTTTGAAGTGGACAGTCCGCATGAGCTCTTGCTTGTTTCTAGTGAGGATCTAGCGTTACTGGTTGAATATTTGGTAACATATGAATGAGAACGAGCACCCGGCAGAAGACTGTTTGAAGTGGACAGTCCGCATGAGCTCTTGCTTGTTTCTATTGAGGATCTAGCGTTACTGGTTGAAGGTTTGGCAACAGATGGAGGAGAACGAGCAACTGGCAAAGGAGGGTTGATCTGGATGCGCCGCATGGGCCCATTTTTACTTCCAGTGAATCATCCAATGAACGATTTTGGCCTCTATTCAGGTCTGATGCTTGATTTGTTGCTTCAGGAATGCTTTCATCTTCAGAGCTGGCTTCTACATTTAAGCCTACCACATCCACAATAGAAGGAAGAAAATCTTCTTCATTGAACACATCTGGATTCAGTGAGACAACTCCAGATTCTTGAAGGCTGGATACCAAGCCTCAGTGGACAAACTCGCAACTTGGTATTAGGCGGGATGGATGATTCCCCATCCATTTATCACACACTGTTGAATACCAGGATTTCAGTGGGTCAAAAAAGGAGCTATCTAATGGTTTCAAATTATGGCTAGTATGGGGTGGTATACTCAACATCACTATCACATTTTGCCTGCAGAAATCAATCGCCTCGATTCAAATGTGAGAGGTTTGATTGTCAAAAAGTAACAATACCTTTTTCGTAACCGAATTTGATCGTACATGTTAGTGTAAATAATATAACCATTCTACGAAAAGTTGTGAGTTGATGAACCGGAATCAGATATCATTCCCACAGAACCCAGCGGCGAGCCATCGAATAATTCTTGTTTCATTCGTTTTCTGGAAAATATCTGGGGAATAAAGGAACCAGATGCACTCACCAGGAAGAAGCTGTAATGTTAACTCCAAAATCACAAGATACAGTTTTATTCACAACTGATTTTTAGTCGACTTTTGAAACTTTATGAGGAACCGTATTTATGCCAGTTTCGTGCATGTTGTAGATATCCCGTGGAGGAAAGCCGTTTTCTCTTACAACATCTTTTAGACAATTAAAAAAGCGTTCAACTTGTGGCTTGCTAAAACCACGAGCTCCCCCCAGACCAATCTTTGAAGGCTGTCGCAAAGCAATAGTTAAATGTCTACGACGGAAAGACTCTGTCCAATCTCTTCCTGCCGTTCGATTCACATGGCTAAAGGATATTGGGCAACTAGTTACGTTCAGCAAAATTGTATGCCATTCTTCTTAGTTCGTTTAAAGTTAAGTCATAGAAGAATTGATACAGTAATGTGATATATTCCACTAATTCGTTCTCCATTTCTTCGGTAAATAGGCCTACTGGCTTTATTGTGCCTAAAGACGTTGCAGATTCTCATTTAAAAAAAGGAAAGAAAAATTCTTAATTCTCCTCATATCAGTAATGGGAATGCATAGGATACAAAAAAATCAGATAATATTTAGACCCTTTATAAAAATATATTTCCAAATTCAGCTTATTCCATCAGTTACAGAATGCTTGTCACCTACGAGGGTAACTTGAAAACTTCTCGAGCTATCCTTGATGAAGCTACATATTGTCAAATGTTAGGTTAGGTTAGGTATAGGTATATCTTTATAAGATTCCATATCAATCATTGGACTGATACCGCCTTATGCAGAGTCGTTTTTACGTATAATTACTAAAGGACTGACTACTACAGGAAACATATGGTAGTCGAACTTTTTAGTATGGTGCTAATCACGCGTCAGAACGATTCTGCATAAGGCCCATTGAAATTTATTACTGAAGACTACTGACATTTAAGATAAAAGAGGACAAAGCGTAGTATTTCGGAAACCTGAATAAAATAAGCAAGAGTAATGTTATTCAATAACTGCAGATTTAACTATCTCACACGTTTATCTGTTTCGAAAACTCAAACACCACCTTAGATACTGTTATGTAAGGAGTGGTATTTAGAATAACAATTTATCCCTCGTACATAAGAAATTATCAGGATTCTTTAGGATTTTTAACGTTAGAGGCTACATATGGGAACCAGTATTAGTCAAGTTTGCCGTCACTCTCTATTACAACGGAATCTACATTCTTTTTTGATTGTTAGATCTAAATAAAATTGGATTGTTTTTTCATAGAACAGAAGGGGCAAGAGTACGCACGCGTACACTTGCCCCGTCGGTATCTGCGTACCCTTTCCCCCTCACTACACAATTGACTTTCCCGTGATGTTGTACAGCCAACTGTTGGAAGAAAGTCAATTTACTCCATCCTGTCAAACAATGGATATGTTAGAAACTAACGCTTTATAGTACTTTGAAATCGTTAAAAAATTGAGTAAGTTATTCCTTAAGTACTTATGTCCCAATATTATATCAAACTATTAGAAAAACATAAATATTTACCTAGATAGCTTGTAGTTTTCCGCAGCACACTCAAACTTGTTTAGGTTCTAAACGCCGTTAACATCAAACTCCACATGACGCATTATTGCGATACGCGAATATATTCACCTGATTTTAGGGAATCGTATTCTTACCCCCCACGTACTCTTGCCCCCCTCTACTCTACCAGCAGTTATGGCGACTTCCAGAGGAAAGATGCAACCCGGCTTAAGTAATAAACTACGAGTAAATGTATATCTGCAGTTCGGACGTCGTCGTTTTTAAGAAAGCGAAAGGACTCGACTTAAGTAATAAACTACGTATAAATATATACACCTAGCTACACTTTTGACGACATCAATATCAACGAAACAAAAGGTCTCTACTTAAGTAATAAACTACGTGTAAATATATATCCTCAGTTATCAAGGCGTCAATAACAAGGAAACAAAAGGACTCTACTTATGTAATAAAATACGTGTATAATATATATATCCAGTTAGGACGGGCTCCATTTGAAGAAAGCGAAAGGACGCGACTTAAGTAATAAACTACGTGTAAATATAATCTGCAGTTTGGACGGCGTCAATACCAAGGAAACAAAATGACTCGACATAAGTAATAAATTACGGGTAAATATATATCTACAGTTATCACGTCGTTAGTATCAAGGAAGCAAAAGAATCCGACTTAAGTAATAAAGTACGTGTAAATATATAACTGCAGTTTGGACAGCGCCAATACTAAGGAAACAAAACAACTCGACTCAAGTAATAAACTACACGTAAATATATATCTGCAGTTTAGACAGCGTCAATACCAAGGAAACTAAAAGACTCGACTTAAGTAATAAACTGCTTATAAATTTATATCTGTAGTTATTGCGGCGTTAGTACCAAGAAAGAAAAAGAATCCGACTTAAGTAATAAACTATGTGTAAATATATAACTGTACTTTGGACGGCGACCATTTCAAGAAAGCGAAAGGGCTCGACTTAAGTAATAAACTACGTGTAAATATATAACTGCAGTTTGGACAGCGCCAATACTAAGGAAACAAAACAACTCGACTCAAGTAATAGACTACACGTAAATATATATCTGCAGTTTAGACAGCGTCAATACCAAGGAAACTAAAAGACTCGACTTAAGTAATAAACTGCTTATAAATTTATATCTGTAGTTATTGCGGCGTTAGTACCAAGAAAGAAAAAGAATCCGACTTAAGTAATAAACTATGTGTAAATATATATCTGCACTTTAAACGGCGTCCATTTCAAGAAAGCGAAAGGACTCGACTTAAGTAATAAACTACGTGTAAATATATAACTGCAGTTTGGACAGCGCCAATACTAAGGAAACAAAACAACTCGACTCAAGTAATAAACTACACGTAAATATATATCTGCAGTTTAGACAGCGTCAATACCAAGGAAACTAAAAGACTCGACTTAAGTAATAAACTGCTTATAAATTTATATCTGTAGTTATTGCGGCGTTAGTACCAAGAAAGAAAAAGAATCCGACTTAAGTAATAAACTATGTGTAAATATATATCTGCACTTTAAACGGCGTCCATTTCAAGAAAGCGAAAGGACTCAACTTAAGTAATAAACTACGTGTAAATATATAACTGCAGTTTGGACAGCGCCAATACTAAGGAAACAAAACAACTCGACTCAAGTAATAAACTACACGTAAATATATATCTGCAGTTTAGACAGCGTCAATACCAAGGAAACTAAAAGACTCGACTTAAGTAATAAACTGCTTATAAATTTATATCTGTAGTTATTGCGGCGTTAGTACCAAGAAAGAAAAAGAATCCGACTTAAGTAATAAACTATGTGTAAATATATATCTGTACTTTGGACGGCGACCATTTCAAGAAAGCGAAAGGGCTCGACTTGAGTAATAAACTACGTGTAAATATATATCTGCAGTTTACACAGCGTCAATATCAAGGAAATTAAAGGATTCGATTTAAGTAATAAACTACGTATAAATATATATCTGCAGTTTAGACAACGTCAATACCAAGGAAACAAAAGGACTCGACTTAAGTAATAAACTACGTATAAATATATAGCTGCAGTTATCACGGCGTTAGTATCAAGGAAGAAAAAGAATCCGACTTAAGTAATAAACTACGTGTAAATATGTAACTGCAGTTTAGACGGCGTCAATACCAAGGAAACAAAAGGACTCGACATAAGTAATAAACTACGTGTAAATATATATATCTGCAGTTAAAGAATCCGACTTAAGTAATAAACTACGTGTAAATATGTAACTGCAGTTTACACGGCGTCAATACCAAGCAAGCAAAAGGACTCGACATAAGTAATAAACTACGTGTAAATATATATCTACAGTTATCACGGCGTTAGTACCAAGGAAAAAAAAGAATCCGACTTAAGTAATAAACTACGTGTAAATATGTAACTGCAGTTTACACGGCGTCAATACCAAGGAAACAAAAGGACTCGACATAAGTAATAAACTACGGGTAAATATATATCTGCAGTTATCACGGTGTTAGTACCAAGGAAGAAAAAGAATCCGACTTAAGTAATAAACTACGTGTAAATATGTAACTGCAGTTTAGACGGCGTCAATACCAAGGAAACAAAAGGACTCGACATAAGTAATAAACTACGTGTAAGTATATATATCTGCAGTTAAAGAATCCGACTTAAGTAATAAACTACGTGTAAATATGAAACTGCAGTTTAGACGGCGTCAATACCAAGGAAACAAAAGGACTCGACATAAGTAATAAACTACGTGTAAATATATATCTGCAGTTAAAGAATCCGACTTAAGTAATAAACTACGTGTAAATATGTAACTGCAGTTTAGACGGCGTCAATACCAAGGAAACAAAAGGACTCGACATAAGTAATAAACTACGTGTAAATATATATCTACAGTTATCACGGCGTTAGTGCCAAGGAAGAAAAAGAATCCGACTTAAGTAATAAACTACGTGTAAATATGTAACTGCAGTTTACACGGCGTCAATACCAAGGAAACAAAAGGACTCGACATAAGTAATAAACTACGGGTAAATATATATCTGCAGTTATCACGGCGTTAGTACCAAGGAAGAAAAAGAATCCGACTTAAGTAATAAACTACGTGTAAATATGTAACTGCAGTTTACACGGCGTCAATACCAAGGAAACAAAAGGACTCGACATAAGTAATAAACTACGTGTAAATATATATATCTGCAGTTATCACGGCGTTAGTACCAAGGAAGAAAAGGAATCCGACTTAAGTAATAAACTACGTGTAAATATGTAACTGCAGTTTAGACGGCGTCAATACCAAGGAAACAAAAGGACTCGACATAAGTAATAAACTACGTGTAAATATATATCTACAGTTATCACGGCGTTAGTACCAAGGAAGAAAAAGAATCCGACTTAAGTAATAAACTACGTGTAAATATGTAACTGCAGTTTACACGGCGTCAATACCAAGGAAACAAAAGGACTGGACATAAGTAATAAACTACGTGTAAATATATATCTGCAGTTAAAGAATCCGACTTAAGTAATAAACTACGTGTAAATATGTAACTGCAGTTTAGACGGCGTCAATACCAAGGAAACAAAAGGACTCGACATAAGTAATAAACTACGTGTAAATATATATCTACAGTTATCACGGCGTTAGTACCATGGAAGAAAAAGAATCCGACTTAAGTAATAAACTACGTGTAAATATGTAACTGCAGTTTACACGGCGTCAATACCAAGGAAACAAAAGGACTCGACATAAGTAATAAACTAGTGTAAATATATATCTGTAGTTATCGCGGCTTTAGTACCAAGGAAGAAAAAGAATCCGACTTAAGTAATAAACTACGTGTAAATATGTAACTGCAGTTTAGACGGCGTCAATACCAAGGAAACAAAAGGACTCGACATAAGTAATAAACTACGGGTAAATATATATCTGCAGTTACCACGGCGTTAGTACCAAGGAAGGAAAAGAATCCAACTTAAGTAATAAACTACGTGTAAATATGTAACTGCAGTTTAGACGGCGTCAATACCGAGGAAACAAAAGGACTCGACATAAGTAATAAACTACTGGTAAATATATATCTGCAGTTATCACGGCCTTAGCACCAAGGAAGAAAAAGAATCCGACTTAAGTAATAAACTACGTGTAAATATGTAACTGCAGTTTAGACGGCGTCAATACCGAGGAAGCAAAAGCACTCGACATAAGTAATAAACTACGGGTAAATATATATCTGCAGTTATCACGGCCTTAGTACCAAGGAAGAAAAAGAATCCGACTTAAGTAATAAACTACGTGTAAATATGTAACTGAAGTTTAGACGGCGTCAATACCGAGGAAACAAAAGCACTCGACATAAGTAATAAACTACTGGTAAATATATATCTGCAGTTATCACGGCCTTAGTACCAAGGAAGGAAAAGAATCCGACTTAAGTAATAAACTACGTGTAAATATGTAACTGCAGTTTAGACGGCGTCAATACCAAGGAAACAAAAGGACTCGACATAAGTAATAAACTACGTGTAAATATATATCTGCAGTTATCACGGCGTTAGTACCAAGGAAGGAAAAGAATCCGACTTAAGTAATAAACTACATGTAAATATATGTCTGCAGTTTTGGCGTAGTCTATTTCAAGAAAGCGAAAGGACTCGACTTAAGTAATAAACTACGTGTAAATATGTGTCTGCAGTTTGGATGGTGTCCATTTGAAGAAAGCGAAATTATTCGACTATAAACTAAGTAACAAACTACATGTTAATAACATATATCTCCAGTTTGAACTACATCTAAATCAATGAAGCGAAAAGACTCAGCTTAAGTAATAAACTGCAAGCAACATACAGTATATCTAAACAGTTGATCTACTTATAATAAACATTATTAGCAGTTCCGGCTATGAAGGACGATTTCTTACCCAACTTAACTCTTGATGTCCATGGTGTTAATATATACACTTGGTATGTAGGCCCTGTTTCGTTTCATATTATTGTGCAGAATGCGAAAGCGAGTCATTTAAAGACTTATTTGTGTGTTTCGTTTCGAATCTACCAAGATGAGGAATTCTAAGGCTTCCTGTTATATAATCGGTTTGAAGGGAATATGTTCCATGTACGATATTACTCCCCATGTGGCTTAGCAACTAAATGAAGATCATATTATAGTTTGGATCCGTTCATGTCAATTCTAATTGAAGTTTGGAACAACCCTATTGTAAATTTAATTGTATATTGCCCTTCCACATTTATTAAATACGTTTTGGCTACAAGTTATTGTATTGATTTCTATTAATTAAAACTATTTTCTAACAAATCTAGGCCAATGTGTTGCAGACGGCTGTATTTGAATATTATGTCATATTTCCACAGATTAACAAGATAATACAATCGACTTCAGCATTGTTAGATTAGGCTGAAGTCGGAAAGACTCGAATAACTTTAGGCTCCAGGTTAGCATTGAGACTTCAAGAATGAATCTGTGGCCTATCTAATTTAAGACGAAAACATATGGCTATTTATCTAATTTCATTTGTATTAGTATGGCACCTGGTTTCCAGAATTGACAGAAAAGAACTGATTCGAGTACTTAAATAATGTAGAGTAGATTTTTCTGTTACTTTCAGTAACACTTTTACATAGACGTATAGTACTTGGTCCGATTTAGTTCTACAGGGCGGTCCAAAAGTGTGGAAATACGCAAATAAAATCCAAACCGTACAGAATTGGGAAGAAAGGAAAAATGTTATGATAAAAGATGAAGGAAAAAATCTATTAAGACATATGGCACCATCGGCCACGACAAGTACTGTGGGTGGGACTTCTCGCGAATGATGCCAACACAGCAGTGGATATAGCTTCGTCTGTCCCTGTGTGAGCTCTGCCTGAATTTGGTTTGTTTTTCACCGACCCGGTTTCCTTAAATTTCGTTATAGTTTCAAACACTGCACAATGGGAAATGGACTCCCATTGTGGGTGACGAGCGTTGAAATTGTCTGGGATCTGTCTGCTGTTGCGCTCTCCTGAGATCAACATGATTTCTATCAACTCATCACTTATTAATGTCATTCCGTGTTACGCCACGTAAAACAAAAGAAAATCGATTAAAACTTTGGAACTTTTGATCGTAAAGCCAAAACCATTTCACCAGTGGATTCCTTGAAAACTTTCATTTCTATTTGATGTTTCACACGATAGAGTTCCCATTTAAAAAAAAAAAAGTTCCAGCCTTTTTAAAGTGGCGGATTTCAAGATGGCTGCTGATGGTGCCATATGTCTCAAAAGATTTTATCCTCGTCTGTTATCATTATTTATTTTCTTTCTTCCCAATTCTGCACGATTTGGATTTTATTTTGTTTTTTTTTTCTTTTGTTTCTCTCTGTACATCAGCTGGGTAAATAATGAATGTTATTGTTTAAATTATGACTTTTCTAATAATGTGGGTAATTTATGGATGGTTTAAGACAAGCAGTTCACTTTGGGCACTTCCGGTCAAAATCAGTTGTGGAGTATGTTTAGTACAAGGGGTTCAGAAGCACGTAAAGAATTTACAGGACACAAAATTTACAGAACACAAAATTTACGGGACAAATGAATGATGCAAGTAGGTCTACTTAGACGTAACATAACGTAACCAAATCTAACCTAACTATGCGGGAAATTATGCGGGACCCCTACACTAATATAACATAAACTAACCTAACCTAAACTAAACTAAACTAACCTAACCTCATCTAAACTAACGTAACCTACCGTAAACTAACAGAATGTGAACAGAAATTACCAAAATTGTAACATATTTCAGAGAAAAGAGCTGAACCCTTTCTGCTAAACATAGCCTCAGTTGTATATTTAATTTTGAATGTATACATGGAAGTTTTCGTATTCTTTTTTGATGCAGACTTACAAATAATACGCCTAACAAATTTAATTATCATGTAAATCTCAACTGATCTGTCTTAAGAGATGATCCTATAAATGTATATTATTTGAAAATACTCAGTCTTATGAATTTCAAATTGTTATCAATTCTATAATTTGAAGTGAGTAAATTCAAACATAAATTCCTATTTTATTTTAAAATGTAAAATTCTTATCAGTATATATTTTTCTGACATAGGTAATAACCTACGGGTAGGAGTTATTCATTAAACATGGAACAACTTCGTGATTAGTTATACCCATTTTGTATTGCATCTTTCGTAAGATATGTCTTATTATTTTCGTAGTGTTAAGAGTGGTATGGGATTTGAAAAATTTATGATGTTCCTGTTTTAAGCAGCTCTATCAGAATAAACGCAGGTATTATAATAAACACGTGTAATTATCTTTAGAATATTATTTTGGAAGTTAAATTGAGGGCTCGCCGTGCCACCTAGTATACTATAAATAAAATTATAATATCTAAAGTCAGGAAGTGATTAGTTGAGGTTGATTACTAAAATGTTTTCTCAAAGCAGGCCCGTTGCCAATCCAAAAATGTACGGGGGGCCCGGCTGAAGTTAGGGAGGCCGATCCAACCATATTATAGTTTATCTCCATATTATAGTCCATTTGCAAGCCTACTGTGAAAATTTTAGGGGGACCTGTCCCCCCTAGACCCCCTGGATCAAGCCTGTCTCAAAGTGCAAGTTTTCATTGTTTGAAATATGATCTACCTCAGGCCTGCCTACAGATACCATAGACATCTAGATACATTTTCTGTACTCCTCTCTCAACGATCGGTAAAACTGCTGTCAATTCAGTTGTAGACTTTCAAACTATGCTATGTATAAGAACCGGAAGTCGTATAGAACGGATATGTCTGTCTGTCGACATATATCAGAGCAAAAACGGTTATAGATAATTGATTCAAAATCCTAAGAATTGATTCCATCTCATACGTTTACCCCATATACAAACCGGAAAGGTTAAAAAAAAAAAAAAAAAAATCTGGTTTAAACGTTAATCACCAGACAATTAAAACAGTAACAGATAAATATATCTTCACCTAAAATTCTCTACAGCAAATGTAAAAATTGAGCAGAGCATTAACTTGGAATTCCTTGTGAGGTTAACGAAATCACCGAGTGAGTGTGTGAAAGTGTTGCAGGATGTGTATGATGAAATGTCACGTACGTGCTTAAGTGACGCTAACGGTTCAGCGAGGGTCACGAGAACGTTGATGATAATAAAGTCGATTTATTATTATGTGGATGCGATCGTGCTGATTTATTATTATGTGGAATGCAAACCGAGTTAATCCTGCAAATACACAGCTGCACAAATGCACAAATGCACAAATTGCACATTGGGGTTTGTCAGACCCCGGAGCAGTTACATGCTTTTAGGGAAGATTTTGAAAGTACCGGTAATTTAAAAATTGTGTAGCTTTAATGTATTTTAACGTAGGAACTAATTAGTAGAAAGTTTATTTGCTAGAACTATTATCTGATTTTTTTATCATATATAATAGCAGGCCGTGCTTGACTCTAAATATTCCAACTTTATAGCAGAAGACATGTGTAAGCAAGCACGGCAACATTACAGCATACATTTGAAATGATTTAACACGTACAGAAACTAAAAATATTTAAGGAATCTAAGACTGGAAACTGAATTTGAAGTATCTTTTATCTGTTTGTTAAACTAATATAAAGGGTTCAACCGACCGGGGTCCAAAAGGTCGCAACGTATAGTTGCAGGATGAAGTATTTGATACTAATGATTTTGTTTGTTTGTTTAGCATCCCTTTTCAGCACAAAAAAACTATACGAGACATGGAACTATATCGTGAGGTGGAATTAAAAGCACCATAATACATTCAATACTCTATCACCTGGGATTGAACCCAGGACCACGAAAAACAAAAGGACACACTCTAGGCCACTAGAACACCAAACAGAACGGTACGAGTGACTTGTTTTACTCTGTCACTCACAATATATTGGCGTTCAACAGTTTAAAAGTCACATTTAAATCAAGATACGAACATTTTTGTTTGTTTCTTTTTCCCTTTCTTTACATTGGAATGACAATACCAGAAAGAAAAATCTTCGCATACGAAGGGAAAAATGTACAGTTTCAGTGGATTTACTTTTATATATATATATATATATATATATATATATATATATATATATATATATATATATATATATATATATATATATATATATATATAATATATATATATATATATATATATATAAATATATATAGATAATCCTTTCACAACTCGTGAATGATGTAAAGATATATCTAAGCGTCTATTATATGTAAAAGATTGGCGGACAAACCTTTAAAGGAGTATTTGTTTTGCTAACTTCTTGTAGAACGTATGCGTACGAACAGAGATTAAGTCGCAGATTGCAAATATATTCATGATTTTTACGAACGAAAAAAAAATACGCTTTCGATTTCTCTTCAGCAATTTTTAATTCTTAATTTTGCTTCTATTATTATTCGAAAGAAATTAAATTTCTGGTTTTAAATGAATGGCCCTGGGATCGGTTCTTGGTAAGGACACTCGGTAGGAAAAGTGTAAAACCTTTGCTGGTCAGTCATCCTGAGTGAGGTTTTCTTTGCTTGCCTCATTCCGATCATAATGGTCTATACTGCTTCCTTTCTTCCTATTCCAATTCCCTGGATAGTGTGATCGCCGAGTTACATCATCCTTCATATGTGACGAGTTAAAATGGGCATAGATGCCTACAGCCCAGATATATATATATATTGTGGCAGTACCCGATTTTAATCAGAATTTCATATATATATAAGCCCTCTAATTCCTATCTATAAAGGTAACCAAGAAAGTTCTGTCGCTTTTTTTCACCCGCCACCTTCGAACATCGATATGTCACCTAAGACGTACCTGGAAGATCAAAAATAGTCCGACCTTTTGCCAACATTCTGGGAGACCATGGGTTCCATCGCTGTAGAACATCGTGAGCCGTGAAGCGAAGATGGTATCAAGTGCATTTTGCACCTCTACTAGGAATTTGAACTGGCGTCCTCTAAGGTGATAGTCCAAGGAATGAAACAGGTGATAATCGGATTGTACAATGTCCGGGGAGTGTTTCTAATCCAAAGCGTAGAATGGTGTCTCGGGTCATCCTAGCCACAGGGGGCTTAGCGTTGTCTTGTAACAGGAGGAGCCCTTTGCGATTCATTGGTGCTAGCTCCAAAGTTTTGAGTTTTTCTTGAACATGGCTCAACTGCTGACAGTACTCAGTTGCATTGATGCTCTGACCAGCTGGTAGCAGTTCCAGATGCATGATGCAGTTCCTCACATGTCTGGCCAATGTTCACCTAAATTGCTGCCTGAAAATCTTCATTTGGTTCATATGTTGGTTTTCCGGCACGTGGTGCGTCTTGGAGTATTTCGTCATCGTCCTTAAATTTGTTAAACCAGAGCTGAACTGTCCTCGTAGTCACGACACCCTTACCAAAGGCCTGGCATATTTTCCGCTCCCCTGCAGCGGCGTTTGACCCCAGTTTGAACTTATACAGTGTACACGCCCTTATAAGGTGCGCTCTGTGGAGGTCCCATGCTCATCTGTCCTTACGCAAATTCACGGTGTATGTGAACTGCCACAACCAGGTAGTATGTTAGATATCTCGCCTTATCTACATTCGCATTCAACTCACGGTGTGAGGATGAATTGAACACAGATCTTCACAACAGCGACATAACTTTCTTGGTTACCTTTATGCTTTTATGTTCAATGGGTATGCCCTTTAGGCTGAATGAAACGGGTGATAAACGAGGGTAAATTATTATGAAATAATTGATTGAATTATAGTGTGGGAGGAAACGAGAGAATTTCGAGAAAATCCATAGACATAATGTTTCCACCACAACCTCCCATGGCCTGTGATCGAACCAGAGGTAACCCCTCTACCACAGATCCAGCGTGCCCTCGTGTTATACCGTATTTAACGTTACGTATTTTCTCCAGTGCTCATTTGAGCAGGTGATATGATAATATATGGGCTATCCAAGTAAATTACTGTTTCTCTGTCTTTTCCCTTTTGTTTAGGCGTAGTTTCCAGTGCCTATTTCAGTGAATTGTG
Source organism: Thermobia domestica (assembly GCF_964235325.1). NCBI lineage: Eukaryota > Metazoa > Arthropoda > Insecta > Zygentoma > Lepismatidae > Thermobia > Thermobia domestica. Next base: position 199,758,298 of record NC_137462.1, on the reverse strand, counting down.
AACCACTCCGATATTATTGTTGGTACGATCATTCATTTACCTCAACCATCCGCCTCCCTTAGCCTAAAGAACATAATAGTGGGGCTGTTAACTGAAATATTTTATTTTCCTTTCTATATACTTTCTTTATATTTGGTGTCTTTCCTACTGTGGCGTCTATTACGTGTACTTCTTCTTTTTCTTTGCTTATTACTGTGATATCCGGCCTGTTATGATGTAGATACTTCTTTAATGATTAAGATAGTTCTGTCAGAGTAAAGTATGTGTTAGTTCGTTTCTATTTTGTGGCTTTCTGTTGGTATATTCAATTCAGTATTTCTTCTGGTATCTTTCTCAGTTTCATTGCAATTTCTTGATGTATGATTTAACCTCCTTGTTGTGTCTTTACTTGTATACAGTTTCTTATCATTGAACATCCACTTATGGTATTGTATTTATTACTATTATTATTTAGCTTAATATCCTATATTTGGCAGATAATGAATACAAACATAACTATCTGAAAAAATATTAGCTGCTTCGGATTTTGTCAGAGAAATGATAGTCTAGCTTAAACATTCACGCTAGTCCAGAAATGTACAGTAAGATATTTTAGTTAAATTACTTTAAATCAATGAAAAACTTGTAGCTATTCTATCATTGTTAAATTACATAACGTTAAGATGCGTAATCCAATGAATCCGATTTGTATTAAAATAGACGGCGGATCAATGTACATAATTTTTTCTCCGATAATATACTAGTCTGGGACTTGAATATTGAAAGAAAAATATTTTGAAGTTCGCATTGTATATTGGATTTGAGTTTGGTGTTCCATTTAGCAGCGAGGCTATTTGAGACGTAGACCTACAGCTTAATGTGAGATCTAAACAATATGAGCTCACGCCAGGAATCGAACCCGAGGTTCCCACGCCAAAGGTGCGTGTACGCTATTCACATAGCCACGATGCAGCTCGAGTTCACACTGTAGTCGGTAGATTGTTCGTTCAGATGTATCTGTAGCGGCAGAAACGAAAACTACTGAGCAAAGATGGCGCGTGTAATACTGTCGTTTGTTTCTGAAGATCATGAATCGTAACAACATATCCAGGTGATGCAAATTCTTTCAAGAGAACCTTGTGAACCTTGCGAAATTGACACGTGTGGAGTGCCAGTAACACTATCAAGACTCTCGGAGAGGCAACTCGTAATAACCCGTAAATTCATTTTTGAACAATCAGACTAACATCTTTTTTTTTTTTTTTTTTTTTTTTTGGCCCAATAGAAACAATCTTTATCGGCCAAACTTTTAAGTCCGCTGACGAAGTAAACTCGGTTGTACGTCGATAGTATACTTCTAAAGAGGGACTTTATGAGCAGAGTATTTAGGAGCTTGTGCACAACGTGGGAAATGTACTCACAGACTTGCCGAGTACGTTGTAAAGAAGTTTTAAAATGAGCATTTGCCATGTATATATTCTTGATGTATCACATGTCACACTTTCTTCTAGATTATTGTGAGTGACTTATTGATATTTCCTCGTAATACACATTTATATTAAACATACACTCAACATTAACACATACTAATCATTGTTAATTTTAATATTAGAGGTGTAGCTGCTAAACATTATTGTAATTTTACAGATATGATCGGGCAGATTGTTCGCCAAGATTTTTATATAAAAAAAAATTACAGTTGTAAATAATGATTTGTGATCATTGTATTGTCTCTAGATATTGTAAGCCTATTATTATACTGTTCTTATTGGACAATAGAACTACCAAACAACAGAAGCTAATCTTAATTTTAACCAGTACATTTGAAAATTGCAGAGCTCTGTGTATCGTATTAAAATGCAGGTAGTGGTTCCCTATCTTATTTATAATGAATGTAACCAGCTTGCTGGAAAATCGCCTGACGAAAACTTTGCCTTTTGCTAGAGATCACGAAACGTATCTTCTATGCTCTTTGCAATGAGAATCCCGCTCTTGACTTGATCTGAAATTAATACGGAAACCGAGAAAGTTACACAAACCGAGCATGTAACCATTTCATATGTATCTTCAACTTGAAATTTGTTTTCCTACTTGCAAACACTTTCTTACTTTTATCATAGTTCAGTTTAACGACTTTCAATGTTACTGTTTTACAAGGAAAGAAACTGAATATGTATTCAATTCGAAACTTTTTAGAATATAAATTGGAGACAAATGTGATCATTCTTTTTCAGAAAATTACATTTTCTTTTCTTAAACAATGTATGTATGTTAGGATTTTGGACATTAACTGAAAAATCTTATAATATATTTCTTGCTATATTTACAAACATGTTTAAGCTGGATTAAGACGTTTTAAGAAAGTGTTAAAGATATTCATAATTTGCTAAAAATAAAAAAAAGGCATGCTTTGCAGTTTTACAAGAAGAAAAACCTTATTCTCAACAAAATAGAAACATGAACTTCCAAAATTTTGTACTTATCCTATAAATTGATAAAATAAAATGTTCACATTTCATAAGTTGATATTTCATTAACACATTCGATCCTAGCAGTATTTAAATTGACCAAGTCCTGTGTCCTTGAGAAAATAAGGGCTAGATTTATATATATATATATATATATATATATATATATATATATATATATATATATATATATATATATATATATATATATATATATATATATCTTCCTAACTAGGTATTTACTCTAAACTGTTGAAACTTTCAGAAATGAAAGAAAAAGCAGCAATCTACTAGAAGCTGTCTGTTTCAAGTATATGTGTTCATATATGTTACACAAGATATACATGAATAATCATTGCATACAATAACTTTATTTCTTGCAAAATAATATGCTTGAGTGTTGTGGATCACAATGATACCCCTTCTTTAGTTCTCTTTCTACAATGACTGAAAGACATACTTAGATCAGGTTTGCCACTAGATAATCCACAAAACACTCAAAATTACTTTTTCAAATAAAAAAACATACAAAATTTATTTTTGGTTCGCATTTTAAGTTTTAAATGGCCGTGTCGTTCCCGAACAACAGTCTGATTAAACGTAAGCTTACAACCTGTTATTCCGGAGCTACAGTAGGATTGAAAGTACTAACATTTTTTAAGATATATTTGTAGGTGGGGAAATAAATTTTCTAGAGGGCCGCGGTGCCTCAGTGGTAGAGCGTTCACCTCTGGTGCATAGGGTCCTGGGCTCGGTCCCAGCTCGCGCCAAGTGAACTTTGTGGTGGACAAACACAGTGTGCGTGGGTTTTCTTGGAGATCTCCCGTTTCCTCCCACTTTCTTGATTCCTCCATTTCATTCATTTCTCATCATCACCGTCTCAATTAGCCTAGCCGGTATAACGTGGAATGTAAAGCTTCAAGATTTCATTTCATTTTCATAAATTTTCTATATTATAGATAAGCGGTAAAATAAGTATATGTACTGAAGAAATCTTGCTGCTCAGCCCAAGCCTCTGTCGCGCTGTACACTATAACCTAAAATAGTGCTTAATTAAAAGGTCTAATTGTTCATATTTAACAAATGTAATTATTATAATAATAACAGTTATTATTATTTTAATAATAATAATAATAATAATAATAATAATAATAATAATAATAATAATGATAATGATAAAAATATAGTCAATCCACCACCTTCTCCAAATTTCGTATCATATTTTTCATGCAATTACTCAAGGATTTCTTTATTCACAAGAATCCTGTAGGTAACGACATATATTGGCGTCAAGCAAGCAAATGATAGCACTCATAGCAACATCTGTTAGCATGACTGTTTGCTATTAGAAATTGGCATGACACACTAGAATGTTTTCATTCGTTATAAGAAATTATTCTTGTGCCCTTTGTATCTCTATAACGAGCATTACACATGTATTAAGCAAGGTTGTATAATGAGGAAGGATATTGGCGTTACAGACATTGTTACGTTTCTGTATTGTTAAAGGGATACACAATAGGGATGGCCACAAACTTCCGGTTCGTTCTCGGAGATCCGGTTTTCAGAACCGGTTCCGGACCTGGATCCGAAAACCCGGTTCCAGAAGCGGATCTTAGGAACCGGTTCCAGACCTGGATAAGAAAGCCCCCAAAGACCTGTAAAGAAGGCACAAAGTTCACCTACAAAAAACACTGCAAAGAGGACCATGCGCTTGTGCCCTCCCTACCCAGACCCGCTTGTGCCCCCCAAAAAAACTTTTTGGTCCACCAGTGGGTGTTTAGCCAAATGAGTTTTCCAGTTTACCAGTTTAATCAATGAGTTTGCCAGTTACCCAGTTTATGTAGCCAAATGAGACAAGCAGCCGCAGCCAGGGTGCCTGACTGTCGCTTCAACCATTTCATATAGCACACTGTTCACAGCCTGCCAGCAGCTCGGGTTTAGCGTAGGGATGGCCATAAAGTTCCGGTTCCAGCGGTGATCCGACTTTCAGAACCGGTTCCAGACTTGGATCTGAAAACTCGGTTCCAGAATCGGATCGTGGGAACCAGTTCCAGACCTGGATCCGAAGAACCGGTTCCAGAACCTAATCTTGGGAACCGATTCCAGACCTGGATCCGAAAAAACCAGTTCCGGAACCGGATTTTCTAGAACCGGATCCGTTCAAACCCGAAAACCGGTGCCAACAGGAACCGGTTCTGGCCATCCCTAGTACAAAAATGACAATTAGCTTCATCGTTAAAAATTTTCGGAAAGAATGCTAACAATTTTGTCGAATATCATTAAGTAATTTATCACTGAAAACATTAAAGACACTAATCTACAAACTTACATTGTTAAGTGCAGTACATATGATAATAGTAGTTCTACGTAGTATTTTAAAATTGTTCTAAAAATCGCATATAAAACCTTCAAAACAAGAATTTTAACGGTTTCCAACGTAAATTCCGAATCTGAATCGAAAACCATATTTTTAAAAAAATAAAAAATGAAATGAAATCTTTGAGTTTTACGTTCCACGGTTATGCCGGTTAGGGTAAAAGAGATGGTGATTATGAGAAATGCACGAAATAATGGAATGAACGAAGTGGGAGAAAACGAGAGAACCTCGAGTAAACCCACGAGCACGGCGTCTGTTCACCACAAAGTCCACACGGCGCGAGCTAGGATCGAACCAGGAACCACAAGCACCGGATGTAAACAGTCTACCACTGAGCCACGGCGTACGGGGTTCGTACTATTCCTTTATCAATCTATAGTTGTTTGTTTTCAAATTATAAATTATGTAACAACCATAACAATGTTTGAGGTGTATGACTTGAATGGAGTAGTGTTGCTCACAAAAATCGTTAAACCTTGAATTTAAAAACCTTAGTCTCTCTCTCTCTTTTTTTTTTTTTTTTTTTTTTTTTGCGTGACGAAACAATACATTTCTCGTCTTCGTGTAAAATAGTATTTGATGCCCTTCGCATTCTGATTGGATAAGTAAACTCTGTAGTTGATGATGTAGATCTAGCCATATTTTGCCCATTGTTGCCCCTTCGACGACCGCCCAATTCGAAGCCCTCACTACATCCCCGTACGAAATAGATGTATATACAACTACCAGTAAACTAACCCACTTTTCCGCATCAAGGTGAAAAATATTAGTTTTTAACCATGAGTGAGTTTTAAAATTTGAGTCTATGTATAAAAATTTCGAGGGCTTTCCCTCTTTGCTGAAAAGAAATACTGAACTGCAAACAGACAAAAGTACTTAGTAACAATGTATATTCAATCTACAATACAACCTATACAGTATAATAAAGATTTCTCTCAACAAAATATCCCTCAGTGTTGAACAAACAATGTATAACAAGATAGAGATTGTATTTGTAAACCTCCATTGTGTTGTAGCAGGAACCAGACAAGCATATACGTCCGTTCCGTGCTTTTTCTTCCTTTCTTCGAGATTAGCGTTTCGTTTCATGCGAGGCGGTCGATATGCCGGTGGAACCGCGAAAGACAAGACACCTTATTGCTTGGAAGCACGGGACCTGAATTGGTTATAGCTTCTGCCGTCTCTTTCACTTGCATTGTCGAAAGGAGCTAAAGCAATGCATATTCAATTTTATGGGAACCAGTGTTCAAAGCTAAGAAGACAGCTAATATATTTTAGACTCTATATATCTCTTGACATAGGCCAATCTATGTTTTTGTTCCCTTGATAGCAGAAGACCAGCCTTTTCTGTAATGGTCTTTCAGTAAATGAACAATGTTATCGCATCGTGTCTATTTTTATATGCTATGTATAAACACTGATTGAGAAGTTAGTTAATCATTCCCGATGAATTTATCTAAGTTGTCACGATAAAACCTGTACTACTATACTAATTGTTAGAGCACTCATTGTAGATAAGTGAGAACTCTGAATTAATTCGCGAATGGAAATTTTTATATACTTATATTACCTACAGGTTACCTACAAGGTTTGAAAGTAATTGTAATGTTGTTTACTAATTTAAAACGGTTGCCTGGCATGTTTTCTATGCATTAGGTTATTATAAGGGCTTCTCAAAGATCCGCCTTCATCTCCTGGGAGGCTACGGTGGGTCAGCGATAGAGCATTCACCTCTGGTGCATGAGGTCTCTGGTTCGATCCCAACTCGCGCAAAGTGAACTTTGTGGTGGACAAAATGGGTGCGTGGGTTTTCTCGGGGTTCTCCCATTTCCTCCCACTTTATTCATTCCACCATTTCATTCATTTCCCATCATCATCGTCTTCTTTAGCATAACATGGGACGTAAAAGTTAAAGATTTCATTTCATTTCCTTTGATCTCTTGTTCTAAATACAGAGGACGTTTCTCCACATGGAGAGTTAAGAATCTGGTGTGTATACTGTAAACTAATGATGACTTTCCCTTTTTAAAAAAAATAGTAGAAGATGATGAATTTTAGTAGAAGATTATTTGTATACGTTTACACTGCATTTATAGGTCCCTTGTAGTTATAAGGAATGTACGCTCCTTTTCGCCGGAGACCCATGTTCGATTCCTGGTGGAAGCTCGTTTAGTTTAGATCTCACGTGAAGCTGCAGGTCTGTGCCTCACTGATGAACTTAACGTTAAAGTCAAATCCAATCCAATCCAATCATGGCTATATTGTTAGTGTAGGCACCTTTATCGCCAAAGACCCAGGACAAAGACGAAAACTAATTACAATAATTCATACGTAGAACTAATTAACATGTATTGCACACATAGGCCAAATTAATTGGTGGTATAGTGGTAAACGATATACTTAATGCTATATAGTTTAGTAATTATGAATGTCCAAGTACCTAGAGGTCAAAAATTTTATTTTAATTCTTATTTCCATATTTTAAATTTGCTGTTACCGAAAGTGTACAAATGTAAGGGAGAGGTGGATAAAATGATCCCCTTAAGTCAAATTGGCCTCCAGATCTCAGCCATAATAATCTATCTATATTGTGGTAATTGTGTCGGTAAGATTGTCAATAAACATCTTTGATATTATTTTGACACAAATTTGAACCTATTACGAAAGGATCATTTTGCCTTAGGGGGTGGGTAAAATGATCCCTCCATTGAAAAGGATAGAAGAAATCTTGTGAACTTTCAGAAATGATTCTATTGTTTAAAGAAATGGTGTACAGGGTGTAGTAATACTCTGTTAAAGTGTTACTAATAATAATATTTATAGTTTGTTAAAGTAGGCCAATGTATTGCTCAATATATAAAACGGTTTCGAACACTTAGTTCTGTTATGCTTTTTGGGGTATGAGCTTTCTTGTAGCCTAAATGGCAGAGCACATGTCACACACAAACAAATCTTCATCTTCATCAACACCAGCACACTGACCCTGGGCTCATTCTTGGAAATGCTGACACATTATCCAACTCTCATCTCCAGCAGACTTTGAATACAAGTCATGACAATAGATACATTCTGTATCTCTCATGGATTCGTCGTCAAAAGAAGTTGATATTTTATTTATTTATTTTGCGTCTTGCAACTTCTTCAGTTTAGAAAGCATTCTTTTAATTTTAGAACAGTAGCTTTTAGAACAATAGGCCTAGAATTGCTCGATGGGTTTTGCTGGACATAACTTAAAGTAGACCTATCTCCAAAGATTTCATTATCATGGTAATTTGGATTATCTTGAGTCAAATAAACAAAAACGACAAAATGATCCCTAAGAAAATGGAATAATCCTAAGGTAAAATAATCCGAGGATCATTTTGCCTTTTCATATGGCTTCCATTAAATACGTTCTTTTGTGGCAAAATATGGACAAGACTTCTACCTGCATTGCTAAATGTAGAGCACTGGCTTTCCAAGAAACACTGTCTCATTTATATTCTAATTAATGCGTTAATACAAATACAGCAAAAAGTATCCTTTCCTTATGAACAATGTTATGAATTTTTTTTTTTTTTTTTTTTTTTTTGTCTGGAAAACTAACAAAACGTTTCTCATCCAAAGAGAACTGATGAACAAGGGCGCCTTATTTTGTGTAACATAGCAACCACGTGATACGATAGGCAGCGCTACCAGTTTCCGCTGTAGGGGTAGGGGATCATTTTACCCACCTCTCCTGTATGTTGAGTTAGAAAGTTTTAGGTGGAGGTCCCAACCCGGTAGACCCCCACGTGGATGTGTCCATCTCCAGCATATGGACCTCAGCGTGATCAACTACCGAAGCGAAAAGCAGAAAATGTCCTAAAATTTACACACCAGTTTTTGTCACTCTGATACTGATTTCATTCATATTGAAATTTACTTGCCTGTACAAATGTGTTTGTCATTCCTGTACAGATATAGTAATATATGTAGTAAAAAGTGTAAAAATACAATGTTATTTAGTGGGGATTGTATCTATTGTCTTCTTCTAACGATAACATACATACTTCTAACAGTGACACATACACTCTTTAAAAGTGACACGTGTACTATTTATAAATGTAATGTAATTGAGAAGTATTCAAGAAAAAAAGTAAGTTAGAAGTAATGGTCAATGGAATTTATCCTTGAAGAATAGTTGATAAATCATGCATGTAAACATGTTTGATCAGTCTTTACTTCCTCACTGCTCTGCTCTTCACGTGTCAGCCACTGCCGTACCACTTCGTTGCGTGTGTAAAGGTAATTGGGTTTCAACACGCGACACACAGACATACACACACACACACACACACACACACACACACACACACACATATATATATATATATATATATATATATATATATATATATATATATATATACATCACATAGATTAGCTACTCCCTCCATACAGTGTCATTGATTGACACAATTGGTCAGTTAGTCTGAGAAAAAGGAATTGCTATTGGTTTTACCTATACGGTTCAAGGATACAGTTTACGCAATTTAAGAATAAATGTATGTACATTACTTGCACTTTCAACATTAATAATCATCCTTCATTTCTCATTGTATCTTTTAGCCTAATGGACAAAATAATGAGTCGTAAAAAATTAAACTGAAGTATATACATTTTCTTCCAGTTCTTCGTTCTATCATCTCCTTTCATCATTATAATTAAATTTCGTTTTTCGAAATCTTGATCGTATGTGTTGTCCGTTTTCGAAACGTCTCTTGTCCATTTTACAAACAATTCGGGAAAACTTGTTTTTCTCTGTTATCATCTTAATTAGTACATATGAGAACGAATTATATAACTTTCTAAAATCTAAAATAAATACCTGAACCATTAAATAGGATAGATCAGATGAAAGTATGTATTAACAAAGTAAAAATCACGAGTGAAGAAAAATGGAGAAGAGACGTTGTGGAATTGAACGACTCATATAATACTATACTTTTTAATTTGATATGTTAAATATGTTTTAGCCGGCAATCACCGTCGGGATGAAATCACAAAATATCCTACTGAGCTCCTTCGTGGCAAGTGGTTAGCGTACGCGCCTTTGCTGTGGGATACCTGGGTTCGATTCCCGACGGTAGCTCATATGGTTCGAATTCCACGTTAAGCTGTAGATCCGCGTCTTATATAGCCTGTCTTCTGAAAGGGACGCTAAACTGGAAATCCAATCAAATCATCATATTCTATTAGCAGAAGCGTCTGTTCTTCTGCTAGTAGAAGTTTTAACAGGAGGAATAAAGTTTTAATAAATATAAAACTGTAGAATTGAATATTACAGAAATTGTCTGAATATTACAGACGTTGCTCCTCACCCCTTCTTCTACTTGAAGTAGAATTTTGTGCAAAGTTTAATTAATATTTCCCTAACTTTAATAAAGGATTTACACAGGGAGTCTAATGGTTTTCACACCTCCAAATTACAGTATCTTCACATGGGAAACTTTTTTGAATACAGATGATGAAATTCGCATATTAATAAAATTGTGGCTCTAAAAAAATTAAAACTTGGATTCAATTAGTTTTAATCTGAATTAGATTATATAGAATTCTCAATATTTTAAGGTACCAGAAAGAGACGCAGTACTTGTAAATCATTTTATAATTTTCTCTAGATTATATAGAATTCTCAATATTTTAAGGTACCAGAAAGAGACGCAGTACTTGTAAATCATTTTATAATTTTCTCTTGTGGTATTTCGACACAAATTTCGAATTTTCATTAATGTTTTCATTAAGAATAAATAGAATATGTATTGCCATCGAAGAAACAAAATAACGCCTTATATACAGACTGTTTACAACACATGCAATTTCCATTTGTTACATGCTGTATGTATATAATTGCACTTTCACTTGTTATCTGACATCTATGGGACGCACTCCTAACAATAATAATATCCGTAAAATTGATATTGTGTTACTTATCTGTCATGTATAATTTACGAAAAGTGCTGTATATTCAAAGATTTGAAAAAAATAGAAAAAAATCTCTTTTGATGCATATCTGTGTTTGAATTTCAAATAATGAAGATGAGTGTGCGCAAATATGTAGTCGTATTGTAGATCACACGAAGGATCACGGGCGGATCCAGAACGGACTTCTGGGGTTGCAGTGGGTTGTAATACTGCTACTTAGAGCTACTTTTAGGAGATCCAAACCTCTTCTGGGGGGGGGGGGAGCAATGTTATTGAGATTTTTGTAGAAGATGTAGTAAAGAAGTATTTTTATAAGGAACTGGATTTTGGTCAGTGGCGAATCCAGGGCGGGCGATTGCCCCCCCCCCCGAAGAGGAAACTTTCATATTTTACATATATAAATAACCCATTCCAGAGATTGGAGCTGTTAAAAGTAGCTCTAAGTAGCCGTATTACAGCCCACCGCACCCTCAGAAGTCCATCCTGGACCCGCCCCTGGTTTTGGTAGGAGGTAGATTATATGGTTCCAGAATTGGTAAGGTGATTTTAATAACTGAGACTATGGAAAAAATATGTGTGGCGTGTAACTAATATTTCTTAATGTTTTAACCTTCTTGTAGATTGCGGAGTGTACAAAACATTGAAAACTAAAACTGACAAAATTTCTGATAGCAGGTTTGAATTGGAGCGAGTTATTGTGAGTGCAGAAAGCCGTAATAGTGGGATAGCTAAACCTCCGAAGTCGGGAAAATACTTCACTACCGGATACCAGTCTGTCCTTTTCAGCGCAGTAAGTATAGGTCATAAGAAAGCGAAAAAGACTGGGACACAGGTTTTCCCTGGTCTAGGACGGTCGTGGCTGCCATTTTCCAAAATGGCTGCCCTGTACCACAAAGTGTAGGTGTAAGTCAGGTGCAAGTATCTCAAATGAGTAATATCGGTGTCTATTTATTGGTTTTTAATGACGCTGAGTCGATTGGAATAGTTTCTTAACATGTAGAATACATAATGAATGACAAAGCCGCCATTTTTAAAGATGGTGGACCTATAATGCTATTTATGGAAGCAAATCAGGGAGTAAAAGTCCTACAAGTGTAAATTTGGTGTCCATTTATAGGTTTTCGAGGTCGCTGAGTTGATTGGAACAGTTTCTGGAATGGTCAGATAAATTCCTTACAATCTGTCATTTATCAATATAGTCTCATTAGTAAAATTGCTTCACATCTATTTTTGGTAGTAAAATGTCATGGAAATCAATATCGTGTGGCATGACCGTATTTCCCTGGTGTATCTTTATTATTTATCAGGGTTTTCAAGAAAATTTTTTATAACTGCACATTGCTCCCTCCCAAATATATACAATGACAATGACATTTCTCAATCTTAAAATTTTCCTCGCTAGATGGTACCATCTTCTCCCAACTTCTTAGAGAGGAATTAAACGTTTTGTGTTGTAAAGCAACTTTTCTGGGATACTGGTTCAGTGTGCATTTTATTATTACTTTTAAAATGTTATAAGTAAAATGTAATATGTATATTTATATTTTACTATTGATATGCATATTGTAATAAGGCTCTATTAATTTCAATTATTGCTTATACAAATATTGAAAGAACTGTTTTGCTGTTACAAGCCTTCAGTTGATCCTATTAAAGCAGGGCTTACTGTACCAATCAGAACGTCTGACCGTCCAACGCCACCAAATAACTCATTAACTCACCTTGTTACAATGGAAGATATGATTCGTTTCTTTACAGTAACAACCCAAAACATTCATCCCTTTCTGCGTACTCATATTCTTAACCAATCATGCTTACAACTAAGCAACTATACAACATTCAATTTTATGCTACATATTCTGGTCAACACGTTCACTTTCAAGGTCATCCCGTTTCAACACCTGTCTAAAATTATACATATCATCATGGATTTATCATTTCTGTTTTTGAACATTCGTTCCTTAACACTCGCAAGGTACTACTCCACACTCTACTGTTGGAAGAAAATATACAGCCTTTGCCTTGAACGAAACATATCTTTTGCCGCACCAACATGTATACACGACTCCAAAAGTGCATTACCACCTGCAATTCTCCTTTTCCTGCAATAGCAGGCAACCCAAAAAGCTCGGCGGTTGGGTTGGTTGCGAATTCGAAAGGCGTTGGACAAAACCTCAATTTTGTCACAAATATATCAGTGTGGCAAACTGCAAATAAGGGAATAAAACAAATTGTTAAGAATGACAATTTTATTATTGTGATGGAGTTGGATGACATCAAAAGTTACAAAATGACTTACTTAAGCAGTTCAAACAAGATGAATGGTAAGAAACAGATATCAGAAGAAAGCATTTCTGTCTTTCCCCCCACCCCACACAAAAAAATAAACTCATAAAAAGAAAAAGTTACATAATATAAAAGTTTTATATGAAAGCCTAACAGCACAAAAACAAATATCTACACGAAACGAAAAAGAGACAAACACAAAATAGGGGACACCAGTGGCGTAGCAGACTTGCGGCCTTCCCATGCAAGATAAAGAGACAAGACCCTAGTTGTAAACCCCATTGTTATAATAATAATAATACTAATAATAATAATAATAATAATAATAATTATTATTATTATTATTATTATTATTATTATTAAAAAGTCGTTTCCTTTTCTAAATCTCTGACTCTGCCTCAGAGCATAAATGCATATAGCGATCATGTGTGCACCTTTTGTCAATTAGCGGTCCCAAAGGCCAAAAGGGATGGAAATCTCCAAGGAAGGGAAACAAAAAACTTTCTTACGGTAAATTCTAGTTCAAAGTTCGAAGTACTTGCTTTTCCACGTGATTTTTTGTTTCTTTCTTCAGCGAACAAAAAAGTTCTAGCGCCTAAGAAATTACATCATATAATATTGCAAATTTGCAAGTGGATGTATTTACATTGCAATGTTTGGTAATAAAGATATTATGATTAGAAAACAATCTTGCAAAAAGTAAGTTTAATTTCTTCATCCATCGCAAGTCTTAGGGGACCTTTATACCTCGCATCCCCACTCCCCGAATATCGATATCGAAAAATTAGAATGATTATATTCATGTCCATATATTTGCGATATCGAATGTTGATATATGATAATATAGATATCGATGATAGCGATATATCGACATATCACAGGCCCAGATTCCGAGAAGTGATGCTTGAAATATACTGGAATCAACAAATTCTAAATAAGTTTTTAATTTCCGTATCCAATGTTGAGGGGGAAGGGTGGGAGTCTACTTAGCTACAGAGGCCATATCAATTGTGTTCTCAAACCAGCCATTACACCAGCTATTACCAAAGTGTTAAGTCAGCCATTGTCTGCGAGTTACCCCAGTTCCATTTGAAGTTTGAATTGAAAACCTGAATTACAAAACATCCCAAGTCCACTCTTTTTCTTCGTATTTTTCGTTTTCTGTTTTTTATGTTAGCATCTATGTTTCAGGGTTTTCACTTGCATAATACGTACGTCCAAGTCAAAACTTTTAAAAAAAATCAAAATAATTTCAGCTAAACAGAATAGCATTCCAAGTATAATCTTCTTGTCTTTCTTCTAAAAACAAAAAAGTACTCCGGTGGACTTCAGATGATCTGCAATTCAGATCTTCAATTTTATTTACGGTCTTTAACCATCTTTAACTCGCAGGCTCCTTGCTTTCATAAAAAGCATTTGTTGTGTTGATTAAAATCAAAAATGAATTAATCTATATTCTTGGGAACTTATTGTTGCACCAACACACATATATACAGGGTGTAACAAAAAGGTACGGCAAACTTTCAGTGATACGGGAAATGTATCATTACAGAGTTAAGGCCATTGAGCCGCCTAATGGTGGAAATAGTCATATTCTGGTCACTCTTTAATGTGACTCAATTTAAACTTCAATAACTCAGACCCTAATTAACCTAGGAAGATATTTTTGATATCTATGTATTTCTAAAGGACGATGCTTTCCGCCTATATATATATGGTGAGTCAAAAGTCTTGGACACCTGCATAAGTTTTAAAATCGACGGGAAAAGTAAAAAGTGATGATGGGAAAAGAGGTTTGATGAGGGGCTGCAACTTTTGGAGTGTATGTCATTCATGGCCGCCATCTCGAAATCCGTCATTTTGGATTGAAGTCTTTTTTTAAATGGGAAAGTGTATGTCACATCAAATAACACTAGCTTGAGCTCAGAAATTTAGTGGTGTAATTTGTTTTTTTCTATCTTGTACAGTTTAGAAGTTATTAATGTTCAAAAGTTTGAAATTACCTTGATACTGACCCAGTACTCTCTGTTCCAGGTGATCTAAAATAGGTCTGACACGTGAACAGAAGATCAAAATCATCCTTATATCAGTGGAACGCAGCTACCGAACAATAGCAGCTGACTACAACCGACGGCACTCAGACAGAGAACCGGTATCGCACAGCACGGTGGCTCACGTGATCACCAAATTCCGAGAGACGGGCTCTGTTCAAGATAGGGCACGTAGTGGCCGACCAAAGACTGCCACCAATGACGAAACTGCAACGGCGGTTGTTGCGTCGTTTATGAAAAGTCCTACACGAAGTACTCGTCGTGTGTCCCTAGCGTGTCCAATAAGCCAATCCTCCGTTATCCGGATATTGCACACCAATCAGTGGCATCCTTACAAGCTGTACATGCAACATAAACTGAACGAGGATGACCCTGATCGCCGGTTGGAGTTCTGCATGTGGGATACTGAACAACACGAACTGGATCCTGCGTTTGTCAAGGGCATACTGTTCAGTGACGAGGCATATCTCACTTTGAACGGGGAGGTTAATCGACATAATTGTCGATACTGGTGTGACGCAAATCCGATCTGGGTTGACCCGAGTCAACAACATAGTCCAGCAAAGGTGATGGTTTGGTGTGGCATATGGGACACCCGCATCATTGGGCCATTTTTCAGTTACAACACCTTAACTGCATCACAGTATCTGCTGCTGTTGCAGGACTTTGTGTTCCCTGCCACACTGAACGCTGACGGCATTTTCCCATCTTATTTTCAGCACGATGGACCCCTCCACACTATAGACTTGGTGTCCGTCAATGGTTGGATGAACAACTGCCACGGAAATGAATTGGTCGCCGTGGTCCCGTGGAGTTGCTGCCCAGATCCCCTGACTTCACGCCCCTTGATTTTTATCTATGGGGACATCTTAAGCAGATAGTGTATGCTGAGACAATCCGTGATTTGAGACACCTGGAGGAACGCATCCAACAAGCCTGTGAACAAACTTCAGGAGACATCTCCTTCGTGTGAGACTCCAGTCAGAGTGGTTGCAGGGACTACAGTTGTGCATTGCACGAAATGGACAACACGTAGAACATGTGTTGTAGCATTCAGTATCAAGGTAATTTCCCACCTTTGAACATTAATAACTTCTAAACTGTACTAGATAGGAAAAACAAATTACACCACTAAATTCCTGAGCTCAAGCTAGTGTTATTTGATGGCTCGTACACCCCCTTCCCATTTAAAAATATGACGTGAAACCAAAATGGCAGATTTCAAGATGACATACACTTCAAAAGTTGCGGCCCCTCATCAAACCTCTGTTCCCATCATTACTTTTTACTTTTCCCGTCGATTTTCACTTATGCAGGTGTCCAAGGACTTTTGACTCACCCTGTATATTTTATGTATGAGTGGGAGTACCACGGTGGACATGGGATGGTAATTACTTGTTTTTTGTTTGATTTTTGCATCAGCATTTTGGAGATGGCATTCCTTGGGGATACACTCATAAAATGCATATCAGCGGAAAGCTTAATTTTTGCAGAACACGTTGCTACTAAAATTACCTTCCTATCTTAATCAGAGTTTAATATATTGAGGTTTAAATTGAGACACATTAAGGAGCGACCAGAATGTGACTATTTCACACCAGTAGTCGGCTCAAAGGCCGTAATTCTGGAACGATGCATTTCCCGACATATGGTCATCCAATGGTTTTTGCTTGTCTACCAATAAGGAATCCACCCGTGAAGTTTTGTCGTACCTTTTAGTTACACCCTCTATATACAAGATCCGTTTTGTTGATTTACGAAATCACTCTTTTTTTCTCGAACAATTTACCAAAAGGGTCTTGAATGAGGTGGTCGCACTAGTAATGACATCCCGTAGCGTCGTTACGTAACACACACAGTATAAATAAAGCTACAAAACCACAAATTGCAAGTTCTGCAGCAGATGATTCGGTAAGGTGTCTGCTTGTTGAGTGGGCAACCCAGATTCATATCACGGCTGGTACGGTTTGCTTTTTTTCCCTTTCAAAATACGTTTCTATATGTTTATATTCCTTCTTAATAATTACTTTCTTGCAATCTTAAATTAGTCGGGGTTAAGTAGTCAGAAGATTAAAATACATGTATGACTACTTTATCCGTGTGTGTGTACTCATATATGTATCTTTACATATTTGTTTCTTTCTTGGGGCCGCGGTGGCTCAGTGGTAGAGCGTTCAACTTTGGTGCTTGGGGTCCGGGTTCGATCCCAGTCCCCGACAAGTGAACTTTATGGTGGACAAACACCGTGTGCGTGGGTTTTCTCAGGGTTCTCCCTTTTTCCCGCTTTGTTCATTCCACCATTTCATTCATTACTCATCATCACCGTCTCCTTTAGCCTAACCGGCATAAACGTGGGACGTAAAACCCAAAGATTTCATTAGTTTCTTTCTTTCAACTAGTATTGCCACGAGACCAGACAGAAACCTTTGATACGAGACACGAGACGAGACAGACTACTTGTCCCGTCTCGTTTCCGAGACGAGACGAGACGTCTCTTGAAATTCCTCGTATCGTCTCATATCTCAAAAATGAAAAGACAGCTTTTGAAATTGTTTAAAAATTTATTAACTCGGAATAAATTATTGCCTTCGAAAGTATACCAGCGTTTATTATTTCAAATGAGGACTATCCTAAAAGAACGAGGAAGACCTAAAGTTATTTTTTAAATGATTCTTACAACAGCTTTCATTTCTATTTTACAACCGATTCAAGTTTAAATATTTAGTGATACTCTTCCAGATTCAAGTAAAATGTTAAACCATTCTTTGAGATCAGTGTTTCAGAATATTTCATTCCGAGGGCTGGTGGTTATATCTATGTATAAAAATCCTTTATTGAAATACAAGTTCTCTTAATGCCAGTTTCATCAGCAACTAACCATTGTTCATGAGTTTTCTCGTTCCGAACAAAGACAGAAACGTGTAGGCCTTTTCCTGTACTGAGTTTGAAAGGATTCTGGTTTGACAATAAAATTTAGTTTCGTTTTATTTTTTTATGATGTTATTCGAACCAAAGTCATTTTTGAAATCAGAAAATCACATGGGCCTTCTTATATTTTGAAGTGGCGCCAGAGGTTTTGAAAAAAGGATTTCAGAATAAGTGGGGAAGGCTTGCCTTTCGACTGTACCGACGATATTGACAAATATTCCTGTCGTAATAATTCATTACTGGAAACCCTTGGCGTCCGAAGAATTTTTAAGGGAGTCATCTCCTTGATTGCTATATTACGCCTGATATTTAACATACGTAGTTTGCTATATTACACATATATTTTCGTGAGCAAGGGCGGCTGGGCCCCTTCCCCCTCCCTTCGGGCGCCCGTGGTCGAAACTAAGTAGTCCTTGTTTTAAGCAGTGTTTCTTCCAGACATGTTTTTGGGGTGCTGCCCCCTGGAACTCTAAGAGTACCCCCCACGGGGAGACCAAAATAATACATCTATAATAGAATAATACCAGCAGTACCCCCGGAATCCTAAATATACCCTCCCAGGAACATTTTTCTGAAAGAAACACTGATTGGAAGATTGTAGTCGTGTTCTGTGTTGTGCTGATAACCAAACCAAAGTGGTTAAAAGCTGTAATTTTAACCACATTGTATAACAGCTCCTTTTTGTGGGCCTCATCTGCTCTAGTGTTGCCACGAGACGAGACATTTCTCGTGTCTCGTCTCACGAGACTAGACAGCTTGAAGTCTTCTCTCGTCTCATCTCGTGGAAACACTACTTTCGATCATGTGGGTTACTGCCTCGATCTTGGAAATGTCCTCGAAGGGATTGTGCTATGAATAACAGATTTTATTCGAACTAATTGACTGACTCCGATGCAACATTGTTCCAATTTCGCCTATTCGCAATGTAATGGAATAGACAAACATACGTTTATATGGTTACATGAAGGCGGTCCCGTGTTCGATTCCTGGTGGGGGCACTCGGTCGAAAAATTTAAAAGTTTTTCAGGCCAGTCACCTTGAATGAGATTTTCCTTGGTTTTCCACATTCACACCAGGAAGATGCCAGGGTGATACCTTAGGTTTCAGATCACTTCCTTTCTTCCCCAATCCTTTCTTCCTTCCCTTTCCCCGGAAAGTCTGTTCGCCTAGAGATGTCATCCCTCGAACGTGACGGGTTAAATGGTCTCAGATACCGAAAGCCAAGAAATCTAAATCCTAAATCCTAAATTTACAAAGTTACTTCTGGGAAACATTGTTCTTTCATATTTCAATTTATATTTCAATATATATTTCTATATATTGATATTTATTATTATTAATTGCTTTCTTGCATCTTTCCTACATTATTCTAGATTAGTTACCATCGGCTAGTTTAGTCACATTATGTATAGTTAAATACGGTTACGTATGTTTACCGTTTCTTTTCTTTTTTTCAAAATACATTCCTATCTGATCACATGTATTGTTAATAATTTATTTGTTGCATTTTTTTAATAATTTATGTCATACACACAACAGATAAAACAACTCATACATTTTAATTACACAGCACATAGTTCTTTGACATCGAGGGAAATCTCCTTTGGCTATAGGAGCATATAGTATTACCAATGAGGATTTCCCTCATCCCCCTTGTAATTCGCAGATCGTCAACAGATATAGAACGTTGTTGAACATTTCTTGAACCACTTCATCACACCTTGGCCTTGTGACATGGTGCATTATTTTGTCGAAAAATGCCACTACCGTTGGGAAACATGGTCGTCATCAAGGGGTGTACGTAGTCTGCAAGCAGTGTGCGATACGCTTCGGCCGTCATTGTGCCTTGCTCGAGCTATACTAGATACATGCTCACGTGTATGTCCCCCAGAGCATTATTATTATTATTATTATTATTATTATTATTATTATTATTATTATTATTATTATTATTATTATTATTATTATTATTATTATTATTATTATTATTATATTTGAAGTACAATCAAATATCACGACATTAATTATTAGTTTTAATTAACGGAATTGAGCTGAAAATTAAATCTTGATTTCGAAAGATTAACCATTAAGTTTATGCGTTCGGTACCTTTCTAAAGTAATAAATACTGGAATTGGTTTCAAGGCTGTTTCTGACTGAATACTTTCTTCAAAATAATATTAAAAATTATAGAAAGATTTTCGACACATTCGAGTCGAGTCGAGATTTTTACGAAAAGTCTCGACTCGACTCGTGTCTCGGCTCGAAAATTAGAGTCGAGAAATAAATTTGTCTTGACTCGTCTCGAATTTTACAAAGTGTGTCAACTCGAATTTCAGTCCAGATTTGAGACATGTCTCGACTCGTGCGCATCCCTAAATATTCATATTTTAAATGTGCAATACTACCTCGCGAAAAATGACCCCGAAGTTAATTTACCAAAGTCTACTTTCTTCTTGTTAGATTAGTGATCGTGGTTTAGGATAGATTATGTAAAGTCAGACATGGTTATCTATGTTTACAATTTCGTTTCTTTCTTTCAAAATGCATTCCTATCTGTTCCCATTTATTATTAATAATTTATTTCTTGCATTTATTAATAACTATCAAAAAACCCATTATTCGCATGGTGGCTGTATTTGGAAGTCAACGCCTCTATAGTATCACCGTTGATTTCAGCGAGTGCGAATACTTTGGATTTGACATTAATATCGGCCATTTTGGATTATTTTTACATGTCAGTTATCATCTCCGGTACCCCGACCCTCAACTAAATGGGGTTAATTTGGAAGTTAATGCAATCGGAGTTTCACCATTGATCTCAGCGACCGCCAAAACTTTGAATTCGACACTAATATCGGTTATCTTCTACTACTTTTACATGTCCCTGTAAACGTCTCCTGAGACTTCCTGGTTCGATTTAAAAAAAAAACGCTTCGTCTTGATCCGGAACCTGGGCCAAGGTACAAAAGATCAAAATTTGGTAACTCTCGGTCCTCTTGTCTGGTCTCCAGGCAGCACACAGATACATTCATACAGACAGACAGACACACAAACAAACTTTTTATTTTATTTATATTAGATTAGGTGTATTTCAAACAGTGCTTCTTCCAGAAGTGTTTTAAGGGGTACTGCCCGCCCGGAGCTCTGAGAGTGCCCCCCGGAAGAGACCAAAATAATACATCTATAATATAATAAAAAATAGAAAGTTATCGATAGTGCCCCCGGAATACGAAGTGTGCCCGCCCCCCCGGAACATAGTTTCTGGAAGAAACACTGATTTCAAACACAACAGATAGAACCAACGGCGCCGACTTTCCAAAATATATGTGGGTGCATATAAATGGCGGGACGAGTTATATGTTTTCAGGGGAGTCTCGATTTTTTTGATTGATTTCTTTTTAGTTAAAATCTTTTATGAACACTGTCATAAAGGGCTGTGCTGTGATGAAGTAAAATATACCGGTAATATAAGGATAAGTTGGGACTGTCCTAGCTCAGTCGGTAACACGGCTGACTTAAACGTAAAGAAACAGGTTGAAACCCGGGTACAAGTTTAATTCCTGTAATGCATATTCCCAACATATATAATCGTGGTATTTAGTGTATATTTTCAACAACTTACATGATGCACAATGAGTGCAAGAGGCAGTGATATTATCAAACGTTACTAAAAGAAAATACTACATTCATACAAATTAAAATGAAAATATCATCATAAAAGAAAATAATTTTAATGGTACTGCAAAAAGAACTTGCAAGGATTTTGAAAATGAAATCTTTGAGTCTTGCGTCCCATGGTTATGCCGGTTAGGCTAAAGGAGATGATGAGAGATGAATGAAATGGTGGAATGAAGAAAGTGGTAGGAAACGGGAGTGCCCCGAAAAAACCCACGAGCACGGTGTTTGTCCACCACAAGGTTCACTTGGCGGGGACTGTGATCGAACCCGGGACCCCAAGCACCAGAGGTGAATATTCTACCACTGAGCCACCGCGCCCCCTGCAAGGATTTTGTTGTGGACATAAAGTATAAAGTGACTAACTTAGTGTGTTCCTTGGTTGCCTTTGCAAAAACACATTTGAAACAATCAATTATGTTTTAGAGGTTAGAAATTTTAACTCCCATCTCTATGTTTTAATTGTTTATTTTTTAATAGTGTCAAGCGAGAAATATTTATTTTATTATGTTTATTATGTTTCGAAACTAAAAATCTTGCCTGCAGCGCCCTGACAAGATTATTTGTGTGAGTGCTTTAACCAGGGAACACCAAGGAGGCGGCGCACATAGACAGAACAACCCCTAGCATTTCTTACACAGCACAACGTTGTTTGGCATATAACGTTGCTCCTGTACTAGCGAGTTCCAGCTAGTTAAGCCTTTTATTAACAGCCGGAGGCAGCATTCTGTTATATCGTTGTAGTGAGTGGCGTGTTAAAATACTCCTAGTATCAGTTTTTTCATTGTTCGATTGACCTTGAAGGACCAACAAATGCCTTTCGAGGAATACAAGTTCCCTTTAATTCATGAAGTTAATATAGAAATAACCCTCAAACCTATGCTGTGCATAAATGCTGGAAGTCTTATAAAACGGTTTTATCCGTGTGTCTGTAGACCAGAGCGCTGCAAAGCCAGGCCCGAAGACGGCCCGGATGGATCTGTATTCTGTGTCCGTCTCGACCCGATCCGGCCCGAATCTCGAGCCGGGCAGAGAATGGGCCGGACTCTAAACTGGCCGGGCACAAAGGAGCCGGGCTCTAAACGGGCCGGGCGTAACCGGCCTGAGAACAACCAAGTTGATAAATCAAGTCAATCCTTCAATATGTAATGGAAAATGAGAAATATGTCGTCATAATATTGCACTGTCTATTTGTCCTTCTCAAATTGGAAAATCGTGTGAAAAGTTACCCAATGTTTGTTTTCTATATCCCTATACTGTCTGTCCATTTGTTATTTGTGCTTGCTCTGTCCAGCCATGTTTATTATACAATAATACAGCTCATGGACGTAAAAGTCTTATACTACACTCATTAATGCATTACAAGTAACAGAGAAGATATGTAAAACTTCTACACCGTATGTGATACTAATACTACAACTACTACTGCTAATACTATTATTACTATTGCGATTACGAATGCTAGTGCTAATTCCACTATTGCCGCCACTGCTACTACTGTTACTATTACAACTACTGCTACTACTTATTACTATACTAATACGACAGCGAATACCACTACTGCTATTACTAGTAATACGAAAACAAAACAATGCAAATGAAATCTTTGAGTTTTACGTCCCACAAGTATGCCGGCTAGGCTAAAGGAGACGGTGATGATGGTGGAATAAATAAAATGAAATGGTGGAATTAATAAAGTGGGAGGAAACGGGAGAACGTCGAGAACCCCCACACACGGTGTTTGTCCACCACAAATTTCATTTGGCGAGACCTGGGATCGAACCAGGGACCCCATCCGCCAGTGGTGAACGCTCAATCACTGAGCCACCGTTCCAGGAACACCTAATCCGCCCTGGCGTCTTGGTGATTTATTTTATCATAATATTTTGTTATATTTGTAGTATCATACTATGATATAAAGAATACAGGAACATGTAACATGATTTGGTATTTGGCTTCTTAATTGAATATAACTACAAATTGCACTGATCTTATGAGCACGCCAGTTCACGGTTTTGGTTTCCGTGGTCTAAAGGAGCGTACCAAATTCTACTTAGTAGGTCAAGTACTTGACTTTGTCATACGTTCTTTAGGTAACTACGGCTCAGGCTGTATGGATGATGATGGGATGAATTGGTGGAATGAAAACAGTGGGAGGAAGCGGGACCACCCCGGAAACTCCCACGCACACGGTATTTGTCCACCACAAAGCTCACATGCATCTGGGTGGTAGTTCTGTACGGATCCAATGAACTACGGAATAACGTAGCAGAAACTCCCTACTCTGTAAATATATACTGCTAATATTCGTAAGTTTCAAGCTTGTAAAAGAACGTAGCTGTTTTGTCTTTCTATTAAGGTTTACGATATTTCTATCGTATCTTGTCTGAGCTGCAAAACGAGAGGTAATACGTTTATCGATTTATTGTTAGGGATTGGTCCTTTAAAACATTTAATTAAATCGAGAGGTGATAGAAACATACTATCCCGCGAAAAACGTACCTTTTCTTTTGTGACAGATGATAACACTACTTCAAGTTTCACTGTTGAATTCATATTGTTTTTAAATCTTCGTTTCATACTGTGAAACGATACTCACTTCTTTTAGTTTGGTATTGGTACTGGTAACTCCTCTAATAGATGCAACAAGTTGAAACTCTTAGTCAGATTAAAAATGTAGCAATACACGTTGAAACCGAGCTTGGCTAACTTCAGCTACTTCTTTTTTGAATAGGAATTGGTAGAAAGTATTCTTGGGATGCTGAATTCTTGGAGGAACATTTCCTTACGACTCTGATATATTTAAAAAAAAGCCGTATCTTGATATCTCCTATTGTTTTGATTCCTGGAAACAAGAATTGAAATAGGAAATGATAGTTAATTGGAACCACTTCCTGTTGATCGTAAAAAAAAAAGACGTATCCTGATATCTCCTATTGTTTTGATCTATGGAAAAAAGGATTGAGATAGGAAGTAATAGTTAATTTGAACCACTTCCTGTTCCGGTAGGGTGTTGACAATAATTATGGTATGTTGCCTAGAGACGGTAAATCGTTTGGACAAAAATGTTCTATCTGTTACTGTTTTTGCTCTATGGCGAGGAACGTTCAAACATAATATGGCTAATTTTAACAAATTCTGCTTTGATCAAAGCTGCCACGGAAATGGAGGAGGCTATTCTTGAGACGATGAATCGATTGCAAAAAGCCACTTTTTAATATCTTTTACCATTTTTGCTCTACGGAAAATAGTATTGGAGCAGGAAGTACTAGTAAATTTGAACAATTTCCAGTTTTAGTAGAGTTATATGGATAGTAACGATATGTTTGTTGAGAGGCTGAATCGTTTGCTTAAAACTGTTTATAGCTATCTGCTGCCGTTTTCATTCTATACCGATAAACGTTGAAACCGTTATTGAAACCAGAAGTTATAATAAATTCTAACTACAGCCGAATTTAGTATTGTAGATATTTGTCTTTAGACTCTAAATCGTTTGCAGAAACCACTTCTCACTATCCGTTATCATTTTCTTTATATATCGACAAACGTTGAAATCGGAAATGGCTAATTTGAAGCAATTCCGGTTTGAGTAGAAGGTTAACGGGAAAAATAAAATATATTCTTTGGATACTGAATTAATTGCAAAAGACCACATCTTGAAGCATTTACTATTTCTATTAGGCGGAAATTAGAAATTGAAACCGGAAGTAATAGTAAATTTCAACCATTTATAATTTCGGTAGAATATTTTGTGTACCCATGATGTTGACTCTAGATGATAACTCGTTTTCAAAAATCAGTTCTCGCTATGTTACCGTTTTATGTTATGACGATGGAAGTTGAAACTGTTGTTGAAACCGGAAGTAATAATAAATTTAAACCATTTTCAACTTTACTAGAGATTGTGAATGACCATGATATGTTGCCTATACACGCGCAATCGTTTACAAAAAAAAAAACTTTTACATGTATGTTATCGTTTTAATCTATAGGTTAAATGTTAGAACCGGAAATTGCTAATTTGAACCACTTCTGGGTTCAATATAAAGATAACGGATGAGATGGAACCTATTCTATTCATTGGATGAAGAATCAATAGCAGAAAACCATTTCTCTATCCAGGGGCGGATCCAGGACCGACTTCTGGGGGGGCGGTGGGTTGTCATAATGCTACTTTTAAGGGTTCCAAACTCTGGGATGGATTTTATTTATATATAAAAAATAAGAAAGTTTCCTCTTCTGGGGGGGCGATCGCCCCCCCTAGGATCTCTCTATATCACTTTCTGTCTTTGCTTTGGTATCTGTCAACAGACACACGGATGAAATCACTCTATAAGATTTCCGACTTTATGCACAGCACAGTTTGGTAGTTTAAAACCTGTGTTTGGTTCCATAAATATTATTAACACTAACATATCAATGATACTCTTGTGTATGATTCAAAAAGTTAGCCGTGAAATTTAATCTAGATTGGAAGTAGTTGTGGAAAGGCCTCTTGCTATAACTGATTTGTAGGTGTTCAGATAAACCCAACATAATATTTCTATTTCACAACGGGTGAGTAATGCATAGGTCATTTCTACTGTATATCAACTTCACGGACCAAAGCGACTTGTGACTTGATGTGAAACCATTTGTTAGTTCTTCAAGGTCAATAACAACAAAATAGCTAATACTAGCACTACACGCGACCCATTACTTCGATAGAAGAGGCAGATTCAATAGACGTGTTTACGTATAAAAGAAGCCCTCCGGCACTTAGGCTGGGTGGAAGCAACAACATTCTATGCGAAAGAACTCTGTTTGTTCTATCTGTTCGAGTTTGCTTGTGTGTCTGTCTGTGTGCGGCCTGGGGATCAGACGAGTTGACAAAAAGTTACTAAATTTTAATAACGGATACTTTTGTCCAGGCCCCAGACCAGGACCAAGTGGTTTTTATTTTAAAAAATCGAACCAGGGGTCTCAGGGGAGGGGGACGTTTACCGAGACATGTAATAATATTAGAAAATTGCCGATATTTGTGTCGAATTCATAGTTTTCACGGTCACTGAGATCAATGGTGACACTTCAATTAGCGATGACTTTCAAAATCAGCTACCATTGCGTGCGGGCCGGGGTCACCGGGAGGGAAAGATGTACAGAAACACCTAAAAATAATCCAAAATGACCTATATTAGTATCAAATCCTTAGTTTTCACGGTCGCTGAGATGAATGGTGATTCTTCCAGAGGCGTTGAATTCTAAATACAGCTCCCATCGCTTGAGAGGCAGAGGCGTTCTTTTTAAATTTTGAACCAGGGGGTCTCAAGGGGCGTTTCCCGCGATATGTAAAAGTAGTAGAAAATTACCGATATATTTTCGTTTCGTTGTTCAGTTTGTTTACATAGATATTTTATCTGACCCATGCGAAAAGTGGTTATTTTCGGCTAGTTATTATTAAATGCAAGAAATAAATTATTAATAATATACAGGGTGGCCCAAAAGTACGTATACAGTACCGTACTGATCAGCTCATTGCATTTTATATAATTTCTTATTTTTATCCATCAGGTAGACTTAGTTTCTTTATTATTTGTTCTTAATATATTTTTACTTACATCTTAAGCTCAGAAGAACCTAAGCAAATAAACTCATACACTAGAATGTTATAGTTGATCAATACAGAGATGTATGCCTACGTTTGGACTACGTGAACAAATAGGAGTGCATTTTGAAAGAAAGAAACGAAAATGTAAACATACATAACCGTATTTGACTTTACATAATCTATCCTAAACCGCGGTCACTAATCTAAGATAATGTAGGAAAAAATACAAGAAAGTAATTAATAATAATAATAAATATGAACATATAAAAATATATTTTGAAAGAAAAAAGTTCCCCTGGCAGAACTTGTTTACTCCAGACGCCGAAACGTTAACCAGAGTTGGAGTGGGTCAGTGGGTCGGTGGGTCGAGTTTTCTGAGTGGGATGTGGGTCAACAGCATGTGACCCACCACCCACCGTGACCCACTGCGACCCATCACCCACCATGATCCACTCTGCTCACTGCATTGTAAACAGCATTTTCTGAACAGCATATTTTTTTTCACCCTCGACTCTAGCCATAGAAAGTAAAAACTAAAAAGAAGAAGAACATTGAAGAAGCAGTTGAAGTTAAATTTATATCATGGCAGTCACGGTGGTTCATATCAAGGACTGCCTAATATCAATATTAGGCAGTCAACTAATATCGATCGTTTTCGATTATTTTTAGAAATCAATCCTATATATAGAAAATGCCCCCCCAACAAAAGGGAGTTTTAAAAAATGATATTGAGATTAGGGCCTAACTATGTATATGCCAAATGTAATTTCAGTTGACTTTGATGTTGATGATCACACATACATAGTTATATTAAATTTTTATATAATAATTCATACATTATAGGTGATTCAAAATAAAACAAGTAGTTAGCTCCTCTAAAAACTCTTAGGCTGTGTCTGAAAAGTCAAGAAGTAAGTCCTATTGCGATTATTACAATTGCAAATATGATCAATTTCCTAAAGTTCTGCAAGAGTGCCTGGAGTTCTTTCTTCAATAGAAACAAATGAAAAAGAAGAAAAAAGAAGGCCTTGAAAGTAAAACGTAGACAAATTCATCAGTGCTCAGAAGAAGCTGTCTACAATGGACTGAGCAGAATGGGTTGGTGAGTCACAGTAGTTCGGTGGGTCAGCGTGGGTCAGAACGGATTGTTTGGTCAAAGTGGGTCACGGTGGGTTGTGTGTCGCAGTGAGTCATATCCTGTTGACCCACAACCCACTTAAAAATCTTAATCCAATTGACCCACTGACACTCCATTATTTCAGTCATTTTTACCGAAATCTAGAACATCAACATTTTCGATTACTTTCCAAAATTGGCGAAACGGTCAGTGAGTAGTGGTTGTGCCTATTAAATCCTTTTCTCAGAATCACAATATCTACAACATGTCACAGTTTCAGTCATTTTTACCGAAATCCAGAATATCACCATCTTTGGTTACTTTCAAGTGACCTGGTTGTGGCCAAATGGTCAGTAATTATTGGTTGTACCCATTAGGACATTTTCTCAGAATCACAATATCTACAACATATCACAGTTTCAGTCATTTTTACCTAAATGCAGAACATCACCATTTTAGCTTACTTTCAAAAAAGTCATCTCATAGTGTCTAAACGGCCAGTGATTATTGGCTGTGCCCATTAAGACTTTCTCTCAGAATCACAATATCTACAATATATCACAGTTTCAGTCATTTCTATCGAAATCAAGAACATCACCATGTTCCGTTACTTTCAAGAAAGTGGCCCGATAATGGCCAAACGCTCAGTATTTATTGGTTGTGCCCATTGTTTTTCTCAGAATCACAAGATCTACAACATATCACAGTTTCAGTAATTTTTACCGAAATCCAGAACATCACCATCTTCGGTTACTTTCAAGAAAGTGGCCTGGTTGTTGCCAAACGGTCAGTTATTAGTGGGTGTGCCCATTGAGAACTTTTCTCGGAATCAGAAGATCTACAACATATCACAGTTTCAGTCATTTTTACCGAAATCAAGAACATCACCGTGGCCCTATAGTGGCCAAACGCTCAGTAATTATTGGTTGTGCCCATTAGGACATTTTCTCAGAATCACCACATCTACAACATATCATAGTTTCAGTCATTTTTACCGAAATCCAGAACATCACCATGTTCCGTTACTTTCAAAAAAGTGCCCTCGTAGTGTCCAAACGCCCAGTGATTATTGGCTGTGCCCATTAAGACTTTTTCTCACAATCACAATGGTTACAACATATCGCAATTTCAGTCAATTTTACCGAAATACAGGCCATCAATATTTTTGGTTACTTTCAAGAAAGTGGCCTGGTTGTGGCCAAAGGTCAGTGACTAATGGTTGTGCCTATTAAGACCTTTTCTTAGAATCACCACATCTACAACATTTCACAGTTTCAGTCATTTTTACCGAAATCCAGAACATCACCATGTTCCGTTACATTCAAAAAAGTCGCCCTGTAGTGGCCAAAGGTTGTGCCTATTAAGACTTTTTCTTAGAATCACCACACCTACAACATATCACAGTTTCAGTCATTTTTACCGAAATCCAGAACATCACCATGTTCCGTTACTTTCAAAAAAGTGGCCTACCGGTCAGTAATTATTGGTTGTGCCCATTAGGACATTTTCTCAGAATCACAATATCTACAACATATCACAGTTTTAGTCATTTTTACCGAAATCAAGAACATTGCCATCTTCGGTTACTTTCAAAATAGTGGCCTCGTGGTGGCCAAACGATCAGCGATTAGTGGTTGTGCTCATTAAGACCTTTTCTCAGAATCACAATATCTACAATATATCACAGTTTCAGTCATTTCTATCGAAATCAAGAACATCACCATGTTCCGTTACTTTCAAGAAAGTGGCCCGGTAATGGCCAAACGCTCAGTATTTATTGGTTGTGCCCATTAGGACATTTTCTCAGAATCACAAGATCTACAACATATCACAGTTTCAGTAATTTTTACCGAAATCCAGAACATCACCATCTTCGGTTACTTTCAAGAAAGTGGCCTGGTTGTTGCCAAACGGTCAGCGATTAGTGGGTGTGCCCATTGAGAACTTTTCTCGGAATCAGAAGATCTACAACATATCACAGTTTCAATCATTTTTACCGAAATCCAGAACATCACCGTGGCCCTGTAGTGGCCAAACGCTCAGTAATTATTGGTTGTGCCCATTAGGACATTTTCTCAGAATCACCACATCTACAACATATCATAGTTTCAGTCATTTTTACCGAAATCCAGAACATCACCATGTTCCGTTACTTTCAAAAAAGTGCCCTCGTAGTGTCCAAACGGCCAGTGATTATTGGCTGTGCCCATTAAGACTTTTTCTCACAATCACAAGATCTACAACATATCACAGTTTCAGTAATTTTTACCGAAATCCAGAACATCACCATCTTCGGTTACTTTCAAGAAAGATGCCTGGTTGTGGCCAAAGGTCAGTGACTAATGGTTGTGCCTATTAAGTCCTTTTCTTAGAATCACCACATCTACAACATTTCACAGTTTCAGTCATTTTTACCGAAATCCAGAACATCACCATGTTCCGTTACATTCAAAAATGTCGCCCTGTAGTGGCCAAAGGTTGTGCCTACTAAGACTTTTTCTTAGAATCACCACATCTACAACATATCACAGTTTCAGTCATTTTTACCGAAATCCAGAACATCACCATGTTCCGTTACTTTCAAAAAAGTGGCCTACCGGTCAGTAATTATTGGTTGTGCCCATTAGGACATTTTCTCAGAATCACAATATCTACAACATATCACAGTTTTAGTCATTTTTACCGAAATCAAGAACATGGCCATCTTCGGTTACTTTCAAGAAAGTGGCCTCGTTGTGGCCAAACGGTCATTGATTAGTGTTTGTGCCCATTAAGACCTTTTCTCAGAATTACCACATCTACAACATATCACAGTTTCAGTCATTTTACCGAAATCCAGAAAGTGGCTATCTTCGGTTACTTTCAAAATAGTGGCCTCGTGGTGGCCAAACGATCAGTGATTAGTGGTTGTGCTCATTAAGACCTTTTCTTATAATCACAATATCTACAAAATATCACAGTTTCAGTGATTTTACCGAAATCCAGAACATGGCCATCTTCGGTTACTTTCAAGAAAGTGGCCTCGTTGTGGCCAAACGGTCATTGATTAGTGTTTGTGCCCATTAAGACCTTTTCTCAGAATCTCAATATCTACAACATATAACCGTTTCAAGCAATTGCTATGAAATCCAAAATAACGTTAAGTTCTGCTGTTGGCAAAAATGTGGCTCTGTAGTTACCAAACGGTCAGTGGTTGGTGGTTGTGCTTATTGAGACTTTTTCTCAGGATCACAACATCTACAACCTATCAAAGTTTTACTGATTTTCATTGAAATCCAGAATATCACTATGTTTGGCTGTTTTCAAAAAAGTAGCCCTGTAGTGGCCAAATATCAGTGTTTGGTGGTTATGACCATTAGGACCTTTTCGGAATCACAATATCTACAACATCACGGTTTTAGTATTTTTGTCCAAAATCACGAATGTCGTTTTCTTCGGCTTTTTTTTAAGAAAGTGGCCTCATGGTGGCCAAACGGCCAACGATTTTTGGTTGTGTCCATTGAGACTTTTTCTCAGGAACATAATATCTACAACATAACACGGTTCCAAGCAATTCCACCGAAATACAATTTCCATAAAGATTGTTCGGAGTCCTTTCTCATTTCGAAGGAGCATTGCCTCTGCAAAACTTCTCTGTAAAAAACTTCGAAACCCGTATTTTGTACTTTGAAGTCATCTTTGCATCAGCAAAGTATCGTTCCTTTAATTTGGTCCTTTTAAATCAAAGGTACCCTTTTTTAAAAGGGACCCTTTGCCTCCTTTAACCTGTTCTCCGAAAGAAACAAAAAAACATGTGTGCATTTATTTTCGGTCTAGTATATATGTGCCAAGTTTGAAGAAAATCAGATGAATAGAAATCCTTGTGAAGCTATCTCCTTTATAGTTTCACTTTTTGGACTTTACAAGTCGTTTGTTCCGAAGTCCTCAATTTCTTTATTACCTCAAATTGCATTGTAAATAAATGCACTTGCAAATTTGCAATATTATATACTGTAATTTCTTAGCCGATACAATTTTCTGTTCCCGAAAAACAAGAAAGCACCCGTCAAAAGCAATTCCTCGAACTTTCCCCTAGAATTTATCATAAGAAAGTTTTTTGTTCCTCTCTCTCAGAGATTTGCATCCCTTTTACCTTTAGGGCCACTCATTGACAAAAGGTACTCACATGACCGCTATATACAGACATGCTCTTAGGTAGGTCAGAGATTGGGAAAGTAGACGATTTTTAATAATAATAATAATAATAATAATAATAATAATAATAATAATAATAATAATAATAATAATAATAATTATTATTATTATTATTATTATTATTATTATTATTATTATTATTATTATTATAACAATTAGGTTTACAACTAGGGTCCCATCTCTTTATCTTGTATGAGAGTCCCGCTAGTCAGCTAAGCCATTGGTGTTTCTTATTCTGTGTTTCTCTCTCTTTCTGTGTCGTGTGGATGTTTGTTTTGGGGTGTTGGGCTTTTATATTAAACCTTTACATTATATAATCTTTTTCTTTTTTACGAGATTTTCTTTTGGAAAAGGAAAGAAACTGCTTTCCTCTTATGTGTGTTTCTTACCATTCACCTTGTTTGAACTGCTTAGGTAAGATGATTTTGTAACTTTTATGTCATCCATTGCCATCACGATAATAAAATGGTAAGTCTTAACAATTTATTTTATTCTCTTATTTGTAGTTTGCCACACTGATATATTTGTAACAAAATTGAGGTTTGGTCCAACGCCTTTCGAATGTGCAACCAACCCAAGCGCTGAGCTTTTTGGGTTGCCTGCTATTGCAGGAAAGGGAGAATTGCAGGTGGTAATGCACTTTTGGAGTCGTGTATACATTATCAGCCATATACTATTTCTCGTTGCGATGGTCCACCTGGAGATCGAGCAAATGGCGGAACTTTAATAGGAATACGAAGCAGACTACCTCAACGCACTATCACACATCACTTTCAGGCCGCTCTTCCGGAACACAACATCACTCTCATCTATTTTCCTTCACGTACTATTGCCTTTGCTACTATATATGTTAGACCCCATTTTTTAAATTCCTTTTACATTCTTCCAATACATGGACACCTCGTTTCGTCATTATATTATTATGACTGATCTCAATCTATCCAGTCGCACTCTTACGCAACGACGGAACTTCTATCAATTTCTTATGCTGCACACAAATTCCGAACTATGCGCATTACCAAGACATACCCGGCCATCAGCAAATACAACACCTGACGCAGTCATTGTTTCCTCTACATTACAACCATTCGTAATCTGTCATGTTCTATCTTCCATCGGTAGTGATCATGACCCAGTTAAATTGACATTACATTTTCCAAACCACCGTCAAGCTCCTGACACTCCACCGCGTACCGTTCTCTGTTATGACCGTGGCGACTGGAACAAATATCGAGAAGGTTTGACTACTATCTTATCTAACGCGCCTGCTCCAGTACATCACTCTGAGTTACATAACACGCTTGATACACTTACTACTGCTATACAACATAGTAGCCATCAGCATATACCCACAATTAAATATAATTATGCTCGACCCGCACTTCTTCCTCAATATCGCACACTAGCTGCTCTTGCACGGCAGGCATACCACGAATATCTTCGCACACGTGATCCGGGGCTTTTACAACTACAGCGCCAATATATACGACAAGTTCATAATTATATCATCGCCTATAAAAGACGCAAGTGGATCCAAACAGTTAACCATCTTGATCAAGAACATAATCCTACCAAATTCTGGAATGCCTTTGACAGGCTCTGTGGGACACGCTCTTCTCTCTCTTACCCTCTCATCGTCAACCAGACCTCAGTACAAACTGATACAGAGAAGGCTAATGTATTTGCTCAATCACTTCAAAGCATTTTTTCGCCACCACTCATCACCTACACTCCTCAACGTTTACGCACTAGAATAAGCAACGTAACAGATCCTCATCAGCCACATCTTCGTATTAGTTCTAGTCACGGATTAGACTCGGATCATTCTCTTACTAGTCCAATTACACTTTTGGAGATCACACTTCTTCTTCATTTAGAAAAACTGAGTACTAAGTACATCACTACCCGTTGGACTCAAGGCCATCCCATCCTTCGCAGTTGTATACGCATCGACGCAGATCAAGATGTTCCACCCCGCCTACAATCTACATCACTTCAGCACTTAGTTACACTGCATCTTCTTACACATCCTGACGAACAAATAGACGAGTTTCTATTAGCATATCAACCACCAGACTTATCACCAAACATTTATCCATCTTTTGCACTTTAATTCGCACTAACAAGGGCATCATTGTGTCCCTTATCATGTGTCGAGTCGCCCCGGCACAAGAACATAACCCTTCACCTGTCTAACTAACAATATCACTGTGTTGTGGCGTCTAACTTGCACCTCATCTTTCATCTCATCACACATACATTTTGATAGATAATGTACGTACAAAAATAACGATTCCTGATCAATTGATGAATAAAAATTCCAATTATGAATGAATAAAGACAATAAATAAATAAATGATATTAAAACCTCTTTGTCCATTCAATTTATACTTTATTCCCTTTACGTATAACTCCACTCCCAAGAGAAGGTATTCCCTTCTACGGGGTCTTGCATTGTAAAAAAAAATTGCTGTTACATACTGAATCAAGGAGCCTAACCTCTCTTGTGCTAGTTAGTGTGCCAGCGAGGAACAAGTGTTGCAATACGCATTGGGGAGCAAGGCACACATACAACACTTAGAGGGTTGACGGAAGTTTTCACTTTCGAAGGGCAAACTTGCTTTTTGAACTTCATCTCATCATCTTGTTCATCCTTTTCATCCTTATTTGGGCTTCAGCCCTGGGTAGCTTTATTAAGATGGCGGACTCTAGCAACACTAACGGACAATCGAATCTCGGCAAACATTTCGGCTTACCCGCTATAGTTTCTACCAACCTAGGCACGCGGTATGCACAAACGGCACCCATTGCACCTTCTAACCGCACTCGGCACTTTTCTTGGGGAAGTCAACCAATATCGTCTGTATGTAGAGATAGACATCCTTCTAGTGATTCTACACAGTCAGCGAAACGCATACGGTCACGGTCCCCAACGGTATCAATGGATGTAGAACTCAATCCGCAACATACTAATATTGCTACTGGGGTTCAAGGTACATCCTCAATACAGTCAAATGTCGATCCTCTTTACCATTTCATTCTCACTGATTACGACACGAAGTACATCAATCCCAAAATGATTTTTCTTCAAATCATGAAATATGTATTCAAGCAGTAGACTCAGATGTTGTAATAATTGCGATCGGTGTGTTTAGCAAGATACAGCACCTTGATGAACTATGGATTGATTATGGATGTGAAAAGTTCAGGCACTATATCGCAGTTCATGATATCTGCTCCCGCCTATGTCCCCAGATCCAGAAAAATCTACCTGCATTTCATGCTTTTAGTGGGTGTGACACTGTGTCAGCATTCTGTGGAATAGGCAAACGAACGGCGTGTAAAGCATTGATGCAGTACAGCGAAATGGATTCAGCATTTCAACATATGTACGAAATGGGTTTTGAGGTAGAGGAAGAGGTGCTTGCTGTTATTGAGCGGTATGTCGTTCTCTTATATGACAGAACATCTCACTTGAATGATGTGAACAAGTGTAGACGGATACTGTACACGAAGAAAAATCGCGCAATAGAAAACATACCACCTACGAAGAATGCACTTATTCAGCATATAAAGCGTGCTGCTTTGTAAGAAAAACTATGGCACATTTTTTTTTTGAGAGGAATATTTTAGGTTGAACAAGGAATGGGTTTTCTTATAGGATTTTTTATGGTGTAGTATTTATTTATTTGTAGGGTATAATTCATTCCATTGGTATTAATCATCAATTATTTGCATATGGAACTGCCACTAGAGGGTTATGCCCTCTCTCTCGGCATGTGATGTGCTGTAAACAAGTGCAAACATAAATAATATTAGTTGTACAATGTAATATAAAGAAAACTATACGTGCGAAATGAAACAAGTAATACCAAAAGTGCTTAATAGAATAATATGCATGAACACATATAATAAACATTAAGATACTGAGCATTGCGAAAGATATAACATGAGAAAGTTATAAACAAGGAATAAGCGAGAAAAATAATGAAAAGATAAACTGAAAGGATATATAATATTATATGTTGAATATAATTGGAATTTTTATAAATATATTAGCATGATTGATGAGATGAAAGTGCATTATACGCCACAACACAATGAAATGGTTAATATAAACGAATGCATGTTAGGCTTCTGTCTTGGGGCGGCTCAAGACTGATATAGACATGGGGAGCCCAGATTATTGTTGAGGAAGAACTGTGCAGCTATGGAAAAAGATGAGGGATGACTTGAATGATTTGACGTTGAAAGAATCTGCGATAAAAGTGATCCATAGGAAGGTTGTTTACGTGAAGTGTGATAAATATACTCAACGGTGTATGACAATATTTGAAAGTGGAATCCTGCTCTGAGTCTATGAATATTGTGTCCAGAAAAATATCTTTATGAGATTCTGGGCATTTGGCTATGTATCGTTTACGTAAGAGTAAGATATGTTCTACAAGTGGTGGAAAGTCTATTCGATTGTATAGTTCTCGGTTAGGATATGGTAATTTGATGCGGTATGCTAAGCGCACTGCATGGAGCTCCGTAATTTCGAGCCTATTGTAGAATCTAGACTGTGCTGGGGACCAAGCAATATGTCCGAATGTAAGTATGCTACGCATGAACGCTTTATAAGTGTTAATAAGCAGCCTTGAATTTAGCCCCCAATGCTGTCCTACGAGCCTGCGAAGCAATTGTAGCCTGCTTTTTGCTTTAAGCACAAGTTTCTGGAAATGAGCAGTCCGTTGTAGTTTGTTATCGTATGTTATTCCTAAATACGTCACTGAGTTAGTCGGTTTTAATCAGGGTGTTCCAACAGTGATATCAAGCAGGTTAGGGTAGCGGTGAACTTTACTGCGGCATTTAGGTGATATGATGACAAGTGTTTAAGTTTTCTCCTCATTTACAGTAAGTTTCCATTTCGTACACCACGCAAGAGGTTGATTAACTGTGAGTTGTAAGCTTCTATTAATGTGTTGTATAGTTCTTCCAAGAGTTAGGAAAGCAGTATCATCAGCATATTGGAATAAATAAGTTGGAGGAGCAGGTACTGGTACGTCTGATGCATACAAAATGTAAAGAAGAGGAGACAAGCTGGACCCTTGAGGTACTCCTGTGTATGGAAAGATGGGATGGGAGATGGTATTGTTGATACATACATATGCGATTCGATTCAGTATGAATGAGAAAATTATTCTAACATATGTCACTGGTAGTCCAAATTTAAGCAATTTGTAAAATAGACTATAATGCCAAATTCGATCGAATGCTTTCTCTAGATTCATTAAAATTAAACAAGATGGGAGCGATCTATTATGTTGGTTAACGAGAGTGGTCGTCAAACGAAGCAACTGGTCATTAATACCGTATGATGGTCGAAAACCGGTCTGGAAAATTGAAAGGAATTGACGATCATGCAGATATTGATGTAAGCGTTTTACAAGAATTTTTTTTCCAATACTTTCCCCAATGTCGCAGTCAGTTGTATTGGCCTGTACGAACTGACAGAATGTCGTGGCTTGTTCGGTTTTAGAAACATACGAGCTTTAGAGACTTTCCATTCAACTGGGTAATATCCCGTACGGAGAATAA